>NC_045603.1:65752484-66502484 GCF_009762305.2 Zalophus californianus | reverse complement strand
ATCTCCTGGGCTGTCCCGGCGCACACCGCACAGGCGAGGCACTCCCCCACTCTCCCTGCTGGATCGCTAAGAGAGGATGGGAGCCCGCGGGGCGCACTCCGCGCCCCGGCGCCACCACCCCAGGCCCGGCGCCTCCATCCCAGCCCGTGGCCGGGGCGCAGCGCCCACCCACCCTTGCCACGGCCTGTGAAGAGCCACTCCCTGTGCAGCTCCCAGCGCCCTGCGGGCTGGTTCCCGCGCTCACCTCTCACCAGACCCCGGCGTGCTCCCAGCTCACCCCCAAGGGCTCCCTGTGTCCGGGCTCCCTTCTCTCTTCCCTTCATTCATTCTCCTATCTCCATTTCCCTCCAACCCTCACACTCTCCACTCTCTGGCTCTGGCCTCTTACCCCTTCTCTCCTTCTTCCCTACTCCCTGGGCTTCTTCCCTCTCTCCATGTCCCATCCCCGCCCCCTCAACTCCACTTGCCTTTCCCGCTCGGCGTTTCTGCGCTTCCCCTGCCTTCTCTCCAGCGCGCCCCGGGCTTCCCAGTCCCACGGCGCTGGACGCTTCCTCCGTTGGAACTTCGGACTCAGTGTTCCAACCGCACCCCCCCCCCCCCGCCACAGCCCCCAGATCTAGCACAGCTCTCGCCTTCCTACTCTCCTGAAGGAGACTCTCTGGGGACTCCCAGAGCCGCAGCCCCCCACCCGGGGTACCGTGCTGTCCGGGCCCAGGCAGCCCAGCTGTCAGGGACAGCGGGTCTATTTTAGGTCCAGCACCCAATGTCCCTGCCCTGAGGACATGGGCCCGCAACTTGGGTAGCACTTGCCAACCCTGATCCCAAGCTTACTCGAGCTAGGCTGGTGACGCGGTCACGGCTGTGGAAGGCAGTCCCAGGACACCGAACTGAAAATCCAAGTGCCAAGGGAATCTGGGGCCGGGGACGGGGGTTGCCCTCCCGGGAATGCGCTACCTTGGCATAGCCACCTCTTGCAAAGGAAGTCACACGAGAGACTTCCCAGTCAGTCCCCTTAACTCTGTATGCTCTGGTTTACTTAATTTCTAGTCAATCGGGTCATTAGCCTGCAGTAACCCACCCAAAGCCTGATCCTTAGGAAAATCATAAGGAGAATTAGGGTCAATCAACAAACAAGTTACAAAGAACCACAATGCCTAACCTAAGCCCCAGACGGTTGGGAGACCAGACTGCACACGTGTGCGTGTCCCTGTGTGCGCACGCACGCACACACGCGCACAAACACCAATCCGGGCTGGGATCCAGCCACAAGTTTGCACACTGACAAGTCTGTAAGCCTAGCAGAAAATAGAAAAGTTTCACTCACCTGTGTCTTTTTCTACCTCTGCCGATTGGGATCCAGGGGAAGTATCGGAAAAGGGTGGATTGAGAGACCCTCCTTTCTTTTCTTTTCGCCTTCCCAAAGAGTGGAAATTTCCATCATGTGATAGGGGGCAGCATCCCCAGTGTTGCGTTTCCTGCGGACCCTCCCTTCCAGCCCAGCCACCAATCGTCAGGCGGCAACCTGAGATGTAAACAAAAGCATCCTCGCAGGTGGGCTGAGTTGTCCAGCTGTCCCGCCAGAGTGAAGCCTGGGAGCCACCAGCCCTGCTTCCTCTTTTCTGGGTCCCCGACAACAGAGAAGATCTTGGTGTGAGTTGGGGTTTTTGTTGTTGTTTGGTTGGTTGTGGTTTTATAATTAAGTCTCTTCATCAGTCAAGGTTCCATTTGTTGAATCTGCCCTACACGCAGGAATAGGTGTTGATCTTCACTTTGAAGTCAGTAAAAAAGCCTTTCAGGTAGGTGACTCCAAACTGCCTCCAGGTTTAGGGTTATCAAACACGAATTTGACATAAAGGAAAAAAATGAGGAAGGGGTACAAATGAAAAACCTGTGATTCACAGTTAAAAGTCACTTTAGGATGAGTGAAGTTGGGACTAACTTGGTAGAATTTAACCATGAGTGGGGGATCTCCGGTAATTTTTTTTCTGGGACTTCAATTTAAACATAATTCCCAGTATATATGGAGAAAGAATTAGGATATAATAAATAACACTGCAATTTTAATTCTGTTTATTAAAAGCATTAACCTACCACTTTAAGGAAAACTGTTTACATTAAAACTATTTTCTGATGTTAAGCAAAATTCTTGTTTCAAAGAAGGTCTGTGTAACAAATATGTTCACAACCCTCTGTTTATTTTAGTACTCATTTGTCATTCTTTGGGGAAAAAATAATCTCCAATGGAGAACTGACGCCACAGTTCAGCAAAATTACCAGGCAACACAAATTGCTTTCTGAACTCTGGCATGGCCAATATCACTGTATTCAGAATGGTAAGTCTCACTGTTTGATCATACCATGAAAGCCTAGAACCATCTTCTCTTACTTAGAGTTTCCATTGACTAAAACACCAGCAGCACCTTAGCACGTCAAAAAACAGGATAACAACAAAAATTACCCAGATAATGTATAATGATCAGGAACACTTAAAAAACAACATTAATACACACACATGCATGTGCACATACATACTCATCAAATTGTGCTAAAACCATCCAACAATGCAAATTCAACAGAAGGATGATGCAATAAATACCTTCGCTGGAGTTACCATTTTGGAGCCTAAATATAAATAAAAATCACTATCCGAAAAGTACTTGTTTTGGGGCACCTGGGTGGCTCAGCCAGTTGAGCAGCTGGCCCTTGGTTTCAGCTCAGGTCCTGGGATGAGCCCCACATAGGGCTCCCTGCTCAGCGGGGAGTCTGCTTGAGAATTCTCTCTCTGCCACTTCCCCTGCTTGTGCACCTGTGCTCTTGCTCTCTCTCTCTTTAAAATACATGAATCCTTAAAAAACATAAAAAATAAACACTCGTTTTATGAAAGCTGATTATCCCCCTCCTGACCAATTATGGTTTACCTCCTTAGTTTGTCATAACAAGAAGTTTCCATTCCGAGAAATCAGAATATATCAGAATAATTTTCAGGTCCCTTTAAACTTGCTGAAACTAGATTATGTTTACACTATCACACCTCCCATTGATTCTTATTTGATAAACATAAGCGTATTTTATAAAGCTACTAAAGTGTCAAAATTGGTAGGATTGAGGGAGGATTAGTGACAGATCAAGGCAGATGTGTATTTCTCTCTGCCTAACCTAACATTAAAGACAAAAACCCAGATTTCTAAAATGAAAAGTCATTCTAGAGAAAACCAAATGAAGATGACGTCATGCAATTCAAGACAGATACTTGTTAACTGTGCAACTGCTCAACTTTTTAATGAACTGTTTAATCAATTCTTGGCATCTATATCTTAGTATAGAAAAGATAAAAAATAGTGTTTCATTGTCTAATTTGCTGGAGTCCAATGGCTTAGCCATCTATATAAACTGTTAATATCAGGTGTGTGTTGAGGTAAAATGAGATGCATTCATCTGTGAATCAGTGAAGAGCTGGACAAAGTTCAAGTGTATCATCTTTTGTAGCTACTGTCCATTAGAGTTTAAGAAGAGCTCAAAGCCATGTCTGGATGGTATGAGACAACTGACAGCCCTTTATCTTCCCTGCTACAACCCAAACCTTGAGCCATTGACAGCTCTGTTGAACCTACCCAACAATCTTCAAAGGTCTGTTCTAAACCAGTCTTTGAAACGATGAGAAGCAGCCCTAACCAGCAACATGAATACACCTGCAGGACCACAGTGTAAAACACATTTGATTTATCATCAGATCATTCACTGGCTCTGGAGAAGTTAGCTTATTTGAATCGCAGAGCTACCACCTATAAGCTATGGGACCTTGGCCAAATCACTAAGTTCTTAGTGACTCATTTTCTCCTTCTGAAAAACGGAGCACATTTCTTGATACGTTGTTTTCCTGACTTAAGTTATTTTCAGACAGTACTAAAAACTCACCTAGTGATGGAGGAAAATGAAATGTTTGCAGTTGAGAAAAAAGCTTACAGAGCAGATAGCATTTACTACCATCTTGACAAAGCTGGCTTGAGCAAAGCTCTCTGCTCTAAAATTATATTAACACATTAACACATATATTAACACAAAATTATATTAACACATCAAAAGTCTCTGCACTAAAATCATATTAACCTAGGAATGGTTATTAGTTTTGTCATTAATACTTTTCTTTTCAAGAAAATTCTGTATGGAAAAATAATCCCCAAATATAGTCTTTTGAACCAAACCTAATACTTGAAAACAGAATTCTGTGCTCCAATAAGTTTGGAAAACACTGTGTTGAAAGTTATTGTGGGATTCCTCAGAAGTTTTAATCAATCTCTCTAAGGAGCATGCAGTATTTCTCCATGACTGTGAGCCCTTTTTGGAAGAACATCTCCCAGGGCTGATGATCCACAGTATACCCATTACCAAATTTTAGCATAAATGAATGCTTGATGAAGGAAATAGAACACAATTATTATTTAATGACATAGGACAGTGCTATAAAGTTCCTTGGCTTACGGACTATTGTTAAGAAGTTTGATGGCAGTGATTTTAGCAGACTTTGTATAAATATTTTTCTTTGATAGTAGACTTTTAACATGGATTATTTTTCCAATTTACAATTATTATAATTAGTAAAATGGCTTTAGGATACAAAGCACCTTAACATATATTTTGGCACTTGATACTAAAATAAGCTAACCATAATACTATTATTTTCCCCATTCAGTGAGAAAGGAAACTGAGGTTCAGGGAGGTTAGGTGATTTGTCCAAAGACACAGAACCAATAATTGGCAGACTGGAGCATGAACCACTGGCTTCAAGTTCAGTATCTCCCACAGCTCACCTCCCTTTTCTTCTGAGCGTTTTCTTTTCTAAGACTGATAACGGTTTTCCTGCCTACAATGTAGCCAACCCTAACGGGCATGCTTAGCCTTAAAATTATGATTTTTTAAAATAATAACTATAAAAGCAATTATCTCTTTATCATAATTGCATGAATTCTAATGTCAGTATAATGACTTTATTTTATATGAATTTGAACTTGATTCATGTGAGAAACTGAGTAATACCAGGAACTGTATTTATGGTTGAGTTTTAGTGTTATGTTCTCTAAATGGGCTACTATTTCTTACTGGTACTAGGAAAGAGATAGCTGAATAGATCACTCACCATCTCAGTTTCACACATGATGAAACAACTAGCAACTGGATCACAAAACAAAATATCAAACTAGATCTAGGACCTCAGAAGACCCAAGTCTCATGTCCAATATTGGGGTGCCAGGAGCCAGACTCTGGGGTCCCCTCTAGGAGGTGAAAGGGAAAGCAGAGCCCACGTGTCACACACAGATACCTCAGAGAGGAGAATGTGCATTGTGTGGTCCGCATTCAACACCAGCCCCAAGGATGTCAATTTCTGTCTTTCTGGTCTGGAAATGGCATTTACATGCAGGTACCTACCCAGTCATAGTCACCAAACACATCACCTTCCTTTTCCAACTTGACCTTCACGGCACCAATCAACTATAACCATCTATACAACCCATATTCTAAACTGCTCACTTCCCCCCAGCTTCCCAACACCATGGTCTTCCGTGCCTTAGTGATTTTGAATGTATTCTGTCCACTTTCTGGAAGCCCTTGCCACTGACGCTGCCTGTCAACTTCACCTTTTACTCATCTTTCAAGACCCAGCTCACATATCACCACTTAAGTGAATGAAACCTTTCCCGACTCCAGTTACCTTTTTTCTTGGTAGGTTGGGGACATGGGGTGGGGTGGGTGGGGGGAGTTCAAAGAAGGCTGGAAGAAGAGAATCGGCATGTTTTGGACGCGGAACTTAGTACTTATAATCACCCCGTGAGGTGGATGCTTTTGTCCCCGCTTTTCAGATGAGAAAACAGAGACTGAGTTAGGGGGCTTGCAAGAGGGAGAATTTGAATTGAGACTCAGCTGGACAGGATTCCAAAGCTCTCCTCACTCTGTCCCATGATTAAACTTGCCCTTGTTTGGGTTCCAGAAATATATCATACTACACAATTTGGCCCCCATGAGACTTCGGGCCCCTCAGCGGTCAGTCTCTGTTATTCTTATCTGTGTTCCCCGGCATTTGCCATAGCATCTGACACTAGGTACTGAGTACATCTATATCCAACGAGTGAGTGACTGAATGAAGACTGCCCTATGATTTGCATATTGCAACAAAGGCTATCTACTTCTGAGTTATTAAATAAAATTACCTGTGATTTATCCCTAATGATAATTTGTATCTTTTCTCTATTTTTTTCCCTCTTCAGTCAAGAGTCACCATGATCAGGTGTCCAGCTCTAGTTTCGGTGCCCAGAGAGAAAATGATGAAATCTGCCAGGCTACCAGCCACTCTGACGTGCTTTGCACAACTGGTGTTTGAACAGGGACTGACATTAATTTGACATGGCCAGGTAACACAATAGCATGACAGCTTTCGGAAAATGGTATCAAGGTACTCTAAAAGCAAATGTTACCCCTTGTGACATTGCTCCGAGAATTAGAAACTTATTCATGTCAGTCTTAACTTCATATTTCCTTTATCTGGAAAAATCAAATGAAAAGACTTGTCACCCCAAACCAGACATGTTCAATGAGAATTACTACATTAAATACACTTATAGGTACAACTATATGTACAACAATACATGCATGAACTCCAAATGTACAAGAGACAGACATGTGAAGTGAGAAATCAGAAACACTTGGTTTCTGATTTCTAGAACCAGATATCCTAGGTTTGAATTCCAGCTCTGACACATTAGTTATACAGTAATTAGGCAAATGATTAGCCTCTCTATGCTTCAGTTTCCTCATCTGTTATTTGGGGATAACAGTTGTACCTATTCATAGAGTTGTTTTTAAAAGTTTAATTAAGTCATTTACACCACATCCTCTTTTCAAATGGAAAATGCTGATAATAGTCGCATCATTTGTTAGTGAAAAATTCTTATAATTACCCCAGAACTTTATCCAGGTCCCCTGGGCCTGTTTCCTCATCCCTAGTACAAGAGGGCAGACTATTTGATCCTTGCGTCCTATGCGATCTACACTTACGAATGAGTAGCTTCTGGGTGTTCTTTTATTCCCTTGCTACCACAACAAAACCCCAGTTTCCTATTTGCCTTGTGAGGAGATGGAAGACAGGAAACGATTATTAATCCACTTCCTAATTTTCAGAAGACTAAATCTGAAATAAAACAAACCAAGACTTGCCAAGTTCCATGAAAGCACTTAACTTTTAGTCTGCAAATGTAGGAGAGAGATGGACAGAAATACATGCTCACTTCTGCATTGTCCTCTAGCATCTGGCTGGCCCAATGCTGTAGTATTGCTTCATTCGTTCTCATTGTATAATAGCTTGTTTGCATGGTTCCCCTTGAGACTGTAAGTTCTGTTGCTATTTTGTCAAGGTGTATTTGCTGAATAAATAGATGGATGGATGGGTAAATCAACTGATGCTTCTCTGTTTTTCAAGAAGTTGAAAAGTTGAATAATAAAAAATGGACTTTTATCAAACAAAAGCATTTCAGATTAAAGTCCTACTGTGAAGATAACTTTGGCACTTATTGGTCTTAAAATTATAACCTGGTGTTACGGGTGGCCTATCTTACTTCATTCTGGAAGGGGGGATATTCCTAACCTCTGTGGGACATTGGAGAAATTGAGTCTTACTGAGATCATCTTCTGTGTCATTCCATCTACTGATCAAGGCGGAGTCCACCTTCTACCCTTGCCAGTGGGGAAGTATTCTTCCAGCCCCTTCTCTGATGAGACTCTCAGCAAAGTAGGAGGTCTGGGCCCTTCTCTTCTGTAGCAATCCTTCCTGGTCAGCCCTCAACAACCCACAAACACAGGACTCTATAGAGATGTTAAATTCTGAAGAGTGAGGCACATCTCAGAGGGATATTCCAAAGTGGAAGGTTGAAGGTTGAAACTATGACTAATTTGATTGTACAAAGGAAGGCTCTGACACAAAACCTCTTGAACTCTGCCTTCACTTGAGACATTCCTCTGCTCTGGACTCCGCTTACCCATAGGTAGCCCTCCATTCAAATCTGGTGACCCCATCTCCTCCCTCAGAAAAACCCTGTCCTTTCCTATAGCTCCTTATCTTATCTAATAATCCACTTGTTGGGTACCCCCTTAGTGCTAGGTGCTAAGGACAGACCTGTGAGAAACAGACATAATCCCTGTTCTTGTGGAGTTTATAATTTGGTAAGAGAAAATATTTTAATCAACGTATGACACAAATAAATAGAAAATGACAAAGACTACAGTAAAAGAAGGATGTACTGGGCCCAGGGAAGGACTTCCTTGAGAAAATGACTCTTGAGGATGAACGTGAGGAAAGTTTTTGTTTCTGAAGACGGTAGTGGCTTTAGCATGTTCCTATGCCCACAGGCAGCCCATGCCAGTGTTTGAGTTGGTGCTCCTGAGACAGTGGAAGGGCAGATCTGTCTCAGGTAGCAAGAAGGACTCCTCTCCTGAGGAGGACAAGCTCCTATGTCCAAAATGAGATAAATGTGGGATTGTGATTCTAGGTCTGTCTCCCTGCCAGTAAGAGCCATGGGCTGGCTGGTCTGTTACTTGGTCCCCTGTGAATCAACACATCTCACAGAGACGTGCTTTACTCACCTAGAGATAACTGGAGTTACTTTTGCTTTTGCTTGATTCTTTAAGAATAATAGAGCTTCTCATCCCACCCTAATACTGTGCTTTTGATTCATTTTCTGTCCTGCCTTAGACCGGCCACATTGCAGTAAATGTCATAGCATCTTAGTTGTCAGCAGCTGCCCCCTTTGCTGTCTGGAAGGAATGATCCAGCTTAATGGAATCTTTTTGATCCTGGATCCTCTGCTAATGATCGAGGTGGGAGAGGGAGGAATCCTTTAGTTCAACTTGCCATAGAGAGTTCAGGAGCAAAAAAAAGGTTCTGGTTCTTGTAAAAAAAACCTAACTGTAAACTGGAGGGGGTGTCTGAGTGAGTCAGTAAGGAATTAGCCTCAAATAAGGGACATTGAGTACCTCCATTTAGAGAAAGATATGGTACATGAAACAGAGGTCCCTTTAAACCTTAAAAACAAAAATGGTAGAGTCAGTTTGGAAGTGAGATTTACAGTCAGTCCCTGCATTTTCTCTTAAACTTATGTTGACATATTGCAGCATGTAGTACATTAGGAAAGATGTGTTGCAATATTCTGCAATGTTTAATGTGTAAAGGACAAAGTCACACCTCAATCCCATGTTCTGAGTTTTGTGGGGCTTGTTTTGTTTTGTTTTGTTTTTTACTCCTTAATCCCCACCCCCTGTTTAACTCATCCTCCTACCTACCTCCCCTCGGGTAACCATCAGTTTATTCTCTATAATTAAGGGTCTGTTTCTTGACCTGTCTTTCTGTCTCTTATTTTTTCCCCTTTGCTTATTTGCTTTTTCTTCAATTCTACATATTAGTGAAATCATATGGTATTTGTCTTTCTCTGACTTATTTTGCTTAGTATTATACTCTCTAGCTCCATCTGTATTATTGAAAATGGCAAGATTTCATTCTTTTTTATGGATGACTAATATTCCATTACACGCATACACACACAAACACACACACCCCACTTCTTTATCCATTCATCAACTGATGGACACCTGGGCTGCTTCCATATCTTGGCTATTATAAACAATGCTGCTATAAACATAGGAGTACATGTATCCCTTTGAATTAATGTTCTTATATTCATTGGGCAAATATCCAGTGGTGCAATTACTGGATTGTAGGATACTTCTATTTTTAACTTTTTTAGGAGCCTCCATACTGTTGTCCAGAGTGACTGCACCAGTTTGCATTCCCATGAATAGTGTAAGAGGGTTCCCATTTCTCTGTATCCTTGCCAACGTTTGTAACTTTATTTATTTGAATCCTTTCTCTTTTTTTTCTTGACAGGCCTGGTTAGAGGTTTATCAATTGTTTTGATTCTTTTTTCTTTTTTTTCAAAGAACCACCTCCTGGTTTCATTGATCTGTTCTATTGTTTTTTTTAGTTTCTGTATTATTTCTTTCTGCTCTAATCTTTATCATTTCCTTCCTTCTGCTGGTTTTACATTTTGTTTGTTCTTTTTCTAGCTCTTTTAGGTGCAAGGTTAGGTTGTTCATTTTAGATTTTTCTTGCTTCTTGAGGTAGGCCTGCATTTCTGTGAGCTTCCCTCTTAGAACCCCTTTTACTGCATCCCAGAGGTTTTAGACCACTGTGTTTTCATTTTCATTTGTTTCTATGTATTTTTTTTTATTTCTTCTTTTATTTCCTGGTTGACCCACTCATTGTTTAGTAGCTTGTTATTTAACCTCCATGTATTTATGGTCTTTCCTGATTTTCTCTTATGATCAACTTCTAGATTCATATGAGTTTTGTGTTTTTTTAATGCAACCAATTTTTATGCTAACAATTTAACTTATAACATAAAGGGAGAATCCTACCAAAGGAATGAGCTACTATGTAAGTCTGTCACTGTGATCCTGACATTTGCTTTCCAAATATAAATCCCAAATATCCTCATCAAACCAAATCTTCTGCTCATAAGCCTGTTCTTATTTAAATATCAGCAACTGAATGTTTAGGGCAAGTAGGCCTTTAGGTACCACCCAAACCAAAACTACAGAGTAGCCCCCTCTGCTTGCTTGCAAAGCAAGCCCTGGAAAGAGCTGTTAGGGCAGCCTAAGAGGGATCCTGATATGCGAGAGGCATCACCCTTTCTGGAACTGACCTTGGCTCCAAAGACGAATGTTTGGCGTCTAATGTATCTTCCACTTTCTCTTGCCCCTTGGAGTGTGGTGTGTGTCTGTGGGGGGGTGGGGGGGTGAGAGGGCAGTGCCCTCACATTTTCATCCTTCTCCATATCAAAGCCTGCTCAACTACTGGGTATTTACCCCAAAGATACAAATACAAATGTAGGGATCCGAAGGGGTACATGCACCCCAATGTTTATAGCAGCAATGTCCACAATAGCCAAACTGTGGAAAGAGCCAAGATGTCCATCAACAGATGAATGGATAAAGAAGATGTGAGATACACACACACACACACACACACACACACACACACACACACACACACACAATGGAATATTATGCAGCCATCAAAAGGAATGAAATCTTGCCATTTGCAACAACATGGATGGAACTGGAGGGTGTTCTGCTGAGTGAAATAAGTCAATCAGAGAAAGACATGTATCATATGACCTCACTGATATGAGGAATTCTTAATCTCAGGAAACAAACTGAGGGTTGCTGGAGTGGTGGGGGGTGGGAGGGATGGGGTGGCTGGGTGATAGACACTGGGGAGGGTATGTGCTATGGCGAGCGCTGTGAGTTGTGCGAGACTGTTGAATCACAGACCTGTACCTCTGAAACAAATAATACATTATATGTTAAAGAAAAAAAAAAGAAGAAGAAGAAGATAGCAGGAGGGGAAGAATGAAGGGGGCGGAATCGGAGGGGGAGATGAACCATGATAGACGATGGACTCTGAGAAACAAACTGACGGTTCTAGAGGGGAGGGGCATGGGAGGATGGGTTAGCCTGCTGATGGGTATTTAAGAGGGCGTGTTCTGCATGGAGCACTGGGTGTTATATGCAAACAATGAATCATGGAACACTGCATCAAAAACTAATGATGTAATGTATGGTGATTAATATAACATAAAAAAAAAAAAAGCCTGCTCAGAGGACAGGCCTGATAAACCCCCTAGCTTTGAGGTGTGAGGATTTAAAGTACTATCTTCTGTGTAGTAAGCAACCATTTACTGAACACTTTTATGCTGGATAATGCCTAAGATACAGAGAGACAAATTAGACATTCTCAATTTTTGAAAATGTGCAATCTAGTGGAGGGGGCCATGCACGCAAAAATAATTATTGTAAAATAGAGTCATTCTTGCCACAGGGTGGAGAACAGTGCTCAGAAGCACATCTGGAGGAATGCGGAAGTAAGCAGCCTCGTGGTTCCAGTTGGGACATGGTAGGAACACATCTCTGTACCTTCCCAAAAGCAGCATGGTAGTGTTTAATGTTAATTATTTTCTCCGGCACGCAAAGCAGGCTTCCTTCTTAATGATGTTTAATATTAACAGAATAATAAAACAATCTTTAAGCCAAAGGGCCTAGAACCTCTAAATTGGAATTTCAGATACCAGGAAGGAACATGCTGCATCCCTATAATCCCAAATCACTGACAGGTCTGTGCAGAGGTTTGTACCAGATTTATCTAGAGCATAGGGTAAAACAGAAACTCTCAGACTCCATTCTGGAGAAGCTGATTCAGTAATGTTGGGCTGTGGCCTTAGCCTCTATAGTTTAATCACATACCCCAGGTCACTTTAATATATGGCCAAGTTTGAAAATTGCATGTCCTGAAATGCCTGAAATTATACCAGGTCGGGGCATGTCTATTTGGAAGGCCAGCTCCCGCCCTTTCCTGGGACCATAGCTTAGTGTCCGAGAGTGACTTAAGCCCCAAACACATGGGGTTCGTTGTGCTTCAGTGTCCATATGTGTTATATGCTGCTTGCTCCAGCATCCTGGTCCATGAACTTCAGCAGGATGGGGCCTGGGACCAGATCAATAGTTTGCAAAGCAGGGTCCCTGGATGGCTACCAGAATAAGGTAGGGTACTTGTGAAAAATTCCCTAATCCTACCCCAGGCCTGTTGAATCAGAATCTCAGGAATGAGCAGGAATCTAATTTTAACAAGTTCAGTCCGTATTTAACAGATTCCGCAAGTGGTTCTTGCTCCTACTGAGAACATCTAGACCAGGCTCACCCACTGAGGAGACAGATTGAAGGGCTGTGTCAGGAAGGTGACAGGTTCAGCGGGCCAAATACAGTACCTACAGGGTCTGGTGATAACTCACCACAGTGTGGAGGAGTGAGGGGTCCATGCAAGGGGAGTAGCTGAGGAGGAAATTCCAGGTGGTGTTGTGGGGAGGGTGGGGGGGGGGCCCTGACGTAGGAGATTCAGGAAATACTTTGGTCATGGATTCTCTCAGCAGAAGGACGCTGGTTACAGCCCTGGGAATTGGGAGCAGGGCACCAGTCTCTCCAAGAAGACCAGGGCCCAAGGCTGATTCCTAAAGAAGAATTAGATGGAAGAAAAATGTAGCAACTTGATGTGAATTCTGGGTACAGCCGTGACTCCAGGTGGAGTCTCTGAATATAAGATTCCTCTGAACGGAGTTGAAATGGCTTCTGCAGGTGGAAGTCAAAGGGCCACCATGAATAAAGGGAGACGTAAGGCCGAGGAAGGGCAGCGCTCGACAGCCCGGCATTGCTGGGGAGGCTGAGATGCAGAGGAGGATGCCCACAGCATCCTAACTGCCGGAAGAAAGTCATGTCCCTGAATTCTGGGGTGATCATTCTAGAGTACCATCTTTTCATGGTCCAGTCCTACAGAAAATGATTGTAAGAAAACAGAACCCTGAGTAGTTGTAAAAAACCTGTCATTTCTATTTTCACTTATGAACAGCAGCTACTTTATATAGCCAATAACATTAACTTGCAAAACTTTTGTCCATTTTAATAACAAAAAGGAATGAACAAAAGAGTATAAAGGACCATGCGTAACTAAATACACAAGTAGATTTTAGTTAAAACAATGCGAATTCTGGAGGTGCTTTTTTAAAGCACCTTTATTTTTTAAAATAAAATTAAAGATTTTATTTATTTATTTGAGAGTGAGTGACAGAGTGAGAGACAGCATGAGCAGGGGGTAAAGGCAGAGGGAGAGGGAGAAGCAGGCTCCCCCTGAGCAGGGAGCCCGATGCGGGGCTCGATCCCAGGACCCTGGGGTCTTGACCTGAGCCGAAGGCAGACACTTAACCAACTGAGCCACCCAGGCACCCTGGAGGTGCTTTTTAAAAAAATTATTTTATCAGTAATTTGTGTTATGAGAATTAGAGTAAATAACAAATTTTTTAAATGTGAAATTAAGCAAAAGGATAAACTCATCCATTATCTCTTTCTGCATGTCTAATGTATAAAGGCATTAGACAGAACCTTAGCATCCTAAAAATTATGCTTTTTCATTCATAGACATTTATTGCCTATTTATCTTAAGATACAATGTTGTATGTACCACCATATAAACCTAAGTTTAATAGTGGTTAAATAATACTATATTACATACAATGTACAATATGTAAAATGTGATATAACATGTTATAACACTTGTTACATGATATATGTTATGCTAACTACATGATATATTACATATATACATATGCATACACATATACATTTATATTATTACATATTAAATGCATGTATACATGTATATAATATATACATATATATGAAATCTCCAATCAAAGTAACAGAAGGAGCTGGTTCTTCTCCTTTCAAAGTGCCCCAGTTACTTCCAAGTATTTCCAAAGGGGACCCCTCACACATTTCCACAGACCGATCACTGTGGTCTGCTGTAGTCAACACCCTGTTCCTCCTTTCCTCCTCTGGCACCCATTCTACCACAGCTGTCCAGGCAGCCACTTGGAAAAGCTCAGATGACATCCTGGCCCACACTCACAGTGTGGTCTCCAGAATGCCCATGCATCAGCCCCTTCTCTAGCTCAGCCTCTAGCCCTCCAGCCATAAAAGCCTTCTCCACACATGTTAATGGCAGGAAATGAGTAGAGGGGGCTGGGGGTGGGCGGGGGGGAGAGGGACCTGGGACCTGGCAGCTTCTAGAGTGATAGCAACCAAGCCCAAAGTGTGACTTTATCAACTGCTGAACCCACGCTTGGAGTATACTTTAGCACTGGAGAAAATAATCATGTCATGTTTTTAATAAGCTTTTTGGACAACCAGCAAAGAGCATTGCCTCTCATTCCTATGGTCTTTGAGGCAAAAATTGCTTGTAGGCAAGTATTGTTTTTCCTCTACATGAGATAGGAAAAGAGGGAAGTATATTGGAAGTGCTTATAATGCTAATATTTTGTTCACTAAATTTGTCCTTTTGGCCAATCATCTGTTTTTACTGCTGTGGAAAACACATACAAAGACCCGATATTAAAATTTCATTTAAAGTCATAGGAAATGTGGCTTCCCATCCTGCATATTACCACCTCACACATAAGTACAGTAACGAATAAATGACAAAGTAATTGGGACACTTGTGGGGCTATGATGTGTTTCAAGTTGAGAGAGAAAGGCCTTCACTTTAGGAAGCTGAGGCCCCCAGGTCCTGTGTCTGGGAGAGAGAGTTGCCCTCCCTTCCTCTCTGGGACCCCAGTATTAGAGGCTGGGCCAGGGGTGCCTCGGGGGTAAGACCAAGGAGGGAGGATGGGAGGAGCTGGTTCCACTCTCCTGGCCTCACGCTGGGTGACTTTGGGGTCTCCTTGGCCACCTAGTACCTGAGACCTCACTTTCTGGTTCTGTGCCGATCAGGGACAGACCTCCTGCTGCATCTCCAGGAATATTCACTGTTCTCCACACCTAGGAACCTATCCTCCCGCACTAAAGGTAAGGCACAGCTGTGCCCGGAAGTGAAAAAAAGATAAGATTCATGACCACTGGAAAAGAGTGATGTGAATATAGTCCCGTCTGACATTGAAAACAGAGCACTCTAGGCTCTCCTGACAAAACACACCAGAATCCCATGGTTTACACGATTTCTCCCATTTCTCCATTCTTCTCATGCAGCCTCTGACAAGAAATTTGGAAATCAGCTCTCTCAGTAACATCTTCACCCAAGTGCCTGGCCCTTGGGGTGAACAATGCTTCAAAAATGCTGGGATGGAATTTCCAAGCAGTCACCTCAAATTCCTGCATAACTGCATTCATGGAGATAGTAATGTTGACACTAACACATGTGCGGGGAAAGGAAGAATCTGGGCAACTCAACTCAATGAGGTAGTTCCCTTTGACTTCATCTTTTTTTTTTTTTTTTTGCAAAGGGAAAAGTTGAAGTTTTTTATTCACTCAATGACTATTCTTTCAACGTCTGTCTTCTCTCTACTATGACACAGTACAAACATGAGGAAGAAGCTCACAATTTCATGGGGGTGACAGACAGAAGCGGGTTTTCAAGATGGTAGTGGAGGGACAGAGGTG
This sequence comes from Zalophus californianus, assembly GCF_009762305.2. Lineage (NCBI taxonomy): Eukaryota > Metazoa > Chordata > Mammalia > Carnivora > Otariidae > Zalophus > Zalophus californianus. Next base: position 66,486,404 of record NC_045603.1, on the reverse strand, counting down.
TGCTAAGCATAAGGTGCCCACCCAGAGCCAGACATTGAACTTGGCACCTGGGGGCGGAGGGAGTCCTAACCTGGGAGAAGAGGCGTCCTAACCTGGTGTCTTAATGAGGGCTTCTCTATGGAAGTGCCACAGACCGGGTGGCTTGTTAACAACGGAGATTTATTTCTGCGATTGATAGTCTGAGATCAAGGTGCCAGTGTGGTGGGGTTCTGGGGAGATCCCTCTTCCAGTTGCAGATGCTAACATCTCTTATGGCAGAAAGAGGGCTGGTGAACTCTCTGGGGTTCCCTTTATAAGGGCACTCATCCCATTTATGAGGTCTCCGCTATCATAACCTAATCACCTCCCAAAGGTAATTATCTTCACATCGTGGGTTAGGACTTCAACAGATGAATTCTGGGGAGACACTTTCAGTCTATAACACCTGAGTCTCAAAGAATCATGAAGGATGGGGACTAAGAGCAGCATGGTCTTGCTGACAGAGGAAGGTAGATATGGAATCCAGAGGAAGCGCTCCCGTTAGACCAGAGTTCTACAGAATGAATACTTCTCTGCAAAAACATAGAGTTTGGGTTTCAATTCAGAGGAATACTTTTTCCTTACTTCTTGAGGGGCACTTACCAAACGTGTCTTCGTTGGGCCAATTTATTTAAAGTAGTTCAGGTGTAATTAGTTGGTTTCTTAGTGATTTGGCAATGGAATTACTTCTGAGAAAACTTTGTCACTACAATTAGTGACTGCCAAGTTAGAATGTGAAAGATAATATGACGGCAAAAAAAGAGACTTGGGGGTGCCTGGGTGGCTCAGTTGGTTAGTGTCCGACTCTTGGTTTTGACTCAGGTCATGGTCACACTTAACATGGAGTCTGCTTGGAATTCTCTTTCCCTCTGCCCCTCCCCACTCATGCTCTCCCGCTCTCTGTCTCTCCCTCTCAAAATAAAATGGAATAAGCTCTTAAAAAAAAAAAGAGAGGGAGACTTGGTTCTGTTGATGAATAACGTGAATGAACACCTGTGGGAAACAAGTTTTCTAGTTTGTAAATGCCGCATAATCAGTTGTAGTTAAGAAGCTGTCTCTGGAGAGCACTGTGTCCTTCCCCAAAGTGCTTTTCCTGTACATCTTTTCATTAAATCTGCTGATTTTACTGAATAGCTTCCCGAAACAAGAACTTAACGTATACTTATAGTTGTTTATCGGCTGTTTACTATGAGCTGGGCCCCAGGACCGGCACTTCGCATGCTGTTTGCCTTATTGATGCTGCCCCGTGAGATGAGAACTCTACTGTCCTATATTACAAAACTCACACGGCAGACTCCACCAGGACTCCTCACTGCCTCTCTCATCCCATGACTATGCTTTTGATACTATCCTTGTAATATTACGCATCCTATCACATTCCAACTATTTTTAAATATTTTATATACCGACTCTTCCTTCATTGGTTGGTAGATCAGGTACACCTTACTTGGTTTAAAAAGATTCTTCCAGTACAGTGTCTCACTGGATTCTGAGAATCATAGAATTCTCAGAAGCATGAGCAGCTGTCTATTGCCGTGGCTCTGGGGAGCTCACCTGGGCTGGTAGCCTGGTTCCACTGCTTACTACTGGAACGAGCCATTTTACTTCTCTGTGCGGCCCTTAGCAAAATTGGGAGAGCAATGCTGTACCTCATGAGGCTGTGTGAGGGTGGAAAGACCGTACCTAAAAGGGAATAAAATAGTGCCAGATGTAGTAAATACTCAGTAAACACTAGATTTTAATATTATTGTTCTTACTGCTGTCATTGATTACCATTACTTTCTCACATTTGCAACTAATACTCTCTAAATCTATTCTCTTACCTGTAATTATATGAGATATGTTCATGTAATATATTCATATTATGTATATTATTTACTCATATAAAAATAACTTGCTCTCTTTCCCACCATCCGCCTCTAAACTTGTTACTCATCTGTAGTCCTCAGCTCATGTGGATTTTCCCCTTTGAAACCCTTCCTGACCCGCACTCCCTTTGGAGTCACCACTACACTTTGTGACATACATCTTCGGTATCACTCATGGCACTTGTTACAGTTAGTTGCTTACATATCTAACTCCCTAATAACTCTGGGCTCATTAGGATCAGGGAGAATGCTTTTATTTATCCTTTTGATCTCAGTCCATTGCAGATTTCCAATTTTTTTCAGTTAATGAATGGACGACTGAATTAACAATGCTAGAGGGATGATATTACTCATTTTAAAAATAAAGTCTACACATCAGAGCAGGAAGAGGCTTAGAAATAACTCAGTCGATTCCCTCTATTCCCATTATCCCTTCCTTTAGAGATGAGGAAGCGGAGGTACAAGGGGGTAAGACTTACCTAACATCCCACTGATAGTAAGTGGCCGGTGTATACCCATGGGAGTGCATGGCCCTTGGCAGACAATCAGAAAGAGCTGCCAAACAAGAAACCAAAATCCAAATCGTAGGTCTTTTTTACTGTTTTGTCCCTTTGTGTCATGAGTCGTTGTATCAGTGAAGATGCTTTTAGCTACAATTAAGAGAAAATGCCACTCAGGTTGGCTTAAATAATATTGGCTCCTATTGGCTCATAGGATTCAAAAATCTAGAGGGTAGGGTCGACTTCAGGGCTGGTGTGATTCAGCAGCTTAGTGATATCATGGTTTTCTCTCTATGTCTCCATCTTGCCTCCTGCAGGATGAGTTTTATACTAAAGCTGCCTTCTTAGAGGTGGCTGCCAAGTACTCTCGGGGCTAGGTGCCTGACATCCACATCCAGAAAAGAGAGAAAGTGAGGGAAGAGTTGTGGATGGGGGTGGGGGTTAAGGATGTAGGGGAAAGTGAGTCACTGCTAATGGGTATAAGGTGTCTTTTTAGGGTGATGAAAATGTTCTCCAGTTGATTGTGGTAATTGCTGTACAAGTGTGAGTATACATAAAAACCATTAAATGGTACACTTGAAGTGAATTGCATGGTATGTGAATTATATCTCAATAAAGCTGTTTTATGGTTATAAGTGAGGAAAACAGCGCTTTACCTGATAGCTCATTCTCTGCCAATACCCAAGAAGTTTTGTCTGACCTTTATTGAAATTTAAGCTTGCTTTATCCCAAGTTATGTACAATCTTCAGAACAGCATGAATGTGGACACAGGTGAGATGTATGGCTCTGCTGCTCTGAAGTGTGAAGGTCGTTAGAAGAAGACCAGAAGAGAAGGGGACGTGGACATCGGGGACACTCCTGTACCTGAAGGGGAATTCTAATGGAACTCAAGCATCCGTTTTCCCTTCTTCCTTTGGATTACCTCCTCTAGCATTACTGGGGGAAGTGGGAGGACTAAACTTATGTCAATTTCTTTTGTTTTTAAAAAATTTTATTCCTCTCTTCAAAGGGCATGGGAGGGGAGGGGCAGAGAGAGAGAGAATCCTAAGCAGATTCCCTGCTGAGCCTGGAGCCAGACATGGGGCTTGACCCCATGACCCTGACATCATGACCTGAGCCAAAATCAAGAGGCGGATGCTCAACCAACTGAGCCACTCAGGCGCCCCAGCCTATGTGGATTTCTAAGCAGTCTACTTGACCTGCTCACGGTCTACTCTGTTCCTCAGCTCTCGGTAGCAGGTCACTGTCTACTCTACCGCTCTTCTCAGCCCCAAATTCAAGGATTCCAGTCACTCTCAAAGAAATGTTGCCAACCTCACAAGGGCGTTTGTGGAGATGTGTTAGTTTGCTGGGGCTGTTGTAACAAATTATCTCAAACCGGGCAGCTTAAAAAAACAGAAATCCATTCTTTCACAGTTCCGGAAGCTGGAGGTCTGACATCAAGGTTTTGGCAGGGTTGGTTCCTTCTGGAATGAATTCCATGCCCCTCTCCTAGCTTCTGACGACTGCAGGCAGTCCTTAATGTTCCTCGGCCAATGGGTCTCTCGCTCAGTCTTCACATGGTCTTTTCATCTCTAGGCTTGCTTCCTTTCTGCATTTTAGAAAGGACACTAGTCACTGGATTTAGGGCACACCCTATCCAGGATAATCTAATCTAGAGATCTCTGCCTTAATTATGTCTGCAAAGGTTTATTCCAAATGAGATCACATTCTGAAGTTCCAGGTGGGGCATGAATTATTGGAGGACACTATTCAACCCACTCTAAAAAGTGAAGGAATCCTCCCATTGGGCTTTTCCTTTTTCCCTGTCTATAATATCATTACACACAGTTACGGGGGTTCATCAGATTTTGCTGAAATTTGGCAAAGATAAAAAGGAACTATTAGCCTATAAGGGAAAAACAACTATAATCCAACCATGATGTTTTTGGAACCCAATAAAAGATTCCTCAAGAAATTAAACCTTTCATAGCCATCATGCCATGAATAACAGACCTTCTAGCTCAGGCCCATGAACCATGGAGGAGGGCTCCCTTCTTCAAGCCTTCACGGTACAGCTGTCCTTTCAGTCCTCCAGGGATTGCCCTCACCCTAGAGCCCTTCCCTTTCCCCAACACATAATCCAGGGGACCCGGTCATCATTAACCATTTCCCTAAGTCGGAGTTATTTACTACTAGAGGAACACCATAGGGATGAGTCCAACAGAATGGTCCAAGGTGGGGCTGGCAACCCTGCAGTTTGGTAGGAAAATCAGGGCTGGGTGTAGCACTCCATACAGCACCCTTGTGAGCTACAACTATGCCCCTTTCCTTTTCTAATTGTCTCCACATCTCTCCGGCATAGTTTCTCAAAGCAATGGAGTTTGTATTCTTCTAGGTACTGTGGGAAAAGGTCCATCATTGGGCCATACATCCCTTAATATAAGGGCCAGAGTAGGTTTTTAGAGGTGATACTCTTCTACAGTCCTCCCTTACCCATTCTTGGGGGTAGTGGAGAGGAAGGGACAGTGGTGGTGGTGGTAGGAGGTGGTACTGGGGAGGCAGACAGTGGTTTCATTGTCCTGTTACACTACCAAAGTCATTTCCGAGTAGACATCACTTGTAGATCACTAGTCTTGTTTCAGACACAGTTTGCTTCCAAATTTTAAGTATATTCTTGCGTATAGAGGGCTATTCATCTATTCATTAAACCAGACAAATGACTTTTATGCGCAGCCAAAACAAATAATATTGGCCAACTTCTTGCTTCTCATTATCCTGAAATATAAATAGAGCCAAGATTTTGTTTGTTACAGTCTCTATAATGTTGGAAATTCCTGCAAACATATCAGCAGAATCTTTCAGGGCACATCTTCCTAGGTTGGGCCGAAACCTTTCCTTTTGGGACCAAGCGACTCCTTGGCCATATCTCTAATCATTTATTTTTCCCTTAACGTCTTCTGGTATTTGATTCTCTGGCCTGAATTTTTATTGACTTAGTCTTTATTTCCTAGAACATTTATTGTTACTGTTTGTTCAATTATGAAATATTTCATTCATCCAGAAATTACAGAGACATATAACAAGCACCTATGTATCCACCCCTAGGCTTAAATAAATGTCAATACCTTGCACGCTTTGGAATTTTTTAAAAAAAATAAGTAAAACATCACAGATTCATTTGGGGCCAGAGAGGTGCAGGGGTTTTTGTTCTGTTTTTTAACCTTCTTACTGATGTTAATATTTCAAAATTTGGTCGAGAGAAATTTTATTTTAAGAAGTTGCTAAATTTCTTCAGAAAATGTTTTTCTTTTAAATGATTGGAAAGTGAGTCCTTTCAATGATGGCTTTCTGGATGTCTCTATCCTAGGCCTCTTCTCACTATCCAGTTCTTCCAGACTTGTCTCATTCATGCCCATGGCTTGATTCCTACTCTGCTGATGACTCCTTAGTTCCTATCAACACAGGTCTCTCTTTGGAATTCTAGACTGGTACAGCCAGAGATCACCTTGTTGTGCCACGAGCCCTTCCATCTTAACATAACCCACCAAACCCATAATTTCCTCCAACCGCTTTTCCCTATCTTGGCAAATGGCACCATCATTCATGCAGTTAGGCATCTTCGACCCCTGAGACTGTAGTACTTCTTTAAATCTGTCAGCATGTCCTACTAATTCTACCTCCTCAAATAGGTATCAAACTGATTGACTTCTGTCTTCCTCTGTGACCACCACACTAGTCCAAGGCACCAGCACCTGCTCTCATGATAGCAATAGCTTCCTGACTCTTCTCTATTATTCCTGGGGCCCTCCAGCAGGTTCTCTACATGGTAGTAGATTTTCAGAACACAAATCTGATAAGACTCCATCCTGCTGGACTCTGATTCGTAAGATAAAAAAGAGTGGTGCATGGTCAGCATCGTTGGGCCCAGGCTACTCCTCTTGGACCCTTCTGTCACCCTCACTGTATGCCCCAACTGCTAGGTTTCGAAAGCAATATGCCTCTTCTTCTAGCCACAGCCTTTGCGTGTGCTCTTACCTCCTTATGAAGTACACACCCATTTATGGGCTTCACTTCTATTCATCACTTAGATCTCAACTCCCATGTTATTTCTTTGGGGAAGCTTTCCTGACCCCGCAATTTGGGTCAGGTTTCTTTACTATCAGTTTATATTCAACTGTACTCTTTTTTTGTCCCGGGACTTTTCTCAAGTGTAATAATATACTCTTTTATTTATTTGATTAAAATTGGTCTTCCCACCTCCTCATCCCTTATGAATATATTGTAAGATCTAGGAGACCATGAATAAATAAGTGAATCTCAAGCTACACGGTTTATAGGGAGCCTCACATGGATCATGTGGAAACAAGTGGGGTAGTGCCGATAACAAAGTCATGGCATTTGGGGTTTCCATTGCTATGATCTCTCCCTCCTCTGTTTGAAAAATAACACCAGGCCATAAGCTAATGATACCACTTGTGTAATAAGGTAAGGGAGCGGAAAGCTCCTGGCGTAAGATGTTTGATGAAAGATAGACTTTAGACTTATTTTTTGGTATCTTAGGGAAATGTGAAGAGCTGTGAATCCAAATTCTTGGTGTACCTCTTAAGTGTTCTTAGAGTGTCAGCCTCAGTTTCAGCCTCTAAAGTGACAATATGCTATCTTCTAAGTGAGTTGTAATAACTAAAAATTATACATCCACAGCACTGTACCATAGTAAGGGTGGGTAAATATTTGCAGCCTAAAGAAATAACTGAACGCATAAATGAGTGAAAGAGAAACACCCAAATAGCAAATGCTCCATGGATTGTAACTGTAGTAATATTATAAAATGACGGGAAGGAATGCTTTCTTGTAAGGAAAAGGAAGCAGTGAGCTGGTGTGGTAATAAAAGATTGAAAGTCAGTGGAGAGCAATCCTGGACAGTAATCCAGAGCAGGCTTTGTGTCCACGCATGGTGCCTGGGCAGCTTCACTGTGTTAACTGCTCAAGAATGGGAAGACACCTCCAGCCGGTTGCCTACCGGTACGTGAGGTCCCTAGGCAGCTGTAGGTAACAATGAGTGGAGACATGGGACCTCACAAAGGAAAGGAAACGATGAGCCACAGACAGAGGGGCAGAGCCAGCAGAGGGGTGGGTATGTTGGAGAGGCCAAATGAGGAGGCAGTAGTCAGAGCTCCAAAGAGTCAGCTCAGATGGAAACAAAACCATGTCCTCTGGATCTAATGACCAATATGGAGGTTGAGGATGACTTTGGTAAACACCATTTTCAGCAAAGTGGTGGGGCGGAAGGCAGAATCAACTGAGCCAGTCAGTGAGTAGGGGGCGAGGAATACAGACAGGGAGCTTGGATTCATCTTTCAAGAAGTGTGTCTGGGATTGGCAGCAGAGAGACTGGGTGGGGTACGCTGAAGGGGAGATGGGGTTGAGAGAGAGGTTTTTTGTTGGGTTAGTTTTTAGGTGAAGAGGCTTAGCATATTTATAGTCTGAGAAAGGAACTGGAATTCGTGTGCTGGGGAAAGAGAGGATAATTAATAGCTGGAAGTTCTGAGGAGGCATCAGAGGGCCAGTCCAGCCCTCATCAGCCCCTGGAACACCCCCAAATTTAAAAAAAAATTGCATTCTCAATATCCCTTCTCCATTCCATATGGCCCTGGATCCTCTCTCTTGGTCTGGGCTTGCATGTGTATGCTTGACCTCCTGCTAGATTCCCCAGACCTTTTACTCTCCCTCTTATTTTCTTTAGCCTGCTCTCACCCTGAGGATCTGATGACGGAGTTAGCTTGTCAGGCACACAGCCACCGTTCCCCTTGGCTGCTCTCTGCCTTCACCCTCAGCTGTTGCAACTCTTGGCCACCCTGAGCAAAGGCCCTGCCAAGCCCCTCCTCCCTGACTCATCCACGCGGAGGAGAAGTGCTTCCAGGAGGAGCTCCCAGCAAGAGGATGGAATCTGGGTGCAGGGGGGAAGGTGAGCTGGGAGGCCGGCAAGAAGGCGAGGTAGAGGAGAGCCAGTGCGATCTCCCGGGGAGGGTGACTTGAACAGTTCTCTTCAATCTGATTCTGTACTATTCCGTGTTTTTTGTTTTTTGTTTTTTTTTCCATGACAAGATATTCTGTTAAAAACACAAAACTTTTGTTTTTAAAGCAAAAACTTATCAGTGAGGGGAAGGAAGTGTGTTCATGCATTCATTCAACGGGTGCTTAGGGAGCCCCGGGGACACCACGTGCCAGGTGCTGGGGACACTGGTGAACAGGCTCCATCCCCCATCTCGGGGAGCTTTCCACTATGCAGGAGAGATGCACAGACATTAAGCAAATACTTACGCACTTATTTAGGTCAGTGCAGAAGTTGGGGCTCTGGGAGAGTTCTGCTGTCACTGAAAGGTAGGAGGCAAGGTCATTGCTCAGAAAGGGGCTGGAGCTGGGTAGGGGCCTTGAAAGCCAGGACAACGATTAGGAAGAAGAGTTGCAGGAAAGGAGACAGCATGTAAACAAGAACAGAGCTATGCGTACTTTTTGCTCGAAGGTCTCCAAACTCAAGTCCCCCGAGCGCGATCTTGAGCTGGCCACACGTGTCACGTAAATCCCTTTTCTTGAGACTCTGTTAATCACCATTCTCCTTTTAACGTTGCCGGCAAGGATCTCCTTTGGCTGAACTATCTTCAATTCACAGGGCTTGTACTGGTAATAGCCAGTCCGTGTCTTCAGGACTGTTAAGTGACAGGATAGATCTTTAGAGTAAAAGCAATACACTATGTCCTTATTAGGTTCTTAATTAATTGAGTTTCATGTGCTACTCTAAAGAGTCACTCAGCCCTCCTCCCCTGGGCTTTGGCAAGCTCAGAACCATTGCCTTCCCAGGGCATTGGCACCATAGCCCTGGTTAAGCTTCAAGGGTGTATTACCAATAAAATGACTTGAGTTTTATCTAGCGTATTTGAACAATAACACCCTAGTCACAGTCTTGTAAATTTTAAGTGCCTAGGAACTTTTTGTTACTCTTACATACACATTTCTTAATATCATTCACTATTTTATGAGCATATATTTCTGGAATACTGGAAAAGAGAATTTTAAAAAAGGCAGGCATCTCCTAACATTTCTCCTCTTGCAGAAAGCAGTGCTTTATTTCATTGATCCCCGGGTTTTATCTTCCGTGTAGTGAATTTCCAAATGTATTTAGAGTTTGCTATTGAGTTCTGTACTAAAGTCCGGGTGTCTTCAGATATTAAAGAATAACAAAACAAGAGGCTGTGACAAAGAGAAGGGTTTCACTAACATTTTCTAGATAATGGATTCATTTGTTTTGTGCATATCTTGCCTAAATCCCTCCATTCATTTTATTTGCTTTTACAGGAGATACCTATCTGGGGCCGCTCCATCTGTTATGAGCTGTGAGGAGGGACACAAGGAGACACAAGATCTGCTGCTGAATTTTTTAAAAAATCTGCATATGTTTCACATAATAGGCAAATAATAATGTTTGTTAAACTGACTTAAATGGAACCGGGATCGAGGACGTGTGGCTTAGGGTTGAAATGCGTGTTGCTATGGTATGCCGTTGAATCAATAGTACTGGGGTTGGGTGGGGACGGAGAGAATGGAAGGTGGTGACATCTGAAACAAAGTGAGGACACAGAAGCAAAGTGAACAGAGCACGATTAGGAAGATGGAGACTGGTACATATATACCCGTTATAGGTACGGTTAAATATGTGTGTATGCGTGTATGTATCCATGCCGTTACACATACGTGCTTATACGTAGCAGTCTCTTCACGTGTGTAGCAATGATAACATGACACGGTCAAATTTGAATAAATAAGAAGTTGAGTTAAACTCCATCGTACCTACTTCTTTCATTTTAAACTAACACGTCGTTTTCCACGGCTCCTCACATCCAGGGTCCTCCCTGGGAAGGAAAGGCACGTCAGTAGCCCCGAAGCACAGGACAATGGCTGCAGAAGGGCTTTCCCCTTTCAGTTAAGGCCTCAGTTATCCGCGGGCTTATGGTCTTTCAACTTGGCACTGATCTCCAGAGCCTCCTACTGCATTTAGGCACCAGTCCCCTGTGTTTTAGAACACCAGGGTGAAGTCCAAATAAAGGAAACAGTAACAAGCAAGTGCTGGGGCGTTCCTCTCCACTGCCCAGTGTCAGACCCCCTTCCAGCTTCTGGGGAAGTCCTCACCTTGGCGTCTGGGTCGGGCGGCTCCGACACTGCTTATTCTTAAGCTGAATATATCAGTGACTGGCTTTCCTCACCTCCTTTGCAGTGGGGGCCTGAAAGTAACTCAGGAGTCTCCGACACCCCCCTCGCCCCCACCCGGGGTCCGGGGAGACTCCGAGGACATGGTCTCGGGCCGCAGCTGCAGGCGGGCGGGTGGTGAGGACAGAGCCCATGCTTGCCTGGTCACCCCACAGGCTGCAGTGCTCCACGAGGTGGCAGCCCTCTGGTGGAATGGGGGCATTTTCCAGATCTGTCACCCTACCCTGACTTCTCCACCCAAGGCCTCAGCGAGCTTGTGGGGGCCTTTCTGTGCAGAAGAAAGAGCTGCCCCCTCCTGGCAGGTGCGGGTCTCTGCCAGTCTGTAGAGGGTGGTTCTGCTCCGGTCCTTCGGTGGGTCTCCAAGCTATCTGTGCTCCTTTTCCTAAGTTTCTGTTCTGTCGGAAGCCACCAAAGTTTGCCTTGTGGCTGACAATGACAAACCCCTGCTGGTATAATAAGGTCACCACACTTGTCCAGTTATGTCCATCAGCCTTTACATAGTATTATGCACTTCTGAAAATAGAGAATTCTTTTATGAAGACATACAGTTATATTATCTGGCATTACCACAGGACCTATTATATCCCCCCCAAACAACAGCACTAGCAAATGTTTCTACTTAGTTAGCCCCGGGCTATTAACCCAGAGGAAATCATTAGCTTGCATATACTTTTAATTGTTCAGATTCAACATTAAAGGGCTCAACTGCCGATATCTGAATAAGATATTTTGAAAGTTAAGTTTATCTCCCCCTGGGAAGGAGGAAAAGGAAAAGACAGTAGTTATCAGCTTGTACATGGGGGACCCTTGAATTACACACAACACAAACCTATTCCTGGGAAGAATAAACCGGGTCACCAGTGACACGCCCCTTCTGCCACTGAGAGACTCCAGCTTCACCCCTTGCGGTGCGTCTTTTCCAAGCACTCTCTGGTCACAGGGGCTGCCACCAGCGAGGGCACATGTGGCTCCCACTACAGTCCCTGGGCTTACTTCAAGGACACAGCCACGTCCTACAAAATCTTGGTGCTCCCCTCTTCCTCTACACTTCCTAATTGAGTTTATGTGGGTCGCATGAAAGGTTGGCAGGCATCTCTGGTCACCTACCATCTACTGAGGGCTCCTCCCCATGTTACTGTTTTCTCTGTCCTATCTGTTAAACCGAACCCTGAGCCTCTCCCCATCCTCCTACCCAACTCCTGTGACCTCTGGAATTCCTGCACCGTAATCATTAATCTTCCTTACCTTCGACTTCTTTCCTGGACATTGGCTCCACTTCCTTGACATCACTGAAATCACCCCCAGGTGACATTATATCTCCTGCAGCCTTTTCACCTGGGGGCTGTTTCTTTTTGTGCTCGCCAGTGTCCTTTCTGCATTAACAGAAAGTGTCGTGGACAAGTGTTGCCATAGTTATCCAAGACACGTATCTCCTTGAGTGCTCACGTCTCATCTTCCCATAGACCTTGAGCTACTAATGATTACATCTCCTTTTATGTAGGTCCTTCTCAAGAGGAAACTCTAGCCTCTCCCGTCTTCTTGATGTGTCATCGATATCATCTCCCAGTGTGTGCATTGTCATCCCACTCTTCGCAGTGTCTTTTGAGGGACACAAGCTCTTAACTTTAATGTAACTAAATCCATCAATCTTTTATAGTTAATGAACTTTATATAATATTTGCAACACGATTTTTATTTACAATCTACAGTTTACCTTTATTTACTTAGGACTAATATTCATAATTTATGACCTTGAAGTCCTAAAGATAGTCTATTATATTATCTTCATAATGTTTAGTAATTTTTGGCTTTCTCACTTAGATATTTGGTCCACCTGATTATTTTTTATTTTATTTATGGCGTGAGAAAGGCGTTCGACCTTGTTTTTGTCTGAAAGGATGGTTAACTTCCCAGGATGATTTATTGAAAAAAATCATCTCCCTATTGACCTGCAGTTCTACCCCAATCTTATTTCAGCAGCCCATTTATTAATGCATCTGTTTGGGAAGTCTAATCTGTTCTACTGGTCTATTTTTCTCTGCCTGCACCAACAACTCATGGCTTTAATTACTTTAGCTTGGTAATACCTTATGTAAACGATGTCTACCTGCAACATCACCTATTTTTTTCTTCAAAGGTGTCTTAATTATTCTTGACTCTTTGCAATATGCAAAATTTATAACCAGCTTATTATTTTTCCAAAAAAGAAAAACCTGTTGGGTACATAATTAGTATTTCACTGAATCAACTTAGAGAGAGTCGACTTTTTTAAATATTGTGTTTTCCAGTCAATGAACATGGTCTATCTTCCCATTTACTTAGGCCTCCTCAAACATTATTCAGTAAAGTTTTATACATTTATCCAGAAAGTTTTTGCTTTCTGGATAAATCCTGTTAAATCTTGATAAATCTTGTCATTTTTATTGTTATGTACTTCTTTTTCTATTACTTTAAATAGTACCTTTAATATTATTTTTCAGCTACTGCTGGCATGCCAAGATTTATTTGATTTCATTTCCAACAACTTTGCTGAATAAATTCTCTTGTTAGTTCTACTAATTTTCTGAAGCATTTTTGCAGTGTTTCTGCACAAAATCACATCATTTGCTAGTAGTCTCAATTTTTTTTCTTCCTTTCTAAGCTTTGCAGTTTCACTTTCTTCTCCTTGTCTCCTTTGCATATAGGCATGCTACACTGAAGGAACTATGTGGTGTTGTAAGCAGATGTGTTACACAAATTCCACCTTTACATGTGTTTATTTGCAATAGTTCATTGTTAGTAAGTGGAGGGGTAAGCAAATAATGATGAATGTTCAACAAAACTATTAAATGTCATGTTAATGAAAATTTCTAAGATGTTACAGATATTACAATGTTATCTCATCTTGATGCCAGTCTGTAAACTTCACAGAACTATCCAATTGTGCCTCATTAAAAATGCCATTTGAAGATTGTTCATCGGCAAATGTTGACCACCACGACATTTGATAATCTTGAACTAGCAAGCAAAACTTTGATGTTAGTAACATCATTTTTTACAACAGATTAGAGGGCAGGCATTTGCATTTGTATTGTTGCTAAAAAAAAAAAAAAAAAAGGACACAGACTGCATCTTTCAACTATTAAGTCAAGCCCTGGCAATTTAGTTTCTGCAAAACAGTATCTTCCACAATAGTATATTAATGTTCTAAATTTGAGATATATTTTTCTCAGTGTTTAATTTGTAAATTTATTTGGTTTTATAGTGGTATAAGAACAATGATTATACAGTGTTTATGTTTAGTTTTATTATATATTTTAGTAACATTGTAATTAAAATAGTTTAAGTCAATCCTGGTTGCCTGGTTAAAATTGTCTCTCATTTCATTACTTACATTGGACAAATTCTGTTCTAATGAGCTAGAAGACTCTCCTTGGTCTCACTGTGGAGGACCCTGGCTTTGCTGGTCTTCCTAAATGTGTAAATTACCTACTTACATTGGGTGGACGTACCTGACCACATCTGTTTCTCCACTGTGAGGGCTCCTGAGTGCTCTTTTTAAAATGCAGATCTGATTTAGCCTGTGTCTACTTAAAAGTATTGAAGAGGGCACATATTGAATGGAGCACTGGGTGTCATATGCAATCAATGAATCATGGAACACTACACCAAAAACTAATTATGTAGTGTACGGTGATTAACATAACATAATAAAAATTTTTAAAAAGTATTCAATAACTTTATTTTTAAGATAATGTTAAAAATTCTTTTCTTTAGTTTTATTGAAATATAATTGACTGTTTAACTGTATCAGTGTATATACACTGTATAAATGTAAATACACAACATAATGACTTGACATACATATATTGCAAAATGATTACCACAGTAAGTTTAGTTAACACCCATCAACTCATACAGTTACAAAATTTTTTTTCCCTTGTGATGAGAACTTTGAGATCTACTCTCTTTTCAAAAATCTTAACGTAACTCCGAAAGCTCTGTATAATGTCGTTCCTATCTACCTCTCTAAATTCACCTTTACAAACTGCTCCATTCACAGTTGCCTCTAGGTGGAAACTTCAGCCTTCCTCAGCCTTTGCTCAGACAAAGCCCCCAGAGTCACCCTAGGCTGCTCCCAATTATACACCACGTCAACATATCACTCAGGCTCCACTTTCAAAATATGTAGAAACTGACCATTTCTTATCAGTTTCATACTGTTGTGTGGTCCATGCCACCAACATATAGTTATAATTCTGCAATAATTTCTTGATTAGTGTCCATGCCCTTACTCCTTTATTAGCTTTCTGTTGCTGTAACAAATGATCACAAACTCAGCATCTTAAGACAACACTAATTATTATCTCACAGTTCCATAGCAATCCAATAGGTTTGGCTGGTTTTCTGATCTGGGAACTACAAAGGTGTCTGGAAGCTCTGGGGAGGAATCCACTTTCAAGCTCATTCAAGTTCTTGGCAGAATTCAGCTCCATGTGGATGTAGGCAGCCCAGTGTTTCTGCTCAGAAACTCATACAGGCTGAGGGTCTTTAGAGCATGGTGGGGGATGCTCCAATGGTTGAGCGTGGGGGAAATACACACAGCCACAATGCATTGCTATAGAGTGTTTTATATAAAATGTGCTGTGTGTGCGTACCTTTGAAGGAGAGTGTTTCAGATATAAATGGTGTTACAACAAATAAATGCTGCATACATAGGCTGGCTTTAAAGGATGTATGTGTATTCTTGTATGGCTGTTTAATATTAGGCTCTTCCCTGCTAGACTGTAAGCTTCGAGAGGGCAGAGGCTGTGCTTATGCTACTCCATCCTCAGTGCTAACCACAGTGCCTGGCACAGAGGAAGTACTCAGTTAAGTATATGTGGAGTAAATATGTGAACAACAGTTTTATATCGGTCAGTAAAACCAGACTACAAAAATGTTTGGAATCTCAGCATCAGTTAATGTTATCTTCATAATCAAGATAAAATCACTGAGCCTATAATACTTCTAAGTGGATTTAGGAGAAAAGATGTCTATCAGAAGTAAATTTCCGCTCCTGATGCAATGGTCCTGGAGCGGATCAACCAGAGAGGAGCAGGTCTTGCTCCAACAGATAGATGTGGGCTGAGACCTGAGTCCACGGCAGGCTAGGGCAGCTGGTATACCTAGCTCACTGGTCGGCTGATACTTTGAGACAGACCTGTTCTTTATGTCTTGTCCCTCTGGCAAAAATGCAGGGGTGGAGATCCCGTGGCCATCAAGCCTTGGTCTGACAAGGAGGCCTAATGCATTCAGCCCAAACACAGCCATCTCAAGGGAGACTATGTAGGCTCTCAAAATATATTACTTTAAAGAACTTACAGAGGAGGCCTCATGGGGAATGGGCTAGTCAGCCTTCTTCCTGAATTTTCTTTATTGATTACTAGTCCCTTTGAGTAGGCCCTTCTTCCTTTTTGTGAGGACCTGGTATTGAGGGCTCAAGTCCATCAAGAATGTGGGTGGGTTACGATGGCTATCTTTAAATCCACTCAACTAGTAGAGAAGATATCCAGATTAAATTGTGTAAAATAAAGAGAATTAACTCCTGCCGTTTGTGAAGATTTTTCTCTACTTCCAATATGATGGAAGCTATAAGGAAGGGTTATACTAATCTATGGAACCTAGTCCATAAGCCAGAAAATATTCAGTAAGCTAGCGATGAGCAGGACTCATAATAATCCTACCTCTTTAAACAGGAATACTAGCTCTACATTTTAAAAAGTAAGCTTGTATTTGTGCAATTCATACATTCAACAGACATTTAAAATAATCATCATTCAATTTTTGTTAATGGTCCAAAAAAGAAAGTTGTACTGGACAAACCCCTCTGGGTGTTCCCTGGGTTTTGTAATTTCCCCAATACATATCAGGGTCAAAGCCAGGTAGACAAAACCACTATCATATGGCTAATGATTTGCCATATGATTTTAGATGCAGTTTTCTGATCTCTCTGGGCTCAGTTCCCTGATCTCTGACAGGAGGTGAACATTTCCCCTTCAGGGTTTTGAGAAACAATCAATAAGCTAATTATAAAATACTTCGCCAAAACACCATGCCACACACAAGTGCTTAATAATAAAGGCTGCTTTGTAATTTCAGAATGTTTTGAAAGTTGATCAGAGATGACGAGGGTGATGTTCATTTTGGAGCCAATGTTTTGGTTAGGTTTTGTTTTCTTTTCCTGAGGGGTGGTCCTGTGAGCAGCGCTGCAGGTCGCGGGGAGTTAGTGACTTAGGTCTGGCCACACAGTGTGGCAAGCATTTCAACAAGCCAAGGAAAGACAGCAATGACTAAGTAGTTCTTGTTCTCAAGGAGTTTCACAGATGGGGAAAGCAGAGAAAGGTGCACTATAAGTCTGTGTGACGAGTGCTTTGAGAGCACAGATGCTAGTGCTGTGGAATAGAAGGGGAACCACCGGAGAGCAGCTAGAACCTGAAAGAATTTGTAGAAGGGGAACCACCGCAGAGCCCCTAGAACCTGAAAGAATTTGTAAAAGGGAGAAGAAGATAGGAGAGTATGGTCCCAGAGGAGTGAAGAAAGAGGAAGCCAGAGATCTTAGAGGAACTAAAAGTAGTTCTTTCTGTCTGGCTGAAATGCAGAGAAGAGTGGCCTCATGGTGAGGTTGTGAGGGCTTTACTCCACATTAGAGATTTTACACTTTATCCTAAGGGCTAGAAGCAGTCATTAAATGGTATTAAATGGGGAAGCAACATCATCTGATCTGTCTTTTAAGAGGTCACTCTAGAAAGGTGTTCTGAAAGGTCACCATTTTACCTAGGTAAAAATGGGGCGCCTGGCTGGCTCAGTCAGTGGAGCATGCAACATTTGGTCCTGCGGTGATGAGTTCGAGCCCCTCGTTGGGTGTAGAGATTACTTTTTAAAAAATCTTAAATAAAATAAAATTTAAAAACTCACTATGGACAATTTTTCCATAAAAGCAAAAAATTAGACTTCATCAAAATTAAACACTTTTGCTCTGTGAAAGTCTATGTGAAGAGGATGAAAAGACAAGTTATAGGCAGGAGGAAAATGTGTGCAAGCCACACCTCCAACACAGGATTCTCATCTAGAAATAATAAAGAATTCTAGAAAAAATAAAGACTTCTTAAAACTGGACGGTAAAACAGCAACAACAAAAAAATAATGCAATTAACAAACAGACAAAAGACAAGAGCAGTCATTTTACTGGGGAGGATATACAGATAGCAAATAAGCATGTGGAAGAGGTTCGATATCATGAGCCATTAGGGAAATGTATATTAAAACTCCGCTGAGCTATTACTACACTCCTAACAGAATAGCTAAAGCAAAAGATAGTGAGAACACCAAATGCTAGTGAGGATGCAGAGAAACTGGATCATTCACACTTTGCTGTGGGGAACATAACTGGTAGAACCACTCTGAAAAATAGTTTGGGAGTTTTTCATAAAACCAAACATGAAACTACATACCACCTAGCAATTATATTCTTGGGTATTTACCCCAAGAGAAATAAAAACTTACACTCATACAAAAACCTCTACGTGAATGTTCATAGCCACTTTATTGGTCATAGCCAAAAAACTGGAATCAATCTAGATGTCCTTCAACAGGAATGATTGCACAGACTGTGGTACATACTTACTCTAGAAACTACTCAGCAATAAAAAAGAACAAACTATTGATACACACAACTTGGATGAATCTCCAGCTAATTATGTTGAGTGAAAAAAGCCAATCCCGAAAGGTTACGTACTGTATGATTTCAGTTATCTAACATTTTTGAAATGACAAAGGTTTAGGAATAAAGACCAGATTAGAGGTTGCCCAGGGTGAGGGACAAGCAAGGTGTAGGCTGTGCTAGAGGGAAGCGGGTGCAGTTAGAAAGGACAAACCGAAGGGTCTTTATGGTATTGGAACTTGTCTGTGGTGGCTGATGCATGAATAGACACAGGTAATAAAACTGTATGGAGCTTAATATGCACATGCGTGCCCACACACCACACACACACACTAATGCAAGTACAAGTGCCGAAATCTGAGTAAAATAGGTGCATTAGATCAATGTTAAAATTCTGGTTATGACATTATCCTATAGTTTTGCAAAATGTTACTATCGAGGGAGCTGGACAAAGCCTACAAAACATCTCCCCATATTATTTCTGACAACTGCATGGGAATCTACAGTTATCACAATAAAAAAATTCAATTAAAAAAAAAGTCACTCTGACTGCCTTGTAGAGAATGGATTTGAAGCAGAAGCTGTCCCACTTCAATGTCTGGGGGGCTTATCAAACAGATTGCTGGGCTTCACCCCCAGAATTTCTGAGATAGGCGGTCTGGGGTGGGACCTGAGAATTTGCATTCCTCACAAGTTCCCAGGTGGTCCTGACACTTCCAGCTGGGGAACTGCACTTTGAGAACCACTGAATTAGAGGGTCATTGTGGCTTTCCCCCACTTAAAGGGAAAAACAGATTTTGGCTTTTCCTCAGTGTTGCTTTTTACGAAGACTTGAGTCTCATGATTGACTTTTGGATGGAAGGCCAGGTCTTTGTGTTCCAGGGTAGCTGTGAAGTGTCTGGTTAGGGCAGTAGTGCTCAGAGGATGGCCCCCAACCTGGTAGCATTAGCATCACCTGGGAACTTACTAGAACTGCACAATTTGGGGTTTCCCCCTAGGTTTAGTGACTAGGAAGCCCCCAGGGTGGGGCCCAGCAGTCTGTGTCATAACAAGCCCAGCAGGTGATTCTGATGCGTGCCAAAGTTTGAGGACCCCTGGATTAGAGAGAGGCAAGAGAGGATGCTGGGAAGCTACTTAGGCCCTCTTGAGTTAATATTAACAGGTACGAAGGGCTTTCCAGGTGTATCTAATTCCAAAACAAGATGTGGTACAGGAAAAATCAAGGTGTGGTCTCCGGAGGGTAGTGGTCATTGACTTCTAGTCTCTTATGGGTAGACACAGAAGGCACCACTAACTTACTGCCTTCACAGCCAATGCTGGGCTAATTAACCAATTAAGGGATCCTAAAGCACACGGAAAGAATAAGCCTAAGATTGACACTAAGTGGCAATTATTTATATTAGGCAGTGCCCATTATATGCTCATAAACATATCAACATGTTGATCTTAAAAGGGAATACAACCAGTGTTCACGAGCTGCCAGGCTTTCAAGGGCCTCTTATTTACTGCGAGTCACAGGATCAACTGCCCCTTGAACAATTACATTTCAGGTTGGTTAATTCCACCATCCCGCAAAACTTAATCTTTCAGCTACCTATTGAAGGCCTACTCTGGTTTTTCCATTATGTGCCGCGAGGGTTCTGGAAGTAGAGAGCAGTATCTGATTTCTCAGTCCTATTCCTAGCTGTGATTTTAGATGTGGCTGACTGTCCACATTCAGAGACCCATTAAATCCCCGGGGACCACAGCCCAGGGTGCGTGTGTGAGCCAGTGGGTTTATTACCGACTCTGTGCACATGAGTCACGCTGCTCTATTTGTGGAACGGGGCAAAGATTGCCGGGTCATCATCCATGCCTGACCTGGCTCAACAGCTATCTAAGTGGATATTAATTTGGAATAAGATTACTCATTTATTGCTTGGCTTGCAAATTAACCAGTAATATGTCTAAAATCTGTAACACTTTTTCAATACGCTGTTAGCAGAAAACTAACAGCTTTCAAAAACGCTCCTTGCTGAGAACTTCCCCATGGTTTTCTGAAATTTCTTGCTAACATCTGACTTCCTAAAGAGATAATATGGTGTAGAGGAAAGAACCTGAGTGTTGAACTAAAACAGATTTGTGTTTGAATAGCAGAACCGTCACCTAATAGCTGTTTGGTCGAGTGCTTACGTTCTCTAAGCCTCAAGTTTCCATCCATAACATGGGCTGAAACGTCTGCCTTGTGTGGTTGATTTGAGAAAAACAAATGACAATGTACAGAGCGTGGCACGCATTTGGCACAATGCTAATTTCTCCTAGTGTTGGAGAGAATCCCTTGGTCTTAGTGTGAGTCTTTCCCCCATAAACTTAATAATCTATGGAAAAAATTCCAATGACTGTATGGCAGGTCCACTTTTCTTTTCCTTGTTTTCTTTTCTCCACTGTTTCAGTCGGTATAAAGTCAGTCCTTCTGAGGCTCAGTCAGTTCTAGTCCATTTGCCAAGGGTCCTGTCACTCCTTTTACGGTTTGAAAAGTGATATTCATATCTGGAAGGCATCCAAAACATAATGATACTCCAGCTCATGTTTGTCAGACAGGGCTGCAAAAAGCAGATTATAAAATATTAAAAAGAACAGAATTGTTTTCCTATACCCTCAAAAGAGCTGAACAAAAAAACAGCAGAATGTTTTGACCAGTACGACCCAAATCACACTATGATATAGGATTCTAACAAAATGATGTAGTAGGATACAAGTTGCTAACATTCAGCTCCACAGATAATAGTAAACTCACTCTCTGTGGCATGCATCAGGGCTTTGGTAAATCTAAAAATAAGTTTTCCTTTAGAGTAAATATTTTGGGGGAGTGAAAACCAACAGACATAGAATCTAGCTGAAATCTAGTTTTACTAGATAGCATAATATTCTGTAAAATTTACTGCAAATGCCTTTGGGCTGGGTGTGCATTCTCTAGCCAGCTACAGTCCCTACCACTCTTGCTGTTCCGTGCCCACTAGCCCAGCGGCTTCATATATTACAGGGCTTGCCATGCCCCTGGAGGCATTAAGTTTGCAGACCCCAGTCCCAATCATTTAGATCAGATAACTGGGTTCCTGATCAGGCAGCTGGGCTCCAACAGCAGGACCCTCAGCCATACATTGGAGCTGGCCTTTGGGTAAAGTTTTGTCTCAGAGATGGTCACAGTTTCCTATAGTTACTAATCTTTAAGTAACTTGATGCTACTGTCTTTTGCTCCTTCAGAATTTCCAACAATCTTATAAAAAATTTCTGTATTAAATTTGATCTATATTAATATTTAAAACAGCTAATGGGGTTTTTGTTCTCCTGTTTGGACTCTGACCGATGTGGAGCCAAATTGAACACAGTTACAAAGGAAACCCAAGCTCAGTATGTGGACTTACCTGTATTCATAAACCTAAAAAGGAAATCTGTAGTCACTGAGCGTTTAAAGAACATCAACACCATGAAGGAGAAAAACCAAGAGGAACAGAGGAAATACTAAACCTAGAGAAGAGGAGATGGCTTGGTGAACAGATAAGAACTTATACTTTAAAGGCAATTACTATTAGAATTAAGAAGTTTTGGGGAGGTTGGTGGGGGGGAGTGTGTGATGGGGATGGAGGAGGGCATTTGTGATGAGCATCAGGTGTTGTATGCAAGTGTTGAATCACTATATCGTACACCCGAAACTAATACTACACTGTATGTTAACTAACTGGAATTTAAAGAAAAACTTTAAAAAAATAAGTTTTTGCCACCAAGAATGAGAACAGGCTGCTAATGAAAATGGAACAATCAGAAATTGGGAAAGATATTATTGCAATTAAAAATATAATTGCTTGGATGAAAAAAATAAATGGTCTGAATAATGCATTGGATGCCTAGAAAAATTGATGATACAGAAGGCAAATTCAAGGAACTCTTAGAGTATAGGAACAAAGAGCCAATCAAATGGGAAATAGTAGTAGTACTTAATATGTGCCAGACTGTTCTAAGTGCTTTAGTTGTTACATATTTAATTTTCATAACAACGCTCTGAGCTGAGAACTATTATGATTTACAGAGAAGTTAAGTAACATGCCCAAAGTCACACAGCTAGTGGGGAAGCAGAGCTGAATACGAAATCCAGGGTATCTGACCCCAGAGACCTTGCTCTTAAACAAACATTCTCCATTTCTTATTTAAAACATGAGAGAGAAGTTTAGAGATATGGAAGATATATTTATGAAGTCCAACAACCACCTAATTGGAATTCCAAAAGGAGCAAACAGGATGAATAAGAGGAAGGAAATACTTGAGAAACAAGAGTAGAAAATGTACCAAGCTGAAGAAAGACTTGAAAGGCCCTAGTAAGTGTCAAGAAAAATGACTTAAAAATTAACATATTGAGGTACATCCTTGTGAAATTTTAGAACTCCAGGACAAAGAGAAAAACTTAAAAGCCTTCAGAGAAGAAAAAAAAATCACTAGCTACAGAGTACTTCGATCATGTTAACATCAGATGTTACGTATATAGCAATTGAATGATGGTTTGTAAATTCTGAAGTTTTGGATTTAGAATTCTGCACCCAGGCAAATATTAATGAAGTGGGCAGGCAAAATAAAGACATTGTTGGATATACAAGAATGAAGAAAGTCTAGCATTCATTGTTATTCAAGCAGACCAAGAAAATATGAAATGTGTCTTTGTCGGTTTGGGTGGCTGTCACAGAATTCCATAGGCTGGGTGGCTTATAAACAACAGACGCTCATTTCTCACAGCTCTGTAGGCTGAGAAGTCCAAGATCAAGGGGCTGGAAGACTTAGTGTCTGGTGAGAGCAGGCTTCCTGGTTCTTAGCAGCTTCTTCCAGCATCCTCATGTGGCAGAAGAGGGTAGGGGGCTCTCTGAGGTCCCTTTATAAGGGCACTCATCCCATGCAAGCAGGCTCCACCCTCATGGCCAAATCACCTTCCACAAAGGCCCCAACTCCAAATACCATCACACTGGGGATTAGGTTTCAACATATGAATTTGGGGAGGATATAAACATTCAATTTATAGCAAAGTCGTTCCAAGAAACAGGAGGACTTGAGATACAAGAAACATCAGCAGGTGAGTATGAATGCAGAAATGAAAGTCTCCAAAACAAAATTAAAAGTGAACTCATTGGGCTGGAGCTTGCAAAAGATTCTCTTTAGAAAAATATAAATGACAATAATATATTTCACTTCTCTGTAAGTATCTCGTTCCACTAGCAAAATATTTACATAGCCCTAGTATAAGTAATGTAAATGCCATTTCAAATTATTATGTGAGATTTTTAAAAGTGATGTTCATGTAATTTTTAAATTTCTAATGAATAATGAAGAAAACCAGTAAGTGTCACTAGTTATGAAGAGATTTAAGCCAAAACAAAGAAACAAACCAAAACCCCCAAGAATAAAACAAGATAGTAATTATCAAGGAGAACTTGATTGAGATCAAACAAATTTCCCCCATTTTGGAAAGGAAAACACCTTGTTTCTACATTTTTTTTCCCAAAATAATGGGAACATACTCTCTTCCTGATCATGTCTCAACTATTCTTGAAAGGACAAGCAACAACATCTTCCAGAAATCCTAGGGAAATTGCTAGGCAGCAGTCCGAGGCATAGTCAATGGGCTGAGACCAACTTAACAGTTTAGATGTGCTGTTTTTTGTTTGTTTGTTTGTTTTTGTTTTTTAAAGATTTTATTTATTTGACAGAGAGAGACACAGCAAGAGAGGGAACACAAACAGGGAGAGTGGGAGAGGGAGAGGGAGAGGGAGAGGGAGAAGCAGGCTTCCCGCTGAGCAGGGAACCCGATGTGGGGCTCGATCCCAGGACCCTGGGATCATGACCTGAGCCGAAGGCAGATGCTTAACCATCTGAGCCACCCAGGTGCCCCTAGATGTGCTGTTTTTAAAGTTATCTGAAACTTTCTCAGCAAGCTAAGTGCTTTGAGAAGTCAAATCACCAACACCTCCTATTTTGCATTTTCCATTTCCGCAGTTTACTAATAGATTAAATTAAGGTGTCATAAAATATGATGAGTAGAGCCATATAAACGTATAACCACATAGTATTATAGTGTTTTGTTTGTCGATTTTTCTTTTGCTTCCTCAACTTCAAATAACTTACTTTATTTACAACTATCATGGTGTCTTGGTGACCTCATACAAGAAAAGTTAATATATACAAATACTTCTAGGTGGTATGAATCTGAATAGCTTAGGATTTTCACAATAAGATGAAACCAAAGCTCACCCCAAAAAAACAGTCATTTCATCTCATGTATTTCAGTAGGCTTAAAAAGATACATAATTTCAAAACAGCAAGGTAATATACTAATATCCTGTTATAAATTTGATTATCTTTTATAAGCACCAAAATGGATTGAATTTATTCCTTCGATTTGAGTCATATTGGTGAACAATGACACTTTGTCTTCCGGAGTTGATGGGAGGAAGAATGTGGGAAGATTGATTTAAGAGTATGTTTAACTTGCTTTGAAGTCAGATTTCTTTGAACTAGGAGTGAATTCTTATGCCTCATCAGTCTGTGTTGACTCACATATGAGTATAATATAGCTTTGCTTTGGAGCTATATTTGAGAAATTAATGTACTTCATCTACCTCCCCCAAGTCAGGATGTAAAAATTGATCAAAATCGGTGTTGTAAGAGCAGAAAAAATTACCGTATAATAGGAGGCTACTCATGGTAATGGGAAACTTTGATCAGTGTCCCATGGCTGCTCATTAGTCCTTTCATTCATTTATAAAACATTTATTGAGAGTTCCCTGTGTATTGAACACTGTGCTAGCCTCTGAGAACTTAATGGGGAAACAGAGACAAGGTGCCTGCCATCAAGGGAGGTTAAATTTGTCAGTGGAATGACATCTAATATGGATGATAGACTCTAATTTCCAAAGATTATTCTCTCTCTCTCTTTAACTGTAAATTTACATTTACAAAATCGGATACTCCTATTGAAATTAGCTCTATTCTGATTTGAAATGAAGTTCTTTCAAAAGCTGTGCACAGTTGTAACTGAAGAGAAATTTCCTGTTAAACATGGCATAGTTATCACATGGTTATCTTCTTTTGCTCCTGAACACCATTAAAATGATAAATGATCAAAACAAGAAAGGAAGATGAGTCATCAGCAGACAAAGTCTTTCAATAGTTTTTCAGAGGATGCCATTAAAAAGAGTCATGGTAAGTGACTTAGAGTGGAAGAAGCTGAAATTCACATGCCCGCTGAATGGGCCACTGATGAGGAATGAGTCAATTTGCTCCACTGAAACTCATAAAAAGTCTCAAGACTTGAAGGCAGCAAGGTGTGGATATAGCAAAAGGTTAAAATCCAGGAAAAAGTTGGAAATCTTTGAAGTGGTTGAACACTGGCAGATCTTCTCCTCTAGGTCACATTGGACAGGTGTCAACCTTCTGCTACCCACCCACCCATCACCTCTTCCCAAGGGACCATAAGCTATTTTTTTTTTGAAGAAGAAGAAATTAAGCAAGAGATGTTCTGGACCTGAAAGCAGCAGGTGCAATTGGGGAAAGTATTGGGTTGAGAACAGAGTGACACATCTTTGAATACTACCTTTTTAAAGAACTCCAGGAAAAGGCCAGCTCACTGCCAGTAAACCTAGAAGGAAGACTTCCAGTTGATTAGCTCCTCTGAGGCACAGCAGTTCCAATTAGTCTTTTAGTATTTCACTCTTAAAGATGGATATACAAGTCTTTTCAGCAAATGGTGTTGGGACAACTGAATGCCTACATGCAAAAGAATGAAACTGGGCTTCTTCTAAACACCATATATAAAAAA
The DNA here is from genome assembly GCF_009762305.2 of Zalophus californianus. NCBI lineage: Eukaryota > Metazoa > Chordata > Mammalia > Carnivora > Otariidae > Zalophus > Zalophus californianus. The sequence continues at coordinate 66,460,255 of NC_045603.1, read as the reverse complement.
TAACTCAAAATGCATCATAGGCCTAAATATAAGAAGTGAAACTGTCAAATTCATAGAAGAAAATATAGGATTAAATCTTTGTGACCAGGGGTTTGGCAAAGCCTTCCAAGAAAAGACAACAAGAGCACAAGCCACAAAAGAAAAGAAAAAAAAAAAGATACATCGGCCTTCATTAAAATTAAAAACTTTTGTACTTCAAGTAAATGCAAAGATAACCCACAGAATGGGAGAAAAAACTTGCAAGTCATGTATCTGATAAGGGATTTGCATCTGGGATACATAAAAAATAATTTTACAACTCAACAATAAAAAGGCAAATTATCCAATTAAAAATGGACAAAGGATCTGAAGAGACATTTCTTCAAAAATAATATACACATGGGCAGTAAGTACATGAACAGATGCTCAATATCATCAGCAATTAGAGAAATGCAAATCAAAACCATGAGCTACCACTTCGTACTCACTAGAATGGCTATAAGCAATAGGACAGATAATAACTATTGGCAAGGATGTAGGGAAACTGAAACCCATCTACATTGTTGGTAGGAATGTAAAATCGTGCAGCACTTTGGAAATGTTTTGGGCAGTTTCTTAAAAAGTTACACTTAGAGAGGCACCTGGGTGGCTCAGTCAGTTAAGTGTCGGCTCTTGATTTCAGCTGAGGTCATGATCTCAGGGTAGTGAGTTTGAGCCCTGAGTTGGGCTCCGCACTCAGCACAGAGTCTGCTTGAAACTCTCTCTCCTCCTCCCTTTGCCCCTCCCCCTGCTCGCACAATGTCTCTCTCTCTCTCTCAAAAAAATAAATAAAATCTTAAAAAAAAGTTACACTTAGAGTTATCATATGATCCAACAGTTCTACTCCTAGACATAAACCCAAGAGAAATGAAAATATATGTCCACATAAAAACTTCTACATGAGTGTTCATGCCAGCCTTATTCATAATAGTCAAAAAGTGGAAACAACCCAAATGTTCACAAACAGATGAATGGATGAAGAGAACATGGTATATCCATAAAATGGAATATTATTTGGCAATTAAAAAAATGAAATACCATACATGCTACAACATGGATGAATCTTGAAAACTTTTTATAAGTGAATGAGGTCAGTCACAGAAGACCACATATTGTATCATTCCATTTATATGAAATGGCCAGAATGGGCAAATATACAGAAATGGAAAGTAAATGAGTGGTTTCCTAGAGCTGGGTTAGGAGAAGCAGGGGAGAGAAGTTTGGTGGAGGGCAAATAGGAAATGACTACTGATGGGTATGGGATTTCTTTTTGGGGTGATGAAAATGTTCTCAAGTTTAATGTGGTGATGGTTGCAAAACTGTGAATATACTGCAAACCATTGCTGTGTTCACTTTAAATGGGTGAATTGTGTGGCGTGTAAAGTAAATCTCAGTAAAGCTGTTACAATAATGTGAATGGACAACCATAGGTTACCAAACGTCTGTGGAAAGCCTCCAACGTGAGAGACACTAATGAAACAAACAAAAAAATGAACTTGGAGGGAAAAGACACAATATAAGAGAAAAAGAAAAGGTAAAATAAAATATTTTTTATTAGTGTCCTCAGAGAGATAAGAGAAAATATTGCATCCCATTATTTTTTTCAAGATTTTATTTATTTATTTTAGAGAAAGACAGAGAGTGGACAAGTGGGGGAAGTGGCAGAGGGAGGGGAAGAGAAAGAATCTCAAGCAGACTCCATGCTGAGCACAGAGCACAACACAGGGCTCGATCCCAGAACCCTGAGATCATGACCTGAGCCAAAATCAAGAGTCAGATGCTCAACTGACTGAGCCACCCAGGTGCCCCTCTTGCATCCCATTATTTTGATAGCAGACCAAACTGCTGTGGGGAAATAAAGAGCTCCTGAAAATACAAATATGATTACAACCAAATCAAAGAAACTAACCCAGAAAGTAAGACAAAAGACAAAGAGTTGTAACCCGATAGAGATAAAATAACTAAATTAGAGAGCAACTCAGCAATGTCAACAATAAGATTTCTAGACAAAAAGAGCAGACGATATGGATAGCAAGAAAAATTCCTAAAGGACATGAGCTTCCAGATTTAAAAACAAAATCAAAAAACAAATCAGGGCGCCTGGGTGGCTCAGTCGTTAAGCGTCTGCCTTCGGCTCAGGTCATGATCCCGGGGTCCTGGGATCGAGCTCCTCATCAGGCTCCCTGCTCAGCGGGAATTCTGCTTCTCCCTCTGCCTCCCTCTCTCTCTGCTTGTGCTCTCTCTCTCTCTGACAGATAAATAAAAAAGACCTTTAAAAAAACAAAACTTCATAGAGCACTCTGACTAATGGATTTTTGAAAAACTTATTTCAAGGCATCTTGAAATTTAAGAACTCCAGAATATATACTTTATTTTATATACATATATATTTTATATACATATATACGTGTGTGTGTATGTGTGCTTAGAGAAGGTTTAAATACCCTGAACATATACATGAATCGATGTCTTCAAAATCTGAGGGGGAGAAAAAGACTTTAGGTCAAAAGTTCTGTACTCAACCCAACTATCAATCATGACAGCAAGACATTTTCACATATGCTCGGACCAAGAAAAATCACCACCCATGCATCCTTCCTGAGGAATGTACTAGAGAATATGCTTTGGAAAATGAGGAAATAAACCAAGAAGAAAGAAGTTATAAGACCCAGGAACCGGGGGGCCCAGCACAGGAACACAGCAAAGGGAAGGACTGGGGTGAGAGCTCCACTCAGGACTAGAAAGTAATTCGTGTCGGGGAGCCTGGGTGGCTCAGTCTGTTGGGCGTCTGCCTTCAGCTCAGGCGGTGATCTCAGGGCCCTGGGGTCGGGCCCCGCGTTGGGTAGGCTCCCTGCTTAGCGGGGAGTCTGCTTCTCCCTCTGCCTCTTCCCCCCTGGCTTGTGCACTCTCTCTCTCTCTCGCTCACTCTCTTTCTCTCTCAAATAAATAAATAATAAAAAAAAAAGAAAGTAATTTGTGTCAACTGGAACAGAAGGGAAGAAGACTCAGGGATGGAGACCTGGGGGCGGGGGGAGGAATGAAATCAATGAATAGCTGATGTAGTCATTAATTCATTAAATACTTTACAGATCTCATGGAGCAGTTGGATAGATACATGAGAAGCTACAAAAAAAGGAAAGAAAACTAAAGAGCTATTTGTATGAGGAAGAAGATATCAAACAACAGTGTTTGACTCAGTAGTGGTCGATGTTTATGTAGCTATGATGGTGCAATCGTGAACTGATCGTGTAATTCTAGAAAGTGTGACATAGCTGTATTAGAAGTGGTAGGGAGTGGCTAAGGGGGTTAAGACTTGCAAGATGTTTAAATAATCTCAGTGATGAATATTGGCCAGAGTTGAAAAAAATCAAAATAGAGAAGTTACAGTTTTAAAACACAAAGAGAAAAATCCAGAAGAAATAGTTAAATTGAAAGTTATTAGGGGAAGGGAGTTATGAAGAGAGGTGGGTTAACCAGCTGCTAATTTTGACTAGAGAAACTGCTCGGTTTTTCATACCATGTGCATGTATTAATTGGAATAAACTATTTTTAAAACTTTTTTTTAATGACAGCGGTGGGGAAAAGACATGTTACTTTTCTTTCGAAGACCACCATCACACTGAAAACCAAAGTGCAATAGTCTAAGTTTTCACTCTCAACTCTCTGGGAAACACTTTTCACTCACAGGATGTCTAGATCTTTCACAGACTTCTTTAGCATCCAAGGACAGTCGTTCTACCTTGCTAGAAAGACATCCCACAAGAAATAAGCATTGCCCCAATGCTGACTCTCTGAATATGTTTTATGACCAGGAAAAGGTTTCCCATAAACAGCCAACGCCTTTGGAAGGAAGGCAAGAAAAAAGAAAGGACAGTGCTCACGTGCTAATCTCAAAGCCTGGGGTTGCCAGGTGGAAAGGTGAGCAAGATCGAGTGAGAGTATCCTGGGGCTCTTCCGGGCAATCGACTCAGGGGCTGTGTTAAAGATACCAAGGCCTCAGGACAAGGACTGGCCTCATTCTTCTCCTCTGAACCTTGCAAGGCCAAGATCCACAGGACAATAGAATTCTCCTCTTAAACCAAATCTTTGAGACCACCTTAGATTAACAATTGTATTCTATCCTTTCAACCTCTGCTTTCATCCTAAATCCCAGCATATGGACAGAGTAAACAATCAACTCTGCTATAGCATAAGGAATTCTGTGGGCCAGACCATATCCAGCTTGCAGAGCACAGACGTTCATATGGGCTAACACGCTTACCAGGCTCCGGCAAACCCTGTTGGCCAGTTCCACAGGTCTAGAATTTGAAGACCCCCAGTCCATTCTGCTTTGGCCAAATGGCCAATCGTGGGGTTTTCCACAGCTCCAAGCTAGGAGGGGAGTTGTTCCTGACCCTTAGTCCCCTGGATGCCACACTCTTTGAGGACCCCTCTCTACCTACCCCTGTCGGGGTCCTGTCTTGTCATTCCTCAGGGCTTCCTACATTCTTGGTCTCCTGTACTTACTAACCTGTTGTTATCAGGAGACTGGGCTGCTCAGTACTTTGTACTTCCTGGGGCTCCCAATTTCCCTCTTTGAGATGAGCTGTTTACTCCATAATTAACAGATGTCAAAACTCTTACGTCCATAGAACCTGATAGCGTGGCTCTTGTCTAACATGGAAAGGGGCAGAATTATAACATTCACGCAATCATCCAGCTAAGCAGAGCACAGGGCTGTTAAGAATCGGACTTGGGGGGATATAATGAAGGAATTGATTTTTAAAAACACACCTCCTTAGGACTGTGAATGCTCTGACAAGGGTAGATGGGGTTGCCAGGCATTCACTTCAACAGCTATTTTCCCAGGGCTGTCCTTGTGCGCAGATCTTGTGTCTTATGGATCAAAGAAGTCCCTAACACGAGGGAATTTATAAACTGCGGAAAGATCTCAAGACAAGAGAGTAAAATGGTAGAAAAGGGGTTAAAGTGAGCTGTATAGGAGGCATGCTGAATGCTGTGGTGGTTGAGGAGAAATAGTCTAGCTAGTCGGAGGTACGGAGTTAGTCGGTGATTTGCGGTGGCATTTGGGAAACATCTGTGAGCTCCCCTAGCCGCTGCGCTAGGGGAAACCAAAAGCATAAAGACCGTTGTGGCCCAGCGATGGACAAGTGCAGGAAGGTCGCAGAGGAGGAGCTGACTCATTGTCCTGGGCGTGGGAGGAAGGGCGGGGTGCCGGGAAAAGCTCTGTGGAGGATACTGGGTTTTGAACCAGACCTTGAAACGAAGCAGGACGCCGATGCGCGGAAATGCGGACACAGAGCATCGCGGGCACACGCAGCGGCAGGAGCCAAAGCTCAGCCGTGCGCCAGCAGCTGTGTAACTTCAGGCACAACGCAGCCTCTCTGCCTCTCGCTTTCCGCGTCTGTACAACCGGGGTAATAAGGAAACCGAGCCCGTGGGCTTCTGTGAGAATTGAATGCGCCGTCCACGTGGAACGCTTAGAACCCCTGCCACAAAGGAAATGCTCAGTAAATGTTGCCTGTTGTCATTATTGTCCTTATTCTGGGGAAGGAACGTCAGTGCTGACCAGCTTAGCGACTGGGAGACAAACAGAACACTTCCACTTCCAAAACCAGTTTCAGTAGAACAATTCAGTATTTCTTAAAAACGTCGCTCAAAAATGGACTTTTTGTGTGCAAATGAGAACTCATTTCTTATGTTTCTGATGCAACAGTTCACGTTAGGTCTGACAAGCCTATTTTCACAACTACAGACAAGCTTAGAGGGACTTGCATGGAGGAAACTTGGGGGAAGCTTCCATCGGGGAAGGTGCTCTGAGAGTCTGAAGGATGCTTTCATTGGCCTCTGGAAGTGGCACCTTGTCGCTGTCTCGTCTGTCTGCTCAGAATGGTTTCACGTGTGACAGAAATATTATTTTTAGCATCTGAAACTTTTTATTAAACAGTTATTTCATTTTTTTCAGTATGTTGGACAAAATGTGGTGACAAAAATCTTGCACTTAACGCAAACTGGGAAGATAGACCGATTTTTTTCCCCAGTTCATTTTATACTGACTCATTCCGACAAGGCCTGATTGGCCTGTGGTTTTCTAATTCCAGGAATCCTAATGTTGAACCAGATTCCTGTCTTGTGTAACTCTGTTAGAGGCTCCGCCTGGAGAGTGTTCTCTGATCCTCTTTCGGAGGGTGTCTCCCTCTGTCTTTATTCCTCTCTGTCTCTGCCTCTCTGTGTCTCTTCCTAACTCCCTCTCCTTGTCTTTCCCCACCACCTCAATTGGCTCATTCTTTCCAGATAATTCGAAAGTTCTAGTTCTGCAAACACTGCATTTTATACCTGTCTGCTAAAGACCCTTCTAACCTGCAACTCCTTGGGCCAGCTGAGTACTGCAGGGGCACTGGCAGGCCTACAGGCTGAGGCAAAGGGTTGCAGCGGGAAGGAACCTGCATCCCCTTCCCCTGGCGGCCTGGAACGCCCTACCTCACTTCTCTACTTCTTTCCCTCCATTCTTGCCTCCTCTCTTCCCCCATCTACCTCCTCTCTCAAAACAGAAGAAATGGTTTCTTATGTATCGCACTTGTGTACGAGGTAGTTATAATGATGGTTGATAGTAAATTGCTGTAAAATACCTTTTATTTCAGACCTTTTGATTAACGATAGGTAACACCTGCCATACCATATTGAGAAGGGCACAGAGACTCCCAGGAATGAAATATTTCCTGTGCAAATGGCACTTAACTATCCTAACCATTAGGACTTTCCTGACTGCCACTTATAAATACTTGTAAATATTGGTGAGGATCTCATTGAATTAGCAATACGGCTTTCAGCTGATAATTATCCCACTTACCAGTTCCTGAGTTAACACATATTAAAACTTTGTAAAGTTTCATTAATAAAATCAATAGTAACATAAAATAGGTTTTAAAATAAACGAAGATTTATAAATGTCGGGAAAAGTACAGATTCTTATCTCTGACATGCACACATGGTAACCAATTTGGCTTAAATTAAGGAAAATGAGAATAATTATGTTTAAAACAGGAGAAATAATTGGGCTAGTGATGTAAATTGTAAGCAGTGTTAGCATGTGGGTCCATCACATGCTAACATATTTACTTCACTGTATTTACAAGTATTTATATATCACTATTTAGTCATAGTGATATAACATAGTTTAAAAAAAATAAACATAGATGGTAGCATGACGGGAGAGGATCTTAACTTTTTAAAAAGCAAAAGTGGAGGACCTTTGTTCCTTGCCTCCCCTCTTCCCAAATAATCAAGGATTCAGGTAGGAGGAGACTGTGGGGAGGTTGGGTAGGGAGAGAGAAAAACTTCAACAGAGGTTGAAGCCATGGGAATAGATGAAATCATTCTTTTTTAAAAAAAATTATTTAAATTCAACATAGGCAACATTTGGAACATCATTAGTTTCAGATGTAGCGTTCAATAATTTATCAGTTGTGTGTAACACCCAATGAAATCATTCTGTTAAAGTAAATCCAGGGAGAAGAGAGTAGAGATGGAACCCCAGAGCACATCCACTTTAAGGATGGAAAGCAGAGCCTGTGAATGAGCCTGAGATGGAGCAACAGAGAGCGGAGAGTGTCTGTACTCTAGGAGACAAAGAGGACAAGCCTGACCTCACTTTTATTCCTCTCCCAATTTCTGATTACAAGAAGTTACCAAAAGAAGTAAACACCAACTAAATAATTCAAACTCCCAGTTGTACTGTAAGGACTAAAGAAGAATTTCTGTTACTTACTTAAATGTTGATGAGGATGGATTGAGTGATGGAGTAGGCGGAATTCCAAGTTGGCCCCCAAGATTCCTGCTCATTGTGTACATGCCGTATACGATCCCCTCTCCCTGAGCGTGGCCAGGACCTGCGAGAAGGATGGATCTCACTTCCGCGATTATGTGACCTTACATGGCAAAGGTAATCAAGTTATTAAGATTTTTTGTCCCATAAAATATTTAAATATAATAACTAAGCCCATTTTCAATGAAGTCAATAAATGTCACATCAATTTACGCAAATGAACATAATTTTTACGAAGCGGGGAAATCTCGAGATATAATATATAATAATCCTGACTCATAATGTACCAAGGATGCCAAGAAAAGAGATTCAGTGAGTCTGGAGTAAGGTATAGACAGCTATATTGTTATAAAACTCCATACCTAAGTCTGATGCAGATCCCCAATGAGAGCAATTGATCCAGAAGGTGCTGCATTCAAATTAAAGGAGTAAGGTTACAACCAAGTAAAATTTGAAACAATAAGTAGAATTATGACTGATAACACTGTGGTTGCCAAGCATCATCAGGTATTCAGGAGGAACAATAGTCAGACTGAAAAATACAGGAAAACCCAACACAACTATTTTTTAGAGTTTTGATCAGCGTTATCCCTGGAGGTTGAAATATATTGTGGACGGTGAAGATACTGAAAAATCACCATGGGTTTCCCATAAAGCATGCAATTTCTCATAAATTTATATTAATAAAATTTTCCCTATACAAAGTTAATGTGGAAATGAGTGTCTCTCCTGATTTGACAACTCTTCCCATGCAACTCCTCAAGCAGACCTAGTTGTTTCCAGAGCCTCTCTTTTTCTAAGCTGAAAGAACCAATATTCATAATTTTTCAGAGGCCATCTGGATGATCTTAAAGATAGTTTTAGATATGAAAAATAGCTTGAGGATTTTTTTTTAATATCTAGGATTGAATTTTTGTAAGACAAACATTTTAAAAAATGTCAGTAAATTGGCAACGTGGTTAAGATAGTAACGGGTGACTTAGTAATAACACTTGATTGTCGATTTAGTCATAGTGATATAACATAGTTTAGATAAAAAATAAACATAGATGGTAGCATGATGGAAGAAGATCTTAACTTTTTAAAAAGTGAAAGTGAAGGACCTTTGTTCCTTGCCTCCCCTCTTCCCAAATAATCACGGATTCAGGTAGGAGGAGACTGTGGGGAGGTTGGGTAGGGAGAGAGAAAACCAAGAGCAGTTTGGGGTGGAGTAAGGAAGAAGACAGATGACCACAAGTCTTGTAGTCTGGGCAGTGACCCAGCATGGCAGGGGTGTGGAGCTGGGTGTAATTAACTAAATGTAAAATTCTAAATGGAACTCCAGTGTTAGGTCGCTCAGTAGGAGAGCAAGGGTGGACTATGGAATCATGGAGTCAGATATTTGAGGACCTGGATAGCTGGGGCCAGATTAGAGCATTCCTGCACCAGATCAGAGTTTACAGAGGTTGTGTTACAAAGACTTAACATGTTTATATAGGAAAACTTAATTCATGATATCCTGTACATTTTTTTCCTTAGGACTGTTTAAATCTTTTTTTTTTAAAGATTTATTTATTTACTTATTTGACAGAGAGAGAGAGAGAGACAGAGAGAGAGGGAACACAAGCAGGGGGAGTGGAAGAGGGAGAAGCAGGCTTCCTGCTGAGCAGGGAGCCCGATGTGGGGCTCGATCCCAGGACCCTGGGATCATGACCTCAGCTGAAGGCAGACACTTAGCGACTGAGCCACCCAGGCGCCCCAGGACTGTTTAAATCTTTTAAAAAATTTTGTCCTGATGTATACCACTTAAAAAATACAATGTTTATTTCTGTAGCAATTTCTGAGGATTTGTCTATTTTTGTTTATCTTTTATGCTCCCCTTCTGATTAAATTAAATGAGTAATAAAAGTCAGAAAAATAATTCCTGCTTGAAGAGTACCCTAAAGAAGAAAAGATAAATCTTTGGGACACTAAAAACCCTTTCCAGAGTATCAACCTGATAACTTTGGATAGAAAATGTTGTGATTTTGGCTCTTAAGCTTGGCAAATCAGGCTGCAACTGTACCCCACCAAAATATTTTTTTAATGAAAAAAAATCATCATTTGATGTTTCCACAGATTGGGATATTTGGCATTATGTATTTGTAACATCTGCACAATTGATTGAATTCTTCATCTGGATATTTTGGCATCATGACACCAACAGCTTTGGAATCCTTTTTTTTCCACCACTAAACACACACACACACACACACACACACACACACACACACACACACAGTTCATTGCTTGAAGTGTGAAAGACAAGAGGTACTGCAATCCTGTTTCTTTTCCCACTGAAATCTTTTTCAGAAGTTAGGCACAGAGCAGATAAGTTAATACACTTCCACATTTCTCTGCATAAAAAAAATATTCATCCAAACTAGAGGGTATTATGCTAAGCAAAATAAGTCAATCAGAGAAAGACAATTATCATATGATCTCACCCCTATGTGGAATTTAAGAAACAAAACAGGATCATAGGGGAACGGAGGGAAAAATAAAACAAGATGAAATCAGAGAGGGAGGCAAACCTTAAGAGACTCTTAATCATAGGAAACAGACTGAAGGTTGCTGGAGGGGAGAGGGGGGCAGAGGGATGGGGTAACTGGGTGATGGGCATTAAGGAGGGCACATGATGTAATGATCACTGGGTATTATATAAGACTGATGAAACACTGAACTTTACCTCTGAAAATAATAATACACTATATGTTAATTAATTGAATTTAAATTTAAAAAAATACGCATCCATCCCATTTTTTTCTCACCCTTCCTCCACCTTGTCACTTTAATCCTTCTAAAGGTTATCATCTTGGTGTTACAGACCAGGATGTTGGAGGGTGGGGAGAGGAGAGAGTTGGGGAACACATGGAGCCACCAGATCATCCCAAACGTAACATGTTTGTTTCTAATAGTGTAGGAGATATTTTTGACTATGGCAAAGAGTGTTTGTTAGCTTAGGTGGAGAATAGAATAGGATTTTCTAGAAGAGTTCTCAGGATCTCTTTCCATTCTGTTGTGTGAATATGATTCAAAAAAAAAAAAAATGATTCTGAACTTCAAATCTGTTCCAGGGCACTTAGTCAGGTGGTGCTCAGATAATCAGTATTTAGGGAGCACACGTTATAAGCGCCTCTTGGAGTTTATAATCCAGCCAGGAGTCAGGATTTACAACAGGAAAGAGTGCACAATAAAAGGTTAAACTCTGTGACAGACTGGATACTCTATTCAAAGGCGATGATGAAGAACAACAGAGACGGGATCTGGGGAAAGGCACATGGAGAAAGGAATTTTGAGTTGGGGCTGGAAAGACAGCCAGGATGTGATTGTGGAGAAAGGGAATATTCTGTAATGGAAACAACGGAGGCAAAGACATGGCTGACTTATGAGCTCGACTGAAGAAGAGCACTATGTGGTCAAGTTATAGAGAGGAAGGGTGGAGGCTCTTGGAGGTAATTAGAACATTCCACCCAGATGCTATATGGCACATAGAACCATGTTAGATGGTCAGCAGGACTCCGTGATGGTCACTCACCTCTCTGTGTCTTCTACCACACCTACCCTTAATAGGGGATTACTAAATATTCCTTGAATTGAAGGGTGGCATGATGATAGAAGCTTTCAAAAACCTTATATACCATAATTAGGACCTAAAATTAACCATTTAAATGACATTTTATGCTACTTTTTCAGAAAGGAGGGAAAGGATAGTGTTTGTTTCAGATATAAAAGCTACAACCGTTGCGAATGTACCTCATTGGTAAATAAATTATGGAGATAAGATTTCTTACACATTTACTGGGGGTCAGGCACCACTCTAAAGCTCCTGGGATTTCACCATGACCAAGAGAGGCAAGATCCCTGAAAGATCACTTCACCCAGTGGCAATGGTTTTGAAGACAACAAACACAGGTGATGGAAGAATGACTGGGCAGAGGTAGGCTGATCATTAAGGAAGGGCTCTCTGAAGATGTGACCTATGAGGAGAGTCCTGAATAAGAAGAAGGAATAAGGCAAGGGAGGGTCAGAGCTTTCAATTAGAGGGAGGGGTGAGGCAAAGGCCTTAGGGAGGGGATAGCTTAGCATGCTGTAACTCATAACTTGATGAATTTTCTCTTTGTAATTAAATTCATTTTAAGCTGGGCCAATAGGAATCTGGTGGGAAAATGTCTTTTTCTTCTATCTCTTCTTTTAGACTATTTTCAAGAATAAAATTGAGTCCTCCCAAGACCCCATAGTAAAGGAATAAATTTATAACAGCAAAGAGAACAGAAAGTAGACAAGCATTAAACAAAAGTTCCAAAATATATCTGGAAGATTGACAGAGGCTGGAAGGCCAGTGACACATAAACCAGGGGGAGGAAGGCTGTGGAGTGTAGCTGCAGAAGCCAAGGAGAGTGAAGAGAATTGCGCGGCTTACTAGCAACACAGAGGCCTGCCTGGCACACATCCACCCCTTCTTCCCTCCATGGACAAGAGCCTGGAGACAAAACTTAAACGGTGGCTTGAGGTAAATAGTAGAACCTTGAAATTCTGACTCGTACTCTAAGGAGATCAGCATGCGTGGGCAGAAAGCATTTGGAAACGTTTTCTTGTGAAGAGGAAAGGGATAGGGCTAGAGCTAGAGAAAAATGTGCAGTTGCAAGGCAGGGGTTTTTATGGTAATGGTTGCGGTGGTGGTGGTTGCTTTTCAAACAGGTTGGGCTTGAAGATGTTGCAACAGCAAGGGCCAGTGGAAAGGATCTTCCTAACCAAAGTTCCTAACTCCAGGTTTCCCGCTCTTTGCTCTGCTGTGGTTAATTTCAGCTAATTTTTCTAAAATTCAGCTCAAAGCACACTGGACTCTCTCCTCCAGCTCCTCAGATGTCCCCTAATCTGCTGTGGTTATGCCACTCTTCGTGCCCTTCCCGGTCTTTTAGATATTCCCTTCACACGTCTACCCCTGAGAATGCCAGTGAACTTCAGGCTGCGTTTCAAATGCATCCTTCTCTCACATTTTCCCTGCGGGCAAGCACTTGAACTTATTTCTTGTTTGTTTTTATTTCACAGTCGGGCCGTGTAATAGATACCTAGTGAGCATTTGTTGATTCTTCTTCCCAAAAGGTTGTCACTTTTTTGGACGCCATTTCTCGAAGAGTCATGCACATCCTCACTTCCCACTCACCACGTTCTGGCTGCTGCACCCAACGAACCTCCTGAAAATGCTGTGTGGAAGCTCTCCTACAAGCTCTTCATTACTAATCCAGAGAACACTTCTCAGTTCTTATCCTGTGTCAGATTTCAGCAGGATTTGACTCTCTAGACCACAACTTTGCCTTGAGCATTCTCTTCTCTTGACTTCAATAACATCCCATTTTCCTGGCTTTCTTCAGACCTCTCTGTTTCTTTTCAGTTGACTTTTTTTTTTTTTATGTCATGTTAATCACCATACATTACATCATTAGTTTTTGACTTTTCGGGATTTTTTTCTCCCTGCCTTCCCTTCAGTGCCACACTCAATGGTCCAGCCTAGCCTTTCTTCTTCTTTCATTCTGCTGGCTCCCCTGGGTGTGCTCAACCACGTCAACATCACCAAGTTCATCTTTCTCTGCAGCCCAGATCTCTCTTCTCCATACTAGACCAACAAGAATAATTGTCTCCCAGACACCCTCTCTTGAACATTATCATCACACTTTAAATGTAGTATATCCCAAACTAACCTCATCACGTGTGCTCTACTCCTTTTCCACCTGCCCTCACCATCACAATCCATTTTATCTTCCACTCTTCCTTCTCTCAGTGAATTAAAATCCCAACCATCTAGTTTCTTAAATCAGGTTTTCGCCTGGGCATCATCCTTGATGCTCAAAAGATGAGTCAATTTGTGCACCTAGGAGAACAGTGGTGCCCTTAAAAGTGACTGGCACTTTCAGGAAAAGTTTTTGGTTATTTTGTTTGTTTCCTTGGAAAGAACAAACAATTATTTACTTGGATTAGATAGTTTGAATTGGAAGTCATTGGGATGCCCACATAAACATGTTGATTGGGCATTTGTAAATGTAGGTCCTGGAGCTAGGAAGGGATTTCAGAGCTAGAGCGCCATATTTGACAGTTATCTACCATACAGAGGACATTCATTGAAACCATATGAAAAGGTGCGATCATCATGGAAAAGAGTACATAGAAACAGGATAGATGGAAACAATTTGTAGGAGCAGGTTGTAACTCTTTAAAAGTTGATAAGACCTTACAGATTATCTGGAACAAGGAACAACTTATTTTTTTCACCTGAAAATTATATTGAGAGTAAAAGAGGAAGAGAGAAATTACATTCTAAAGAAAAGTCTTCTACTCAGAAGGTCTTTGATGCCAAGTTAAAGTTCCAAAGCTCAGACCAAGAAAAGATTCAGAGTGAGTTGACTCTACTAAAGTCAGGAGCAAGGCTTTAGAATCAAGCCGACATTGTTGATGGCAGCACAGAGAGCCAGAAAGAACTTGGGTCTTTTATGAGTTCCATGAACCAATAGATAAGCAAGCCCTAAAGCTTACACGACCTCCAGATTTCCTATACTGCAAGCCAGTATATTCCATTATAGTGTGAGCCAGCTTGATTTGTTACTGGGGTAACCGTAAGTGCTAGGGCCAGCTCGTGTGGGCTCCCTAGAGCTGACAGTGTGCTTCTCTGCCCAACTCTGTATTCGGTGACATCATGTGGTTAGCTTGAAATTGGCCACGATGGGACTATTTACAACTCAGAAATTGACAAATGCTGCAAATTAGGGTTATTGTCTCTGCCCCAGGAAATGTGATTGTTCAACATTTTCCAGCACATCACTGGTTACAGCCAAAAGCATCTTTACTGATGCACATGTTGAATCAAAAACTGCTGGTCATTGTTTGTCACTTAATAATTCATTTGGAAAAGTATCAATCAATGCCATGTGGCTCTAACCCAATTGCTACAAGATGTCTATCTATAGTTTATAATAGAATGTTGAGAAGTGATGGGGAGGTTGAAAATCTGGGAGTCTGCATTTTCTCGGAGGGGTTGTCGGTGTAGGACACACCCCCTCAGGGGAGAAGTATTACTCTCCTCCTCAGGGCAGAGGAGACATTTTAAGAGAACCACTTGGAGAACCTGATGTGAGTTGCATAGAGTCTGAAGGACATAGAGACTCACACGTGAAAGTTCTGAGGGAAGAGACTGTGGCTGAAATTGCCAAGAAGCAAAGAGATAGTTGTTTGCAGGGGCAAAGGTACCAAAGTAGTTTCCACGGACCTGAATGAATCCTTCTGAAGGAGGCTTACCGGATCGTCTTGAGAAGGATTCTGGCTAAGAGGATGGATGGTCTGGAGGGCAAGGTGACCCAATAAAGACACTGGCTGCCTGGGGGTCCTTGGAGGCAATGGCAGTGGCCAGCAAGGAGGCATTTTTATCCAAAGTAAAGAACTGTAGGTGAAGACCCCTCGGGATGATGTTGGGATGTTGGGTGGAGGCAAGGTTGCATCTCAAGAGTCCACAATTATGCATCTGACACAGCCACAGGGCACTAAGACCAGATTATGACAATACTAGTACAGTTAGAATAGATTTCCACTAGTATTTCTCTCTTTTCCCATATACTCCGACCCCAGAGGGGTCCAAAACAGCAGCTAGTGTGTGCGTGAGGAGTTAGAGGACTAGAAAGAGTAAGGGAGAAGCCTACCTGGGTCTCCTAACCCCTCAGATTTCCCAGCCACAGACAGGGAAGATTGAATGGGAGAGGCAGAGGCTTTAAACTGGATAAAAGATGGACATTTCAAAGTTAAATTGGAAGGTACTTTTCAAAACTATTCAATGCAATTGCTCTTGTGACTTCAAGAGACCAGAAAAGCTGTGCAATCTGCTTGGCATTTGTACCAGGAGCAGGAAAAACCAGCCAGAGAGGGTTTGAAGGGTCCTTAGCGAAATTGATTCCTAATTTATGGCAAGTTTTACTTTCAGAAATAAAACCACAAAACAACACAATCTCGTCCAATCTTAAAGGCTGGCATGCTGAGCAAGGAATGTTCTTATTCTTTGTAGGAGCTCCTTCTTTACACTGTCAGGTACCAGGGCTCTGCCTTTTGGTGTGATTTCAGCCACCAAGTCATCAACAGTAACGTGTTCTAGTCCTTTTTCTTTAATTACCTCTTTACAGTGGTAATTAATAGTCTCTGTGCCTTACTGGCTAATTCAATAAACATGCTAGATTTGCATAGATGATTGCAGCATTTAATAACTTGATTCACTGTACAGAAGCACAGTCAATGTGCTTAATTGATGTCTGTCCAGTGAATGAATAAGACTCCAGCTTGGAGTAAGAAAAGGATGTAGGAGGAACTTCTCTCATCTGAGCAAAATGAGAAATTGTTTGTATCTATATCACATCAGAAAGAAAGGTACTTTCTTGTAATTCTCTCTGTATTTAACAGAGTATATGTTAGGATTCACAGAAAGATGGTGGTGTGTGGCTATTTAACACTTTTTCCCTTTAGCCCCATAAAGCCAAACATAAACACAGAATTTCTGTCTCTCTACCCAACCTCTGCCCAGTGCAGAAGTGAAGACAAAGATTCCTCTGCATGTCTTTTGATGGTTCTGCTTTTCTCTGTAGGTAGTAAGCACTGTGTTAGCAATTTGGACTCCTCCTTAACATTTCAACAGGGAGAATTAGAATCCATGGCTCTTAGGGTTTAGAAGCCCTGGGTCCACAGTGTGCAAAACAGCAGGTACTAACCACAGGGGGTTATCTAATTTTACATCTAAACTCATTAAAATTAAATAAAATTTAAAATTTGGTTTTTCTATCTACTAGACCCATTTTAAGTGCTCATTAGATACATGTGGCTCATAGCACAGATTTAGAGTATTTTTATCGTCACAGAAGAGGCTACTGGACTGTGCTTACCCCAGATCTTTATTAGAGAAAAGCATAAAATATTTTTGAGATGAATTTCTACCTGGGATGATTCAGGTTCATTTCAAAAAGAGAAAGATAAACTTTCATATTTAAATAAATTGAGAAAGTAAATAAAATAAATATAGTCTTCAAATTAAGAATTTGGAGTACATCTAAAGACAGACTTTGCCAGAAGTGATCTTTTGTGTGTAAATTTCATTAAATTGCTTTCGATGGACTGTTTAGGTAACTTATTTTGCATTGCAATCTTAGGAGATGTCTTTTGGGATCATTCCCAGAGAGTTCATCTTAGTTTTTATAAAGCATTCCATGCCTATTTGATATTGGCAAAGAGAAATTAAAATCATCTGCATTTAAGAAAGAATCTTTATATTCACCATGACTAAAGTCTTTGGACAAATCTGGACAAATTAGATTGATCCTTACCAGGGGTGAGAAGACTGCCTAGTTCCTCTCTGAATGTCAACAGTAATTTATAGCAGCTTCACTTCCAACTCGGAGCTGGTAACTGGGGAAAAGCTATTGTGTCACCAAAGGGGTGCATTGGATTGAGCATATAGCAATTTATGCACGTGCCTCAGAGCCTGGAATACTGGCACATAGTAGGTGATCGATATTTGTTGAGTGAAACTTACAGAATACTATCCTCTATTAACTCGTTCTCTGTGAGGCAGGAAGGGGAGATCATATTAACCCAATTTAGAGATGAGAAATGAACAAAGAGAAGTCCTATGGCTTTCCCAAGGGGACAGAGCTAGTGCTAGAGTTGTGACTTAGTCTTGCTTTGCAGAGGGAGAGGAAATACAGTGCTTTCTTTTGCCTGTGTCTATTCAAGCTAAACATGTATTTTTCATTTGTTTCTTTTCTACTTCAGAGTTTAGAGTTGCAAGAGTAAACTTGTTACTAATGGGCTAGTATGAGGTGAGTAGATATGTGAAAGAAGGAAGGATAAGAAATACTTTGTCTTGCCTTAATGTGAGCAAATTTCAGGTATTAAGCCTAAATGAGTGTTAGTTCTATATGTTTTACATTTTCCCCCTGCAATGTTTAGTTGTCCAAAGTCTGATTTCTTTAAACTAGAGTTCTAGATGAGGGATTGAGAAAACTTTTTCTGTAAAGGACCAAACAGTAAATATCTTAGGCTCTCTGAATCAGATGGGTGGGTCGAACTACTCAACTCTGCCGTTGTAGCATAAAGCTTCCTGGATAATACATGAGTTGTGTATTGCTATGTTCTGCTGAAACTTAACTTACGGAGACTGAAATCTGAATTTCGTACAGTTTCCATGTATCACAAAATATTATTCTTTTTTCGGGGCGCCTGGGTGGCTCAGTCGTTAGGCGTCTGCCTTCAGCTCAGGTCATGATCCCAGGGTCCTGGGATCGAGCCCCGCATTGGACTCGATCCCAGGGTCCTGGGATTAAGCCCCGCATTGGGCTCCCTGCTCTGTGGGAAGCCTGCTTCTCTCTCTCCCACTCCCCCTGCTTGGGTTCTTGCTCTCGCTGTCTATCTCTCTGTCAAATAAATAAATAAAATCTTAAAAAAAATGAATAACTAATCTGAGAAGGATCTAAATGGAATCACTTAAAGTATGGCTCTTTGCAATTTCAGAAAATAAGAAAATAGGTAACTTTGCTATTTCACAGCAACTTCTGAAATAAAACTATTGATAATAAGAAGGAACGACTTCCATAAACCCTAACACCTATTTAACCCATCCGCCCACCTCCTTCTGGTAAGCATCAGTTTGTTCTCTTTTTCCCTTTGCTTGTTTGTTTTGTTTCTTAAATTCCACATGTGAGTAAAATCACATTGTATTGGTCTTTCTCAGACTGATTTATTTTGCTTAGCATAGTACTCTCTAGCTCCCTCTACATTGTTGCAAATGGCAAGATCTCATTCTTTTTTATGGCTGAGTAATATTCCATATATATGTATATATGTATATATACATATATATGTATATGTATACACACACACACACACCACCACATCTTCTTAATCCATTCATTGATGAGTGGATACATGGGCTGTTTTCATAGTTTGACTATTGTCGATAATGCTGCTATAAACATTGGGGTGCATGTATCCTTTGAATTAGTATTTTTGTATTGTTGGTAAGTATCTAGTGGTACAATTCCTGGTTCATAGGGTAGCTCTATTTTTAACTTTTTGAGGAAACTCCATAATGTTTTCCAGAGTGGCTGCACCAGTTTGCATTCCCACCAACAGAGCAAGAGGGCTCCTCTTTCGCCACATCCTCACCAACACCTGTTTTTTCTTGTGATGTTGATTTTAGCCATTCTGACAGGTGTGGGGTGATAGTTTATTGTAGTGTTCATTTGCATTTCCCTGATGATCAGTAATGTCGAACATCTTTTCATGTGTCTGCTGGCCATCTGTATGGAAGTGTTGAATCACTATATTGTACACCTGAAACTAATATTACACAGTGTATGTTAACTACCTGGAATTTAAATAAAAATTAAAATAATAAAACTGTAATCTCAAAAAAAGGAAAGAAACATTGTGTCTTACTAAATAGAGTTCTTTTTCATCTTATGAACAAGATTTTTAAAAATCAATTTACTGAAGCTTAATTGACTGTTATAATTGGCCATAAATGAAAGGCTCCCAATTAGCTATATAATGAATGATGGTAAAGGAATCTTCTTGTCAAGATAGACTCTCAAGAACTTAGTAACAGCTAAAAGCAGATTAGCCACACTGGCTCATGAGACAAGCTAGAGAAACAAGCTCTAGCTGAGCAGACAAAATTGCAAAAAATTTAAATATGGCAATGGAGGCTGAGAAGGCAGAAATATTAGTTAAAGCAAAGAGGAAGTGAGGGACTGAGCCTTGTATGAAGGTGTGTGCTATGGTAAAACTGGTCAAGTTTCTTTGAATTAATCTTATCTGCATATGTAAGTCTTCATGTGGTGTTTTGTTACCTTTCTGGCACCATGAAGACATCCCAACTATTGTGAAGATTTATTCATTGTCAAACCCCAACCATTGTTCAAAACCAGGCTATCTTAGTGCTGAAGACTGTGGGTAGCCAAGATGTGAAAGTTTTGCTAGGGCTATATCTGCCCGTCCCGGTTCCTGGGACCACAGCAAACTAAACATGTGTCTGGGTCCTCCTCCACTTTCTGAAACACGGTGTTGCAGTGGATGGAGTCACAGAGAATGAGAAAGAAATCTTAACAGTAAAACAGAACATCATTAAGGGATGTTCCAAATTGGGGGAGCAGCACCTTCAGGTGGACTGAGGTCAGGATGGGAACAGTTACTAATCTTCTAATTAATCAGAAAAAAGTGTTCATTGGGAAGAATGTTGAAGGTGTAATTTATGACTTGTCTAAATGGCTGAGGATAAGGAAGTCCTCCCAAAACATGCAAACTAACATGATATACAGAGGTAGGAATGTGGTTTGGAGAGTTGAAATGGTATGGTGCTTTTCCTTGGAAGGGAGGTCTGTGATTTAGGAAATAAAATATTGGTTAGGCATTTGGGGAAACTTGGGGTGATGGGACTATAGAGAGACTTATGAGAGTTTCAGTTTAGCTATCTTAAACCAAGGTCACTCTTTTAAATTTATGGTCTGCAGAATTTGAGTCTTATCTACTGAAGGTTAAAAAGAAATGGATTTGTAGAAATAGGAAAAGCTGACTGAATTTTAAATGTATTTTCAAGGTAGTCTATCTTTTTAAACTGTTTGTCCATTTAAGTTATTAGATATAATTTGGCGGAAAGTTCAACTAGGAGACAAAAATAATTATTATAATTTTACCCTACAGTAGAGGAACCTGGAATAACTATACGTGGGTAGTGGAATCATATTTTGGAATATTATTTTTTTTCTCCTTGTCTTTGTGACTGTTTTCTTTTCCTCACATTCAAAAATAAAGGCAGCATTAAAACCCACTGCCTTGGGAAGTAAGTGTGACAGGATGGAAGACAGAAGGGGAAAAACTGTGCAGAAATGCAGAGATGATAGATGATGGTGGTCTGCGAAGTGAGGTAGAAGAATAATGATAGAATGTAGGAAGAAACTGAGTGGCTGGAAGAAGGAAACTTCCTTGAGAATAAGAAGGTTTCCAGGGCACCTGGGTGGCTCAGTCATTAGGTGTCTGCCTTTGGCTTAAGTCATGGTCCCAGGGTCCTGGCATCGAGTCCTGCCTTGGGCTCCCAGCTTGGCAGGAAGCCTGCTTCTCCCTCTCCCACTCCCCCTGATTGTGTTCCCTTTCTCTCTCTCTGTCAAATAAATAAATAAAATCTTAAAAAAAAAAAAAAAAAAGGTTTCCCAAGCCGTAGAAGGAAACAGGAAGGGTCTGCACTTTCCAGGAGAAAAGGAGACCAAGCTCTGACTCCTCGAGTTGCCTCCCAGAGAATTAGCAGGACAGCTGACAGGGGTGAAGCCTAAGAGCAAGGGCTGGAAGTCAAATATCTTCAAGATCATTAAGGTAATGCCAATTGTGATAATAAGCAGTAAGTTGTGGTGGCAACTGTGGGTAACTAGAGAGCACATGACCTGGCTAAACATATGCAAAATGGTCTTTGGCTTTTGGGTTTTTTGTTGTTGTTTGCCTTTGTTTTTGTTTTTTGTTTTTGTTTTTGTTTTGTTTTTTAAAAAGCTTTGCTTACCATCAAAATATTTGGGAGCCAAATTTGCATCTTCTAGGCTCCAGGACAATATAGAGACATAATTTGCTTTACCGTCAAATTGTATGATATGGAAGCCACAGAGAGCCACTGAACCTGTGTGGGCCATGGGGACAAAGATAACTGTCATCTCAGTGGTAAGGTATAGACAAGAAACAATCCCTGGAAGAGAAAGATCTCATGTCCCCTTGTTCCTCCTCCAGTTACAGATATTTGGACATGATTTATAATCCTGGATTCTTGCTATGAACACAAGCAAGGGGAAGGAAGTTCTATGAATGCCTGCTGTTAGGCTTCTCAATTGTCCTTGTATTAACTTGAAGGTGATGGGGCAGGTTGCTTCTGTGGTACAGTTTAGGGTTAAGAGGTAAACACCACTTAGTGAACTGAGTAAACCAACGAAAGCCTATCGTGAATGCCAGAGTTTGTCAACGAGACAGATCAGATTCTGACTTGAAGGTAGCCAATCACTTGCACAGGTGGACATGGAGGCTGAAGGTACAATTGATTTGTTCCAGCAGCAGGCAAGAGGTATCTCCTAAAAAAGGAAGCTGTTTCTTTACTCCAGGACTCTGTGTTTACAGACCAAGAAGACATTCTCAATGAGAAACTGCAATTTGGTTCTACTACATCCCCATGACTGGATGGTTTTCTCTCTTGTCTCATTTTCTCCCACCCCATTCTTTTACTGGGCATAAAATAAGCACAAGCTTATTGCTTTAAAAAATGGCCGATGTTATGTTTGATTGATATCAAATGGAGACAGGGTGGGAAAAGGGCCGGTTCTGTGAAATCACCTCCTTTATCGGTCTGTGGCATGCTCATTCAGCTCTCACCTTTATATGCCAGTAAGTTATTTTGTGCTCAGTTTAACAACAACCTCCACCACCACAAAAAAAATCCCAAAACATAAAAATCCTTGCATACCTTGTTCCATTGAAGAATTTTAATGTTTTTCATTTATCATTGTAAAATCAAGGATAATTTTTTTAAAAGATGTATTTGTTTTTTGTAGGGAGGGAGGGAGAGAGAGAGAGAGGGAGAGACAGAGAGCTTGAGGGGTAGAGGGGCAATGGAGAGGGAGACAAAGAATCTCAAGCAGATTCCCCACTGAGTGCAGAGCCCGACAAAGGGCTCGATCCCATGACTCCAACATCATGACTTGAGCCAAAATCAAGAGTCGGACACTTAACTGACTGATCCACCCAGGTACCCCAAGTCAAGGACAATTTTAGAACTTTTTTGTATGTAGCTGTTACATGTAGGGCAATCTGTATTCAAATCGGGATAGATTATGTTAAAAGAAATGAATCCTGGATAGTTTTCCCTCCAAGTCAAGTGTCTTGTTATTGAAGCAAACTTCTTATTAAAAATGAAAAAGAAAATAAAATGTGAGCTAGCAATTTCCTATAGTCTATCTTAGCAAGCACTCATTGGATGTCTAATCACATACGATCATTTATATGGTGTAAGGGGATAAAATAGTAGGAGGAAAGTTTTGCACACAGGAAACTTGCAATCTAGTGGAGGAAGCAGTAAATACATCGAATACAAGGGAAGGTATGATAAGTACAACTGAAATGAACACAGTCCTGTGGGGACACAAAGGAGAGAAGGGGCTTTATCAGTGGGAAAGGATTAGATGACAGAAGGAAAGACCCAGCTGTACTTGAGCTCATTTTAAGCAGGTACCATGTTCAGCAGAAGTGTAAGAAACACACTTAAATTGGATAGAATGTGAAGACCGCTCATCACTTATTGCTCCTTCATGCCTTATCTTTCCTGCAGCCTTGTCACCAACCTTCCTGACATATCGACATCACCACTTGACTTATTTGTTTGATGTGCCCCTTGCAGAGTTAGAGGATTCTGTCCTGGTTGCTTCCTGATCTCCCCAGTGAAAAGTATTTTCGTCTTGTAAAGTAAGAGTCTCTCTCTCTCTCCAAATAGATATATATTAGCCAAAAGGAGTAGTTCTCAACCTTGGGCACATGTTGGAATCACATGGGAGAATTTGAAAAATATGGATGGCTGTCACTTGCCTCCTGGTAATGATGCACTAAGGGCACAGCATCCCCCTGGAGTGTTCCCGCCAGGAATGCAGAACCTGATTGTAATCATAAGGGAACACCCGAAAAACCCAAACTGAGTGACATTTTACAAAATAACTAGGGTGTTAGTTAAAAATTTTTCAGGTCATGAAAACTATGAAGAACAAGCCCATTTTAAAGGAGACCAAAGAAATGTGGGAACTAAATGCAATGGTGACCTCGAATTGGATCCTAGACCAGAAACTGGACCAGAAAAACGACATGAGTGGGGCATTTGGAGAAGTCCGAATGAGACTTACAGATTAAATAATATAATTGTTATCATTGTGGATTTCTTGATTTTGATCATTGTACTGTGATTATGTAAGAGAGTGTCCTTGTTCTTAAGAAATACACACCAAAATATTTTGAAGGAGAGGGACATCGTCTTCAAGTTCCAAATGTTTCAGAAAAAGCATAGATAGAGGGAAGTATATATATTTAGAAAGAGAGTCAGAAAGAGGAGAGAGAGGGAGAGGAAAGAGGTAAAAGTACTGTGGAGCATCGGGATTAATGGTAAACAGGAATTCTTTATGCTGTTTCTGCAACTTTTTGGTAAGTTTTGTTTTATTTCATAATAAAAAATATTTTAAAATTAAAAAGAAAAAAAGCACTGATGCCTGGGTCTCACTCCCAGATATTCTCTTACTTCATTCAAGGTTGTGGCCTGAGTATCAGGGCTTTACATTCTCTCCCGCTGATTCTCCATGCAGCCAGGGTTAAGATCCACTGGCCTCCATGGGTCTTGGTGTCTAGACAGACTGAATTTCTAATCTACTCTTTCTTTATGGAACTTGTTGGAGTGAAGAACACTGGGGTTGGAGAATAAAAAAAAAAAAAAGCATCTCTGAAAAGAACAGTTTATTAGAGTCCTAAATACAGATCCCTCGAGGGCCCAGTAAGTAACATAAATGTGTGAAGCAGCAGAACCCGAGATAATGGAATGGTGAGAACATCTCTGGATTAAAGTCATTTAACTCAGATTTTTAAAATATTCTCCTGAACAATCCAAAATAGGCAGGCCTATTTGGGGGCAATGTCTCATCATATTGTAACATGCAGACCTGAAAGAACAGAGAATTATGGTCACAATTTGTAGGCATAGAAATGTGGCAGAAGTTAGGTTCCTCTGAGTATATTCCTGTTGTGGACCAGACACTACGTTAAAGCATTAGGTTTTCATTAAATTTAAACAAAGTATATATTTAAGATAAATTTGGAAATAAGAAAATTTGCATTTAACTTTTTACTAGGCCAACTTTGGCTGCAAGTAACATAAAACCTCAACATAAACAGATTTAAACAATAAAGCAGTTTAACATCTAACATAACAGGAAGTCTTGCAGCTTAATGTCCTCAAGGATCTGCCTGCCTCCCATCTCTCTGTTCCACCTTCTTTAGCGGGTCATACGTTTGCCTTCTGGCTAGCTCTGTGATAGTTCCAAAAGGGCAGCAGAAACTCTAGGCCTCACATTCAGCTGTGGCAACATCCAAGAAACAATCTTCTCTTGCTTTTACCTCCTATGAACAAATAAATCTGTTCCAGAAACCCTTAAGTAGACTTCCCCTATGTCCCAGTGTCCTGAGAGTCGCATGTTAATTCTTAAGCTGAGCATTGGAAAGAAAATGGGATTTCTTTTTCTTTTCTTTTTTTAAAGGTGGGGGGGTTGGTTTGCAGAGGAAGAGGGAGAGAGAGAGAATCTTAAGCAGGCTCCATGCCCAGCATGGAGCCCTATGCGGGGCTCGATCTCACAACACTGAGATCATGACCTGAGCTGAAATCAAGAGTTGGATGCTTAACTAACTGAGCCACCCAGGTGCTCCAAAAATGGGATTTCCAGGTTGGGCTTGGACTAAAGAGTATTTGTATTGAGGATGGGATCATCATCCCTTGAGACATGAGGGAGGCGGGATGGATACCCGGTAAACTTGGGGTGGAGGTGGGGAATGAGCATGAAGTAAGCAAGCGGTAGAGTTTGAAACAGTAACTGTTCTTAATCAAACATTTCTCTGAGATTAAGTCATGGAATGCTCTTGATCAAGTAACTTAATTTTTCTGGACCTCATTTATTTGTTCACCTAAAAAAATAAGGGTTGGACTGGATGTTTCTAAGATCACCTCTAACGTTAGTAGTCTATTAGTCTATAATCACAGTTCACTAAGCTCTAAAACGTAAAGGAACCGAAGAACTTGGTATTTGTGAGAATGCCTCTCAGAGTAGATAATTCTTAAAATCTAGACCCCAAATAAGGGAAAAGCAGATGCTTTAATAGCATAATGAGGACTTCTGGGTTCTGGTCCAGCATGTTAAGGACTTGGAAGTCATCACTCCATCCTAACAAGTAAAAGGCTGAACAAACTCAAAACCAACAACTCTCCTTAGGTCTGTCAGAGTAGTGAGATCACATGGCAAACTGCTACACGGACAGAAACCGAGAATCACAACTTACTGGAACAAAACCCCACCTGCATAAGCACATGAGAAGATGCGCAACATCATATACCATTAGGGAATGGCAAACTCAAGCAAGAATGACATGCTGTTGCATACCTATGAGAATGGCCCAAATCCAAAGCACTGTCAACAGCAATGCTGGGGAGGATGTGGAGCAACAGGAACTCTCATTCATGGGGGTGGTA
This sequence comes from Zalophus californianus, assembly GCF_009762305.2. Lineage (NCBI taxonomy): Eukaryota > Metazoa > Chordata > Mammalia > Carnivora > Otariidae > Zalophus > Zalophus californianus. Next base: position 66,434,072 of record NC_045603.1, on the reverse strand, counting down.
GGAATACAAAATGGTACGGTCACTTTGGAAGACAGTCTGGAAAACTAAACTTTTGGCAGTTCAGTTTTCTTACAAAACTAAACCTATTCTTACCATACGACCAAGCAATTATGCTCCTTGCCGTGTACCCAAATAAGTTGAAAACATACGTCCACACAAAAACCTGCACACAAATATTTATAACAACTTCATTCACAAATCCCAAACCTGGAAGCAATCAGGATGCCCTTCAGTAGGTGAATAGACAAACTCTGATACCTCCAGACAATGGAAAATTATTCAAAGCTAAAAAGAAAAGAGCTATCAAACCATGAAAAGACATGGAGGAAATTTACGTGCATTTTACTTAGTGAAGGAAACCAATCTGCAAAGGCAAAGACTGTATGATTTCTAACCATATGACAATCTGAAAAAGGCAAAACTATGGGAGACAGTAAAAGGATTAATGGTTACAAGGGGTTAGGGAAAGGAGGGATGAATAAGGGGAATATGGGGGATTTTTAGGGCAGTGAAACTACTCTGTACAATACTATAACGGGGGATATGTGTCATAATATATTTGTCAAAACCCATAAAATGTACAACACCAAGAGTGAACGCTACACTTTGGGTAATAATGGTATGTTGATGTAAGTTCGTCCATTAAAACAAATGTACCAGTCGTGGGCAGGATGTTGCTAGGAGGAAGGCTGTGCCGTGTGTGAGCAGGGGGATAGGCAGAATCTCTGCACCTTCTCCTCAATTTTTCCGTGAACCTAAAACTGATCTAAAAAATAAAGTCGAAGTTTTCAAAAAGCCTAATTAAAACTGTCAGACCCTGAGATATAAATTTTATATAATAAAATTAAACTATTCTCTTTTTCACTTCAATCTTGTCTGTTACTTTCTTCAGGAATATCATAACAAATAGATTTGTCTGGGAGTTTTATAAGCAAGAAAAGGAATCTGAAAGCAGGCAAGGTTTCCATTTGCATTTCCCACGTCTCCATGAACCTGGGCAAATTCTCCAACCTCTTTTCTCCCAAGAGGAAAAACTGGGCTTTTTTTTTTTTAAAGATTTTATTTATTTATGTGAGAGAGAGAGAGAATGAGAGATAGAAAGCACGAGAGGGAAGAGGGTCAGAGGGAGAAGCAGACTCCCCGCCGAGCAGGAAGTCCGATGTGGGACTCGATCCCGGGACTCCAGGATCATGACCTGAGCCGAAGGCAGTCGCTTAACCAACTGAGCCACCCAGGTGCCCTGGGCTTTTTTTTTTTTTTTTTAAGGTAAACATCTAATTATAGATTTTCTTGAAAAATAAGCTTTTAGACATTTCCTGTTCTTAAGATGTTGCCATTGAACGTATAACCACTGGAACTGTGCGGATGACACAACAGATGGAACTGTGCGGATGACACAACAGATGCTGAAATTAAATGAGCAAGGTTAGTACTGACATCTACTGTTAGAGCCAGAGTGTGGATTGTGCTCCTGCAGGCCAACCTGAGTGAGGAGAGCAGAGGCTCCTCCAGCTGCAGGGGTGGGAGTGGCTGGGGGGAGAGCATCACCCGAAGCTATCCAGAAAAGGGCAGCCAGGGAATCACTTAGCACTTCTGGAGATAAGCGTGTTGAAGATAAATTCTCATCCCGGAGTCTTCCCGAGACTCTGGCATCTTTAACAAACCTCCCACTTTGTTTCTCTCCTAATGTTTCTGTCTCGGGTGGTTTGAAGAAAAGGTGGATATGGCTGCTGGGTTTCAGAACTGTATCTGGAGAGTATGGGGTGGGAGAGAAAAGGAGACTAGAAAGCTTCTCTGACCTTGGTCTTTCTCCTGCCCTGGGGCTTTGCTCTAGATTGTAAATCAGCTACCTCTCTTTTGTGTTACTTATCTTTCTCTTTCTCTGGAAATATTTCCCACCCCAACCTGGGAAATAGCTGTGGAGTTAGTCACTCTGCCTATTTTAGAAGGTGTGCCTTGTGTGAAGTCTCACACTCACTCCATTCTCTCGCCTCGCTTTCTCCCGTGTCTCCTGAAGAGCCAGAACCTAAACTGTGGAGAAGAGACCCAGAGTGTACACTCTTCCCGTCACAGAAAAACACACACTTATCCTTATTATGTGCAGAGGAAAACAGCTGTGGGTTGCAATTGCTGGTAGGTAAGGACTTATGTAAAAACCAAGAATGGCGATGTCAATACCCAACGTCAACCCCAGGGAAGGTCGTCCAGGCCCAAGAGGATGGACAGGAGGACTCGGGAGCTGTTAATGGACATCCTCGAACCCCCTGAACCTAAAGTGGATGGCTCTGTGGGGTCTTCTGCTCTTGCTGTGCATTCTCGTTCCTGGCTACCATGCTCCTCTTATCTCATTTATCTGATTGATGCACATTCTCTAAGAACAAGAGGCTTGGTCCTAAGATCTGTGAAGGACTAACTGTGCCCCCACGTGGAGAACACAAAGAAATCGTCTATATTTTCGCCCTCTTACTCATTTGCTTTCAAGACAACTCAAATAAGCTAATTTAATAGCCACAATTTTTTTTTTTTTTTTTTAGTTTTTCTCTTTTTACAGTGAGTTATTTGAGTATTTCAGACGCGAATCGTTTTAAGAAAGATTGCTGGTAGTTGCCAACATTCTTCTTGGAGGATCTAAATAAGTTTAAAGGGTTTGTGTTCTTTTGAGGAAAATCACAAAATTCTTCTTTTATTCATACAGATATAATCAAAGCACTCTTTGTACAACTTTTCTTATGTGGTAGGCATTTTGGAACCCACAGCATGCTAGGACACTTTGCAAAAACCGGTTTCAGAGAAAATCATGTTATGTTCATTGAAATAAAAAACTTGGTGAAACAGGACAGAAGAAGTGGGCTTGGCTGTTGATCAGCAGTGGGCCATCCACCCCCACGATGTTGTTACACGTGGTAGTAGGGTAGGACAACACTTAAACACACGGACCCTGGCATCACAGTGCCTGTGTTCAAAGCTCTGCTCTACCGGTCATGCGCTCTAGGGGACTCTGGATAACTTCACGCTCTGTGACTGTTTCCTCATGTGTAAAATGGGGTAATAAGTTAATACATGTGTAAAATACTTAATGGCATATCTAGCACTCAGCTTATATTAACTGAGAACTTTCATCATCAGTATTAAATGTAACAAGTAATTTACTGGTCATATCCTATCTTATTATAAAAGCAACATCCCAAATCATTGGCTTGTCTTTCCCATTTAAATGTTGTAAATTAGGGAGTGCCGGGTCTAGGAAATATTTGATAGGCTGATGGAATCTCCTTATTCAGAGGATATTAGTATTCCCCTAATTTTCTATAGGGAAGATATTTTTTAACAAAACTTGCTTTCGTCAAAAAAAATAATTTTTTAAAACTTTGTTGTCTCAATTCTGCTTGATTTGGGGTTTTGTTCGTTTTTGCTTTCCTCTAGCATTTTGGCCTGTTTTGTGCTCCTGTGTTCTTGTCATTGAAGGTTGTTTCCAGGCATCCATCTCCTGACTAGCTTGGGTGGGGGTCCCCGATGGCCAGGATTTTAAGCGGGGCTCCTTCTAGGACTTACCATGAAGAGATCACCACAGGGCCACATGCAGAAAAAGAGCTTGGAACTGCTTGGCCATCAGCAGTCATCCCTTTCCTGGAGAGAAACAGGGAAGGGAAAAGAAGTGATATCAATTGGCATTAGATTGAATACATGTGAACCCCTCAGCATTCTCTCCTTTTCCCAGCCCCATGGCCTCTGTGAGTCTGTCCACTAACCTGACCTGGTGGTGTCTACCTGGGATGCAGGATGAGCACCTATATTTTCTGTGTCCTCTGTTTAAGAGACATTTAAATGTATTCATTCAGCCTCTTCCTCTTCTTTAAAGTAGGGATAAGTACATATTAACTAACTCTAGAAGAAATTTAGGAAAACGTGTGTATGCAACCCTCCTCCCCCCCAGTGATTAGCCACTCTTTTTACTGCTGATATTTGTCATTGCTGATAACGGGAATATATTTCTTCTCTACTTATGCCTAGGTCACTCCCTGGCCTTGTCTGCCTTGTCTTTTTCGAGACTTCCACTTGGTCTACTACACATTCTTCTCTCCTTTCTTTCTTGCCTTCTTAACCAAAGCTCCACTCTGTTGAGGGCACATTGGATTTTTGGGGGGCCACACGGAGTCACATGTGGCCTTTGTGTGGTGAAAGGTCCCAAATGAATTGACTCAGCTGGTTGATGGTGATTTATGGAGGCTTGATTCGGTACCCAGCACTTTAGTCAGTTTTATGCCCTTCAACGATGTAAGACAAAACAAAACAAAACACGATAAGATTAACTGGGATGGGGCTTTCAAGTCACTGTCGCCACTCATGGGGTCATGTTGTCAGTGGCCTTACTCCACACGGTGGGACTCTTACTGTCCTGGGTGGCTCAGACAAATGTCCCTCACAAATGTCCCTCACAAATCCACTGCACTAAGGTGCCCTCTGTGCTTCTAGTGTACTATATATTTTTTCCAGCTATTAATGGGTCCAATTTCTTTTTAGTTTTAAAACATATCTCCTGGGGCACCTGATGGCTCAGTCGGTTAAGTGTCTGCCTTTGGCTCAGGTCATGATCCCAGGGTCCGGGGATCGAGCCCCGCATCAGGCTCCCTGCTCAGCAGGGAGTCTGCTTCTCCCTCTCCCTCTGCCCCTCCCCCCACTCATACTCTCTCTTTCTCTCTCTCTCAAATAAATAAATAAAATCTTTAAAAAAAATTAAAAAAACATATCTCCTATAGTCATACTCAGTTTGAAACTTAGCATTCGTTTGGAAACCAGGCAATTCCACTATTTCATTGTCCATCCAAAATGAGATGGCTTGTAACATTTTCTTGGTCAAATTTTCCTCTCAAGTTATTCCCAGAGCCCAAGTTAGACGTCACCAACAGCCACGGAGTCCTTCAGAAACTGCTGCCACTCTAAATATCAAAGGCCTTAAAAATACATACAGCCTTTAGACCAGCATTTTTACATTTAGTAATTTATTGTAAGGGAATCATTAATCCTACAGCAGCAATCATTTAGCTGAAGATGTTTAAGGCAGTTGAAAACAGTCTAACCGGTGAATGCAGAATAATGATTAAATGTTCATGATACTTGATACAAATAAAATTCCATGCCACCATTAAAAATGATGTAGTAAAAGAATAGTTATTGACATGGCAAAGTACTAAGTGCAAGAATTGAATTAAAGGTGTCAGTATGGAATATGTACAATATGCTCCCATCTTTGAAAAAATATATACATATACGCACAGAAAAAGAACGAAAAACTTTCAGATAGAATGCCAATGGTGGTTAATTCTTGGGTGGTAGAATTATAAGAATGTATATATTTTAGGTAGGCTCCATGCCCAGTGTGGAGCCCAACATGGGGCCTGGACTCATGACCCTGAGACCAAGACCTGAGCCGTTATCAAGAGTCAGATGCTTAACTGGCTGAACCACCCAGACACCCCCTAAGAATTTATATTTTTTTGTATGTCTTAATTTGTATTTCTTTTACAATAACGGAGTAGTAATTATGTGTTTTTTGAAGACTTCTAAAAAAATCACTGTTCATCTTGTGAGAACCAACAATTGATATCACTTCAATCCTTCTGCTAGGAGAAGTGTTCAAGGTATTATAGAAACTATGTGAGATATGAAAGGAATGTACATGAAAGTCATTCAGAGGATCTAGATTTACAAAACACCAGCATAACCCCATTACAAACAGACTTAATTTTATTAAACAAATCTATCTAGGTGGGTTCCTGTTCTGCAAAATGTTTTCCTATTGCTAGAGCTTTCCTCACCAAGGTTGAGTGGTTCTGTGTACTTTGCATGAAGCACGACAACATTCCGGTACGCCGTTCTTCAACCCATAACAACACTCGCATCTGCAATGATGTTATCCTCCAGGACTACGGCGCAGGGACACCACAACAAGCACTACTACGACAGGGATTTTGGACAGGTTCCTCCAGAGAGCATGGTGCGTGAAGAGGCTCTACTGGCTCTCAGCATGTGTAGAAATTAGAAACAAACCCTGATGAAGGAAATATGAATGTGGCAGAATCGTGAAGGGTCATTACAGTCTCCAACTGCAGACATTAGTGTCTCCTGTCCTGCCCCCTTCTCGACACAGAAGGAACAGAACCCGAAAGATCTGGATTCAAGTCAGCCGTGCGAATGTTTAACATGTAAATAAAAATCTGGAATCCCACTATAGGCTATTACATTTTAAGCCAATAATTTATGTACAGAGCATTAAATTAAACAAGAAGCACACTCTTTTTATCTAAAACAGATACAAAAAAAAAAAACCCAACCCCATTACTTTAGTGATTTATTTTGTCATCATAGAATTTCCATTTCTGCTGGATTTTGGTACACACATTGCATGTTCTTCTATATAGGAAATTCATTTAAAGGCACTAGTAGAATTTAAGCTGCAGATGGACAATCAAGAGAATCGCTGAAACTCATTTACAAAATTGGAATGAGCCCAAGATAGAGAATGATAAAACCAAAGCTTCTATAGACGTTTTCCAGAATTTTTAGAATTCAGGATCCTCTTGTTTAATTCCCAAAGCAGCAATTCCTAGCAGCATAGGATCCCTGAAATATGCAGAGGAGATGATTCAGAAACAAAGGGGCATAAATCATCTGACAAATAATTAAAATTAAGCCTCATGTCAGTAGGTGGCATGCATACATTCATCTATTCGACAAACATTTATTGGGCACCTCCTTAACAAATCATGGGGCCCAAAGATTATTTCCTAGACAAATATATGACTCAAGACTCTTCTTTCTATATGTGTCCTCTTTAGCTTTATAAGCATTCTATGTGCAAAGTCTCATTTGAATGAACATCAAGGGCAGCAGTGAGAAAAGAATGACAAAGGTGCACCATACTGTGTGGAGGGTGTGTGTGTGTGTGTGTGTGTGTGTGTGTGTGTGTGTGTAATGGGAGGAGAGGTACCAGCAAAATGTAGCTTTCCTTTCTTTCTAGGTCTCTTTGCCCTGGGAGCTAGGGAAGCACTACAGTCCTGTGCTTTGTCCTTTTGCCAGCTCTCTTTCCTCAGCTCCCACCTCCTCAAATAAACCACAGCACCTAGAATCATTTCTCTGATCCACTATACTCAGGATAACCATGGGAGCAAAAAGATGGGTGTGGGAAGGAAGCAGCCTGGTAATGCTGTCTGGCCTCCCAGGACTTGACTGCCCACTGACTTGGGAGGTCAGGCTGCAACAGTCTGTAAGAGACCATCTATTTTCCACGTACTGAGAAGTATGACAAAGTCGTGGATAACTACATGAGAGAATCTGGTTAGTCCACCTTCTGGTGTGCTAAGAGTTAACTCTCTAAATGCCTCGATCCTTTTGTGTCTCCTCTCGTTGAAATTATTTACGACATCTGCCTTTTTATGTCTTGCCTTAGCAAATAGAGCAAAGTACGTTAAGGTTCCATAACACAATTTTCAACTGTAAGCAACTGAAGAAGTCCAAGAATATTAAAACCACCTTAGAAGCTGTTATGATTATTTACTTGTATTTTTTTTCCATAAAATTAGAGTGCCAGCTGTGAAAAAGATCTGATTGTTTGAAGGTTCCAGTTATTTGGGTTTTATTCTTCTAGACTTCCTGCCCTGTTCATGAACTTGAGGTAAACTTGAAGTATAAGGATTTTCTGGAATTAAAAGAGTGACTAATTCCCAGATTAAAAAGAGGCTCAAGATGTTTTTGCTTTTTGCAGGTCAGATTGCTTCGCATCACATCAGATCCTTGAAAAATATTCTGAACAAGTTATAAAGGGGGAAAAATAGAAAAAATATAGAGGAAGTCTTATCATTGAAATGACATTTTCATTTATTAACTTAATAAAATGAATCATGAAGCCAAACTGATTTTATGCGAATTAAACTGTGCTACATAAACTACCATGGCTTAAAAAATACAACAACGAACAAAAGAGGAAAGGGTCGAGAAGAAGCAAAGCAATTTATCTAGAGTTAGACAACACATTAGACGACAATCCAAGATTCTTATATTGCAGATGGTGTCTTTCACTGCTTCCTTTGCCTCGTGGGTACTTTGGATTTCACATCATTTTGAAAGCAGTCCGGTCCCAAAGGGTTTGGACAGAGAGTCATGTCAGTGTCACATGTCTTCTCACATGTCTTCTGTGTGAAACGTTCACTGACGAGGCAGAGCGGTGCTCAGCATATTTTTCCAGTGCTTTTTGGATGGTGTTATAAAAATGGCGGGCACTGTTGTTGCTTTCACCTGTTCTCAGCACCAATGGTTGTGGAAATTACTATTGCTGAGGACAACATCTGTTCTCATTAAAGAGAGGTAAAGTGTTCTCAAGACCCAGCTAGGCGTTTCATTAAATGTGATCTATGCTGCGAGGTCTAAAGTGTTCATTTATTCACCTTGAGATGCTATTACAAATGTGCATTTGTGTAATGTCTAATGGATATAATACAGTGCACTAAAACAGGATCCTTTGACTTAAAGCTATTTCATTATGGGTTTCGGAAAGTTACATTTCTCAGAAAGTGTTCAGCTCAATGGCCTTCTCTCTCTTTTTAAAATATGGTAGTATATTTTAGATGTGTGTGTGTTCATGTATATATAATAGATGCGGAGACTAAAACCAGATAAGTACTATGAATACTTGGAAGTCATGCCATAGTGAAGTTTCTTGCAAGAAGTAATATGGCCTCTGGCAGTTAAATTTTAAGTCAATGCGTTACCAAGATATGCCATCGGACAACTTAAAGAAAAAGAATGGCTCCCAGGCTCTGGTGTGTGGGCCATGAGAACCAGAGAGTAGGAAACTGACCAGGAATCTGCCTTCTGTGCCCCAAATCCTTCACAGTGTCAGCACTGAGGCCCAACCTCCAATGCACTCCTCCCAGCCAATGACTGGGAGCAGTGGGGGACTCCTCCTACAGCCCACTTTACCACACCCACCTCCTTCTGCCTCACCCCTGCCCCCAGTGGCAGTCTAGGACACTTTCTCTCGTCATTCTCTCCCTTTCTCTTTCACTCAGGGTCAGGTTTGTCTCATGCTCCAGTGGCCCTTCCAGCCTTCCCTGGCTTCCTCCCCCAGTAAAATCCATACACATTTAAACCCATCTTGATAATCTGCTTCCTGGACCAACATACAACCCAAACTGTAACGTGATTAATTAGTATATTAACGCACTAAGGAAAAAAATCTCAGAAAGTGGTTGGTCAGCTTAGGGAGCTCCACAAAGGATGCCAAAGCAAAGCTGAACATCTTAGCTCCTGTGCCTCAGGCCACAGGGGAGGGTGGCAACATTCCAGCCCAAATCCTGTCTTCATGGTGAAAGGTCTGTGCCCTTAAGTAGTCTGTTAATCTGATTAACACACCTGGCTCTGACTTCATGCTCCTCAATTGACGTTCAACTGATTAGTCCACTTCCCAGTATGTCTCCCTTTAGGCAGAAGATGTGTGCATGGACTGGCGTCTGCAAGGAAATGTTTGGAGCTTCTGGGTATTGCATATGGAGACTCAGAATTACTGCTGAGTGGGTCAAACATCCATTGCCAAGAGTGGGATCACTGGATACCCGTGAAGAGGTGAAGGGCACCTAATTTCTGGAGGGAATCAGGCAGGCTCTGTGGAAGAAACCCTGATGGTGTCTGGCATGCATTCAGCAAGCAGTAAATGTTGGCAGTCATTCTTGTGATTGGGTTTTGGGTAGAATTGTCATCCAGAGAGAGAAACTTTGAGGTTTCTTCCAAATATGAGCGTCTTAATTTTCTAGGGCTGTGTATTGCAAGCTGGGTAACTTAAGAAAGACAAATTTATAGACATAGTGCTGGAAGCTAGAAGTCTAAGACCAAGGTGCTATTGGGGCTTGTTCCTTCTGAGGGTTCTCAGGGAGAATCTGTTCCATGCTTCTCTCCTACTTTCAGGTGACAGTCCTTGGCATTCCTTGGCATCATTCCAATCTCTGTTTCCATCTTCACGTGGCATTCCCCCTGTGCATTTCTGTGTCTTCACATGGCCACCATCTTCTTATATGGATCCGCATCATGTGGGGTAGGGGGCCCATCTACTACAGTGTAGCCTCATCTTGACTTATTACAACTATAACTGCCCCATTTCCAAATATTTCTGAGGTACCGGGGGTGAGGATTTCAGCATATCTTTTTGGGGACACACAATAACGATCAAATTGGATGATTCTATACAATTCCCCAGAAGTATAGTTCCATAATGGATGTCAAATATAAATTAGGATGTAATTAGGGACATTACTAACATTACACTTAATGTTTGTTCAAATTGGCTTAGAGAGGAAGAGGCAGGTTATACAAATGGAATCCAGAGGAGGGGGCCCAGAGAACATATGGCTGATTTCTACATCAGAAAGGATGTTCTTGCTGCCCTTGAGCTCCTGAAAGATTTAGGATAAGGACCGTGTACCGAGTTGCTCTGTCACTTCACACCCCTACCCAGCTGGACATACACACTGTCTGACACCCCGGTCTCCACATATTTTCTTCTAATCCTTTTGCCTCACACCCTGTCTCTCCAGTCCTCTGGAAGGCTAATGCAAATAAAATGTATCTATTATTCTGTTATATTTGAATAATGAAAAAGCACTTGCAGTCTCTACATTCAAATTTCCTTGCAATATTAGATTGCTTGCTCTATTTTAGCCTTTAACTATGGGCAAAATACATTAACTATGTTTTACTTCTCTATTTTGTGACATTAACATCTGACTTTCAGATAATCATTTAAATATGTGCCACTAGAAAATATAGCTTATAATTACCACAGTATTTACATTTCTCAGGGTTGAAGCATAACAATCTGAGTGGATGCTGTTTAAAAATTAATATGGATAGATGAAAATGACAGAGAATTTTAAAAAGGTCCAGTGGTTTTGGGAAGCTATTCTCTGGCAATCCCTTGTGTTTGATTAAAAAAAAAAAAAAAAAAGGCAAGGCAGCTGTTAGGTGCTCTTAGGCTACTCTGCATTTACGGAATTTTCCATTGAGTTGTATGTATTCAGGTCACATACACAGTGAGATTTCCTGCAGTGACAGTACAGATAAAAAGGCTGTGCAACTTGGTGATAATTGTGCTCCATTTAGGCAAACTGTCAACTGGTGCATTTTTGCATTGTCTCGGAAGCATGGGAGATGCTTCTGTATGCATGCCTTAAATATGAATTCATTAGCACCCAGAGAACAATAGAATGTGCTTTGAAATATATTTTAATGAGAAATCGGCATTGAAAGGCCTTCAGAGTTCATGTTTCTTTATCGCTTTAAAGCTATGAGTTAATTAGTGGTTATTTCCTCAGTCAATTTTAGGAATAAATAAAACTTTTCTTCCCATTTTCTATGAGTGGCTTCCCTGAAACATGATAACATATTTTTTTTAAGATTTTATTTATTTATTCATGAGAGACAGAGAGAGAGAGAGAGGAGCAGAGGGAGAAGCAGGCTCCCAAGGAGCAGGGAGCCCGATGCGGGACTCGATCCCAGGACCCTGGGATCATGACCTGAGCCGAAGGCAGACGCTTAACCATCTGAGCCACCCAGGCACCCATGATAACATATTTTGAATATTTACTATTTCTAATGATGATGATGATGATGACGACGATGATGATGATGATTTAGTATCCTCAAATTACAGAAGGAGAGGCTGGAGAGAAAAAGAATATTAAGTTAATTCATTTGTTTGTTTTTCTTTTTCTTTTTAGTTCAAGATGTGCCCTGTGGCCCGAGAGTCAAGATAAAAGAATGTGTACTGCCCATGAGCTATCTGAAGTTCTCACCACTCCTAGTTCCAAAGAAACAATGTTATCTAACCCTTTGTGGCATATCTGTTGGACTTTTAAGTCTGTCTAGAAGATAATGTCTTTGGTGTGCAGTACTATGCTAATAGAAGTGTTGGCTTTTGACTCACTATATTATCAGCAAAGCTGCCTTGAGGTCTACTCAAAGACATGGAAACCAGTACCTATAAAGGTGGTGCAGCAAGTAGTCAGCCATTGCAAGGGAGGGATGGGCCTGATGTGAAAGTGATGAAGGTTTTAAAATGTTCCCTGGGATAAACCAGATAGAAAATGTCTAACACAATTGAAAATGTCTAACACTAATTTCCAAAGAAATTATAGTAATAAGCTAGACTACTCCCTGGAAAGATGCTTTTGCCGATGAAATCATTATTAAAATACTATGTAAATTCCCAAAGCCGAAACAAGTCTTAGAAGAATGACTTTCTATATATGGGCTCTGTTAGAAAAGGGAAAGACTCTTCTCTCTTCTCCCAGTACTTCATGGTATCTGTACTTTTCTCTTTGCCTAGAGGAGTTCTCTGGCTCTCTATGTGCCTGTGCCTAAAATGGGAGCCACCGAGAACATATAACTATTTCCATCTTTAATTCATTGACATTAATTGAATTAAAATGAATGTTGAAAATTCAGTTCCTCAGTTGCCTCAGCCACATTACAAGTGCTCAATAGCCATACATGACTAGTGGATACTGCGATGGACAATAGGAATCATAGATCATTTGCGTCATTGGAGAAAAGCTTGCCTTCTCTCTAGCCATTTCTCAACAATCCAGATGACAGGCTGGTCCTATTACTCCACCTAACTCTTAATCTCTACTGATTATAAAACCGATGCTCAGGGAAGCAAAGATTCATGGTCAATTTCACATAATTAATAAGCAACAGAACACTCGATCCTGGCTCAATTGTCTCCAAATTAATCCTTTTTCTCTTTGAACCACCATATTACTTCTACTCTAAGTCAGTAATGAGAGTTCTTTCCATATTGGAAATAAAGAAAGGATAGTCAGAAATACAAAACTTTAAAGAAAAACGCCTAAGTTAGAATTAATATTTAGTTTAATAAGAGAAAATCTGTGTTATCAGTGAAGTTATCAGTGCATTGATAGCCTCCTCTTAGGGCTCAGAATGGCTATGGACTTTTTAACCTTAGACTTTCCTTTTGATCTGATGGTCAAAGAATGGAATTTTTTTTGTTTAATTTTCTTCCTGGAATATCCAGTATGATGAAAAGAGTAGAGGATTAGGAATCAAGATACCTAGGATGTAGCTTAGGCTAACTAACTAGATAAGATGTGGGCAAGTCAATTATGCTCTGAGTCTGTTTTCCTGGCAGTCAAAAGATAACTTAGTTGAGTTTCTGTGTTCCGGGCTGATATTTACTTGGTGTGCTCCAATGTGATCACATGGTTTATTAAATTATTGAAAAAGTCCCATACCAGTTGGTAAATGGCACCTCTTCTCAGCCATCCCAGATCCTCCCCTGGGATCATCTCATCTCCCTATGATGTAAAAACTGCAGGGTCAGTGGTTGGAACAATATGGGCTTTCTAGGACCCTGCTCCAGCCCACAGCTGGCATTCATTCTGATTGTCAGTTTTCATGTCATAATGGTTATTAAACATTTTGGATATATATGCATCCTGCATGCATTCAAATATATGCATTTATTATGTGTATAGGTTGTCTGTTTGGTTCAATATGAGTTTGAAGTACAGACTCAAAGTGGTAAATTATTTAAGGAATCCATCAGGCTTTCAGCAAATGAGTCAAGAAGCCTCACCCTGCTGAGGAGTGGAAAGGCAGAGAAATGAGGTCAGGATTGCCGTGTTCATGTTCTGAATTGCTTTCCATATGTCGATAGCCCTAAGTTCTGTGAACAAATTCCTGTTGTCTGAATCATTCTCCATCAATAGCCAGCTTTGCCTCTTGAAAGTATTTAGATAATGGGTTGCCCAACCCCCCTCCCCGTGCCAAAAAAAAAAAAAAAAAACTAGAAAAAAGAGTATAAATGATCATCTTTAACATTGAATATGTTTCAAGATCATTGAACCAGATTCTCTTCCTATGACTCACTTTATACTTCCTGAACCAACATTAATTTACCTTTTAAGACACCTGACAACTTCGGGGAAAGAAGTATATAGAGCATATAATAATTTATTCATAAGGTTCCAGTCATTGCTGATTTTAAAAGATGTTAGCTTTTCAAAGGCCCCCCTTTAACCTCCTTTTAAAGTTAAAAATGCAATTTCTACAAGACCTAAAAGGAGCAATTTTTAGATTGTATTTCAATCTAAATTCTCACGTTCCCAACCAATTTTCACAATTTGTGCTATTAGTCTTCCAAATACTGCTTTTGCTAAATAATTGGAAGCTCCTTCCTTCTTTCTGTACTGATGCTCTCAGCTCATCTGCTAGTTTTCCTCATAGCAGCAAGATGGCTGCAGAGTTCTTGGCATCACATCCTCACAAACCAATATGAAGAGATAGGAAACATTTCCCTGAAGTCACTTTAGCAGGCTTATCCTACATCTCATTGTCCAATGTTGGGTTCTTCCTAAGTCAGTTACTGGGAGAGCAGAAGGAATCACCATGATTGGCTAAGATGAATCAAGATCTACCCAGTGGGGTAGAGCCAACCTGCTCACAGTATTCATGTTTGACTGTGTTCTGTTGGTGAGGAAGATGATGTGATTGGCAGTTGGGTGGGCAATTATTACCATCTGCCACACAGAATGGCCCTGTGGGGTAGACATTATTGTTCCCATTTTGTAGTCAAGTAGACTGTAATTTGACATGGTGAGCAAGGTGCCCAAAGATGAAAAGTGATCAGTGGTGGAGCTCTGATTTGAACTAAAGTCTGGACGGCACTAAGGCAGGTGCACCTGACCGCTATGCTCTACCATCTCTTGGTCATACTACATTCACTAAAGATTTCGGCTTCTCACTCACAGTCTTCCTCTTCAGTGCAATCTTGCAATCTTTCTCATTTCCTGGGGGATTTTGGTATTGCGTGAGCGACCCATCGAATCTTATCCACAGCATTGTCCAATACCACTTCGATGGCATTTGTTTTCACCCCACTGTAGCCTCTCACTCCCTGGTCCTTATCTCCAATAACTCTCCCAGTGTTGAATCTTAAATTCTAACATCTCATGCTCTGACACAACTCTCAGCCTTCCAGCCTTTCCTTGTTCCTACTCCTTCCTATTTTTCCTTCCTTATTCCTACTTACCTCTATACCAATTCTTTAAGCTCCTGGAGTCCTCCAACCTCCTTTCTGTCTGGAATGTCTATTAGAATTTGTGAACTTGCAGACCTCTCAAAGCCCCAGTCAAACCCTCTTGATGGGGCTCAGGACATGCTACCCCAAAATATGGCACCTTGGCATATCAAACATGTTTTTAAAATATTTTATTTATTTATTGGAGAAAGAGCACAAGAGGGAAGGAGGGGGTGAGGCAGACTCCCCACTGAGCAGGGAGCCTGATGTGGGGCTCGATCCCAGCACCTGGGATCATGACCTGAGCTGAAGGCAGACGCTTAACTGACTGAGCCACCCAGGCGCCCTGGCATATCAAACATTTTAAGCTGAAGGAGTTCGAGAAAACAGAAGAAGCAGGAAAGACACTTTGATCTTCCCACCATCCTTCTCCCTGAAATAGGTCATAAAACCATCATGTGAGAGGTGCCTTCCCCATACCTGGAGGAAAGGAGCATCCTTATCTCCACAGACCAACACACCCTTAGAAGAATCCTAACAAACAGACCTTGCTAAGTTTCCCCCAAGTTTGTTTCACTTACTTCATACTCTTTTATGACCTATAAGATCTCTCCATGACTTCCCACTCCTCGTCAGATCTAGCATAAAAACGCTCAGGCCCAGCTATTTCTTCCAGGCTTCATTTCCTTATGAAGACTCCCACATCACATAAAACTTATATTGAATAAATGCATACACTTCTTTCCTGCTAATCTATTTTTGTCAGTTTAATTTTTAGACCCAGTCAGGGACCCTAAGAAAGTTTTTCTCCCTATGCCCTTACCTAGAAGAGAAGGAAACAGAGACTCAGAATGCTGACCTGAACTGTCTGAGATGTGATTATTCGCAATTACAGCGCTGGAACTCAGGTTCCCTCTGGTTCTGTCTCAGCCAACGTTTTGTTTTGTTTTCCCCACTTTGTCACTTTAGGCTGTGTCTTTCCTCCTGGTAAACATTTAAAAATACACATGCTGGAACAATATTATAGGACATTATTAGCCATTTATACAGCAGCAGAACATATTTCTGTATAAATGTTCTTTTAAAGGTCAGGAAAAAGATGTACTCATGAGATGCCCCAAAGATAAAAGACCTCTTCCCCCATTTCCCTGCTGACCGGAAGTCAGTAATTGAAGGGTCAGAGACGGGCAGCGCTCACACTTCCAGCATTCCAGGCAGATGATTGAAAGATAGCTGAAATTCTCTAAAGTTCTCTTCAGAATAGATGTTGTGGATTAAATTGTTTTCAGATCAAGATGAAGGCTCAAGAACAAGGTGATACTGCATATTCCTTGGGAGCAGATCTCTAGAAGGCATTGCTTAGATTGCTCCTTTGTAATTAAAACACATGCACGCGTGTGCGCGCACACACACAAAACACCATAAACTGCGATATGAAAATACCCCGAAAAAAAAAAAGAAAGCAAAAGAAAATACTCCGTACTGCTCTATTTTCTGTAAAACAGGATTTACTAGAGTATAATTGCTTAATTTGATTGATCCGAAATTACAAATTGAGATAATCTAGAGATTGAGACCTTAATATTTCCAAACACATGCAAATGTTGCTATTTCATAATGCACTAGCTGGGTTTTAGTTGTGTTTACTGGCTGGATCAGAATCCTATTGCCTCACACAAAGATAATCACATAAACTGAAATGAGCCTCAAGAAAACACGAAAGTGTTGATTAACAAAAAAGTGATAAAGTGTTGAGGGTCAAAACAAAAAAAATCCTTGATTTGGTTTAATTTATGTTGACTATGACATGTCTTCTGAGACAAATTTTACCTGTGTAATCAACAGTCTTCCAGCTTTGTGTGAGGTGATATGATAAGAATTTTAAGAGATTTTTTGTGTTTAAGAAACTTCGTAAGTACCCATTTTAGTTCTTAGGCTAGAAACAGAATCCTGATCATTTAAAGTACTTGTTTGAATTATATCTAATTACTGTGGCATGAGAACAGAGCTCTACCATAGCTTCAGTTACCCTTCCCAACCCCGCCCCACTGAGTGAAAGAGGGAAAAAGAGAAGAAAGAGAAAAAAGGATGGGGGTGCAAAGAATTCTGCATTTAATTACGGCTGTAAATGCCAACAGGTGAGTCAATATCTGAAGGAATTTTCACTGTGGATCACAGGGAGGAATGTGGAGAAATTGTTTGAAAGAGGACTACATCCTTGGGGATTTTTGTCAGTGTTAGGCATTGGTCTTAGTTGGCCATTGGTCTTAGATCAAGAATGTGTATGCTGTCCGGCACACTGGTCTGTGGTCACTTCTGATCTCTCTAGGGTCTGGTGCCTTTTGACTGTGTGGGTATCATAGACCTATTTCACTGTTGCTCTGTTCCAGAACTAGTCTATCTGTTAGTCATAGATCTTGCAGACAATCCATGGGGAAAATAGAGGAATGGATCTCAAAAATGTGGAAATAAGGGAAGTGAGATTGTTATTTGAAAATTAAACTAAGAAATAAGTCCACCATAATTTGAAGTAAAGAGAGATATATAAGGTCCCATTAAAGTCATGGGCAAACCTGAGTTGTGTGTGTTTGAGCAATGGCAAAAAGTGGTTATATTAAGTCTATCTGGCCAGTGTATTCATATTATGGAGATGGACATGGCAGGCTGTTAAAGCCAATGCTTGCTGCATATCCTGTTCACATAACTAATTCCTCCCATTTCCTTTTCCCCAAAGTAAACCTCTTATGTATTTTGCACCAATCAGACTGATTTGAATGTGAGGTCTCCTTGACAGTTAGATTTCTCTTTAAAATTTAATTGATTGGCATTCTGTGTTTCTATCTCATGATCTTTTTAGTTTTGTTAGAATAAGGTGCATCTCTAAGTCCAAAGAACTCTAGATTACTGATTGAGTTTCAGAGCCCACAAGTCTGAGGTCATTCTCTGGAAAGTGGTGGATTCACTGTCTGAATACTGTCCTTGTGAGGACCTGTCTAGGCAGCTAGCCAGCCCTCTCTAGGCAATGCCCCCCATCTTCTGTGTACACCTGCTTCATTGCCTTTCAACCAGTTAGATGCCCTTGCTACCATGTTCTTTTTATTAGTGAGCCATTCCTCTTCCAGTAAGGCCTTGTGGTGCCCAGCTCCATGATGGATGATGGCCCTACCCTACAACAGAACAGGGGACATAACTGTACCTAAGTCAAAGAGAGAGGAAAAACAACCAATCAACCCAATGGACAATCCATGGCTCTGGTGATATAAAGGACTAAATAACTGTTAACACTTTTTCTTGGAAGTTTTGTGTGCATGGATAGTAAGTAGACCCTTATAGAAGGATTTATTTCAAAGAACTCACCAACCTCAAGATTTCTTATTTAACCCTTGGGTTTTTTTGGGTAATCCAATTCCATAGCTGTCACACCAAATTCATTTTCAGAGGCAAGAAACTCAGCTATGCTCTGCCTTTTTCCTCAAGAAAAATTTGTGACAGGGACAATTTGTGAATCATTTTGATTTCATTTGTCAGCCAAATGTATTTTTCGTATGTGACCAGAAAGTGTTTTTAAGTATTAAATGCTCAAATTGGTGTCAAACGTTCAAATGTGATGTCAAAGTAAGTTTTCACCACTTGGTAACTTGTGTTAATATTTCCTTAATGATACATGAGAGCAGTATGTTTATTTATGGTAAAGAAAATTTTTTTTTAAAATAAAGAATGCTTGGTGTGTATGTCACCTGGAGCATAGTTCCCTTGTGGATCACACTCTCTGATTTCAAAATTTCAGAGCCTCTCCTGATCTATCAATCATTAACTATTGTTTTTTTTACCTACTAAGAAGACTGTGTTATATAACAGATTGTCCCTGACTACTGAAATGATTAATTTGGGGGTGGTGTGGTGGGTGGGGAACATTTAAAAAATTTAAGTAAAGCTACTTTATAACACCTCAAGATCTAGTATCTCATAACCAACTAAATCTATGCAAATCTATTTAATAATCAGAGAAAAGAAGAAGAGAGTTACCAAACCGGTAGAACTCAAGCAGCATTTCAAATGATCTGCCATGTGTCTGGCATTGTGGGATGTATAGAAGGCCTTCAAGCATTTTACACAAAAGACTCATAGAAGAGATGGCATAGTGGGGGCACTGCCGGCTCTAAGTGCAGTGGTAGTCTGCCTATCATTGCAGTTCATGTGTTTATGTAGTTCTTTCCTCCAGAAATGGAGAGTGTCCTGGGCAGTAGGACTTGAATTCTTCTCTATTTCTACCATTGTCAGCTCCCCTCTACCTCGACTTTCCATTAGCTCTCAGCACAATGATTGGTATGAATAAACAGGGACATAAGAGATGAAAGGGCTGCATAGAGAATGCAAACTATGGTGCTTCCATTTCCTCCCACAAAACAGTTGCCAGAAATGTCTTCAGGAACTGGAGTCTTTTCTTATTTTTTCCCTCAAAAAAGTGACCGAGTAATCAGTGATTTTTAACTTCTTGGAAGTTACAATCCATAGCTCAGCCTAGTCCTACCCCCTTGTCCCTCTCTTCTCCCTGTGCCTGTGGAGTGACCAGGTTTGCTCCCATGACTGGATGGGCTGACCAGTTCAAACAACTAGTTGATACAGCTTATGAAAATAACCACGCTGGGCTTGTTGGCAAAGCCTGGACTTCAAGGAAGATGAGTAGTGGTCTGAGTTAGCTGCTCATGAAATTCAAGCAGGCAGGCAGGGTGGTAATAAGGAAAGAGAATTGATGGTGACCAAAATGTCCCCAGATAACACATCACCTCCCTGAGGAAATGGAGACAGAAATAAATGGGTGAACAGAGAAATGCGCCAGTGGATTTTTAAAGAAAATAATTTCTGCTGATTATATTATAAAAGATTACTTTGACTTGCATTTGTTGGAACATAAATAGAATAATTAATTTAATGAGTTTTATTTTTTTATTTAAAGATTTTTATTTATTTATTTGAGAGAGAGAGCACAATTAGGGAGAGCAGCAGGCAGAGGGAGAAACGGGCTCCCCGCTGAGCAGGGAGCCCAATGCAGGGCTTGATCCCAGGACCCTGGGATCATGACCTGAGCCGAAGGCAGATGCTTAACCAACTAAGCAACCCAGGCGCCCCAATTTAATGAGTTTTAAATATGAAAATTAACATGATGATGAAAGTAGGATAAGTTGTCCTCAAAAATTCTCACTCTTACCAGAATTTAATTTTTTAACAATAAACCCCATAGGACTTTGGGAGAGTCTGCAGTTGGACCAATGTTTGGATGCTATTCTAAAGCCCCCCAAAAGATATTATTTTCTGTCAGGTTTTCTGTCTAGCTGGTAGATTTAATCATAATTCATGTGTGATAATTGTTATCTTTTATCCATTTAATACCCATTTAACTTGAAGACCAGAAAATTGTGTCTTTAAGAAATTAAAAGGAGTTAGTTCTATTGAATACCATTAGTTATTTTTTACACAACTGAGTATGTGTAACCATGTATAACTGTGGCTGGTGTGTGGATACCCATGGTGTATTTTCCTTATTAGTACCCAGCCACAAAGTGCAAGAGGCAGAAGGACAAAAATTAAACCAATATTTGGAAAAGTGAACGACATAAAAGTGGAATATTTGTTTACACCAATAGCAGCTTAAAAATTTTGTATATTTATGACAAAGACTCTTCAGACTCAGTGATTAGCTTCCACAATTCATTGGTCAATGGGTGATGTTAATGCTTTTTGTGCTTTTTAATACTTGGAGTATTAAATACTTGTTGTAGTACATACATTAGAAGTTCGAGAGGAGACCCCATCTCCACTGTGTAGAAAGCAGTAGGATAGGGGAAACTGCCTCAATTTCTTCACTATTGAGGATAGACACCCCCTGCCCCAAGGCATCCTTTCTCACAGCCAGTGTGACACTAACAAAGTGCTTCATGCTTCACAGAGCAATGTCACATACCTCACACCATCCTGTGAGATTTTACTCAGATTTTACTCAAGGAGGAAACAAAGGCACCAAGAACAGAAGTGCCTCTTCTAGGAGAACACAGCAAAAGATAGAGACTGGGTTTCAAGTCTTCCCCAGACCCTGAGCCTTTTCCACAGTATCACTTGACAAATCTCAAGTCAACACCACTCATTTCTCAACAGAAAGAAATGGGGCAAATGTGCAATCTTGGAATATAAATGAAGTCTTTCTTGTAAGGCTAATGGGCATCTTAATTGATGAGACCTCTTAGAGTCCCCCCAATTTTTTCTTAAAACTGCATTATTATTCAAACAGAGTTTAAAAAACTTTCAGATTTATAGATTTTAAATGGGAAATGAAGATTCATCCTAGAATAACTTAAGAATCTTAAAAATAATGTATATATAGTTTTAAAAGCATTCTCAAAACTGCTTTTGGAACCAGAAGGTCATTGGAATATTAATTAAATAAAATGGAAAAGACCAGAGATGCTGGGTGGTCAGAGGTGGTGAGATCTTTTGTAATTACACTTAGGCTAAATGACCAGAGAAATATGATGGTAATTATATCGCAGTGACACCCAGTCTCCTTACACCTTAAGACATCAGCCAGGGTCAGAGCTTTGCTCTGTCTATCATAGGCTTTTTTTGGAATAGTCTTCTAAATGATTGAAAAATAATTTTGTCTTCTTCTGAGAAGAAAGCAAACTAATGTCAGATTCTAATCTGGAGGACACATACACACATACACACACACATACACACACACACATACACACACACACACACCATCCTATTCATAGATCCTATGGGGATGAATTTCGTAGACAAACCACCTCTTCAGGTCATTCTCTTTATTTTCTTTTTTATTTTTATTTTTAAATTTTATTTTATTTTATTATGTTATGTTAGTCACCATACAGTGCATCATTAGTTTTTGATGTAGTGTTCCATGATTCATTGTTTGTGCATAACACCCAGTGCTCCATGCAATATGTGCCCTCCTTAATACCCATCACTGGGCTAACCCATCCCCCCCACCCCCTCCCCTCTAAAACCCTCAGTTTGTTTCTCAGAGTCCATAGCCTCTCATGGTTCGTCTCCCCCTCCGGTTCCCCCGCCCTTCACTTTTCCCTTCCTTCTCCTGACACCCTCCATGCCATTCCTTATGTTCCACAAATAAGTGAAACCATATGATAATTGACTTTCTCTGCTTGACTTACTTCACTTAGCTTAATCTCCTCCAGTCCCCTCCATGTTGATGTAAAAGTTGGGTATTCATCCTTTCTGATGGCTGAGTAATATTCCATTGTATATATGGACCACATCTTCTTTAGCCACTCATCCATTGAAGGGCAACTCGGGTATCTCGGGCCATTCTCTTTAAAAGTCAATTCAATTTCTATTTTTAAAAGCCTCTTCTCTCTAAAGATCCCTGTGACAGTCTTTAAAAGGGTTGTATAAATATGCCTAGCACATAGTAGATGCTTGTTACATATTTCTCATCTAAGTGATTGATAGTGGATGGATTCAAGAGAAGAGAAAGGAGACAAGGAGGCTAGTTAGGTGACTATTGCAAAGTCCAGCAAGGTGATTGGGACTTATTTGAGGGAAGTGGAAAGAAGAGGGCAGACACCAGGACAACTATACAGGTAGAGCTGACTTCCTTATTGAATGTTTGGTAGATTCCCACAATCCAGAGAAACTATTGAACACTCTCCAGCAACTTCCTCTATCTACTGCTCTAATTTTATCTACATTACCTAGTTCTCTACTCATTCTCTATGAAAAGGTTTGTTCTCTCCTAATCATCTGGGAAGTAAAGCTGAAACACTTAATTAAAACCAGTTATATTCCAATAACATTGGAAACAACTGCTATGGTCTTCATAATATATTTTACAGACAAACATTTACTTAATATATTCAAGTCTGCATAGGTTAAAAACATTTAAGAGAAGCATTTATCTTCATGAAATAAGATAAGAAAAAAAGAAAAAATGAGACTATCGCTTATATGAATTCTGAAGGTGCACGTATTTGCCCATTACATTTTGCTATTTTGTGAACTTAAGGAGAATAATCCCTAAGAAGTCCAAGCCCTTTTGTTGAGACTGGTTCTTGGGTGAGCCAAACTGGATCCTATAAAAAGTGTGTCAGTTCCCTTTGAACTTGGGGACAAATGTGGAACAGAGTCCTTGGTTCCCTCTGTAGACTCACTCTTACATACAGAATTCATGAGTGTCTGCTAGGATTTATCCTCAAAAACTGCATTGGCTTCATCTGTTGATGCCTGTGGACTACTCTTTGTCAGGGAGGTAGAGATAAAAGGAAGAGGTCACCAGCAATCCTAGTGCAGATTCTAAAGAGCTCAGAGAGTTTAAGAAATTAGAACAAGTGTTAGCTCAATCCAATAATCATGTATCAAGTGCCTGCTATATGTTTATTGGTGGGCCTTATAAAAATTCTTCCATTGTTGTCATAAGATTTTTAAAAATTTTCCTCTGTGCATTTGACTTGGTTTCGCATCCCTTCTTTTGATGCATCCAAGTTGATAAGATATGTTGCCTCCATTCTCATGAGCAGTTAGCAAAAGAACTCTCCTCCCTGTTCCCTGTGATCGCTTATGTGTGTCTTCTTAGCAGCTTAGAGATGTTAAGAAAGAGTGCCATTCTAGAGACAGGATTTGATATCAGGAAGAAATATCTGCTGGAGAACTAATCACTTATATTTGGAGTAAAGGGCTATAGTGTGATGAAAGAAATCAGAGGACAGTTAAGGCTACATAAGGATATTTTTAAATTATGGCTCATGTGCAGCAGCTGAAAAAGTATGTCAGAGCTCCTTCCACTCATGTGACCTGGTACTTAATGTCATTGGCTTGAAAGCTGAAAGTGACTTTGTCAGTATTCTGCTTTTATTTTGGGGATTTCAACCCATTCTTCTCCCTTATGCTTATATAAATGAAGCATGGATGTGGTCTTGGTGGGCAACAGATGAGCTCTCTACCTGTGGAAACAAAGCATTTGAAATGTGCTCCAGTGTAGTATCTGGATAACTCATGTAAGGTCAAGGATTGCAAACAATTCCTCTTAAGGGCACTAGGGACAAGCCAAAGTGACTCCATGCTGCCTTTGAGGTCCATGTGTATTCCAAGTTCTGGAAATAGAAAGGGTTTCAGAAAGTTCTGCCAGATGCCTCATCCTGGCAGGTTTTCCTCTTATTATTCCCCTTGAGTGCCAAGGAGCAACAACCCCCCTTTGCCATATGCAGGTCAGTGGCTGTGCCATCAATGAATCAATCAAACAGGCAGCAATTGGCTTTTAGAGCTGGCTCCAGGTCTGCAGCAAAGGCTCCTGTGGGGATTATACTCAGCCAAACCTGCCAAGGGCACATTGAGAGGGATCTGCACTGGGACATTGTATTGTTCTGAGCTCCCAGACATTTCTCTGTGAAACGTGCAGGGGTTGTTTTTGACAAGGAAGTATGAATTTGGGGTATTTGGTGTGAACTCATCATTTCTGGATTCCTCAGGGTTGGAATGATGAAAGCCCATATGTAGCAAATTTTTTTCGAAATGGGATGTGATGAAGGGGTGGAGATACACAGCCCTAGTGCTCCTGATGCTCATCCATCATAAAGTTCTTGCTAAACCCAGCCACAGAGCTTTCTCAATCCAACATTCCAGGAATTCTATTGGCATTAGTACGTGAAATACAACCTTTTTGCCTACATCGGGGAGTTCCAGGTCAGAGTGGCCCCAGAGGGCTTATCCTAAGAAAGCTGTATTTAGGACAGGACTCCTTAGCTGACCCCTGGCTTGCCCTGGAGAGAAGACCAAACCTCTGAATGGTCCAGCAACACACCCAGGTTTTCAGGAAGTGTCGGGATAAGCAATGCCAACTGTCTTGGTCTTACCTTACGTTGTATTAATCATGCTAAATCTGGATTTATTTCCAGAGAAGAAAAATGTCAATCTTACTTTATACAGGTTTCATTGTCTCATTTTAGACTGTGCTATAGTAGAGTCCATAATTTTTGTTGCGATGCAAAAAACAAAAAAACAACAAAAAAAAGATTCTTTGTGACTGGTGGCACTCATTGTTTTAGGACGTTCTTTTGGTGACTTTGCTTTAGGAGGTTCTCTTGGTGACTTCGCTTTGGGAGGTTCTCTTGGTGACTTCGCTTTAGGAGGTTCTCTTTCTTTTCTGGAAGTAATCTAATTCATGGAAGCAGGAGTGGCAGAAGAAGTTTTGTGTACAAAGTATTTTGTTGA
Organism: Zalophus californianus; assembly: GCF_009762305.2. Taxonomy (NCBI): domain Eukaryota; kingdom Metazoa; phylum Chordata; class Mammalia; order Carnivora; family Otariidae; genus Zalophus; species Zalophus californianus. The sequence goes on along the minus strand of NC_045603.1, from coordinate 66,408,739 downwards.
GGTAACAACATGCATTTAACAAATTCTTATTAAGTGCCAGGCACTGTTCTAGTTGAAGGTCAACAGAGAAGAAGGTGCAAGGGTCCTGCTTTTCAGAGGATGGAGGGTAAACTCTAACCAATACCACTCCAGTGTGTAACTCTTGTGCAATATGGACTACATGGGCGATAAAGAAAGTACGAACCAGTCGCTAGGAGAACACAAAGAAGGAAATGCCTGAAGCCCAGGAGCCCAGGAAATCTTTCTCAGGGGAGGGAAGTTGTTCAACATAGATTATTGTTTCACATTAGACATTCTGGGGGCGGGGCATGGAAAGAACATAGAACAACTCCAACAACTCAATGTGTGCATAACAAAACTGATGGCATTTAAAGAAGCCTGCCCTTGGCTGTCTAACAGTTCACAGCTGAAAAGCTCAGAGGAGAGTCACGAGGAGTAGGCTTCCCCCATCACACTGCGATCCTGGCTTAGTGCTGTATTGAATTGTCTTAACTACCTTTCAGTCAGGTTTGATTTTTGGTTTTGGCTTCAGCTTTGGCTTTGGCTTTTAGCCTATCGGGTATTCACCTGCAACTATAATGTACTTGGGTCATGCCAAGGACTAGTCCATGGGCACCACTAGTTTTGTAAGTGACTGAAGCATTGCTCAGAACCTGCGGAGGAATAAATCAGAGAGCTGTCTCCATTGGCCTTTACTCTTGAGATGGCTTGGCTGGTCCCAATGGCAAGCTATTGAAGCTATTCAGGATAAGCCTTGGCAGTCAAATCTGGAAAGCCTGAGGAAACTTTGAGAAGATCTTTGCAGAGCTCCCACTGGTGCAACCAGGGGGAGGATCCCAACTTCGTAGTTTCTACTTTGGGTGAGGACACGTGGCCCCGGTCAGGCATCCAGGGTGGTGATGCAGCAAGTTATACATATGCAGTGAGTTATACCTATGCAGTGAGTTATACTTGTGCAGTGAGTTATACATGTGCCATGAGTTATACATGTGCAGTGAGTTATACTTGTGCAGTGAGTTATACCTGTGCAGCGAGTTATACCTGTGCAGCGAGTTATACCTGTGTAGTGAGTTATACCTGTGCAGTGAGTTATACATATGCCATGAGTTATACCTGTGCAGTGAGTTATACCTATGCAGTGAGTTATACATATGCAGTGAGTTATACATATGCCGTGAGTGCTGGCAGGTGCCCCAGCACAAGCCCAGCGACCGCCAGAGGGATTTCACCAAATAGGCCAGGCTGTCCCACGGCCAATGGCACCTGGCAGGGTGTAATTTCAAGGCTCTGCACAGTGGCAGAATTTTGAACCACTTATTTTTTCTCAGAACAATGCACAAAATCGAGAGGCTTTTTGGTTATTGCCAAGCTTGAGGAATTCCTGTCACCTGGTTCTTTTTTCTCTGGGGCTTCTCTTCGCTGAGAATGCTCTTGCCCTGCAGGTGGATTTGATGATTCTTACTTCAGGGTTGGAAGGAAACTAATATTTGGTTTTATCACTTGTCAAAGCCCACCTAATGTGGGAGCCACTCTGTAGACCAGCTCTGTAGTACATTCTGGAAAAAACTCTGAAATTGGAGTCCAAAGACCTGCCTTTAAGCCCCTAGCTCTGCCAAGTGTTAAGTATGTGTCTTTGGGCAAGGAATTAAACTTCTCAAAAATTCAGTTTCCTCATTCGTGGAAGTAGTCCTTAGCTGTAGAAAATAGGAAGATGTGTTTTACTGGTTATTGTCCCAAACTAAAAGTGGTTTCACCACTGAGACGTTTTTGCTATCTGGCTGATTATGAATAGACCATAAGCAACCACTCTAAGCCTTTGTAAGAGAAGGCCTCCAAACTTGTAATTGTTTTTCTACAAGTAAATAATAGTTTATCTTTTAATTTTTTAAAGAAACATTTTAGAACTAATTTTTCCTTCAGGAGTTCATTTTTCCTGCTATGTGACATGATCTATCTCATAGGAGCATTATAGAAAGAGTTCTTTTGCCACTGAGGCAGGCATTAAGCTAGGTGCTAAGGACACTGGTCCTGTCCTCAAGGATTCTATAGTCTTGAGAGGGAGCGTACCATGTAAACAGCAAACTGTAACAGAGTATAATAAGGCTGTCATAGATCCATCTGCGGGCTGCCAAGAAAGGAGACCAGAGTATATGTTCCTCTGTTGTAGTTACACAACACCTTGGAGGTAATCTTGCAAAAAAATTTAACTTGAACTTGATCAAGCCCTCAACAATTTACAGGAAATATGGGGGACAGAGGAATGAGTTAAGGATACCCCAGGAATACAATCAACAAAATCCAGATGGTGGGAAACTCTACAGGACAAAACACTGTTTCTTCAACAACATAAATTGAAAGGAAGAAAAGATAGACAGGGCATCTATAGATTAAAGAGATCTCTTAACAATTAAAATGTGTGGATTCTTTTTTTTTTAAGTACTTTTTTATTTTTTTCTACAAATTTTTATTTAAATTCTAGTTAGTTAACATACAATGCAATATTGGTTTCAGGAGTAGAATTTAGTGATTCATCAATTGCATACAACACCCAGTGCTCATCACAACAAGTGCCCTCCTTAATGCCCATCACCCATCTAGCCCATCCCCCACCCACCTCCCTCCATCAACCCTCACTTTGTTCTCTATCATTAAGAGTCTCTTATGGTTTGCTTCCCTCTCTTTCTTTTTTTCCCCTTCCCACATGATTGTTTTGTTTCTAAATTCCACATATGAGTGAAATCATATGGTTTTCATCTTTCTCCGACTGATTTACTTCACTTAGCATAATACCCTCTAGCTCCATCCACATAATTGCAAATGGCAAGATTTCTCTTTTTTTTGATGGCTGAGTAATATTCCATTGTATAATACCACATCTTCTTTATTCATTCATCAATTAATGGACATTTAGGCTGTCTCCATAGTTCGGCTATTGTTGATGATGCTGCTATAAACATCAGGGTGCATGTGTTGCTTCATCAGTATCTTTGTATCCTTTGGGGTAAATACCTAGTAGTGCAATTGCTGGATCATAGGGTAGTTCTATTTTTAACTTTCTGAGGAACTCCATACTTTTTCCAGAGTGGTTGCACCAGTTTGCCCTCCCACCAACAGAGCAAGAGGGTTCCCCTTTCTCCGCATCCTCACCAACATTTGTTGTTTCCTGTGTTGTTAATTTTAGCCATTCTGAAAGGTGTGAGGTGGTGTCTCATTGTGGTTTTGATTTGTATTTCCCTGATGCATCTTTTCATGTGTTTGTTAGCCATCTGGATGTCTTCTTTGAAAAAAATGTCTCTTCACGTCTTCTGCCCATTTCTTTTTTTTTTAATTTTTTTATTGTTATGTTAATCACCATATATTACATAATTTGTTTTGGTGTACTGTTCCATGATTCATTGTTTGTTCATAACACCCAGTGCTCCATGCAGAACGTGCCCTCCTCAATACCCATCACCAGGCTAACCCATCCCCCCAGCCCCTCCCCTCTAGAACCCTCAGTTTGTTTTTCAGAGTCCATCATCTGCCCATTTCTTAACTGGATTATTTACGGGGGGATTGTTGAGCCTGATAAGTTCTTTATAGATTTTGAATAGTAGCCCTTTATCAGATACGTCATTTTCAAATATCTTCTCCCATTTCCTAGGCTGACTTTTAGTTTTTGTTGACTGTTTCCTTTGCTGCGCAGAAGCTTTTTATCTTGATGAAGTCCCAATAGTTCATTTTTGCTTCTGTTTCTCTTGCTTCCAGAGACATGTCTAGCAAGAAGTTACTGTGGCCGAGGTCAAAGAGGTGGCTGCCTATGTTCTCCTCTAAGATTTTGATGGTTTCCTGTCTCACATTTGGATCTTTCATCCTAAAATGTGTGGATTTTTATTTGGACCCAGATTCAATAAAATATCTTTTAAGAATAAAAAAGATTATTATAGGAAAATCGGGGAAATACAAACACTGATGAGGTAACTGGTACCAACAAATTGTTGATGCAAGATTATGATAATGATAAAGTGATTTTGTTTATAAAGCAGACCTTTGTCATTTAGACATACACACTAAAATATTTACAGATGAAGTAATATGAATCTGTAATTCTGCTTTGAAATGATCCTAGGAAAGTGGCAGAAGTAGCTGAGAGTATAGAAGAAAGAAAATGGAATCTGAGTGGATAAATGTTGTGGCTGGTTGTTGTTATATAGGTGATTATTGTATCATTCACCCTGTTTTTTTCATATGTTTGAGATGTTCCAAACTAAAACCTAAAGAGGGAGCAAGGCTAAATGCATCATGGACTGCTGGACTGTCCAGTAACTTTCTGAGAGCAAAACTGGCTTAGGTTAGCAGGCAAAGCTGCAATGTATCAGCCCTGTTATTCACAGACACTATAAAGTGAATGTCAAGGGTGTTGTAACAGGTCCTTGGCTAGGGCAACTTTAATGCCATGTTTGAGGAGGGAACCAGATAGTTTAGGATGAGTGTTGGGGAGGAAATGAAGACAATGAATGTAGACTTCTCTTTCCAGGAGTGGGGAGAGAAGGATTCGAGTTTGAAGGGAATTTGGATTAAAATAGATTTTTTTTCCCAAAATAGAAATGATTGAAGCCGTTGCAAATGCAGACAAGAAAGAGCCAGTAGACAGGCAGAGGCGGTCCAGGGGGAGACATAGGAATGGAGTGACTTCACAGAGGAGACTGGAAGAAGGGAGCATGAAAGGCTCAGGGTTTGAAAATATTGGCAAGTACGTAAGAGAGGTGTTGTGGGCTTTACACCACAACAAATCAGAGTTTTGTATTACATGTGTGTGTTTGGTAATATGAGAACTGACTTGCAATAATTTACACAAAAGATAATTTACTAGAGGACTCACTCAATGGCTGCAGTGTGGAAACTGGCAGGAGAGAGGCACCCTGACTGTGGAAAGGGGGCCAAGCCAGGAACTGGACCCGCATTGCTGTCCCTTGTCTCTGTGAATCTTTGCACACATGCTTCATTCTCTCCATGAACTGGTGTGGACTATGGCCACTCCACACTTGCCCAGAATATAGGTCCTAGCTGCCCACGACAAACTAAGCATGTTCCACCATGTTGCAAATTCCCAGGAGACTCAGTGTAATTGCTCCTCTGATCTAACCAACTGCAACCAAGAGGCAAGATTGTAAAGTAGGAAAAAGCCACCGGAGGCCCTCGAATTTTGGTAGAGAGGGAAACGGCAGTGAAAGGAGACAGCCTGAAAGCCCAGTGGAGTGGTTTCCACTAGAGGCTGAAATGTAAAAATAAACCATGATCACACAGCTATGTAGCTGGGAAGGGAGGAAGATTTTAATAGCTTTCCAGATAATTGTGGGTATTCTTCTCTGATACTATAACAAAACTTGACAAGTGGTATGTTTTTAAAGATTAGCATTAATATGGAACATGAAATTAATACAGAAAAAGATGCACATTCAAATAGAAACACAGATAAAGGATATGATGAACCAACTGACCCAAGAAGAAATTCGAATGGCAAATAAACATAGAAACAGTTTCAAACTGAGTAATAGTCTTTAAAATGAAAATTGAAGCTATGAGCTACCCCTTTTGACTCATCGGACTAAAAAATAGGTGAAAAAGAATGATAATCCAGTGTTGGTGTGAATGTGGACAAACAAGAACTCTCATGTATTCTTTTGGGGGCTATATTCATTTTCTATTACTGCTAAAACAATTTACCCCAAATTTAGTAGCCTAAAGCACCACTGATTCATTCTCTTAATGGTCCTGAAGATCAGAAGTCTGAAATGGGTCAGCAGAGCTGTGTTCTTTTTGGAGGCTGCAGGAGAGAATTTGTTTCCATGCCTTGTACAGCTTCTAGAGTCAGCTCTGATTCTAGGCTGCTGGCCCCTCTTCACTGCAACCTCTGCTTCCTTCGCTACTCCCTCTTCCCTGACTCGGACCCACTGGCCTCCCTCTTATAAGGACGCTTGTAATTACATTGAGCCCACTTGATATTACAGAATAATCTCCCTATCTCAAAATCCTTAATTTAATCACATCTGCAAAGTCTCTTTTTACCAGTAAGATAACATGTTCACTGGTTCTGGGGATTAGGATATGGACAGCTTTGAGGGTGAGGATTATTATTCAGCCTACCATGGGGACTAAATTGGTATAAACGTTCTAGAGAAAAATTCAGCAATATGTATCAAAGTCTTTATAAAGTACACATCTTTGATTCAGTGATTCACCTTCCAGGAATTTATCATCAATATTAATCAAACAAGTACAAGAAGCACAGGGTCTGTCTGCTATTGCAGTTTTTCATAGAAAAATTTATAAGTGTTCTAAATAAATAGCAGTAAATAAATGGCGAGATTTATAAAAAGCAAGATTTGGGCTAAATATATTGTATCTCATCCAAATAATAGAATACACAGCCATTACTAATGATGATCTGATTTATATTTATTGATGCAGAAAGATATCCACTGTTAAGTGAGAATCCCAGGTAACAAAAGGGTTGACACAGTATGATTCCACTCTGTAAATATACATTATATATATATATATGTACATATATATGTATATAGTGTGTATATATATATATACACCCACATGTATATTTGCATAATAAATTAGCAAAGATGGGCACAAAAACTCTAGTGCAAAATAGTGCTAAGTGGAGGGATTTATTACCTTTTTTTGCAGCTGAAAATGGAAGCGAGAATTGACTGGTGAGGTGTAAAAGGAAGGGCAGGGTTTAGCTGAGTTTGGAGGCCATGAATATCTGCAGTGAAGACAAGAGAAAGACGCTTGAAGACATTGGCAAGTGGCTGGATCCTAAAGCCAGGTGAGAAAAGGAAACATGAAAACTCAGGAGGGGTCTGACGAACCAGGAGAGAATGGATGGCTGGTCTGTTCTAGCAGCTGAGGTCTTGCACTCCATCCCTGCCCCACACACCAACCTGATGCCCACTGAGACCAGGTCTCCCCTGCTTTCATTCAGAGACATATTTTCAGGCTCAAGTTGTCTCAGCATCCATCTCTCACAGAATCAGTGTCTTTTCACTTGGAGACCAGCAGCTCCTTTTTTAGATTCTCAAACACAGAAGTTCTTATCATTCACCTTTCTCAAGGCTTTGATTTACTGCGGGAATACAATGGTGGTGGTGGAGAGGGGTAAGGAGCTGGTGTCATCTTCCACACTTCAAAGGTATTCACCAATCCTGGGATGACCAAGGTCACACACACACAGACACACTGATCAGTTTTGTGCAAGTAAACCATGTTTCTTTTAAAAAGACTTGTGCACTTGGGCACCTGGGTGGCTCAGTTGGTTAAGCGACTGCCTTCGGCTCAGGTCATGATCCTGGAGTCCCGGGATCGAGTCCCGCATCGGGCTCCCTGCTCAGCAGTGAGTCTGCTTCTCCCTCGGACCCTCCCCCCTCTCATGCTGTATCTCATTCTCTCTCTCAAATAAATAAAATCTTTAAAAAAAAAAAAAGACTTGTGCACTTGCCCAGGCTGATATTAAAATCTAGCACATAAAGCCCCTTACTAGAGGTAGAAATGTAGGCAATATACTGTTACGGCAACAACCATCAATTACAATTAAAAATTTTTCTGTAACAACCAAATGGATAATCAAACACTGCAACAACTCAAGTAATACTGAGCAAAGTGCATTCTACAGTATTCAGTGTTGCTATTCAGTTTTCTAACTTAAAACAGCCTATGATAACTGGCAGCAAAGAAGGTCCTTGCAATAGACTGCCTCTGCTTGAGAACTTAGGATATAATTATTGCATGCTGCTAATATACTATCTAAACATTAAAGATACTCCTAAAATATTTGATGGTAGACTATGATTAAGACATTACACTACAAAAAATCCTTACACAGAAGGAAATCCTAACTGACGTGCTTCTGCTTTAAGTATTGTGAAAACATTACAGCAGAATGAATTTTCGCAGTTGTTGGGTCAGAGGCAGTTACGTCATAGCAACAGTGTGTTTTGCACAATTTAAGGCTTTGGCTGGTTCTTTAGTCAGCTTCTTCCTTGGACTCTTCTTCTTCAGCAGTTTCTAGCCAGGTTAGCCACTGATTCACCTGGAACAAAGCCTTGCCTTTCCCAGGAAACTCTTGGGTTATATCTTCTTTCCAAGCCAAGAAAGCTTCTTCTTCAATAATTTCCATGTCATAAAAGTGAACAAAAAAGCAGCGTAACATGCCTTTGGGGAAGTTGCTGTGGTACAGTGCACCTGCAGAGCATACAGGGCACTGACTTGCAGATCAACGTGATCATGAAGGAATTTCTGCATTATTGGCTTGAAAGAAAGAAGCAGTTGTTTTTCCTGTTCTAACTGTTCTTTGGAAGAGCAGAGGAAGAATCTGTCTCATCACTGGGTGGGTTTACTTCACTAGAAATATACTGTTAGAAGCTAGTCATTACGATATTCACAAATCCTTTATCTACATGAAGTTTGGGGGAGATGTTATCTTTAATCTATTTATATATGGTTTGAGGGGATGGATCCAACTTTATTTGCTTCAACAGTTCCTTCTCCAATTTGAGGAGTGGGAATAAGAAACTCATACTTATTCTCTGGAAAAGCATCTCATCACAGATTTACAGCCCTATGGTTACGCTAGAATGAACCCGGTCTCCGGGAGGTGTCTAGACAAGCAGGGAGAGAGGAGGTAGATTGCTCATTCTGTCACATGCATCACTGGATTGGGGCGATTATTTTAATCCCCATGATAGGAACACATTCATATTTCCATGTTTGTACAACTCTTCCGTCTACTTAAATGGATATCCAAGGACACTATTAGTCAATATCCAATTTAACACTTTTATAAAGAAGACAGTAACAAAATGAACCCAAGCCAAATAGATAGCCTCATATAAATGGTATCTCCTATACCTTCAGTGACCAGGCAGATGATGTATGATGCTGTTGTAGTTTTCTTTAAAAAGAGCACCAAAGCAACTTCATCTCTAACACCCTCCCTAAGGTGGCTAAATAGTAGCTGATAAGCTTATATCCCCACCGGGTACTCAATAACTCATTTTTTGACCTTAGATAAATATATTCTTGTTTCATGGATTTTAAAAAAGCCTTTGCTTGAAACTAAAATCTGACCAACATCCTATAGCAGGGATGATTCCTGAGTGTTACTGGGGCTTCTTTGGAAACTTACCCACATATAACCCATGAAATTTCACTTGTGTTGAAATACATTCACAGGGAATAAAAGAATGCAAATGAGATTGAATCAGAAGCACCATATTTCCTGTTTTTAAAAACTATGTTTTAGAAGTGCTTTGCTTTTCAAAACAGGCAAATAAGGACATGAACACATATAAATGCTGAAGTGTTGGCAAAGCTTGCTTCTTCTTTTGTGACCATTTACTTATTTATTTATTTAGTATTTATTTACTTCTCTCTGGTAGAAAAACTACAACCTATATATTTGAAGACTGGAGCAAGAATCAGGATGGAGGAAAAAAAAATTAAGACTTTGTGGAGAGAAGGTTGTGACTCCCTCCAGAGTCAAGGGAGAGACTGTGGCACACGCTATCATGGGTAGAGCAGCACCTGGAAGCTCCACCATGGGGTCCCCGTCAGCATTTGGACTTGTCCCATTCCCTCCACCCCCCCTCCTCCCACGCTTCCAACTCTCCTACCTGCCCACCAATCCCCACCCCCACCCACACCCCCATTTCCGGCTCTCCGTGTCCTGGCACAGTCTGGGAAGAGTGCCTAAGCTATGTCTGGCTGGTGTCTCTGCCTTCCAGGGCTTGGCTGCCTCCTCCAGGGAGCCCTCCCTGATGCCCTGCTCTGACAGAGCTGCTCTGTGCTGCATGACCTAATGCCTGTGTCATGTCTGTGAAATGGGGAGGACATATGGCTCCCCCCGTAAAGGCAGAGGAGACTGGAAGGGAATGTGTGAGCAGCTGGCAGGAGAGGCAAGGAGAACCTAACACAGAAGCCTGAGGAACTGACTGCAGCCTCACCCTCTCTGTGACTGGAAATCCAGTCCCCTCCCCACTACCGGCTCCTGCACCTCAGTTTGTGACTGGAAGCACACAGAACGCTCAAACCAAATGGATGAACCGGTGGGAAGAAACCAGGGAGGCAGAGGGGGATCTGAAAGCCCTGGGTCTCAGTGTCTGCTCTGTAAAATGGGCTTGCACATGTACTGCCAGAGATTTCGAAGAAATGGTGAGGGTCTGGCCTGGGGTCTCCTCTTCCCCTGGGGCTTAGCTGAGGTACTGCCTGCCCCAGGAAGACTTCCTCAACCCCCACTTTGCCAGACACAGGATTCATGGTCCCTGATGGCTTGGGGAAGGAGGACCATGCATAAGCCTGGTTGTTGGAGGGTAGATATTCGTATGTTTCCCTCAAATCAAATAACTGTGGAAATGTAAAATGCTCCTTGTTTTTCTTTACATATTCTTCATTTTTGCTTCTACTCAATAGAAAAATTAGATTTATATCCTGAAAACCTCTCAAAATAGACCAAGTTCAGAAGGTTCCCCTGTAAGACCGTAAGAGTCAGGAAAGCAGGGTGGCCTTATGGGCTTTGCCTTTTTTTTTTTTTTTAACCTTTTAAAATTAAAGGCAATTTTAAAAATTCTTTTAAAAAGTCTTTTCCGATAAAAAGGTCTTCCTGCTGGGGTTGGGATCTGTCTTCAAGAATATTTTTTGTGTTCTAGGGTGAGACCTGGAATATATCCTGGGGCAGACCTTCCTTTTGTTTTGTAGGAAACCACTTCTGTGAGCCAGTTTGGTTGTAGATTTATAAGACTCTTCATTGTTTTGGGGTAAAGTCCCACTGAAAGCCCAAAACCAATAAAATGATACTAATGCAGGTGTTTCAGAAAGGGCACTTTTTTTTCCTAGTGTCTACAGAAGTGCCAGAGAGGCTTAGGTTCCTGAGAGACATTATACCTACCACCGGGCCATGCTGAGGACCTAGGGATCTGATCTTATCTTCACCTTTTACCAGAGGAAAGATTATGGAGAGGAAGTACACTGGGGTTGGTTTAGAAGTACTGGACTACTTGATTCTGTTCCACACACATGGTGTTAAGCCTGAGGAATTGTGTAGTCAACTGTTGAGAGTGTCTTGTCTAAGCAATGGAGGAGAAAGGCGGAGTGGGAAGACCACATGTTGCCATGGAAGGTGGCCATGCTCCTACACAAATGGGTGCTCCTACTGTGAATCATCCTGGAATAGGAAAGGAAACAGGTCTAGGACCGGGGAAGCGGTCTCTGGGACCATGAGCAGTTGAGCCTGGATCTCAGGCTGGAGGGCATGGGCAAAGATCCTTGCAAGATGGCAGCAGTCTTAGGATCAAGGAGGAAGAATGCCCACTGAAGACGACCTACGGAAGGTTAGGAGAAGGACTTAAGAGTACTGATATTTGGATACTTTTTGACGATATCACAGTCCATTCAGTAATCTCTAAACCTTTGATGAAGTTTAAAAAAAAAACAAAAACCTTATTTAGCTATGTTGTAGAGAAATAAAGAAGATACCTACATCCATGTGTGGGGTGCAGGTGTAAGGGAGAAGCCGTGACATCCTGGACAAGGCATTACATGAGAGGGGAGCATCAGTGTGGGGAAAAATGTCTGGCTAAGGGGACAAATGAAGTAGAGACATCTTTGTGGAATGTATGTGCATTCTTCAAGGCATCAAAAATACTTGGTGAGGGCAACCAGATAACCTGGACTCCATGCAGTTGTTCAGGGCAGGAGCTTGGATTAAATTAATTGGTATGAAAGGAAAGGTTACCCTTGAAAGGCTAGGGGTTGTGGGGGCATGTGAGATGCACAGGGAAGAATGAATGGCCGGAAGGGAAAAGAGCAGGGTATTGCTGACTCTGTAGTGCCCCCACACATTTCTCTCTCAGCCCTTACACAGAAAAGCTGACAGTTCCATTCCTAGAAAGGGAGAAATATTTTTCTAGACATACTCTTATTTTCATTTCTTCTCTGTTGTGGCTGAAATACTAATTAATTATAAACATTTGCATAAGAACAATTGATATTCAGATCCTTGAAGAATTAAATGTATTTTAAAATTGAATATATTCTTCTGATACACATGCAAAGACAGAAAAACAAATCAGGTTTTGTATTTTTTTCTATCCCTCTTTCGATATTGACTTGTTACCTACCTGTTTTCCTGTTTTCCAGACATCTTAACTCAAATACCTACAAAAAGCCAATACTGCCTATTGTTTAAATAAAATAAAAAACCTACTTCAGAAAATTGCGTGTTATTTTATTTTTAAAAAACCTGCATATTTCCAGATGGTCAGGTCTAACCCAAGCAGAAAGAGCCTTATTAAAATAATGCATAAAGTCTGAGGAAAACAAATAAGATGTAAAAGCATGAAGAATAATTATTACAATTACTGATACATAATTTCCCTGGAATGCTAGTGATCTGAAGTAATCTAAGGAAATGTTTACTTTGGTCAACTTGCAACTTAATATTAACCCAACTATGTCGATCTGAAGTGTTAGAACTGAGTCAATAAAAGAAACATCTGTGATGAAGTCATGGATGTAATATTCCCACGGCAGTGAACAACATGCAGAGAATTTCACACTAAAATAACCACTGCTGAGCACTATGGGGACTGCGCATCTCTATTTGTCCGTAACAAACATAAATTTTTATAAGTTGTAGGTTTTAGCAAACTAATATTTTTAATAAATCAAAAGCAAGAAGACCATGAAACCACCAAAATGGATATGCAAATTGGTCCATAAATATACTCAGTATTTACTGAGTACATTTTATGGGAGGGCACAGAACTGAAGATGCTGTACTCCTAGATGGTGGAGATGAAGATGCGTGTACAACATATGTCACTTCTGCCTCACAAAGCTGACTGTCTAACCTGACCTTAAAGAAATCAATGTCACAAGTTACACGGAAGTGTGTGACCCAAATCCGGGTCATATGGAGGAGGAAGCATCAGTGAATTGTGAGCAACCACAATGCCCTAATCTATGTATAATTGAAGTCCCTGAACAAAAAAGGGAGATGTAGAAAATACTTGAAGAAACAATGGCAGGTTTTTCTCAACCAAATTTGATGAAACTATAAACACACAGATTCAAGACATTCAACAAATCATGGGCACAAGAAACATGGACAAAACCGCACAAGGCACAAAATTTTCAATAAAGCAACGATAAAGGGAGAAACCTAAACACACTGGGGTTGGGGGTGGGAGCAGCATTACATACAGAGCTGAGGAAGACAGCAAATTGGTAGTCAGAGACTGGGCAAGCAAGCAGAGAGTAGAGCAACATCTTTAAAATACTGGAGCGGTGGGAGAGAACTGTCTACTGAGTATAATTCTATATCCAGTGAAAATATCTTTAAAAAAATGAAGGCAAAATACATTTTCAGACATATAAGAGCTGAAATAATTTGCCACCAAGAAAGTTGCACCTACGCAAATGTTGAAAGAAGTTCCTTCAGACAAACAGAAAACTTATACCAAATGAAAGTCTGAATGTACACAAAAGAATGAAGAGTTCTGGAAATAATAGATATGTGAATAATAATAATTTTCTTGTTAATTAAATCTCATTGAAAGATAAGTGAACTGTGAAAAGAAAAATAATACTATAATTTAGGGTTATAAAATATGTAGAAATAAAATATATGATAACAATAGCATAAGGAAAAGGAAGGGAGAATGGAAGTACATAGATACATTTTTCTTATACTTGACATGAAATGGTATAATGTCACTGTAAGGGAGACTCTGATAAGTTAAAGTTGTATACTCTAGACCCTAAAGCAAACACTAAAAACACAATGCGGAGTTATAGCTAATGAGCTAACAAAGGAGAACGTGGAGTCACTAATAAAAAAATTTGCCCAAAAGACGGCAAAGAAGAAAGAAAAACAGGAAAAAAGAATGGAAGGAATGACTAGTAAAAGCAAGATGATAGATTTAGACATTACCACATTGACAACCTATTAAATTTAAATGATATATATGTCAAATTGGATTAAAAAAAAAAAAAAGGAAAACCCAAAACCCAATTATATATTACCTACAAGAGGCACACTTTAAATATAGACACAGGTTAACAGAAAAGGATGGGGAAAGATCTACCACGCTAACAAAAGTCAAAAGATGCCCGGAATGGCTATGTTAATACCCGACAATGTGCATTATCTGGGATAAAGCAGGTGATTTAATACTGATGAAAGACTCAATTTATTAAGAGGGACTAAGGGAGAGGATGGCAGAAGAAAAGGGACTTGCACTTCCTCTGATCCCTTGAATTCAGCTAGTTATCTAGCAAATCATTCTGAACACCTGTGATTTCAATTCTAAGAAAAGAATTGCTGTAATTCTACAAATAGAAAAGCGACCACCTTTTGTAAGGTAGGAGGTGCAGAAACATGAATCTGAGGGGATATATCAGAAGATAAACCGCAGGGGGAGGGAGCCTCCAGAAGCTGGCTGCTGGAAAGTGATATGGTAGCCGAGTGCCAAATCAGAACTTTTAGAAGTCTGCTCCTGTGGGGGACAGCCCTACCTGAAAGGTGCTCAGGTGGTGAAGCAGGGCAGAATCCTAGGTGGGACAGTGTGGTCTCAGGATTCCCAGGGTCACAGAAAGAACGGGGCTGCCTGAGTGTGTCAGAGTTTCCAAGCATTGGAGTGGGGGAAGCCGGCTACAGTTAGCGAGCCCTGGAGTGGCCTCTCACCTGAGTGTTGCCATAACCATGGCACAATCGGGGCACCGCTCTCCAAGCAGGGTCCTGGCAAGTGACAACTGCTTAGAGAACCTGCTCCTTCCCCCTGGAGGAGCAGCCCAGGTACATGCATGATCATGCAACTGCTCCCCAAGCAGGGGCCCAGTGAGCTGTGGGGTTGCAGTAAGACCCCTGGCAGGATTGGTGCAGGTGTGCACTGCAAGAGTCTGTGGAATTTGGTGCACACAGAAAGGACTGACTGCTTTTCCCTGAGGATGCACTAAAGAGTGGGGGCAGTGATCATTCAGCTCCAGGGCTGGAGATAGGGGTGCCGCCATTTTTACTTATTTTTTCATCCTCTAAAGCAGTGCAAAAAGCCTTCAGGGAACAAAAACCACATAGAGCAATCCAGAGCAGCTTACACTGAGCCCGGGCCCCTGGCAAAGGGCAGTGCAACTCTGCCCAGGCAAAGACAACTGAGAATCAGGGCAATAGATCCCTGCCCCAGAAGACCAGCAGGACCATCAGTCGAATACCAAGTTTATGGACTGCTCTGAACTGAAAAACTCCTGCACTAGGGGAAAATAGTATATAGAATTCAAGGTTTTCTCTCATGAAATTTCAACTAGTTTTTTATTTTATCAAATCTTTACTTTTAAGTCTTTTTTTAATTTTCATTTTTTACATTTACATTTGATAGATATATTCTTCATTTTTGGCTTCCCTTCACTGTATTTAATTTTATATATATATAATATATAAATATATATGCATATTTATATATATGTTTTTGTTTTATGCATATAAAAATATATGCATATTTATATATATGTTTTTCTTTCTTCACAATTTTGGGATTTAGTGTCTTCTAACAAACAGACCAAAATATACCCAGGACCAAGTGGACCACCCTGTTTCATCCACCTGTGAGATTATATTCTTCCTCCCCCCCTTTTTTTTCTTTTCTTTTTGGGTTTCTGACCTCTTCAGATTTGTCTAGTTTGTATTTTGCTAGGGTCGTGGTTAATATTTTTCATTTTGTTCTCTTGTTCATCTATTCTTCTCTGGACAAAATGACCAGAAGGAGAAATTCACAGCAAAAAAAGAACCAGAGGCAATACTCTCTGCCATAGATCTGATCGATATGGATATAAATAAAATGTCACACATGGAATCCAGGTGATTATAAAGTTACTACCTGGGATTGAAAAAAGCATAAAAGACACTAGAGAATCTCTTAGTGCAGAAATAAAATTTAATCAGGCTGAAATTAAAAATACTTTAACTGAGAAGCAGTCTAAAATGGATGCTCTCACAGCTAGGGTAAATGAGGCAGAAGAGAGGGTCAGTGACATAGAAGACAAAATGATGGAAAGGAAGGAAGCTGAGGAAAAGAGAGTAAAACAACTAATGGACCATGGGGGGGCGGATTTGAGAAATCAGCGATATCATAAAGCGAAAAAATATTAGAATTATTGGGGACCCAGAGAAAGAAGAAATATTTGAGCAAATCATAGCTGAGAACTTCCCTAATATGGGGGAGGAAACAGGCATTGAAATCCAGGAGGCACAGAGAACCCCCCTCAAAATTAATAAAAATAGATCAACACCTGACATATAATAGTGAAGCTTGCAAATTTCAGAGATAAAGAGAAAATCCTGAAAGCAGCTTGAGACAAGAGCTCCTCACCCTCCAAAGATAGAAATGTTAGACTGGCAGCAGACCTATCCACAGAGACCTGACAGGCCAGAAGGGGCTGGCATGATATATTCAGGGTACTAAATGAGAAAATGCAGCCAAGAATACTTTATCCAGCAAGGCTGTCATTCAGAATGGAAGGAGAGATAAAGAGCTTCCAGGACAAACAGAAACTAAAAGAATTTGGGATCACTAAACCAGCCCTGCAAGAAGTATTAAAGGGGATCCTGTCAGTGAGGAGAGAACCCAAAAGTAACATAGAACAGAAAGAAACAGACAATATACAGAAACAGTGACTTCATAGGTAATAAAATAGCACTAAATTCATATCTTTCAGTAGTTACTCTGAATGTAAATGGTCTAAATGCTCCAGTCAAAAAACACAGGGTATCAGATTAGATAAAAAAAACAAGACCCATCCATATGCTGTCTACAAGAGACTCATGTTAGACCCAAAGACACTTCCAGATTGAAAGTGAGGGGGTGGAGAACCATTTATCATGCTAATGGACATCAAAGAAAAGCTGGGGTAGCAATGCTTATATCAGACAAATTTGATTTTAAACCAAAAACTGTAGTAAGTGATGAAGAGGGACATTATATCATACTTAAAGGGTCTATCCAATAAGGCGATCTAAGAATTATAAATACTTATGCTCCTAACTTGGGAGCAGCCAATTATATAAACCAATTAATAACAAAATGAGAGAAACACATTGATAATAATACAATAATAGTAGGGGACTTCAACACCCCACTCACTACAGTGGACAAATCATCTAAGCAGAAGATCAACAAGGAAACAAGGGTTTGAATGACACACCAGACCAGATGAACTTCATAGACATATACAGAGCATTCCACCCTAAAGCAACAGAATACACATTCTTCTCAAGTGCACATGGAACATTCTCCAGATTAGATCACATACTGGGTCACAAATCAGGTCTCAACTGGTACCAAAAGATTGGGATTATTCCCTGCATATTTTCAGACCACAATGCTTTGAAACTTGAACTCAATCACAAGAAGAAATTTGGAAGGAACTCAAATATGTGGAGGTTGAAGAGCATCACACTAAGGAATAAATGGGTCAACCAGGAAATTAAAGAATTTAAAAAAAAATTCATGGAAACAAACAAAAATGAAAACACAACTGTTCAAAACCTTTGGGATGCAGCAAAGGCGGTCCTGAGAGGGAAGTACATAGCAGTAAAAGCTTTTCTCAAAAAATTAGAAAAGTCTCAAACACACAAGCTAACTTTACACCTAAAGGAGCTAGAGAAAGAACAACAAATAGAGCATGAACAAAGCAGATGAGAAATAATAAAGATTAGAGCAGAAATCAATGAAATAGAAACCAAAAGAACAGTAGAACAGATCAATGAAACTAGAAGCTGGTTCTTTGAAAGAATTAATAAGATCGATAAACCCCTAGGCAGACTTACCAAAAAGAAAAGAGAAAGGACCCAAATAAATAAAATCATAAATGAAGGAGGAGAGATCACGACCACACCAAGGAACTACAAACAATTTTAAGAACATATTATGAGCAACTATATGCCAACAAATTAGGCAATCTGAAAGAAATGGATGCATTCCTAGAAACTTTATAAACTACCAAAACTGAAACAGGAAGAAATAGAAAACCTAAATAGACCCAGAACCAGAAAGGAAATTGAAGCTGTAATCAAAAATCTCCCAACAAATAAGAGTCCAGGGCCAGATGACTGCTCAGGGGAATTCTACCAAACATTTAAAGAAGAACTAATACCTATTCTTCTGAAGCTGTTTCAAAAAATAGAAATGGAAGGAAAACTTCCAAACTTGTTCTATGAGACCAACATTACCTTGATCCCCAAAACAGACAAAGACCCTACCAAAAAGGAGAATTACAGACCAATATCCCTGATGAACATGGATGCCAAAATTCTCACCAAGATACTAGCCAATAGGATCCAACAGTACATTAAAAGGATTATTCACCACGACAAAGTGGGATTTATTCCTGGGCTGCAAGCATGGTTCAACATTCCCAAATCAATCAACACGATATATCACATTAATAAAAGAAAGAACAAGAACCATATGATCCTCTCAATTGATGCAGAAAAAGCATTTGACAAAATACAGCATCCTTTCTTGATTAAAACTCTCCACAGTGTAGGGATAGAGGGAGCATACCTCAATATCATAAAAGCCATCTATGAAAAACCCACAGTGAGAAAAACTGAGAGCTTTTCCCCTAAGGTCAGGAACATGACAGGGATGCCCCACTCTCACCACTGGTGTTCAACGTAGTACTAGAAGTCCTAGCCTCAGCAATCAGACAACAAAAATTTTAAAAAGGCATTCAAATTGTCAAAGAAGAAGTCAAACTCTCACTCTTTGCAGATGACATGATATTTTATGTGGAAAACTCAAAAGACTCCACCTCAAAATTGCTAGAATTCATACAGGAATTCAGCAAAGTGGCAGGATATAAAATCAATGCACAGAAATCAGTTGCATTTCTCTACACTAACAATGAGACTGAAGAAAGAGAAATTAAGGAATCGACCCATTACAATTGCACCAAAAACCATAAGATAACCTCGGAATAAACCTAACCAGAGAGGTAAAGTGTCTATACTCTAAACTACAGAACATTTATGAAAGAAATTGAGGAAGACACAAAAAATGGAAAAATGTTCCATGCTCATGGATTGGAAGAATAAATATTGTTAAAATGTCTATGCTACCCAGAGCCAACTACACATTCAATGCAATCCTTATCCAAATACCATCGATATTTTTCACAGAGCTAAAACAAATAATCCTAAAATTTGTATGGAACCAGAAAAAACTCCCAAATAGCCCGAGGAATGTTGAAAAAGTAAAGCAAACCTGGGGGTATCACAATGCTGGACTTCAAGCTATATTACAAAGCTATAATCATCAAGACAGCATGGTACTGGCACAAAAACAGACACATAGATCAATGGAACAGAATACAGAACTCAGAAATTGATCCTCAACCCTATGGTCAACTAATCTTCGCAAAGCAGGAAACAATATCCAATGGAAAAAGACAGTCTCTTCAACAAATGCTGTTGGGAAAACTAGACAGCCACATGCAGAAGAATGAAACTGGACCATTTCCTTACACCATACACAAAGATAAACTCAAAATGGATGAAAGACCTCAGTGTGAGACAGGAATCCATCAAAATCCTAGAGGAGAACAAAGGCAGCAACTGCTCTGACCTTGGCTGCCACAACTTCTTGCTAGACAGGTCTCCAAAGGCAAGGGAAACAAAAGGAAAAATGAACTACTGGGACTTCATCAAGATAAAAAGCTTCTGCACAGCAAAGGAAACAGTCAACAAAACTAAGTGGCAACCCATGGAATGGGAGAACATATTTGCAAATGACATTACAGATAAAAGGCTGGTATCCAAGATCTATAAAGAACTTCTCAAACTCAACACCAAAAAAACAAAAAATCCAGTCAAGAAATGGGCAGAAGACATGAACAGACATCTCTCCAAAGGAGACATACTAATGGCCAACAGACACATGAAAAAATGCTCCACATCCTCAGCATCAGAGAAATACAAATCAAAACGACAATGAGACACCACCTCACACCATTCAGAATGGCTAAAATCAACAAGTCAGGAAACAACAAATATTGGCGAGGATGCAGAGAAAGGGGAACCCTGTTACACTGCTGGTGGGAATGCAAGCTGGTGCAGCCATTCTGGAAAACAGTATGGAGTTTCCTCAAGAAGTTAAAAATAGAGCTACCCTATGACCCAGCAACTGCACTACTAGGTATTTACCCCAAAGATACCAAGGTAGTGATCCAAAGGAGCACCTGCACCCCAATGTTTATAGCAGCAATGTCCGTAATAGCCAAACTGTGGAAAGATCTGATATGCCCATTGACAGATGAATGGATAAAGAAGATGTGGTTCGGGATGCCTGCGTGGTTCAGTTGGTTAAGCAGCAGCCCTAGGCTCAGGTCATGATCCCAGGGTCCTGGGATCGAGTTCCACATTGGACTCCCTGCTCGGCGGGGAGTCTGCCTCTCCCTCTCCCTCTGTCTCTCCCCCTGCTCATGCTCTCTCTCCCTCTCGCTCTCTCTCAAATAAATAAAATCTTTAAAAAAAAAAAAAGAAGAAGAAGAAGATGTGGTTCATATATACAATGGAATATTATTCAGCCATCAGAAAGGATGAATACCCACCATTTGCATCGACATGGATGGAACTGGAGGGGATTATGCTAAGAGAAAAAAGTCAAGCAGAGAAAGACAATTATCATATGGTTTCACTCATAGGTGGAATATAAGAGACAGCACAGAGGATCATAGGGGAAAGGAGGGAAAACTGAATGGGAAGTCATCAGAGAGGGAGACAAACCATGAGAGACTCTTAACTATAGGAAACAAACTGAGGGCTGCTGGAGGGGAAGTTGGTGGGGAGATGGGGTAATTGGGTGATGGGCATTAAGGAGGGCATGTGATGTGATGAGCACTGGGTGTTATACGCAACTGATGAATTATTGAACTCTACATCTGAAACTAATGATGCACTATATGTTGACAAATTGAATTTAAATAAAAAAAGAGAATAATAATCCTAAATACTTCTGTACTAATAACAGAGCTTTAAAATACAAGACACACACACAGAGAATGAGAGTATCGAAGAGTAATTCACAATTTCAGTCAAAGATTTAAATGATACCAAACACCAACTTGACCTGATTGACTCCTGTAGCACTGCACCCATGATAAGCAGAGTAGACATTCTTTTCAAGGGCAGAATATTTACACAAAATATTTACCAAGACGGGCCATATTTAGGACCATAAATCAAGCCTTAGTAGACTTTCAATCATTCAAATTACATATGTTCTCTGATTGTGGCAGAATTAAATTATAAACAAATAGCTGAAACATATCTGGGGAAATCCTCAAATATTTGGAAGCTAAGTAACATACTTCTAAATAACTATGGGTTAAATAAAAAGTCAAAGGAAAATTAGAAAGTATTTTGAACTGAATGAAAATGAAATCGCGGCATTTTAAATTTGTGGGAGGCGGCTACAATAGTGCCAAAAAAGAAGTCTACAGCCTTCAGTTCCCATAAAAGAGGAGAGATCTCAAACAAATGCCTTCAGTTTCCACCTTAAAAAAAGAAATACAAATGTAAACTAAGAGTAAGCAGAAGAAATAATCAAGATCAGAGTGAAAGCCAATGAAATAGAAAACGGTAGGAATATATCAATAAAACCACAATTCAGTTCTTCAAGAAGATCAACAAAACTAATAAACCTCTAGACTAATCAGGAAAACAAAAGCTGAGCTGTAACTTATCTATATTAGGAAAGAGAGAGGTGACATCAGTGTAGACATTACATCACTATGGATACTACATGTACAGACACCACCCACGAAAATATTATGAAGCACTTTGTCAATAAATTTGATAACTTGGATGAAATGGACAAATTCCTTGAAAGACCCAAACTACCCAAGTTCACTTAGGAATTAGCTAACCTGAAGAGTTCTAGATCTAGTAAAGAAACTGATGTTTTAGTTAAAAATCCACCCAAGGACCAGCAGAAGGGTCGTTTAATATTTGCAAAATGTTATCCCCTATTACATTATACATAGTCTACTCTTAACTGTGTTTTAAAAATGCATCAAAAAAGGACTAGCAGGAAATACCAAAATATTAACAGTGGTTTTCATGATTAAGGCATAACTAGAGGATTCCATTTTCTCTTGCATAGATGTCTATATTTTACAAAGTCTTTACAGAGAGTGTTTGCTCCTCATATACACAGAAATAAAATTATTTTTTTATTTTATTAAGTGGTATATATGAACTTGAGCAGATCTCTATTTGTCTTAAGCCCAGAAGCACTAAGTGGTACATATGAATTTGAGCAGATAATGTCTTCTCCAACTTTTAAAAATTAAATCTCAATCCAGTTTAGATTTGACTCGTTTGGGTGAGAAAAAAAAGCGTTCTTGAATAGAGGTTGTAAAAGCTCCTAATTAACACAATCCCCAAAGAAGTGGCAGGCAGGCTAAGTTCAAGGTTGGTTTCTTGTTTCTTATGTCCCTTTGCTTGTAGAATCAATGAAATGCCAGGTTTTGGAGACTCTATCTTGGAGTGAAAACACATTTATCAGTGAGGCTATACATGTGACATTTGAATAAACAGGGAACAGATTGAAGGAAGTTCCCCCTGCTGTTGGTGAACTGGATGTCCTAGTGAGCATGACACGTACCCTGGTTTGATAAGCTACTGACTGAAAACCTTGGTCTGTGTGGGCTGCTGTGGTCAGAGGTCAAAGTGAGATGGAAAAGGGAAATGCTTTCTTCACACCTGATAACACTCACTTTTCTCCTTTCCCTTCCCCACCTCAAAAGACTGTCAAGGTAATTTTTTGGTTTGGTCCTAGAAGAGTATTTTGTCCCAACCAAGCAAGCACTCAGCTATTTTTAAGTTAATAAGACTTGGTAAAAACACAAAACAAAATAAAAACTGCCTCTCAAATCTTCATAAGGGCCTTTGGAGGCAGTACTTGATTATAGACATAGCCTTAGTCACAGAGTAGTTCTGAAGCCTCCTTGCATCCGAGCATTTGGATATCTACTTTCTCCTTCACAAGTTCTACCTCTGGAATAGATTCTTCTGGGACACATGAGAGGTTGTGAGGGGTGTTAACTATTGCTTTGTGGAACAATAAAGGCAGCTTAGCTGGTCTCTGGGAAGCTTCCTTTTCTAGTGAGCCCTATGCCGAGGTCTGCTCTATCACTTCTGGTTCTTTCCTGGATTTAGTGACCAACTGGTTTCCTGTGCTAACTGATCACTAAGGTGAGATGGAAATTTTATATACTCTGTGTAGAAAATTCAGGTCCAAATCTCCCTGAATGTCAAGGCCACTCCCTGCTCCTCATCTCATCAATCCTATATTTGGTCAGGATTCATCCAGCCAAAACAGTGTGGAGTCACCTTTCATTTATCTGCCTAGCTTCTGCTTCGATGCCCATGTAGTCATTCCACAAACCTGGAATACTATTCTTCTACTCATCTCATCTTGGGAGGGGGGACTACTAAAGAAGAAAGAAAGTTAAACAAAATTAGGAAGATTATGTTTATACATAAGGAATAATCATTGCTTTTAAAAATGTCAGTTGAAGAGAATTTCCAAAGAAATTGTTTGATGTCATATCTGGATTTAATTAAGAGGAGGTGAGCTTACAATGTGCTTGAACTAAGGCATTCACACACCTAGGAAGAGTCTTGGGTAAGATGGTATTCTAAGGTCTCTTCTAGACCTATGGGTCCATGATTAATACATAGGAAGTGACTTCAATTCATTTCACAATTTGATTACATTGCCACACTAATCTAGGTGGTAAGTACATGGGAGTGATAATAAAAGCACCTGCTAGTATTTTGGAAAGAAAGGAAGTAAGGTTGTCCTCTAGAAGGGAAAGTGGTCTAATCTAATTTATCATATGATAAATGAGAAAAGTCCTCATGGTGGTAAACCTAGAGACTGTAAATGTTTGCTTGAAGAACTTAGACAATAACCAAAACTCCAATCAAGGGCATAGTGCAATCTTAGGGAGGAGGGACTATAATATAAGGGAAAATCTAGTCAATTTTACTCTACCCTGTCTGAATAAAGACCAGGTAAACCAAAGGGGGTGGTCAATGTAAAGGAAAAAGGAAAGCCCAAGCATCACAAGATGATAATGTTTGTTGAGCTACATCCTATGAGGCATTTGACCGCAAATCTAATTATTTAAATGTGTGGGCTCTGGTAGGGTAGGGGTAGTGCACAGAGCCTCATCTCCCAGTGAATCATTCCCCCAATTCATCCACAGTCTTTTTCATTCATTATACTAGTTGCAGTGACTTCCTGCTTACTAACTCAAGTTCCCAGCTACCTCGGTATTAATAGGAGATACCCTGAATAGAGACCCAGTCTGGTCATTAGAAAGAAAGATCTCTTGCTTTTTTTTATTTTTACTTTCTATGATAAATGTACTCAGCATTTTGAATAGTTGCTTGGCAAAAAATTTAAATTAAAAAATTTCTTATTTTATTTTAATTAAAAGCCTTTTACTGGCTCCATGTGGATAACAGTACATACTTTCAATAGGTTGTGAGGAAGATCAAAATAGAGAATATATGTAAGATACCTGGCACAGACCTGATGCACAATAACACTTGGTATTTCTCCTACCCCTTTCCCTCTCCTTGCTTCTATTCAAATTATAACATATAGAAGATGCAGAATATATTAGCCATGGAGTATGATTTGAAGTATGTGCTCAGCTCTTTATCCCTAATGAGCTGTGTCCTTAAAGAAGTCATTGATCCTCTCCAGCCATCAGATTCCTAAGATAAAGTGAGGGTGTAGAGTAGATGATCTTCCATTTCCCTTCTATCTCCAAGAATCAGAGACACTGAGTATTTGAGATTTGATCCTTAAGGGGTAATTATGATCCCATTCAGGCTTCAGACTCAATTATTCTGTTCAACTGCTCTTTCTGAATAATAAACAAAACCAGATAACTCAGATAAATTTTCAGGTTAAGTTTCAGCATTACCTAACAGTCCTCCTCTCAATTTCTTATTAAAACACCCATGAAAATATACAAAAAGATAAAAATTTGGCACCAGCTTTGTAAACTAAAAATAAGAGGAGATATGTCAAAGTTCAGAGGGACTTTCCACTAACTGCATCATTAATGGAGAGGGATTGAGAAACACATTCGTGGATGGCACAAACACTACCCTTTGAACCAGAACAGCAAGAACAACCCCAAAGCAAGAGGAAGACTTTGACTCTCCCCCACCGCCTGCCCGTAACTCCAGGACAAGGGAATGCACTGGCCAGAAAAAGTAGAGTTGTCATCTGAGCCAGCCAAAGTCACAACCTCTCTTTCTTCTCAATTAGCAATTCTATTTTGATATCCATGTAGAAACTACATCTCCCAGGGTGCAGCTCAACTTGAAGTAGAGGAAGTTGAGTAACAGGGTGATGAATATACCAAGTAGGAACGGGGACTACAATTATACTGACAACTGTGTGTGGTGGGTGTTGGGCAGGGGTAGGAGTGCTGCCTTTCATGGACACTCTCACAGGAATCACACCTCAATCACTGTCAGAAATCCCAGCTCCTCCCAGGAGGTGTATGCTGTGCTGATAAGGTATCATACACAGGACCTTTACCCCTCTTTGGCTGGATGTGGGAAGGAGAAACTGCCAGTTCCAGAGTGAGCAGTGAGGGAGACTAAGACCAGCTCACTCACCTTGACTGCTGGTAACCCAATACTGACATCTATAAAATTATTCAGGAATAGCAGAGGAAACCTATTTGTTCTAAAGAGTCAAGGGAGAGCATGTTTTTAAAAAATGATTGCTACAAAAACAAATAGAGTAACTCTTTATTTTAAAACAACAATTTCAATGATTTTTACTAGCTAAATATTCTCAGGCTCTTTTAGTGTTTGGGAGCCATTTCTTGGTGATCCTGCACACGTGAATTGTTTTGATCATAGCATTTTGCAAGAATTATCCAGGAGACTGGATTTACTAGCGTAGCCATTTCACCTTTAATGATTCTGTCAATTGGAATATTGCAGATGTAATTCATCAACTCTATGATTGAATGTATTATTTTTTTAAATTTAATTTAATTTTATTATGTTGTTAGTCACCATACAATACATCATTAGGTTTTGATGTAGTGTTTCATGATTCATTGTTTTCATATAACACCCAGTGCTCCATGCAGTATGTGCCCTCCTTGATACCCATCACCAGGCTAACCCACCACCCCAATCCCCTCCCCTCTAGAACCCTCAGTTTGTTTCTCAGAGACTATAGTCTCTCATGGTTCGTCTCTCCCTCCGGTTCCCCCCCCCTTCATCTTTCCCTTCCTTCTCCTAATGTCCTCCATGCCATTCCTTATGTTCCACAAATAAGTGAAACCATGTGATAATTGACTTTCTCTGCTTGACTTATTTCACTTAGCTTAATCTCCTCCAGTCCCATCCATGTTGATGTAGAAGTTGGGTATTCATCCTTTCTGATGGCTGAGTAATATTCCAGTGTATATATGGACCACATTTTCTTTACCCATTCATCTGTTGAAGGGCATCTCGGCTCTTTCCACAGTTTGGCTATTGTGGACATTGCTGCTATGAACATTGGGGTGCATATGGCCCTTCTTTTCACTACATCTGTATCTTTGGGGTAAATACCCAGGAGTGCAATTGCTGGGTCATAAAGTAGCGCTATTTTTAAATTTTTGAGGCACCTCTACACTGTTTTCCAAAGTGGCTGTACCAACTTGCATTCCCACCAACAGTGTAAGAGGGTTCCCCTTTCTCCACAACCTCTCCAACACTTGTTGTTTCTTGCCTTGTCAATTATTGCCATTCTATCTGGTGTAAGGTGGTATCTCAATGTGGTTTTGATTTGAATTTCCCTGATGGCTAATGATGATGAACATTTTTTCATGTGTGTTAGCCATTTGTATGTCTTCTTTTGAGAAGTGTCTGTTCATGTCTTCTGCCCATTTTTTGACTTGATTATTTGTTTTTTTGGGTGTTGAGTTTGAGAAGTTCTTTATAGATCTTGGATACCAGCCCTTTGTCTGTAGTGTCATTTGCAAATATCTTCTCCCATTCTGTGGGTTGCCTCTTTGTTTTGTTGACTGTTTCCTTTATTGTGCAGAAGCTTTTTATCTTGATGAAGTCCCCAAAGTTCATTTTTGCTTTTGTTTCCCTTGCCTTTGGAGCTGTGTCTTTTTTGTTTGTTTGTTTTTTAAAGATTTTATTTATTTATCTGAGAGAGAGAGAATCAGAGATAGAGAGCACGAGAGGGAAGAGGGTCAGAGGGAGAAGCAGACTCCCCGCTGAGCAGGGAGCCCGATGCGGGACTCGATCCCGGGACTCCAGGATCACGACCTGAGCCAAAGGCTGTCGCCTAACCAACTGAGCCACCCAGGCGCCCTGGAGCTGTGTCTTGAAGGAAGTTGCTGTGGCCAATGTTGAAGAGGTTACTGCCTATGTTATCCTCTAGGATTTTGATGGATTCCTGTCTCACATTGAGGTCTTTCATCCATTTTGAGTTTATCTTTGCGTATGGTGTAAGAGAAAGATCAAGTTTCATTCTTCTGTATATAGCTGTCCAATTTTCACAGCACCATTTATTGAAGAGACTGTCTTTTTTCCATTACATATTTTTTCCTGCTTTGTTGAAGATTATTTGACCATAGAGTTGAGGGTCCATATCTGGGCTCTCTATTCTGTTCCATTGGTCTATATGTCTGTTTTTGTGCCAGTACCATGCTGTCTTGGTGATCACAGCTTTGAAATATAAGAAATTGAAGAAGACACAAAAAGATGGAAAAACATTCCATGCTCATGGATCGGAAGAATAAATATTGTTAAAATGTCTATGCTGCCCAGAACAATCTATACTTTCAGCACCATCTCAATCAAAATACCAATGGCATTTTTCAAAGTGCTGGAACAAACAATCCTAAAATTTGTATGGCATCAGAAAGACCCCAAATTGCCAAGGAAATGTTGAAAAAGAAAAGCAAAGCTGGGGGCATCAGGTTGCCTGATTTTACCCCCTAAATTTAGGTAACATAACATGTTAGGAATGTGAATGATTAAGAGACCTCCCCCTTTTCTGTACTTTTGAATGTTTTCACTGTAGGAATCCAGCAGTTGAGGCATTAGAGGTCATAGCTGGCCCTGGTTGAACACACACTGCTCATTTGACCATGTGGTCTACACTGTCTCAGCTTTTCACATACATTTTCTCGTACAATCTTGATGAACATTCTAAGAAATATGTATGTGATAATCCCCATTCTATACATAATGGATGCAAATATCAAACATCCTGGAGAATGTCCCTTGAGAAAAAAAATCTGTGAGTGCAAATGTATTGAATCAGAAAATGCTACGGTAAATTAAATCTTATGTGTGATCAAGGGAGTTTCTACCTTTAATTAATTAAAATCCACAAATATTAATTGTGTGCCCACCAAGACAATTTCCTAGGCAGTTAGGGATATAGCAATGAACAAAACAAATAATATTATCACAGTAAATGTAATTTATGAGTAGGCATAGGCCATAAATAAGCAGTGAGCAAATTATAGTTTCTATGAATAAAATGAAACATGATAGGGGATCTGATGGTGATGCAAAATGGTCAGGGATATGGAGGGGTAGAAATGGTGGCTGCGGATGGTTTCTCTGAGGAGGTCGTTTTTAAGCTGAGAACTCAATGAAGTGATAGTGAGACATGTGAAATTTGGAGGGAAGGATTCCAGACCAAACAAAGAGCAGGTGCAATGCCCCTGGGGTGAAAATAGACTTGGTAAGTTCAAGGACCAAAAAGAGGGCCAGTGAGGCTAAATTAGCAGGAGGAAGCCTAAAGAAAGTTTGGAATTTATTGTGTGTGAGATAATAAATTTGCTTGGTTTTCTTCCAAATCTCTGTCCTCCTTTTTCTCCTGGGCACATAGCCAGTCCAAATATCACAGTATGTATTGCACCTACCTGTGTCCTATGAATGAGTACCGGCCAATGGAACATGAGTGCAAGGGATGCACTCTACTTCCAGGACTGGCCAATAAAAATCATCCACACATGCATCTCTGTGCCATTTCTCCCTTCTTGTTCTCTGGGACAGAAACGCTGATGACAACCTTTAAATCTACATTTTAAAGATGACAGAGCCACCATCACCTAGAACCCCAATGACTAACAACCAGTTCACTCTCCCAAAACTCCTATGTTTAAAAAAAAATGGATTTTCATTTTGTTGAGCCATAACATATTTGGATCTTCTTATTACCCCAACCTAGTCTAAAATAACACCCTTGAATACCCATTCTTCCTTTTTGCTATTTTGATAGAACCCATACTTTCCAGCTCAGTATATAACTACATGAAACAAAGATATTTCTAAGCCTCTCTTATGGTTAGATGTGGTAACGCAATTTCTGGCCAATAGGATGTGAGTGAAAGTAATATGCATATCTTCAAGGTTATAGCCTTATAGAAAGGAGCATGCCTGCCTCTTTTCCACTTCCTACTGATCTGAAAGCAGATGTGGTTAACACTGATCCTTCTGGAATCTGTGGATGAGGCGGAAACATTATGTGCAGTAAAACAATAAAATATTGGTTGCCAGGGTCCCTGACCTGTGGAGGCAGCATTAACAGCTCTTTGGTCTTGTTAAAGCTATAGTTATTCGGTAGGGCGGGGCGGGGGGGGGGGTGTCTCAATTTCAACAGTTGCCTATATGCTAAATAATCCAGAGTCATTGAAAGGCTGAAAGTAGGGAAGACATAATTATGATCTGATTTATATTTTAAAACTCTGGTTGCTGGCTATAGAACAAACTATGGGGGCCAGAGTAGAAGCAGGGAGACCAGTTAAAGGCTATTGCAGTGATCTAGGTAACAGATGATGGAGCAGGCTGAGGGAAGTGGTGGGATTCAAGATGTTTTTGGAAGACTGAAACAATGTCCTCTGATATAGATGGGAGGTAAGGTGGCTGCCGGAAAGAGAAGAGACGAGAATGACCACCGTTTCTGTTTTGAGCAATTTGGTGAATGGTGGTGAGATAGGGAACACTGAGGAAGACATAAGATGGGGGGAGGGCGGGATCAAAAGCTCTTTTTTGGCTACTCATCCAAGTGGCGATGTCAAGTGAGTTTAGGAATGTCTAGTCTGGAGTTTAGGGAAGATGTTAGTGCTAGAAACATAAATTTGAGAAAATCGACTTGATGCATTTCTAACACAATGTACTAGTGTAATCTCAAGAGGTCCTTCTATAGTCAAGAATGCAGATAAAATACTATCACTTTAGGTAGTCCCAACATAACACTGGATATTTTCTTAACTGGCAGTAAAATAGAACTCAATACATAGTATTTTTGTTTATTTTTAATTGACATGTAGATAATTGGTATTCAACTCTGAGTCCTTGAAGAGATGACATACTATTTTATTTTATTTTTCTGACATACTATTTTAAAACAAATAGGGAAAAGATTTATTGGCCTGATACCCAAGAAGACCACAGATAATTGTCTTCTGCTCATTTTTAATCATGTTAACTATGGACGTGCTGCTGTCTGTCTTGCACCGTCTCCCAAAGGAGTGGGAAGTCCTTCACTACTGAGAGTTATCCTTGCTAAAGAACAGAAGTAAATGGCATTTGTACCTCCAGAGGCACAAGAGGTACCTCTCCCCCTTCATCCCCTGTCCTCTTAGTGGATTTATATTCTCTGGGTAATTATTATCTATTTACTCTGTTTTTATTAACCTCACCACTAACTGCTTAGCCCCACCACAAGGCATTGAATTATAATGCTTTCCTAAGGCTCTAGGACTCATAAAGCCTTCGAGCACAGTGGGTTTAACTACATTGACTTGAATGACCTTTCCCAGTTAATGTAAATATAAATTTGCAAGTCTGCTCAATATTCTTCGAAACGGTTAATGATGTAAAGATGGAGTTTTGAATGGTGAAAGACCAAAATCAAAATAGCCTATTAAATTGTGAGCATTCCTGAGTGGCAAAAAGATGTCCTATGTTATTTCCAATTATTTTCTGTCTCCCATATTCAATCCTGCCTTAATTATAACTTTTGCTACTTTATGTCACCTGAATCTGTAGGTCTTTGTATTAGCTTCCTAGGAAGGCTGTAACAAATTACCACACATCTAGTGGCTTAAACAACAGAAATTGATTATTTCCTTATTCTAGAGGCCAGAAATCAAGGTATCGGCAGGGCTGCACTTATTATGAAGGCTCAACGGGAGAATCCTTCCTTGCCTCTTCCAGCTTCTGGTGGCTCCAGGCATTCTGTGATGTGTGGTTGCATAATTCTAATCTCTGCCTCTACTATTTATGTGGCCTTCCCATCTCTGTATCTCTTAGAAGGTTACTTACCTTTGAATTTCGGGCCCACTTAATAATCCAGGATGATCCCATCTAAAAATCCTTAACTTAATTGAATCCGTAAAGACTCTTTCCAAAAAAAGTTCACATTCACAGTTTCTGGGGATTAAAACAGATATATCAACCCACTGCTTCCCAAATCTAGACCAATCACTAGAATTACCTAGGTAACTTTATAAAATACAGATCTCTAGGCCCCATCCTTAGAGATTCTGATTTCATCAACCTGGTTTGTGTGCATCTTTGTATTTTATGGTAAGAGATGAGAACTACATCAGGGTTAAACAAAAAATGAAAAACTCTCTGGGTCATCTTGCCCTAATCCTTTCAATATCTTGATTTTTGAAAATGTCACATTTATCTGTTATGTCATCAACGCAGTGAAAGACAATATAATATCAAGAATGCCAAGATGGTACAAGGGAATTTCTGGGTTTAGGAATCATCCAAGCCTGAATTTGAAATCTGGCTCTGTCTTGTTCTATTACTTAAATTCTCCAAGCTTCAATTTTCTCACCTGTGGAGATCTTTACATCAGAGCATTATCGTGAAGATCAATGAGATAACATGTAAAACCCCAACACGTGCCCAGTGATCAATTAAGTGAAAACTATTATTATCGAAAGGTAGATTGGGCAGTCTACTTTATTCCATACAGTTATATACATTTATCTGAAAATAATTCATTAATCATGTATCATATTTACACAAATTTAATATATAAAAGAATAGTCTATCAGTTTTAGGATTATGGGGAAGTTCTACAACATAGTGAGAGAATGTGGTAGGAAATATTATGTTCTATTGCTTCTCGGCCTTTTGGCTAAGATCAAGTGAAAATATTACGTTCTTACCTGCCACAGTTATGATTTGGCACCTACCACATTGTTTCTCAAATCCTGGATAAACGAAAATTCTTCAATGTTCAATTGATTCGGTGGATGCACCTAACTTCCTGCTGTGGACCAAATTGTGCCTCATCCCCCAGCAACAGCAAAAAACCATATGTTGAAGCCCTAAACCCCAATGTGACTGTCCCTGGAGATACAGTCTTTAGGAGACAATTAATGTTGAAATCCTAATGGTGGAGCCCTAATCTAATAAGACTAGCCGAAGAAGAGGAAGAGATCTCTTGCTTTCTTGCTCTCTCTCTTTGTTCTCTCTCTCTTTGGCATGTGAGGACACATTAAGAAGGCAGCTCTCTACAAGCTAGGAAGAGAGATCTCACCAGAAACTGAATCGTCTAGCACCTTGATCTTGGACTTCCCAGCCTCCAGAACTGTGAATCAATTTCTGTTGTTTAAGCCACCCAAGTCAGTGGTATTTTATTATGGTAGCCAAAGCAGACAAATACAACCCGCCTTCTAGCCTACATCCTTTTTGAGCACTATCCTGAAAAGATATGTCCCCAGGGTTTTGACAAACATTCAATTCCTCAGGCTTGCTACTTCTTAATAGGTGAGAGCAGTAAAGGGTTAAGTGGCAGGTAACAGGGTCTGCCTCCTAGAGAGTTTGTAAGAAGCCTAGCTCATCAAGCGTAACCTGAAGTCATTAGTATAGATTTCTTTAATGGGAATATCAGATCCATAGTTTCTCTTAAATCAGAATCAATTTTTTTCCTTGAGTACTTTTTTTTTTTTTTTTTTACTTTTTCCATGAGTGAATTCCTCGATCAATAGGTGGGCTTATTATTCATCCCCTGTTCTAAAAGCTTTGATATTCGTCATTGCTTTCAGAATGATCTGAAGAATTCATGGTTGCAAAGGCCTACCTTGCCTTGGCTCCTACTCTTTATGTGAACTTTCCATCAGGTCAGCTGGTGCACCGATATCCTACTGGCTGGCTTTGTTCTTCCTACCTCCACACATTTCTGCATCTCATTCCCTCTACTTCACATGCTCTTCTAGCCCAGCCCCACAGATCTCATCTAAACAGCACTTCTAATTTCACCTCCTACCTTTTCTGAAAAGGCTTTGCTGACCACTCCACTTTTTTTTATATCAATCAAGATGATTTTATTCATGAATGTGTAATGTTAAGCTATCACAATTCTACACTGAAAGTTCAACCATTCATTTTCATTAAGTAGAGTTAAAAAGGGTACAAGTCACGAAGGCAGGTAAGAACTAAGTAATTGTTCAAAATTTTATTTTGATACACAGTATGAGATGAGAACTTTTATATCAGCTGAATTTCATGGAAAATGAAACTGCGAATAAATTGGACCCATGTTAAAACAGAAGATCATTTAAAACTTAAGGATACAAGAGCCAAAGATAAACTGAGATTCCACAGTCTTCTTTAAGAGATCAAGGTCTTTCAAACACAATTCTGTGAACTGGTCCAGAGCTCAAGAGCATATGGGGATGTTTAGCAGGGGCAGTGATCAGGGACTGTTTCCTGGGTGCTTCTTGATAATGTCCACAGGGAGAATCACCTCCACTGCTTCAGCTGCACTCAAAGAACTTGTCACTTTACTTGGGAACTTTCCGTTACACTCAGCATGGCCACATCTCCATCCACTCCAACAGTTGTGTTGTCTTTACTCACTCATATTGGGGGCTTTATTCTTGCCATGTCACAGCAATACCCACACTTTGCACAGGGCTAACATTACAAAAAAAAATTGTTGATATAAATATATCTATCTACATAAAATGGGGGAAAAGAATGAAAGATTTAAATGACCTTGTAAGGCCTCTTCTGACTTGAGATGCCCTGATTCCATGAACTTTAAAGTGTATCAAAACACAGTGCACAGAGGCGTCTCAATGTTGAACAATAATGTTCTTTAAAGAAGCTGCTGCATTTTCCACATTTTTTCCATTGTCCAGAAGAAGGCTTGATAAGCCCACTAAAATGATTTGGAATTCTTCCAGGCCTTGTGAGCCCATTGTTTGCAATTTTCTAACTGGTACTTTATAGTCACTGGACCCAAAGGAGCCAGTCTGAAAACTTGTTGGAAGTGATGGAATTTTCCAGTTGTGGAGAAGAATGCTAATGATTTGGAGACATCTCACTCCTGTGGATGTCCCAACAAAAGGTTAATGTGAATGTAATTGCCTGTCGAAATATTCCAGCTATAGACTAGTTACCTTTTCTTGAAGACAGCTCGAGGCAATTACATACAAGCTCAAATGAATGTTTAATTTAGATGGTCTTTACCAAAATGAGGCCAAAAGAATCTGCTCTCTTGATTTAGACTTGAATATTATACTCCTTTGATTCTCATTTCCGTGTATTGGTTCCACACATGAGAGGCTAATGACTTTGGGGGAAAATGATATGGAGAGGTGTCCATGTTGGCAGCACTGGGAAGCACAAAGGCTGAGTGATTTCAGGGACATTCAAATCCCTGTCACTTCCAAATATAACCTCTTCTGGTCTTCACTCAGCCTGAAGTTTCTACTGTTTGGTCATATTTATGGAAAAATCAATTCTATACATTGATTTAAAAATAAGTATGCACACACACATATACGCCTGCATATTCACATATACACATACAGGAGTGAAATGCAAAAATTTTAAAAAGTTATGGAGGTACAAAAGTAGTTCTGAAAAAGAAGAAGAAAAGTAAAATTTTAAAATCTTATTTAAAACTTTCATTTGGTTTGGGCCCATGTAAACCCCTAAATCTCTTATGCCAAAAATCTTTTTTTTTTTAAAGATTTTATTTATTTATTCATGAGGGACAGAGAGAGAGAGAGAGAAGCAGAGGGAGAAACAGGCTCCCAAGGAGCAGGAGGCCCGATGCGGGACTCGATCCCAGGACCCTGGGATCATGACCTGAGCCGAAGGCAGACGCTTAATCATCTGAGCCACCCAGGCGCCCTCTTATGCCAAAAATCTTAAAAACCAAAGCATGTTTCTATATTTCTGTATGCTCAGGGTTATATTAGTATCTACCATTCTTATGAGCAATGCAGCCTTCACAAGATCTCTCCATTCTCTCCTCTTCTCTCCCATGCTCAGTCTTTATTTAGCACAGCACCTCTTGTCAGAATTTTAAAAACAAATTTCCAATATCCCAGCCTCTATTTGCTCTCCATTTTCATCCAGAGCTAAGCCAGATTCTCTGCTCTGCTTAGCAACCCCCAAAGCTCTGTATTGCTCAGCTCTTTGGAGTGGCCTGCAGGGTTCTTGTGTTGGGTCCTTCAGATTCACCTCTGCTCTTCTCCCCAAGCACAATGGGTCTTCCCATTTCCTACACAACTCCTAAATGCTAAGCATTCTTCATACAGGGTCCCAAGATCTTCCTCCCACCATGTTACCCTCACTGGATTGTGAAATCTAAGCTCTGACTCTGAAGCGAGGGGCAAATAGAAGTTGTGTCCCCTATGGCTCAGTTTCTCCTCACCCCACTTCGTCCAAACTCTGGCCACGTGGTATCGCTGATTATCCCCACCACCTCTGTCATTGTCTTTCTAACTTTCTCAAAAGGGCCCAAGGCTGGTAGGTCAGACTCAAATTTAGAATTATCAGGCTTCTTGAAGTTCCACACGGGAATTTTGAAGAGCCACTCCTCTTCTCCCACACTGGAAGGCACAGGCATGTGGATACCCCAGCCTATATGTTCAAACTTAGTTTATAGCCACCCCCCAAGCACCCTCACTTGAAAGATGGGGCTACTTGGGCAAAAAATTCCAGGGTCATGGCGCCCAGAATATGGTAGAAGAGAAGGCCTGGGCTACAGGTGGCTGCGTCCCTTGCATTATGGGAGGGGTATGGCCACTTTCACCTGGGCCTTCTGATAAAAGAGGTCGGGGTAGGGGTTAGGGACCAAGGACAAGGACTTCCATTGTCCTGACTTAAGAGAATGAGGCAGTGGTGTATCTTCAAATAAAAACAAACACAAATCTCACTTAGTGAACTATTTGTTTCTCTAAAACAGTGGGTCTCAACCAGTGCTGATTTTGTTCCCCATAACATACTTGTCAATGTTTGGAGATATGTTTGGTTATTCTCCACAATTTGAGGAGAATGGGAGTTGCTACTGTTATTTAGCTGGTAGAGACCAAGGCTGCTGCTAAATACTCTACAAGGCAAAGAATAACCCCATATAACAACAACAACAACAACAACAACAAAAACCCTTCTCTAAAAGTTAATTTGTAAGTTGGCTACATATAATATTATTGCCAAATAAACCTTCCAAAAGCAGAGATTGGCTGTCACCTGACTGCACAAAAGACTTAATAATACCCCTCCCTCCAGTTGCCTATAGACCAGAGTCCAAATTTCTTGGCCTGGGATTCAACATCATTCTTTTTCCCCCCAGTTTTATTGTGATATAATTGACATACAGCACTATCTAAGTTTACAGTATACAGCATAATAATTTGACCTCTATATCATGAAATGATTACCACGATAAGTTTAGTTAACATCTATCATCCCATATAGATACACAGAGAGACAGAAATATTTTTCCTTATGATGAGAGTGCTTAGGACCTATTCTCTCAACCACATTCATGTATACCAGACAGTAATGTGAAGGATTGTCATCATTCAATAGCATTCTTGATCTGGAGCCTACTGTCTATCAGTTTCATTTTTCTCTATTATCTCTTTATGTAGCCCAAAGCTTTTATCTATGGTACAGCCCGACTTAAATACTTTAGAATGCCATGTGACCATCTCCCATATTTTCCCCATCATTCTTTGGCTTACTCAACTCCATCCCCAGTGGTGAATTAAGTCTTCAACTGTACCTTCTAATATAAAATATTCACAAGTCAGAGACTGCCTACACTTAAACAGAATTACTCAGTAGTATAGGCCAAGGCCAATAACAGGATAATGACTAGCTCTTGGGGTTGGAAAGATTTTGAAATGATACCATGTAGAAATCACTATGAGGATGTCACCATTATGATCTCCCTAACACATCAGGTGCCTAATAAATAGTCTCTATTTCCCCTTATAATGGAAAAGACATTTCAAGTAGTAAAATAGCTTTGCAAATAAATTAGTTCAGCTTACTAGTTGTATTTAAGAAAAAGAAGAAGAAGCTTCATGACTTAGCATAACAGCAACTTATTTCTTACTCGTGTTAAATCCAAAACAGCTGTTCCTGGTTGAGTAGCAGGAGCGGAAGGCTGGGTAGGGTGTAGGGGTGGAGAAAGGCTCTTCTCCACACCATCATTCAGAACCCTAAGCTGATGGAGTCTCTATCCCCTTCCAACATCATCCTGTGTGTTAATATCCATTTGGGAGGCAGGGAGAGAAAAAGCACAGAGAAGGCACTCCCACTTCTTAATCTTCTTGGCCAAGAAGCGACACGCATGATTATTGCTCATA
Source organism: Zalophus californianus (assembly GCF_009762305.2). NCBI lineage: Eukaryota > Metazoa > Chordata > Mammalia > Carnivora > Otariidae > Zalophus > Zalophus californianus. The sequence continues at coordinate 66,370,990 of NC_045603.1, read as the reverse complement.
TTCCACCAGCAAGAACTAGGCACATTGTCCCACCTGGATACAAGGAAGCATGGGGCTGGGAAATGTGGGCCCAGGCTGGTCAGGATTTCCCAGTAACAGGCCTACGCTATGGAAAGGACATTTGCCATCTTTGCTACAGCGAAGCACAGCGGGTGAGGGAGATGGCGCAGCACTCAGAACAGTGAGCAGGCTTGCTGGCTGGACTGTGAATGGGAGCTTCTGGCCAATGAGAAGAGTTAGGCAAGGGCAGTGAGCCAGATGGTGGGGCACCTATGACCCCATCATTATGAGCTTTATTTTGACTTAAGAGAGAGCTGTAAATCAGACCTTGAAGAAGAGTTATTTGATACATGATAATGGTTAAATAAAATACTATAGCTTCAGGAACATGTTTATTTTAACATGAATGTGGTTCTCACTCAGGCATACCTTCATAATTAAAAAAAAAAAAAATGAATCATTGGATCGCTAAGGACCCTTTCACAGATTTCCACATCCCTTCCAAAGACACGTCGTTTCCATCAATGTGCTTTCCCACCGCCTCGACAACTTCCAGGGACTTGCAGGGTCTGCTGCTGGGTTGGTTCGTTTGCTCTTCTGCTTTCACTGCTCCCTCTGCTGCTGTTGGTTCTCCCCCTTTATTTATTTCTAAAACCTAGCAACATTCAGCAACTATTGGGAACCACTTCAGAGCAACTCAAAGGGGTTATGTCTGGGTGAATTTTAGCCCCATGTGTTTAGTGCAGTTTATTTTTCTAGACTTTATGATGTTATATCAAACATGAAATTAATCATAACTGTATAACATTTGCATTTGGACATTTTAATACCCTTTTAAAATCTTTCACATTTTAATAAAGGTATTAAAATAGAATTTTCTGGGGCACCCGGATGGCTCAGTTGGCTTAGCATCTGACTCTTGATTTTGGCTCAGGTCATGATCTCAGGGTCGGGAGATGGAGCCTGTGTCGGGCTCCATGCTGGGTGTGGAGGCTGCTTAATATTCTCTCTCCCTCTGCTTCTGCCCCTCCCCGCTGCTCCCTCTCTCAAAATAAATAAATAAATAAATAAATAATTTTTTAAAACAGAATTTTCCTTTAAATACATCAACATAAAAGATGTTGCTTTCCTACGTGATAATTTATTATATCACGCACATCAACTTTTCTCTAAAGAAATATATTATCTAGAGAAACACATCTTTGATTTCATAATAGAAGTCAGTGGGAAAAGAAAATTTATTGTATACACAATTCATATTTACAGTCAGCTTTTTGATGTTTGCATTTACCCAATAATATAATATATCCATATAATCTGTTTTAACTGTAGATTTAAAAAATGTTTTGTTGGCCGCCTTATGCTAGAGCATTACTGCTATTAGAGTGCCATCTTGTGGCTCATGTTGTGATATCTTCTATTCTTTGTTGAGGTAAAAGACACTTGATAATATGATTAGTGGAAAGTTCCAGTGAGATTCTTTTCTTTGGTATGATGGAGGAATAAGACTGTTATATAAAATAGCCAATGGCAAAATGTTGAGTCATCCACAAATTTATAGGAGGTGTTAATTCTTATTTAGCCAATATAATTAAGAAAAGAAAAACATTTATAACTATGTACGGTGATGGGTGTTAACTAGATTTATTGCGGTTATCGTTTTGCACCGTATATAAATATCAAATCATAATATTGTACACTTAAAACTAATACGTCAATGATACCACAATTTAAAAAAAGAAATTAAGCTTTCAGAACATTGAATATATTTGTTAACTTATTGTATCATGATACACAAACCATATATACACTGGTAATATACCAACAACCAGAATGCAATAATATAAACTTGACCCTAAACTTAAATTAGCTTTAATTTCTTTTGTTATTCAGATGATTCTTTAGAGTCCTATAGGTCTACACTGTGAATATCAAAAAGTTCATATTTGAGCTTTCTGGTTGCTTGGATTTAAAGTTAAATGTGATGCCATATTTATAAAGGACTGTGCCTACGGGAATAGTATGATTGCTAGCAAATCCACCATTTTAATTGATCCTTTGTAGAATTACAACCACATGATCTTATGTATTGCTTTATTCCTAATGAGAATTAAACAGAGATTGAGAGATAATGGTAATGATTTTTATGTTTTAATTATAGAAATGCCTTCAAATACCTTATTTTCCAACCATCTCGAAGTGATAGAAGAGATTCCTTTCATTGCTACATGTATTTTCAAAGTTATGAGACTTATAATTGATGGGAGAATGAGTGGTTTTGTTGTTGAAAATAAAAGGACAAAAGCAAAATCATATTCTCCAAACATATACAGATAATACTGGAAAGAAGTATAACTGGAAGGAAGTATGGAAAGAATTAGTGATGGCACGTTGGCCCTTGGAAACTGCAGTTATTACAATAAAACACGTGTTATATTTGTTATGATTAAAGGGACAGTTATCACAAATCACATCATTTCAGAAGAACTTTCTTTGAATCAGACACAGGTAAACATCCATAGTAACTTCCACTTACTAAGTTCTTACTATTTGCTAACTGCTTTACTTACTTGTGCCATTTAATCCGTACAATGACCTAACAAAGTATCATTTTACAGACAAGGAAATGGAGCAAAGCCATTAAGGGACTTGTTCAAAGTCACATTGCCAGTAAAGGGCCTCCTCTGCTTAGAACCTGCATGTGTCTGATTCTAGGTCTTGTGCTCATAAATGTGACCAAAAGTCTTTTATAACCGTGTTCTGAAGCCTGCATTGTCCATGCTTCTCAACCAAGCCCAGCCAAGTGCAGAACAGCCATGAGCAAATCAATGAGACAGCGAAGCATGAACAGTAGTTAACCCAGACTAGTCTATTACGGGGGGGGGGGGGTTATTAGGTGGCCCGCCTGCCAGTATGGCTGAAGCAAGGCTACCAATCATTTGAGTAACATGATTGTTAAATACCAAAGTAGGTAAATGCCAGCCACATCAGATTTTTTAAAGGATAGTCACCACCACGGATATATGTATATTTTGGCTTCCTCCAAATGACCAGCATTGGGATTTTTATTCAGAAGAAAAAAAAAAAAAAACATATATCTTCTATCATTATCTTCTTCCAGCTATCTGTTTGGGAAAGGTGCTAGGTCACTGATTTCAGCTGAAGTCAGGGTCCCTGTTGAGTCTTTTTTTTTTTTTTTTTTTGAAGCTCACAGTTTAAAGCTGTAGACAAACCACTATGCCCTGTATACATCAAAATATGAAGCTGAATTTCAAGGATGGATTGTAATATTATGATCATATAAACCTTGCAAAACCGATTTGTATGACTGCATCGTTTTTTTTAAGCTGCATGTTAAGTAGGTACAGTGCTAAGCAACCAGTGTAAAAAATTATATATAGCTGGTAGTATTTTACACATTTATACCCAGAAATGGAAAATCTTGTCAGAATTTCTTTAAAAACCTGAGGATGCCTGGATTAATAACCAGAAGGGAATTGTGGGGGCTACCATTTGTTGTCCTCCCTATATCCAGCCCCACCCCCACTCTACTCTCCCCCCCCAATGGCACCCCAGCGTGCTCAGGGGACGGCCGAGAGCTCGTCCCCTCCAAGAGTGTAGGCTCCTACCCCAGTGCCGGGGATGAATCATGGTTGGTCTAAATCTGTTTTAGTAATCTCATTCTTCTCTGTCTGGTCTGGGAGTGACCATGTGACAGATTTGGGTCAATGAGATGTAAATGGAAATTTTTGAATGGGGCACCAGGGAAATCTTGTGTCTTCCTGATTAACACCAATAACCTTGATTGACATAGCCATTCACCTTCCCCGTTCTTCTGCCTGGAACACAGCAGGTATGATGCCTGGAACACAGCAGAAACGTGTGACCATGAGATGACAAGTGTGAACACAAAAATTCATTTTCTAAGGGAGTTAGGGCAGAAATATAGAAAGACCCTCCGTCTCTGACAGCATCATTAAACAGCTGTATCATCCCAGGGCTGCTTTGGACTTCTTGTTACGTAAGAGAAATTTTATTTACTTAAATTACCATTTGTTGGGTTTTCTGTTACCTGCAGCCTGCGTATTAGGTTGAGTCATATGAAATTCCATTTTTTGTGGTTTAAAAATTGCTGAAGATCAAAAAATTCATATGGTTCAATCGATATTATGAACTGATGTAGAATTCAAAATCATTTCACTTCTTCAGTAGTCAAAACCTCTCCTTTCCTTCTCTCCTGCCTCCTGAAAGTAAATCTTTTTGTCAAGATCTTTGACATTTAACCCGTGGTGTGCTGGTAAACTAGTCTGCTGGGGTGGGTGGAGGGAGAAAAGCCCAGATGTGTGGCATTTACTGATTTCTGTGGTGTTAACGCAACCACCACGGCCCTACCAACTTGAGGTCCCGCTGGAGGAAAGAGATGCGCACACTCCGCTCGGGGGAGCTGGGACCACAGCCAGAGCCAGCACCACCACCTCCGCCGTGCTGGCCGCCGCTCTCCGCCCTAGTGTGCGAAGGGCTACGCGAACGTCATTAGGAAGGGATTGATTATTCCCCATTGTCATTTTTCTTTGTAGGGTTGAGAGAACCCTAATTAAGACTTGGGAAATTGGACAGTGGAAATAAGTGTCTTTACCCTTTGATTCATTTAGATCTTATGAGAAAGAATAAAGAAAATACGTAGCCAAAGAAGACAGTAGCCACCAGGGAAACGTAAAATAATAATTAACTCATTTTTTTTTAAGTACCATTTCTATTGCCTCAGTCTATTAGTTGTCTCTGAAAGAATGGGTAAGAAAGTAAAACAAGACACGTCTCATTTTGTTATTCACTTTTTTTTTAACAACAGTATTTTTTTTTTTTTTTTTTTGCGGTAAAAGAGAATGAGGCATTTGGCTTCCATTTGGGGCAGTGACCTTTATAAAGCTACAATAAAACTCATCTCCTCTAGCTGTGAAATGCCAAATAACCACCCAGTTTTCAAACATTGACTTTTCTATTGGTTTCAGGCAACCTATCCAAGCAGTGATTAAAATTCTTCCCAGTTTAAGCCCAACCACAACCTAAGGTGCTCCAACAGACCACCAGTATCAAATGGAAAGTCTCTGCATTCCTTGTTATGCGTGTCTTTGTCCTAGACTGAGAGACTATCTCCAGAACTACATACAGCATTATTTTACTATCTTGGTTTTCCCTTTAGACTCAAGAAGCCCACCTTTGAAATGTGGGGGAAACAGGAGCTTTATTCCTGTGTGGGCACTTGAAACTGAAAAACGATGCAGAAAAGGGCTCCTCTCAGTTAACCCACACCACCCTTCAGATGTTGCAGGTGGAATATTCTATGTGGACAGAAACCAAAATGCCTTCCAGTCCTGAAAATGTTTGTTTGTTTGTTTTTTAATGTTTACTTTTATGTTAAAGCTAGGCACATTTGCACTATAAATCAAATTATTTATTTTCTTTAGAAAAACATCTGATACCAGTTGATATGATCAGACATACTTATAAAAGAAGAAAAGTAATAAATTAGAGGAGAGCAGAATTAACATGGTTTGGGGCTGAGAAGTCTGTAGAGAAGGGATCTGACCAAGGCTTTGAAAGATTGGGAGAGATTTAAAGGCTAGAGAAGCAAAGGGGTGCGAGGAGAGGAGAAGGGGAGGTCGCTGAGGGTCCATGTTTTCTCCCAGTGGCTCTCCATATCTCGCAAGCATCATCAGTTTCAAGAAAGGTACAGCAAAACAACTTCTAAAATCCCACCCATCTCAGGGTTGTTTATAACCATGACTTAGGATTCTAATGTCTGAAACCATTTGTTGTGCTCATGACCTTGAGAATGAGGAGCCGTTGGGTGTGGTGCCTATTCCAGGAAGGCTGTGGGTCTATGGGCCCGTCAGGTGTCTTTCTCCAAATTGCCTTTCATCTATTGTCTCTTTTTCTTCTGCTTAAATGCTGTTTACGAACAGGAACAACCTTTGATTTTCTGTCTTTTAATGTAATGTATTACTCAAAGTATAATCATGTACATTCTGTTTCAAAAAGAGTCAGCAAAATTCCTAACTCTTACATGATGGTAATATCAGGCCCACAAATCTTAGATGGAGGTGGAGATTCTGAAGTCACTTCCATTCAGACTTGTGTTTTGTTGTGTCCCTTCGTGGTTCAAGTGGGGATACATCCGTCCCTACTATGTCCCTTGGTCATAGGGTCTCCAGTCTTGGTGGGGAGTGAAAAAAGCATGAAGCGAAGTGTCTTCATGTTTCGTTCTATGAAATCCCCACAACATTCCAGTGTGTAAAGTTACGACCCTCACTTCGCAGAGGAGCCAGCTGAGGCTCAAAGAAGTTAAGCCACTTGCCGAAGTCCTGCCAGAGTCGCAGAGCCTGCAGAACGTGAGAACCCTGGCGTGGGCCCCCAGCGCTTACCGTCATTGCTGCCACACGCTCGGGTGCTGATACAATTACAAAATATCCCCCTGCCTCCTTGTCTCCCAAAGGCATTCGTCCCCTCCTTGACATACCTACTAACTTAATGCTAGTCTGTTTCGTTGTAGGTTCCTGCCTAGATTTACTGTAATAACCTCCTAACTGATCTCCGTGTCTCTGATCCTGTCCCCACTCCCTTGTGCATTTTTTTACCCAGCCAGCAGGGTGTTTCCCAAACTGTCAGTGGGATCAAGCACCTCCGTGTGGCTTACACTAGGAATCTGAACCTGCATCCCTCAGGACCCCTGGCTCTATGTGTTGTGAACCCTGCCTTCCTCTATCCCCACTCCCCTGCACAACTGACACCCCAATTCTAGGAAACCAGCTGAGTTTTCCCAAAGACATCATGCTTTTGCATAGCAACTCTTTGCCTTTGTATGCTTTGCTTTCTGCCTGGAATGTGCTGACTCTCTTTTTTTCCATGTGGCTAGTTTCTACTAGCCCTTCCAATCTCTAGTCAGGGAGCATCTCTCTGTCACAGTATCCTGGGCACGGCCCACACTGCAGCTGTCTTTAAGGAGACCCAAGTCAGTTCAGGAGGTGGACAACTAAACCAAGTAATAGGCAGTTCCTGTTTTTAAGTCACAGATCTTAATATCCCACAATGCATAGTCTTACGGTATTCACAAAGAAAAACACCTTCCTTTAGATTGCTGTGCTTTAAATGTGAATGACACTTGACTGGTCAAGGAGTCTTCACCATAACCCATGTTCCTAGAACCCATGTTCTCCTCATTTGTCAAATCTACTGGGAGGAGCACTCTAAAGTATTTTTACAACAGAATTAATTTTATGTCTTTATTTCCCTTGGCAATTGTGGTTTTTGGTTTATTTATTTCTTTGTATTCTTTCTTGAATTTCCTAAAAAGACTGAAGATACCAAAACAATTTAAACGGGAAATCTCAAAAGACATTTTCTTTTTGAAATGAACTAAGCCATTACCTATTGCTTTACCTTGTAAGTTTTATTGATCTTTGACCCTGGACATGAAGTAGGAAGAGGAGGTTGACTAACTGCAGAAGAGGCAAGTGCATTTCATGGGTTGGCAGTGTTGAAATAAGATTAATCCATAATTAAACGAGGAGTAAGAGATCAACCTGGAAACAGTGTGTGAGGTCACTCTATGCTTTTAAGCTAGACTCTAGCAGATTGTGAACCTTCTCCCACCCCTCAAATGCCCCTCATACTCTCCTCCCTCAATAGCCATTCTGATATTTGATCTTTTGCACAGTTGACCAACGAATGCTCACCAAGATGAAAAGTCAGGAGAGAGTTTGCATTAATACCATAGCCTCGTGTGGGGGGCACATGGATGTAGATCGTCCAAAATGTTTTTACATAAAGTACATTAAGAGAGTGCTGAGTAAAAGACATTCTCATTGACAAAGATGTGGGAATTCTTTGGAAGCTCAGAAGTGAATAAAAGCAGAGGGTAACAAACTGGTAAATCACAGGCCTTCCTCTACTCTAGGATGGCAGAAATACAAATATTTATAAAGTAATATAGAAGTTGCAGGTTTCAGAAAATGGTTGTCTTATAACCTTTTATAAGACTTGCAACATTTGAACATATTGGACTGGATATTAGCTATTCTTGCTTGGCCCTTAGTCCCAGCTTCTTTTGTATGCCTTCTGTATCTTAAGGCCTAGAAGTCCAAAAAACCACATTTTTCAAAATCACTTGGAGCTAAAGGTTTTTTTTTTTTTTTAAAGATTTTATTTATTTATTTGAGAGAGGGAAGATGAGCAGTGGGAGGGGCAAAGGAAGAAGGAGAAGCAGAATCCCAGCTGAGCAGGGAGCTGGATGCGAGGCTTGATCCCAGGACCCTGGGATCATGACCTGGGCCAAAAGTAGATGCTTAACCAACTGTGCCCCTGGAGCTAAAGTTTTAAATGTGATTTGGGTCCAGATAATGATATATACTCATATAAATATAGAGAGTAGAATTACAGGGAAGCCCACCTTTGTGGTGTGTGAGTTGGCAAGCAGGATCCACAAACATAAGCGCTGCGATAGCTGGATCCTGTGCTCTCGCGGTGAGGGCTCAGCTTCCTGGGTGTGAGCAGCTGTGGAGGCAGCTGTGACCATGAGACAGCAGCACAGGGAGCTAGACCATGAAGCCAATGGTCCAATGGTAGCCCCATGACTTTCCAATGGATTTGTAAGTGCCTCATTGCCTACATTCTGTTCCTTCCTAATTGAAAAAGCTCAATTGTTTTCTAGTTCATGCACTGAACTTCCATATAACATCTGAACAGCAAGAAGAAGCAGCCTGATTTATTAAACACAAACAATTCAACACCTATGACTAACTCTGTTGTACCCCACAACACTTTGTCAGCAGATAGATCCCAAAACTGGGGGAAGGGTTACTGAAGGTCTGTCTATGAACGCTGTGCTTCCATAGGCATTCTGTGGTTTTGAAGTATGGGAAGCAGACACGGAGGAATTGGTAAGTATAACAGGAATCCGCCTGTGGAAAGAGTGACCTCTGAGTTAATGAAGGATCATTAAAGACACGGTGTTTCTTACAATCATTAGTCATTCTCTCCTCCTTACCCTCATCGTCTCCTCTGCTGGGTTCTCCTTTCCCTGACCTCTGAATGTTGAAGTATCCCAAGGACCACCCCTCGAACTTCTCTCGGCACCTATACTCATTCCTTAAATGATCTCACTTGGTCCTATGGTTTTAAATGCCATCCTTATGATGATGGCTTTAAGTCTTCAGGGCAGACTCTTTCCAGTTCAGCACGTGGTTAGTTTGTTCATGGAGGGGTTGGGGAGAGGATTGTGGGGAGGGGTGGGTAATTCACTAGTACTCAGATTCTTTGAAAATCCATATGATTGATGAACGAAGTCTTCTAGAAATCATCCATGAAAGGCCTTGCTGAGATCGAGAGGCACAGTCTATTCACATTACACTGAGGCTCTTAGTATGTTTAATAACAGAAAAAAGGACAAAACAATGTTACAAAATTGTGATGCCTTTTAAATGTTTATTCAATAATTTAATGCCTTTAAAGCACACACAAATACAATCCCTCTACTGATAGCCTCATTTGGCATGGCCTTTTGTTCCTTCCTACCAGTTGTCCTATAACCATGTGACTGCTAACACCAAGCAAGTCTTAGAGGAGGTGAGGGGCACTTAGATCAGAGGCTGTCCTTCCTTTGAGTGCAGGGAAATGGAGCTGGGCTCACCACGACTGGACTCCCTACACTCATCCACTCACTCCCAGGGTTATTATCTTCAAATAGTCCCATCTTTGACAAGGACCAGCACCTTGACGAACTGTAATCAGGCTCTTCTGAGCACTCTTCTCGACTGGCCTCATCCTTGGTCTGCTAGGCCAGTTTGACCGTAGACCTTCCCCTACCACGGGATCCCAGAAAGGCAAATATTTATGAAGAGAATCCCCCAATTGATGATCATGTTCCTCTTCCTTCACCTTTGATATCTAATTAAGTCTCATTAATCTTCCACTGGTAGGTCTCCTCCCCCTGCCCCTTGGCTATACATTCCCAGCAGCCCTTGCTGTCTTTGGAGTTGAGTTCAGTTCTCTACTAAAGTCCGTCTCTTCTACTTCCGTGGCTTGAATAAATCTGTCTTGCCATTTTTAACAAGTGTCTGATGCAATTTCTCTTTGACACCTTTCACTTTTTCTCTTTTAAAACTATGGCCTACTTAAGACAAATGGGGCTGATAGGCTAGAATGAAGTCCTCATGGTAGATGTCAGCGGGGAGTCCTGCCCAGTCCCCCACCACATACTTGACGGTGGACACTGGACTCTGAATCAGAGAGAGATGAGGATAAACCCTGAGCAACACTGGAGTCAATATTTTGTCTTCTGCTTATTGCCTCTTTCATAATATTATTTACTCCTCACAAAATACCAGGTTGAGAGTACATTTTATCTGCATGGCAGCCCCGTAATTGAGAATCGCGGCATCCTACCTACCTGCCAGTTTTCTATGTTTAAGATTTTCTTTCTAGCTGACACCATGAATCAAAGCTTATCAAAACAGTGTCTGCTCCTTCAGAGAACTGGTGCCATTTAAATGTGCTGATAGAAAACAATGGTAGGGGAGGGAAAATTTTCCTGTTTTCCCTTCTAGGTTCTTTGGCTGGTCTAATGGTTAAATTGACGTAAGACAGATTAATAGGAGAAAAACAAATTTCATATGTATGAGAGTCCCATTTAAAGAAGTGACAAAAGCAGGAAGTGATTATACCTTTTAGGCAAGGAAACAATAAATTTGTAAAGAATTGACAAGACAAAGGGGTTTGGGCTCCGGGCAGTAAATTAGTGAAGGAGTAACTTTGTTTATACAGTTTTCTTTGCCCTAAATTCCCTGTTTCTGGTGATAAGGATGCCTTCTATCCTCCCAGTGCAGGGAGGGTAAATTTCCCATGGGAGATTTATTTCCTGCTTTCAGGAAGACAAGCGAGGGTCAGCCGTTTGTCTTTGTCATGTAACTTTACTTCAAAATACTCAATATGGAACTATGTGTGGTGACAGATGGTAACTAGACTTATTGTGGTGATCATTTCACAATATATACAAATATCTAATCATTATGTCCTCTACCTGAAACTAATATCATGTTACATGTCATTATACCTCAACAAAAACAAATATGCCAGAATAGTCAATATGCCAAAGTGGCATATTTTAGGGTGGCATATTCTGCTCTCCTTCAAAATACTAAAGTATAGTCATTCTAAAGAGTGAAACGCTCCAAATGTATGTATTGTTCCTCTCTGTATTTGTATGTTTAACAGGAAATATTGCTTTGACACCATGAAGACTTCTTTTTTTTAAGACTTTTTTTTTTAAGATTTTATTTATTTGAGAGAGAGAGAGGCAGGTAGTGACAGACATAGCAAGAGAGATCACAAGTGGGGAGGAAGGGAGAAGCAGACTCCTGCCGAGCAGGGAGCCTGACATGGGGCTCGATCCCAGGACCCTGGGATCATGACCTGAGCCAAAAGCAGACGCTTAACTGACTGAGCCACCCAGGCGCCCCCACCAGGAAGACTTCTTCTTAATTGTGGAGGGCTGCTAAAAACTGAAACTGTCTATTCTCATACTCAGCCTGGACACCAAGAACCAATACCATGCCTACTATCTACATTAGCATGACTTTGCTATTCCCCTGTCTTTATCCGCATGACTTTATTTTTCTAGGAGTGTTCTGCTCAGGCAAATGGCTTGATTGTTTATTACAGGAACTTCGCAAAAACCCATCATCTCTTCAACAAAAAACATCAACAGATTCTTTGAACCCTTTGCCCTGATGTCTCCACCAATCCTGGACTGTTTTACCCATGATCTGTACCCAGTTCTGAGCCCCATTTTGAAAGACCCACATTAAATCTCACTTCCAAGTCTCCATAAATTCTGTCCGAGCCTTCCCCCACCCCAAGACAACATCAAAGTTTTGCAAGGTGATGTTCATCCTAACTGAGGTAAGTGATAAACTCAAATTTGTGCTATCGCCAGTTTGTGCTGGTGATATTTGGGGAGCCAGCTTTTGACAGCTCAAGAATTTTGCATTGAGAGAAGTCTGTAGCAACACTATGAAATCATCAACACTTAATGTGAGGATGGCCCGAGGCTGATTTCTTTCAAAATGGATATTATAGAGAAGCAGAGAGATTGGTGCCAGAAAATTATTTTAGTTGTCAGGATAGACTAAAACCTCCACAGGAGGCCAAAGTTTTGTCATTCCTCAAAAATCCAAGAACTCACATGGGTCATTACCATGTCCATATTATTTGAATGAGCCAATTAAAAAGCTAAGATAGGTCTTACAAAGTGTACTAGTGAAACATGCTAATTCTAAATATAAAAATGTTGGAACTTTACATTGTAATTCTTAAACGAGGAATGCTTTTCATATATAGCTATTATGGAAATGCAGATATGATAACATATTTAATTTTGGAAGAAGAAAAAGGATATGTGTGAGTTACCACAAGTTTTCCAATATCTGTCTTTAAAGCTTCTAAGAACTAATATGTAACAAACTTAAAGGGGGGATTTTTCTTTTACTCAGCTTCATTGTAATGTTTAGTATTTAATATTCAAGAAGCCACTAGAGGGCCCTAAAGCCCACCTCAAATCCAGAAGACCTCCAGTTCAAAGGGAGTGAGCAACACACACCATTATGTATAAGCTGGCAAGAAGCAGAAGAAAAAAAAATCTAGTCATTTGCTCATGAGTAAAACTGAGGAAAGATAATAATTCATTCAAAGGCATAAGATCTACCGTGTGTTAACTTAATTGATCAAGAGAATCCAGTTTTATTTCTTGAGCACAGTAGCATTTTTTTCTTCCCGGTAACACAGAGGTCCATACCATAATAACCAACTTGTCTTCAGTGTAAGTAATTTTCGCAGCTACTAATATATGAGGGGCTTGTTTTCCAGTGTAGGTCTGATTATTAGAACTCCTAAACAGGACTTTTCTAGCAAAGAAATTCAATGTATAAGAAGTAGTGAATTTTAGTGGAGCTGCAACTCAATTGATCAACACAAGAGACAAGAAACAACACTACACATACACATTCTACCCTGGTGCTTCTGTCCCTCGCTTCTATTCCTGCTGGCCGGTCTGCTGCCCCACAGGAGAGGGCCTGTGGCTCTTGGTCACCACACCTCCCAATAATATACTTTAATCAGTTGGTCATTAAAGCGTCCCCGGCCTGATGGTGCCAGGCATAGGATAGGTGCTTAATATATATTCATTGAAGAAGTTCTACATATTACTTAGATGGACAAAGTCACATTTAGTGCTATAAGTTGGTTGGCTTATTCAAAACAGAAATACAAATTAAGTAAACGTTCCGAGTTCCACCGTGTGTTGATATCGAAGTAGAGATAAGGAGTTAGCATGAGTGAGCACAGGGTGCAAAGCAGGGATTCCTCAGTGCTAGGAAGTGGGAGCCCGAGCTGGCCTTGGGGCTGGCCCAGAGCCTCCCGGGAATGAGGAGAAATCTGGAGAAGATATCAGATTTTCCACAGGGCATGAAATGGGCATTCAAGCTAATCTGATTAAAATCTTCAAGAATCAAAAGACCCCAGCAGACCCAAAGTTGTTACATAAGCATTTTAAAATAGAAGCTACGCTGAGCAGTGGGCAGCCAAAATGCAAACGACAGAAAGGATCTGGGTAAATTGGCTCTCGCAGCTTCATGATGCTGAAGGAAATGAGATCAGCCTCAGGCAAAGAAGGCAGAAGGGGGAAGACAGAGCCTTGAGCAATAACCTTTCGCGAGCACATCTGCGATGGGGAGGCAGCAGCTGAACGTCCCCAAAAGAAGCTGATAAGGTCAACAGTGGGCATTTCTTAATCAGTCATGGCTCCAGATTCTTTAAAATACAAATGCCTAGATTTTTCCTGGAAAATAAAGGTTTGTTTCATGAGTGAACAGCCACATTAATAAGGGGAGAAAAATTATTTTGCCCTTTTCTCTGTTTTGTTGTTCCTGTCACTCCTTCTCCCGTTAAGGTTAATTCTATGTCTGAGAAGAGCATATGTTTTCATTATCTGGTAAAAATGTCTGAATTTTTATATTTATTAGCATACTTTATTTGCTTTTGTCATAATACATCCAGAAATAAAGGAAATTGCAGACGTTTTTGTTTTGTGTTTTTTGTTTTGATGGCTCATGAGCCCTCATTTGTCTCGAGGTACCCCTGGTGTTTTTAAAGAAGCACCACCCTGCTCCCTGTTGGACCAGAAACCTGAGGAAATCCTTCCGCAGCACCAGTTCCTGATTAGCAAGTTCACTAATTATATCAAATGAAATTAATTTACTCATCAAACATCTATCGATCGTCTACCAGATGCTGCAGATAAAGAGATAAATAAGCCCAGATCCCTACCCTCAAGGAACTCAGGTCAAGTAGAAGTGAAAGAACACCAGTGATTATAAGATACTGTGGGTAAGGATGGCAATGGAGGGTCACATGGTCTAAAGCTTTGGGCTGCAGCTGATTTATTAGGTAGGAGTAGATTCAATGGAAGAAAACCCAGCCAACACTCACCTGAACAAAAAGGAGTTTATTTGTCTCATAAAAGGGCTGGAACAGGAGCTCATGATGCCATCAGGGACCCAGTCTCATCTGTCTTTCCCTCTGCCATCCTTAAGTTGGAAGCATTCACCTTCAAGGCAAAGATGGGGGATGAACAAAGGGCAAAATGAGGCCTGCTACTGGTCCATGCTGTCCTTTTTATCAGGAAAGTGTTGAGGAGGAAAAATTTTATTTTACCCTTCAAGGCTCTGATCACTGGTCTAAGAATTGGCAGACAGATTAATAGGAGAAAAAACCCAAAGTTTTAATTAGGTATGCATGGAGGCCCAATAATGAAATGGAGACTCAAAGAAATGACCAAGGCAGGCATTTTCTAATGCTTTTTAGGCAAAGAGACGATAAATCTGTGAGGAATTGACAGGACAGAGAAAACTCATGTTTGGGAGCTTCAGTTAGTATGGAATTCTAAACAGAATTTAGACTGTGGTAGTTAATTAGTAAAAGTACCAGCCTTCTTGGCTCTGAACTTCCTGTCTCAGTTGGTAAGGATGTCTCTTTATCTCATGGTACAGGGAGGGTACCTTTCAAATGGGAGATTTATTTCCTGCTTTCTGGTGACAGAGGTGGGGGTGGGGTGGGATCAGAGTGTTCTTGCATTGGCTGTTTCTTTTTTTTTTCTCATTTTTTTATTATTATGTTAATCACCATACATTACATCATTAGTTTTTGATGTAGTGTTCCATGATTCATTGTTTGTGCAGAACACCCAGTGCTCCATGCAGTACGTGCCCTCTTTAATACCCATCACCAGGCTAACCCATCCTCCACCCCCCTCCCCTCTAGAGCCCTCAGTTTGTTTTTCAGAGTCCATCATCTCTCATGGTTCGTCTCCCCCTCCGACTTACTCCCCTTCATTCTTCCCCTCCTGCTATCTTCTTCTTTTTTTTTCTTAACATATATTGCATTATTTGTTTCAGAAGTACAGATCTGTGATTCAACAGTCTTGCACAATTCACAGCGCTCACCATAGCACATACCCTCCCCAATGTCTATCTCCCAGCCACCCCATCCCTCCCACCCCCCACCACTCCAGCAACCCTCAGTTTGTTTCCTGAGATTAAGAATTCCTCATATCAGTGAGGTCATATGATACATGTCTTTCTCTGATTGACTTATTTCACTCAGCATAACACCCTCCAGATCTGTCCATGTTGTTGCAAATGGCAAGATCTCATTCCTTTTGATGGCTGCATAATATTCCATTGTGTATATATACACCACCTCTTCTTTATCCATTCATCTGTCGATGGACATCTTGGCTCTTTCCACAGTTTGACTATTGTGGACATTGCTGCTATAAACATTGGGGTGCACGTACCCCTTCAGATCCCTACATTTGTATCTTTGGGGTAAATACCCAGTAGTGCAATTGCTGGATCGTATGGTAGCTCTATTTTCAACTGTTTGAGGAGCCTCCATACTGTTTTCCAGAGTGGTTGCACCAGCTTGCATTCCCATCAACAGTGTAGGAGGGTTCCCCTTTCTCCGCATCCCCGCCAACATCTGTCGTTTCCTGACTTGTTAATTTTCGCCATTCTGATGGGTGTGAGGTGGTATCTCATTGAGGTTTTGATTTGGATTTCCCTGATGCCGAGCGATGTTGAGCACTTTTTCATGTGTCTGTTGGCCATTTGGATGTCTTCTTTGGAAAAATGTCTGTTCATGTCTTCTGCCCACTTCTTGATTGGATTATTTGTTCTTTGGGTGTTGAGTTTGGTAAGTTCTTTATAGATTTTGGATACTAGCCCTTTATCTGATACGTCATTTGCAAATATTTTCTCCCATTCTGTCGGTTGTCTTTTGGTTTTGTGGACTGTTTCTTTTGCTGTGCAAAAGCTTTTTATCTTGATGAAGTCCCAATAGTTCATTTTTGCCCTTGCTTCCCTTGCCTTTGGCGATGTTTCTAGGAAGAAGTTGCTGCGGCTGAGGTCGAAGAGGTTGCTGCCTGTGTTCTCCTTTAGGATTTTGATGGACTCCTGTCTCACGTTTAGGTCTTTCAACCATTTGGAGTCTATTTTTGTGTGTGGTGTAAGGAAATGGTCCAGTTTCATTCTTCTGCATGTGGCTGTCCAGTTTTCCCAACACCATTTGTTGAAGAGACCGTCTTTTTGCCATTGGACATTCTTTCCTGCTTTGTCAAAGATGAGTTGACCATAGAGTTGAGGGTCCATTTCTGGGCTCTCTATTCTGTTCCATTGATCTATGTGTCTGTTTTTCTGCCAGTACCATACGGTCTTGATGATGACAGCTTTGTAATAGAGCTGGAAGTCCGGAATTGTGATGCCGCCAGCTTTGCTTTTCTTTTTCAATATTCCTCTGGCTATTCGGGGTCTCTTCTGGTTCCATACAAATTTTAGGATTATTTGTTCCATTTCTTTGAAAAAAGTGGATGGTATTTTGATGGGGATTGCATTGAATGTGTAGATTGCTCTAGGTAGCATTGACATCGTCACAATGTTGGTTCTCCCAATCCATGAGCATGGAACGTTTTTCCATTTCTTTGTGTCTTCTTCAATTTCTTTCCTGAGTATTTTATAGTTTTCTGAGTACAGATCCTTTGTCTCTTTGGTTAAATTTATTCCTAGGTATCTTATGGTTTTGGGTGCAATTGTGAATGGGATCGACTCCTTGATTTGTCTCTCTTCTGTCTTGTTGTTGGTGTATAGGAATGCCACTGATTTCTGTGCATTGATTTTATAGCCTGCTACTTGACTGAATTCCTGTATGAGTTCTAGCAGTTTTGGGGTGGAGTCTTTTGGGTTTTCCACATACAGTATCATATCATCTGCAAAGAGTGAGAGTTTGACTTCCTCTTTGCCGATTTGGATGCCTTTGATTTCTTTTTGTTGTCTGATTGCTGTGGCTAGGACTTCTAATACTATGTTGAATAGCAGTGGTGAGAGTGGACATCCCTGCCGTGTTCCTGACCTTAGGGGAAAAGCTCTCAACTTTTCCCCATTGAGAATGATATTCGCTGTAGGTTTTTCGTAGATGGCTTTTATGATATTGAGGTATGTACCCTCTATCCCTATACTCTGAAGAGTTTTGATTAAGAAAGGATGCTGTACTTTGTCAAATGCTTTTTCTGCATCTATTGAGAGGATCATATGATTCTTGTTCTTTCTTTTGTTAATGTGGCATTGGCTGTTTCTTAAGTAACTTTTAATTCAAAATAATCAATATGCCAAAGTGGCACATTTTGCAGTGGCCTGTTCCTGGTCCCTGCAAAAGCAAAAGCAAAACAAAACAAAACAAAACAAAAAAACCCAAAACTTTTCCAGAGGCCCTAGCACATATATGTTCTCCTCTCATCCATCAGAGCTACACCGCAGGTCCACCCCTTGCTGGAAGGGGGCTAATGAGAAGGGGGCTTGGAATAAGAATTAGGCTAGCCAATTCACAGTACGGAACACACTAATGCATTTCAGAACTCTCCATTGTTCTTTCTCGACCACTCAAGCAACCACTCTTCTCTAGTTCATCTGAACACTGGTAGGGAAAGAGTAGCAGATGATCCCTAAATATGCCTATGGTTATTGCTGTTCCAAAACATTTCCCTGGAGTAAGATGATGGTAAAGGAAGTTCATCTTTTTGAGAAGACATTTAGTCTTTCAGAGTTGAACTGGAAATTTAAAGAAGAGTCACTGTGTCTCCTTAAGTAGGTTTACCCTTCCGCTCTTTGGAGCTCAGTATCTGTTTTAGACTACAGGGGACTCAGCAGCCCCAACTCCATTTTCAGTTGAGGTGACCAAAACTTCACCCTTTTGCTGGTATCCCCATCATCTCTTTACAAGAGAACTGAATGTTCCCTCCCAAGGGGATCCTCTTTCCCAGCTTCCTGGGAATGCCAGGCACTCCAAATATTCCCTAACCTACTGTCAAATAAGGGAATGGCATTCATTAGGCACTCATTATGTGCCAGGCACTGTATTAAGTTCCTTTAATCCTTCAACTACCATCTTATGAGAAGTATTAAGGTACATAAAAATTAAGTCCCTTGTCCAAGGTCAAAAGGAGAGTTACTAGTAGAGTGGGAATTCAAACCCAGGCAATCTGCTTCTCAGTGGGCACTGGGCAGGGGCACCTCTCTTCATCTATATTGCATTCTTAATCTACTTTAAGCCTTAGAGAAAATTATGTTCTTAGGAACTCTTCAGATACAGGCAGTCTACTTCTCAGTGGGTACTGGGCAGGGGCATGTCTCTTCATCTATATTGCATTCTTAATCTACATTACATCTTAGAGAAAATTATGTTTTTGGGAACTCTTCAGATACAGACAGTAGGACCTTGTAACCAGCTCTAAGTCACCTTAGAAAGATACATGGTTAGCATTAATAATTCAGGAATGTAAGAAAGTTTAAGATTTTAATTGTTCATTCATTTATTCTATAAATATTTATTGAACCCTTGATATATATGCTAGGTACTATTTCTGGGTTGAGGATTCAACTATGAGCAAGATAGCATGGTCCCTCCCCTAAGAATTTATACTCTCTAGAGAAGACAAGCAAATAAATGAAATTTGATGAGTGATAGGAAAAATTCACGGTGCTATAAAAGTACATTATGGGTATGGTTCCTATTTGGAGGATGGAGGAGGGGAGCTGTCACTTCTAGGAGGAAGTGACATTTAAGCCCTCTGAAGGGTTGAAGTTAACTAGACAAAGAACTTGATGGGAAAGAGTGTTCCAGGTAGAGGGTGTGTGTGTGTGTGTGTGTGTGTGTGTGTTGGTGTACATCTAGAGTCACAGAAACCTGACTTATTGGAGAATTAGAATGAATCACAAAACCCCTAGGGCAGAAGTTCAAGGAGAAGACAGGAGTGGGCAGAAGTCGAGTCATGAAGAACTCTATAACCTTCAAAACCAACTTAAGTTCAAGTATTTTATTTATGGATTTAGTTTTTTACAGTTAGAATCACAATGTTACCAGCAAAGAAACCATAATACAGCTAGCATCATTTTTGTTCCAGAACAGCTTGTTAACTTCATGGTACATTGAACCTTTAAAAATGAGATTTTTTTCCTCATTAAGTTTAAGATATTTGGAAATGAATTCCTTAACATTTGAAAACATTTCTTATGCTTTATGATAAAGGAAATAGGTATCTACGTGTTTGTGTTATCTGACAACACATTTTGATTTTAGTTCTTGTTTCATGATTCCTGGTGAAAGACATATGCTTTAGCTCTTCCAGTGTATTCAGAGGCCACTTTTAAGGATGACTTTCACAAAACAGATTAGAGTTCTTCCCAGAGTATAGGATTTTTAGCATTAGCTTCAGGGAGATAACCAAGATCGGGCACATTCCCTTCACCTTTTCTCCTTGTCCCTTGTCTGGCCCTGAGGCATCTGTGCCAATTGTGAGAGTTGTGTTGGAGACCAGTGAGCAAGTGATTCATGGATCTTCTAAATCCTAGATTTAGAATGTAAGAAATCCCAGTACTACTCAGGTGGAGTGAAGAGATGGGTAAGGAGGCAGAGTTGCCTTTGTGAGAAATCAAGAGAAAAGGCGATATGAGTTGTTTGGTATTGGCTCTTTAGGAAGTGAGGTGAATATGGTGCCCAGTCCTGGGGAGTGTGACCCCTGTGCAGCCAGGTGAAATGGTCCCAACTCAGGTAACCAGGGGCTTAGGGCTCTCTATGCACAGGCCAACTAAAGAGTATCACAATTCTAAGGGATTGATTCATTCAGCAAATATGCCATGGGAACACAGCAATGGATAAAACAGACCTGAGTTCATGAAGCTTATATTCTACTGATAGAATTCAGCAATATTTAAAAAATAATAGTTAATGACTAAATTGGGTATATTCCAAAAATGCAATTTTGAATTTTGGTCTTACATGGAAAAAAAAAATCAATCAATGTAATTCAAGACATTAACAGAATGAAAGAGAAAAATCACATGTCATCTTAATAGCTGCAGAAAAAACATTTGGAAAATTCAATACCCATTCATAACTTTAAAAAGCAAACACTACAAGGACTAAAAGGGACCTTTCTTAACCTAATAAAGGATATTTACAAAACAACCTTTGATGAGTGTCATACTTAATGGTAGAATGTTGAAAGTTTTTTTTTTTTTTTGAGCTTCATAGCAAGACAAGTATTTTATTACCACTTTTATTCAACACACACCATTGAAGAACCTGAAGGTTTTAGCCAGTGCATTTTGAAAAGAAAAATTTAAAAATTGCATAATTATTGGAAATGAAGAACTAAAACATCATTATTCACAGATGATATGATTATGTAAGTAGAAATTAAAAAGAACCCACAGCTAAAATGAAAGAATTAATAAGTGAGTTAAGCAAAGTTACTAGAAACAATATTTTAAAATCAATTTAAATTTCTGTATACAAGCCAGAAAACAATCAAATCGATATCATTTAAAACAACTTCAAAAAATCAAATTAACTTCAAAAATATTAAATATCAAAGAATACATCAAACAAAGGGTAGATATGTAAGACCTCAATGCAAAAGCTATAAAACATTAAAAACATTATTAATAAAAATAAATAAAATAAAATGATATCTAAATAATTGATAAGAAATACCATATTCATGGATTAGAGGAATCAGAACTATAAAGAATAATCCTCCCCAGATGGATCAATACTTAATGCAAACTCCCTCTGATTGATTTTTTTTTAATGAAACTTGACAAGCTGATTTTAAATTTAGTTAGAAATCTAAGGATCAAGAATAGTCTAGACAATTTTTTTTTAAATCCAGCACAGCTGGATTTCTGATGAGCAAGACTATGAAGTTCTACCTGTTGACATTGGCACAAGTTAAGAGAATGGTGCAGGAGAGAAAAATAGAACAATGAAATAGGAAGAGTCAAAAGAGATAACCACATGTGGACACTTGATTTATGAGAAAGGTGGTATGATAGAATTGTGGGGGGAAAGGAGAAACTCTATAACCAATAATATTGGGACAATTAAATATTCATATAAAAAAGAAACTTAACTCCTACCTGACACCATAACTAGATATTAATTCCAGATTTGTTTTTAGTCATGAATGTGAAAAAAAAGTGAAAGAACTTCAAAAAGATATGATAGGAGAATATTTCCACGATGTTAGAGCAGGGAAAGACTTTTAAAATAGGACATAAAAATTGCAAACCATAAAGAAATCATAAAAGCACAAATCACATATTTGATTACATCGAAATTAGTAACTTCTGTTCACCAAAAGACACCGTTAAGAGTGAAAGGGGAAGCCCAGAGCAGAAGAAAATATTTACAACACAAACAACAGCTAACAGGTTATCACAAACATGTAAATAATGTCTACAGATTAATAAGAAAAATGGATAATCCAATACAAAAATGAACGAGCATCACAAAAGAGGCTATTCAAATGGCCAGTAAACTCTTCAATGACATTCAGATTCCTGAAAAACAAACAAAAAGTGAAAGATAAACAAGACACAGAAAAGTGGACGCCATGTGGTTGATTGGCAGACAGGAAGTGCAGAGGGAAGGGAACAGGGTATGCGAGCCCTTAGGCTAAAAGACTTGGTGATAGTCAATAAACCAACATTAATTTTAACTGGGATTCTTGGGACCAGCCTCTGTCATTGGAAACTTAGCAGTTTTCTGTGGGTCTTTGGATTTTCAGTAAGTCTTTCCCTATCCCCATACACCCACTCTGCCCTCAGTTGTAGAGCCCAGTTTTTCTCTGCTGGCTGCTAAATGTGATCATCCTGAAGGAGGCTTAAGGCTGTTTCTTTTTTCATTGGAAGTGTCATTTGGGGCTGAGCAGAGATCTATAGTTGGTTTGTTAGGTGGCAGAAAGGGAGTGCGGAAAATGTAAATTGCAAATTGAATTTTTCTTGAAGGGACAGCTATTGGCTCACATTTTCAGATAATCGGTTATGATGCTGTCAAATAAAATCACTCACAACAGGGGCCATCGCTGATGACCTCACACACTCTTTTAACTCCTTAAAAACTCTTGCTTGTGGCTTCAGCTATATCTCCAGTGAGAAAAACCTGCAATAAGATTTGACCTGAAATCAAGTGATTTGATGATGATATCTGTAGAATTTTTAAGAGTAAACATGCAAGAAGAAAGCAATTAGAGTTATTTACTTAATCACTACTCCGAAAGTGAGCTCAATTCTTCATTTGCGGTGAAACTTTACTCAACAATAGATTTTACCCCAAATGTCCCCAAAAGCACTATCTGGACATAACAAACTACCACACACCTACAAATATTTTCACTCCAACTGTAACTTTATATATAGGGCCTATTGATAAAGTGGAAGAATTATATTAAATACAAATGCTACCAGTCAGTCTTTGGAAGATTTAAATAATGTAGTGAAAGTTTCTATACATTTATGTATTTCAAAATATCTTCTATAAAGTAAATCAGATTTTTTTTAATTTATAAAGACGAATTTTGAGTGTGGTTCAACCATACTCTATTCTAGAAAATCAATTTTTATGCATTACCAATTATTCACGTTAATATATCACAATCTCTATAACTTTAGACACTGATTTATTCATCTTATTTGACAGTAAAAAATAGAGCAACCTAAAATAAAATCAGCATTGCCTTGGTGAAATGTTCTAGTAATCTCTCAAGTCTGAAAATGAATGCCACAGGAAAATGTCACAAACAATAAAAAGTTTGTTAGGGTAATGGAAGAAAATTTAAAGTACTTTCCTAAATGCTCAGAACTAGGCTATGGCCCTGCAACTGTTTTTGAGTGAAAAGTTTATGGGAGGTATTGAGTTACAAGTGTGCTTGAGTTAACACAACTGGAGAAAATGTAGAAAACTTTTTGCCACTAATTCCGGAGAATACTGTACATAGTTGTAAGTGTAAACCCTGATATGATAGCACTTTTTTTTCACATTTGCTGACACAAAGTTGATGGCAACATATATGTAATTCATAATAGTCCATTATCCAGAACGTGTACTGCAGAGAGACCTGTAGGATGTTCCCTGGTGGGGCAGGCTTCCTGGGTGTGGGACATGTGCAGTCACATAAGACCCCAAGCTTAGAAGGGCCTTGCACTAGGTGTAATATCCTGGTCACCTTCTTGAAATTATTAATAATTTTTAGACAAATGACCTGCAATTTCATTTTGCAGTGGGCCCCACGTATTATGTAACTGATCCTCTTCTTTGGTGTGAAAACTGAATTGTGACTCAGGCCACACCTGATGTCCCCCATCCTTGAATATTAAGGAAAATAGTTTTGGCTTTGGTAAAGTGTATACAGAAATCAGTATTTCTTTGGTCTTTCAACCATCTTCCCATCCTTTCTCTCTCTTCATCCTTGGGTCTTCTCTCCCTAACACTGACTGTTATCTACATAAATGTACATCTATTATTACTGGACTCTCTAGTCTATTCCATTGATCTATCCCTGTGCTATAACACAATGTTTTAACTACTACAGCTTTATGATCAATCTTGAATATGGTTATACAAGACCTCACCTTCTTCAGAAGTATCTTGGTTATTCTTGATCCTTCACTATTCCATTTACATTTTAAAACCAGCTTGTTATACTGTTGGGATTTCAGAAGAATTAAAATCATTTGACTGATTTGATGATTTTAGGAGAGATTAAAATCAGTCAAGGAGAGAAGCACGCAGGGCAGAGTTTGGGAGATACCAAACATGGAGCTTCTGTTACCCTCTTCCCATGGAGCCATGGATGCGTTTCTTCTCCAGTTTCTGTGTGTGACAATATGCACACAGTATTGTCAACCAGGGAAGCTCACCTGACCTGGCGTCCAGAGTCCTTACTGATTACATAGGCATGACTGATTGCCCACGTGGCTTATTTCTCTCTAATCACCAGTTCTTCCAGGCATGCCCCAAAGTCTCCACCCTAAATCACATTGTCGTTCTTTCTGATGTAGCCAGCCACCACCCTAAATCATATTGTTAGACTCTCCAGTTATCCAAAGCTCCAGGGCAAGCAGACACTCCTCTCAGGCGTGACCGTGCAAAGGCCGAGACATCACTTCCCAGAAGCCAAGGAAGGCCAGACCTCTTTGGAGGGAAATTTTAAAATCTTTACTACATATGAACTGAATAATATAATTTTACCTTCTTTTTTTTAAGATTTATTTATTTGAGAGAGAGCGAGAGCATGAGCAGGAGGGGCAGAGGGAGGACAGAGAATCTCAGACTCCACGCTAAGTCCTCAGCGTAGAGCCTGATGCAGGGCTTGATCTCAGGACCTTGAGATCATGACCTGAGCCGAAACCAAGAGTCGGATGTGTAACCAACTGTACTGCCCCCATAATTTTACCTTTTAACCTTAAATCAGCTTTGTATTCCTAGAATGAATTCAACCTGATTATAAATTATTTGCTTTTTTATAGATTATGGAATTTGGTTTTATAAGATTTTGTTTAGAATTTTTTACATCTATGTTCACGAATGAGATTACACTGTAAATTTTCTATTTATTATTGCTATAGGGGAAGCAGAACTTTACCTCTACCCCTTTAGGGTCTCTGGCTGGGCTGAGAATTATAATGACACGAGACAGATGGAAAAGGAAAAGCTGGAAAAGCACACAAAGGTTTACATATACATGGGAGCCCCCACAGGAAAGTGAAGACCCAAAGAAGTGACTAGGCCTGAGTGCTTAGATACTAGGTTGAACAAGGAGTAGCCATTGTAGAAAAGTAACTGAAATATGTGGGGAGACTAAAGAAAGGTAAGAGTTATTTTAACAATGTGTGTGCAGATTTCTCTCTGCCTTGACTCCTCATCTCTGATGATAGGAATGGTTCTTCCTTTTGGTAGAGTGAGAGCACATTTCACATGGGAATTTTTATCTCTTTCTTTTAGGAAGAAAAAGAAAGTTCAGAGTGTCCTTGCATTTGCTGTTTTTCAAGTGTCTTTAGCTCGGAATAATCCTTGAGCCAAAGTAGCATATTTTGGGGAGTCATATTCTGCCACCCTTTACTGTCCTTATCTAGTTTTGGTATCAAGAATATGCTAACATCATAAAATGAATTGGGGGATGTTCCCTCTTTTTTTAGAATCAAAAAGAGTTTTTACGCAATTGGAATTATTTGATAAATATTTGGTAGAATTTGTCCTTCAATACTTTTTAGAATATGTGAAGGTTTTTTTTGTAAACTAACAAATAAGCGTTGAATTTCAATTAATGTTTTTTTCTTACGTCTATTAAGATTAGCATATAATTTTTCTCTTTATAATGTGAATGTTGTAAATTGTAATGATAGGCTTCTGATGTTGAACACTTAATATATTTTGGTTTTGTATGTTGCTGGGTTTGATTTGCAAATATTTTTCTAAAATAATGTTTGTAAGTAGAATTTTTATCTTGAATTAATCTTATGTTTTTATCATTATACTAAGCGTATAAAATAAATTAATTTCCCTCTTTTTCTATAAAAGTTTATATAAAATGGAGATGGTTTGTTCTTAAAGTTTTGGTACAATTCACTTATAAAACCTTCTGGACCTGATGTCTTTTGGAGAGAGAAAGGTTTGACCACTAATATATTGTTAATGAGTGCTAGTATTTTTGCATTTTAAAAAATGTCTTTCTTAAAAAAAATCACT
Source organism: Zalophus californianus (assembly GCF_009762305.2). Taxonomy (NCBI): domain Eukaryota; kingdom Metazoa; phylum Chordata; class Mammalia; order Carnivora; family Otariidae; genus Zalophus; species Zalophus californianus. The sequence goes on along the minus strand of NC_045603.1, from coordinate 66,344,803 downwards.
CTTAAGTCATATACTGGTTATTTATAGTTTTCTTAAAATAACTATTTCATCCATGTTTTCAAAAATTATTATCATGACCTGCTTATTTTATTCTCTACAATCTAAAAATCCCTGGGGAGCCTGGCTGGCTCAGTCAGTGAAGCACGCAGCCCTTGATCTCAGGGTTGTGACTTCGAGCCCCACATTACGTGTAGAGATTACTTAAAAATAAAATCTCTTCTAAGAAAATCCCTAATAGAGCTTACTCTTCTTCATGCCTAATATTATTTCCTTATACCTTCTGTCTTTTTTCTCGATCAAAATTGCCAGAATTTTTCGTCTTCTCAAATAACCACTTCTGTGTTGATCATCTCTATAGGATTTATTTCATTAATTTGTTAATTTATCTTCTTATTTCCTTTATTTTACTGTCTTTGGAATGATTTAGGGTTTTGTTCCTGCTGAGTTTTAATCTTAGGTCATTAATTTTCTATCTTATTTCTATTACAGTTATTTTTGAGCCTGTTCTTACCCTAATACTGCCTTAGCTATATTCCACAAATTTTGACATGTTTATCAGCAATGAGTGCAAATCCTCTGATTCAGAAACATATGTATATGTTTGTATATCCACAAGGAGGACAGTTGGACTAGACCCCAGGCAATGGATCAGGGAGGAAATGGGTCAGATCATTTGGCTGTTATTCTGAGTCAGATGGGGAGGCGTGAAAGGATTTTTAGCAGTGAAAACACGTGATCTGACTCACTTTAATATGATCACCATGGATGTATTAATTATAAATATGAATTTTACGATAAAAACCAGTAAAGATAAGGAAAAAATTAGCTCTGCCATTTTGTCAAATAGCCTCATAACAGAATTTTCCCAAAATCATCTGCTCCATATATGTAATAAGCATCTCTTGATAGGATGACCATGTAGCTTTTTGTCCAAATAAGACACTTCTGAAAATAGAGGACACGGTTAATAATTATGCAAGAAAAACAGGAGCACACAAGTACTGTGCCAAAGTGACAAGCTATCCCGGGTTGCCTATCTCTTGAGCACTTACTGTGACTTCCCATGTGCCAGTGCCTCTGCTAGGACACAGAGCCTCATCTGAGACTAAGAAAGGGTCTTTGGGAAAGACAAATCTCTTCAATACCATGTGATCAGAGCTGGGAAGAATAACAGAGAACAAGCCAAGCAGTCCCTTTGTCTTCACGGGCTCTTTATGAACAATAATGTCTTCATAAATTAAAGCAATACCAGCAGCAGCATATTTCCAGATCTATAACATCTTGCATCCAATCTTTTTTACTTTTCTTGTTGGATCTCATTTGATTAAGACACCACTTACGGATAAGCATGCCTTTTCGGTATTACATTGTCATTATACTGTTGTCTCAGTTTCCTAAGACTGCAATAACAAATTACTACAAACTTGGTGGTTTAAAATAATATTTACTTTTTCATAGTTCTGGAGGCTAGAAGTCTGAAATCAAAGTGTCAACAAGGTTGGTGTTGAGGGAAAAATTATTCCATGCTTCTCTGCTAACTTCTGGTGATTGCTAGCAATCCTTGGCGTTTCTTTGCTTGTAGACACGTATCTCCAATCTCTGCCTCTGTCTCCCTGCATCCTTTCCTCTACTTATAATAACACAGGTCATAGGATTCAGGGCCCAGACTAAAACTGGGATGATTTCATCTTGGGATCCTTAACTAATTATATCTACAAATTTCCAAAAAAGGTCACATCCTGAGGCTCTGGGTGGATGTGAATTTTGAGGGGACACTATTCAATCCACTACAGTGGCCTGAAACACACACACACAAAACAAAACAACAACAAAAATACCTGATATAATTCTGAATGCCAAGAAAGAAAAAAGTTTTCCTAAATGAGACTTTTGAAAGTCTTAATTAATACTTTGTCCTGGATCTGAGGAAATGAAGCATATTTGAGGTGGAATTGCTTCAAATAACACTCAGTCGGAAAGAGTAGATGGGTCAGTGGCTAAAGGCCACAAAAAGAAAGAATGTTAGCAGCTATTAAGGGTGTCTTTGGGGGAGAACAATCAATTATCAGATCATCTATCAAGCCTGCAAGACAGTTTAATGCGTAAATGACAATAAGAATGACAATGTCTCCATGAAGCATTTAAAAATGCTCATCCAACATTTATTCAATATTGGGTTTCTGTGGAAACTACTAACTTTAAACAACTTTCTTAGATGCATAATAGAAGACGGATTAGCACCAAGAAGTATGTCATTAAGTTGGCTCTAAATCCTTCCAGTGGCAAATGATTTAGAGTGATTTATTGGCATGATTTCACCTTAATCAGTGCTTGAAAAGTAAGTGACTATAGCCTAGTATTTAACAATATATTTAAAGATACAACTATAAAAACCTCCTAGATTATTGCCCTCCTAGATTATTGCCTCCTAGATTATTAATGTTTCTCTGGAAACATTTTTCTTGAAATTCACGAGAAGTCATTCCAGAAGAGGAAGAAGACTGAAGAGCAGCCTTAGAACAATGTGTACAAAATACAAAGTGACAGAATTGGGCAAGATTTTTAAAATTTCTAATTATAAGTGCTTCCAACATAGGAAGCACTGAAGCAGAAAACAGATGGGCCTCCACTGGGGATGCTCTAGAACGGAGACTCTTGGGATCCTCTCCACCTCTAATAGTCCATGCTTTTCCTGAGTTGCGGAGAAGCGGGCACTGCAGCGAATGCCAGCATGCCCAAGTGAAGGGGACTAAGGCAAGGAACTTAGCAACATGGAGGGCACTGCTTTGAGGTCTCCTTGGAAATCCATACCCCAGGCCAATCGGCGGCCTAGCTAATAGTAAGGCAGAGTAAGGTAACAGAAATATAGATCCTGGATCCTGGCTCCTCCATCTGTAGCTGTGTGTGTCTCTGTTCCTTCATATACCTCAATTAAAATTCAAATGATATAAAATATGCAAAGTATCTGAATATTAGGAACATGACAAATAGTAGCTGGTATTATTCATAACTAGGAAAGAAAAAAATCGTGGCATAAATGGCCACAATTCTAATCATAAAACCATTTACATAGTAGGCATAAACTTTTATTACTTATGATGGTATCTTTTATCATAAAGGAAAATTGTATCAACATAAACAAGCTTCATAATGGGGGTTATTTGCACATTTCCGCAGGGCAACACCACGCCCGTGCCATACCGTACATGAAAATAGGTGCTGCTGGTGCTGCGAAACGGGGTTATCACTGGCCTGGCCTCCTCCATTTCACCTCAAACAAGAAAATATTTCATGTGCATTTATGTGTGGAAGAAAATGTTTCCTCTTTCTTTGAAGGAATGAGATACTTAGGCAAAAAATGTATTCCCATAATTTAAAAAATGATCAGAATACTCTCATTAGTATTGAGCTATTTTTGCTAGATTGGGTCAAAAACCAGCTTTCTTGCTGCTAAGTTTTATTGAAATAGTGCTGAAACTGATGTCTGATGATCAGTAATTCAGTTACTTTGGACACTTTTACATAATCCTTCAGTGACTTGAAGAGGGCTAAGTTGTTATAGATTCATGCTGTAGGGAGACAATTCTCCATGGATCTCAGGCCTATAGTCTCTCAATGTCTCTGCACATCTTGTAAACAGAGGCACTGACTACCTTTTGTTATGAACTAACTTTTCGAGGACATTTGTATAGAGAACAACCTTGACAGATAGAAATGGTGTTTCTCACTGGAGAAAAGGACAGGCATGTTTGCTGTCCAGTCTGATAAATATAATGTCTCTGGAGTGAAGACCAGGTGTGTTCACTGCCCATTATAAAAGATTCAAGTCTGAGTTCCTTTCCTTAACACAACCCGCGGCATGTGAAGCTATCATCAGGCCTTTTCCTGTTACGCTCTGGACGCTGGGGCTTCGGGAACTGGTGCACAGATGCTAATATTCTGGCTATGACTGGTGCTGTGAATAATAAACCGCTCTTATCTGTGACGTGGGAGTCTGGTGTCTTCCACCAGCATCCATGAGACTGTGGCAGGTAAACTAGTCAGTCTGCAAGTTGGTAAATCTCAGACCCTTTGTCTTCTTGACACATACCTGAAATTTTTTATTTGATCACTAACAGAAGGAACTCAGGAAAGGCACATAGTCTAATGAAGTAAGTGAGGACCCAGGGAAGTTCTTTTATTCATTTTGCTAAGTTCACATCGAGAGAAATATCTCAATTATTTTTAACTCTTTAATACTGAAGGCCCTGGGAAGAGGGCTGAGAAGAAAGAGAAATTTATTGTATAGCGGGAAAAGCTTTGTTATAAAGAGCTCTGTGCTTGGAACTTGGATTCAAATTGTAGCTCCGCTAGGGAAGCCTTGGACAAGTCACTGAGCCTCTCAGAGGTTGAGCAAGGTCATCTGTAAGGTCCATTTTCAAGTTCTAAAGTGTATGATCATCTACTCTGAAAGTTGTCCCGATTCCCTTGAAAGAAACTTTGGCCACACAACTTCAGCTCTGTGGAAAGCCATGTTATTAGAGTGTCTGCATCGCATATCAGACTTTACTACTTACACAGCGACAATATCTTGGAACCCATTTGGTGATTTGGAAATAATCCATGCCTTCAACATGAAGCCAAGAACAGAATGAAGTGTAAGACTCCACAAGTAATCTAGCTGCAATTGTGAGGTTTGGAAAAATGCCTTCATTTCTGAAGGGTAGTGTAGTTCAGTGGTTAAGAGGTCACATCTTAAAGCCAAAGCATGAGGCTTCCTAACTTAGCTTTGTCACTTCCTAGCCGGGCAGCTTCGGGCAAATTACCCAAATTCTTTGTGCATCAGTTTCCTCATGTGTAAAGTGGAGGTAACGGTCATACCTACCTTGCAGAAAGCAACAAGAACAGCGTTTGGTAAAAGAAACTGCTGAATCAATGTCGGTTATTTTCATGAGATCATGTCACAGGAGATATTAAATGTCCTAAAATATTAAGAGAAACAAAGGCACAAATCAATAATTCTACCATGGTAGACTGTTGATCCACCGATTGCTTTCTCAAAACCTGATTCGTGTAAGGGGAGGAAGAAATCAACATTTTCTGCAGCCCCATCTGTACCTGGGGGGAGGGGGGGCAGGAAGAGGCTACCCAAATCTGATCTCTTCCTTTCCCACTTTCTCAGCCACCTTACAAAAGGAAAGGCAAGGTTAAATCTGAGGAATCTTATAGAGCACCGAGAACAAACCTTTTTTTTTTAAGATTTTATTTATTTATTTGAGAGAGAGAATGAGATAGAGAGCATGAGAGAGGGGAGGGTCAGAGGGAGAAGCAGACTCCCAACTGAGCGGGGAGCCTGATGTGGGACTCGATCCCTGGACTCCAGGATCATGACCTGAGCCGAAGGCAGTCGCTTAGCCAACTGAGCTACCCAGGCACCCAAGAACAAAACCTTTTAATGAGCTTTGGGTGGATTAAGAGATTCAGCAGGAGCCCTTCTTTCCCATCTAAAATGCATCCACCAAGAGGTTTTTTAGAAGAGCAGAGTGGGACTGTCTACCTCTCATGGTTCCGTCAGCAATTATGCCCTAGGGTCACATGGGATATGGGGCACCTCCCGTAAGCACTACAGTGTAGCAAAAATACGAGGAGTGATAACTAGCATGGCAGTGTGCAAAACTCTTTCACATGTTTCTCATTTGAGCCTCACAACAACACTGCAAGAGCACGAGGTAGGAAGAACACATGATTTGAAATTAGAGTTCACTTGGGTAATTTACCAAAAAGGTGCCTACTATGTGCCAGGCACTGCCCTGATTTCCCAGGGGCCTCAGCTCTTTGGCTCTTAGTTAAACCGCATCATAAGCAAACCCATTCTTATTCCTAACCCTTTTTGGGGGCTAAATAGTTTTGATTGAGAGGGGAATGAGGATTGGGTGGCTATAAGCATGGGTGGGACAGGGGATTTCTGTAACATTTTGATTATCATGCTTTCTTGCTGGACATTTATATTCGCAGTGTGAGTGGATAAAGATGTATAAGTCAGTGACTCATATTCTAGCATACCTAGAGCAGACTAGTAAAGAGTACGTGTGACAATAGTAAAGTCGTGTGTGTATATAATCAATTACACATTTTTAGAAACCAGAGGAATGCTTAACACTTCCTAGAATGTGGAATTTTCCCTAAACAAGATATCAAGTAAAGTGATTTCATATCAACTCAAATTCGAAGAAATCAAAACCATAGTAAATGATATTTAGGCTAATGATAAAAAGAATGTTATACCTGCAAACACACAAGAGACGATCACAGCTATAAGCCAATAAATAACATAGATTGGCTCTAAAACAAGCTCATAAAGTGAAAATCACATATAGTAAAAATGTGTCTTGAAAATACCTATAATTGCCCAAAAAGTCATACTGACTTTTTGAAACAAATAATTAATTTCATGTCTTTGTCACTGGTTGAGAAACTTTTAAGATCATTCACGCGTTCTATCTTTGGGTTCTGTAACTCCTGCCGATGGTTTTCTGGCTTGACTGCATCCACTATGTCAGTCATGGGATTAGTAATACTGAGGAATGCCCACTTAAGAATATTTAGTTAACTTAACAAACTTTAAGCGTATGTATGATATGATTTCATTGTACCTTAAATACTTTCATCATTAAACAAGAGAAAATGAAAAATAAGCCAATGTATGGAATTTTGAAAAGTGACAAAACAAACTTAAAAAAGGCAGAACAAGAAAACAATAAAGCTAAAGAGATATTAATAAATTCAAAAACAGAAAATTGGTTGAATTTATAAATCCAAGAAGTGCCTTTTGAAATAATAAAACAAAATGGTCCATGCTCATGGATTGGGAGAACAAATATTATTAAAATGTCCATACTACCCAAAGCAATCTACAGATTTAATGCAATCCCTACTAAAATAACAACAGCATTTTTCATAGAGCTAGAACAAATAATCCTAAAATTTGTATGGAACCACAAAAGACTCTGAGTAGCCAAAGCAATCCTGAAAAGGAACAATAAAAGTGGAGGCATCACACTCTCAGATTTTAAGATATGCTACAAAACTATAGTAATCAAAAACAGTATGGTACTGGTACAAAAACAGACACATAGATCAACAGAACAGAATAGTCCAGAAATAAACCCATGATTATATGGCCAGTTAATTCTGCGACAAAGGAGGCAAGGTTATGCAATGAGAAAAAAACAATCTCTTCAACAAGTGGTGTTGGGAAAACTGGACAGCTATATGCAAAAGAATGAAACTGGACCCCTTTCTTACACCATACACAAAAATAAACTCAAACTGGATTAAAGACCTAAATGTGAGACATGAAACCATAAAACTCCTGGGAGAGAATAAAGGCAGTAATTTCTCTGACATCAGCAGAGCAACATTTTTCTAGATATGTCCCATGAAGCAAGGGAAACAAAAACAAAAATAAACTATTGGGACTACATCAAAATGAAAGGCTTCTGCACAGCAAAGGAAAAAATCAACAAAACAAAAAGACATCCTACTAAATGGGAGAGGGTATTTGCAAATGACATATCCAATAAGGGGTTAGTATCCAAAATATTTAAAGAACTGCAACTCAACACCAAAAAAACAAATAATCCAAATTAATTAATGAGAAGACATGAACAGAACATATCGCCAAAGAAGATGTAAGATGGCCAATAGACACATGAAAAGATGCTCAACATCACTCATTGTCAGGGAAATGCAAATCAAAACCACAATGAAATATCACCTCACATCTGTCAGAATGACTAAAATCAACAACATAAGAAACAACAAGTATTAGTGAGGATGTAGGAAAAAGGAACCCTCTTGCACTATTGGTGGAAATACAAACTGGTACAGACACTGTGGAAAACATTATGGAGGTTCCTCAAAAAGTTAAAAATAGAATTCCATATAATCCAGTAGGTCCACTCCTGGGTATTTACCCAAGGAATATGAAAACACTAATTTGAAAAAATATATGCACTCCTGTGTTTATTGAAGCATTATTTACAATAGCCAAATTACAGAAGCAACCCAAGTGTCCATCAGTAGATGAATGGATAAAGAAGAAGTAATGTCTATGTGTGTATATATACATATATATATGTATATATATGGAATATTAGTCACCCATAAAAAAGTAGTGTGTGTGTGTGTGTGTGTGTGTGTGTGTGTGTAATATTAGCCATAAAAAAAAAATGAAATCTTGCCATTTGCCAGACATGGGTGGAGCTAGAAAGTATAACATTAAGTGAAATAAGTTAGAGAAAGATAAATGCCATATTATTTCACTCATATGTGGAATTTGAGAAACAAAACAAAGAAAAAAAGAGATAAACAAAAAGACACTCTTAAATATAAAGAACAAACTGGTGGTTAACACAAGGGAGGTGGGGGTTGGGTGAAACAGGTGAAGGATATTAAGAATACACTTATGTTGATGAGCACTGAGCAATGGATAGAATTGTTGAATCACTATATTGTACACCTGAAACTAATGTAATATATGTTAATTATACTGGGATTAAAATTTTTAAAAATGCACAGTTGAATAAGAAGGGTTTCAATTGCACGAATCCACTTATCTTATACACAGATTTTTTTTCAATACATACAGTACAGTACTGTAAATGTAAAAAAAAAAAAAAAGGAAAAATTCCTATAGTTCACCAATCCACTAGAATGTAGTAAGCTCCATTCTAGGACACAGTGCCTGGCATATAATGGGCGCATAATAAATGCTGTTTAAATGAATGAATAGATTAAGAAAATAGATTATAGAACAATTTGGTTCTTCTGCTTATTCTTTTCATGAATAGGGAAAACAGAGAGAATGGAAACCAGTAGGATATTTTAAGGCCAAGACTAATGGTGGCATCCATTACTTCTACCTGTATTCCAGAGGCCAAAGCTGTTACCTGACTCTTCTTAGAAACAGCGGATGCCAGAAAAGTCATTCTTCCTGAGCCCAGGAAGGAAATGAAATGATTTGGTTTCCCTGCAACAGACAATGCCTGGAGATTATCTCGACTCCCTCTCATCTCTAAACATAGTCTGTCCATCTTTTAGGCTTTTATTGCCTGATTTGTGTGCATCTTTTCATGGCTTATCTTTCCCAATCAGACGGTAAGATCCAGGAGAAGAGAAATCATGCCTTAAACTTCTTGTCCTAAACAGCACCCAGCATGGGGCCCTGTGTGCTCAACAAATTCCTCACTCCTACAGAGTGTATTTCAATTTACAGAGTGTCTTCATAGATTTATCTCACTGTTGATTGCTGAAGTAGAGGACCCGTATTTCTGACTTTATGATATACAAATGTTTGGATGAGCTGCAGAAGGTTGAGCAAAGCAAATGTTTCCATTATACCCAGTTCAGCCAGGCCCACATAGACATAACCTCTCTCTTCCGTTCCTAAAATAAGCTCTACTGGGCTATGCTGTATTTTCTTTTATTACTACTGGCATTTTGTTTAAAATTTGTTATCCATATTCATAAATGAGATGGTCATAGTCCTTTCCTCGTGCTCTCCTTTTTATGTTTTGTATTAGGGTTATACTAGTTGGAAATAAATAGCCCTTGGTGGGCAGAGCCACACACAACAGTCCCAATCCCGAAGTAGCTGCTTGGAGGAGAGCTCCCAGGACAACTGCCTGCCCAAATTGACTGTGACATGGGAGAGAAGCAAACTTTTATTGTGGTAAGCCACAGAAATCTGGGAGGTTCTTGTTACAGCAGCGAGCACTGCTTTTCCTGATTCATACATCCTTCTCATCTCAGGTCCTGCCATCACCCTAGATGACTCCCAGGTCTACATGGGTGACCCTTCAAAAGCCTTAGTCTCCCAGTTCCTCCTAAACTCGTTAACCTTCATTACCATGTCCCCTCCAGTGACATTTAATGACAATCCCACAGCTTGTCATCCCCCAGAGTTTCTATTGCTTGGCAATTGTAAATTCCATAGTCACTCTGGCCCATGGCTTCCTTAGCTGCAATGCAGCCACTTCCTTGTTCTTTCACATGCTCACTATCTCTTACCACTTTTCTGTTATACTCTATCTGACTGTACTCCCTTCCCTGTTCATCTGGGTTAGTCAGCCCAAGCTGCCATAACAAAATACCGCGGACTAGGTGGCTTAAACAATAGAAATTTATTTCTTACAATTCAGGGGCTTGAAGTCCAAGACCAAGGTTCTGGCTGATTCGGTTATCTGTGAGAGCTCTCATTCTGGCTTGTGGACAGCCACCTTCTCGCTATGTCCTCACATGGCCTTTCCTTAGTGTGTGTGCATGGAGAGAGCAAGAGCTCTCTGGTGGTCTCTTCCTATAAGGACACTAATCCTATTGGATAGGGGCCCCACCCTTATGACATTAAACCTCACTTGCTTCCTTAGAGGCCCCATCTCCAAATATAGGGTTAGGGCATCAGCATATGAATTTTAGGGAAACACAAACATTCAGTCCATAACACCATCTTTTCTTTTTTTTAAAGATTTTATTTATTTATTTGACAGAGAGAGACACAGCAAGAGAGGGAACACAAGCAGGGGGAGTGGGAGAGGGAGAAGCAGGCTTCCCGCCGAGCAGGGAGCCCGATGAGAGGCTCAGTCCCAGGACCCTGGGATCATGAACTGAGCCGAAGGCAGACACTCAGTGACTGAGCCACTCAGGCGCCCAGTCCATAACACCATCTTGTTCTCAATGATCCCTCTGCTCAATCATTCTTGGGTTAATACCCTGACTCCCTTGACCACTGTCCTTCCACCACACCAGTTTGGAGAAACTAAATATGGATCAATCCTAGGGTCTACTTTCTCTACTCCTACACCTACCCCGCTGGGTACTGCTGGAAAAAAATTTACACAAATGTATACACATGTCATTGTCTTCAACTTGAAAACCTTTACATTTCCCTAATCATTTTAGTCTCTTATATCCCATGAAGGGATCCAGAATATGCCACTGTGGCATAAAATGATTTTGAGCTGAAGGCATTCGAGTATCACCAGATACTGGAGGAGGGTTTTTTTTTTTTTTCTGAACTCTCCTATCTGCCTGAAAACAGAGCCTCCCAGAAGAACTCAGCTGTCAAAAATCCTCTTCCTGGGGGCAGCATTGACTCCTATCACTGAAGACAAGAAGTCAGCACCAGTGTAACAGATCATCTAAACAGACATTGTCACAAAATTATCATCTCTGCCATCTGTTCTCTTGGGGGCCCATTTATCTTTCTTAAAAGTCATTTGTTTTCCCAAGTGCCCTTCTCCCATTTTCTTCCCCTATTAGATGGTATATAAGCCCCCAATTCTAACCATCTCCTTAAGTCACATTTTCTGTAAATTTCTGTGTACAGAAGTCCCCCTTTTCCACAGGGGATACGTTCCAAGACCTCCAGTAGGTGCCTGAGACCATGATAGTACGAACACCATATATGCTATGTTTTTCCCATACAGACATACTTATGATAAAGTTTAACTTATAAATTAGCCACAGTAATTGATTCACAACAATAACGAATAGTAAAACAGACAATTATACTGTAATAAAGGTTATATGAATGTGATTATAGGATATGAATAAGATTATAAGAATGAATCTTAAAATCTTATTGTACTGCACTCACCCTTCTTGTGATGTGAGGCGATAAAATGCCTACATGTTGACACGAAGTGAGGTGAATGACATTGGCACTGTAATGCAGCGTTAGGCTGCCATTGGCCTTTTGATGATCTGTCAGAAGGAGGATTATCTGCTTCCGGACCATGGTTGACAGTGGGGAACTAAGACCCTGAAAAGCAAAACTTCAAATAAGAGGGACTCCTGGGTGTATGTGAATAAAAATCTGTGTTTTCTCCTGCATATCTGCCATTTGTCAGTTTAATCCTCGGGGACCAATAGACAGAATCTAAGAGGACAGGGGAAAAGATTTTCTTCCCTGACACCCACAACAATTATTTCAAATCTTTAGTTTCTTTAAGACACTCTCCACTATATTGTTTCCTTTCAATTTCATCAAATGACCTCCTTTTCCATTTACAGAGAACTTGAGATCCTCAGGCAAAGGGTCCCTCAACTTCTTACCCGGTCCTCCAAATCCTGTTTGTGTTCATACCCATTTTCTTATTCCCTCTTCTCTGTCTCCCCTATGTACTCATTGCCTTCTTTCCTTCCTTCTTTCCTTCCTTCTTTCCTTCCTTCCTTATCTCATGTCTGTTCCATTCCTTATGCCCTGTCTTAGCTGGATCTTCTTTCCCTCCTTTACTGACTTTTCCATGCCAGCATTTAAATACACCCACACCTTCTGAATTTCAACAGCCCTCTCTTGATTCTGTACTCCCCCTACATAGTGCAGCCTCTATCTTTTGTTTTTCTTCCCTCACATCCACACTTCTTGAAAGAGTTGTCCGCACTTACTCATTTCTTATGCATTCCTCAACCCACTGCCATATGTCTTCCTCTTCCACTTAACTACTCATGCCAAGGTCAGCTGTTTCTAAATCCAGTAAACATTTCCAGGCTTTCTCTTCCTAGATCTCTATAACGTATTTGGCCCTGCTGGACACCATCTCTTTCTTCTCATTTGGCTTCAGTGACTCTATCTTCCTTCTTTCCTGTGGCTCTTCTCTCAGTTCCCAGGCTTCCAACTACTGAAACGTTGCTGTCTCCACTGTTCCATCCTCTTCTCTTGCTACATAGTCTCTGATTTGTTTTGTCTACTTCCATGGTTTGAACTACCAACTAAATGCTGACTGACCACCAAAATTTAAATCTCTGGCTCAGCTCTTCCTTCTGAGATCCAGGCACCGTCATCCGTCTTTGTACTTGACATTCATTCTTTGATGCCCCACAAGCTACTCAAACTCAACATGTCCAAAATTAAACTCATTTTTTTCTACCTCCAGCATATTCTCCATCGTGGAGAATGGTACCACCCTTTACTGTACCACCCAAGCTATAAGTCAAAAAGTAGTCTTGATGCTCTCTTCCACCCTCCTCCAACAAATCAAGCACAAATCTCGTCAATCCCAGCATCTTAACATCTCCTGACTACATCTCTTTCTCCATCTCCTTTACCATATATCAATTCATGCTTTCATCATCTCTTACTTGGATTACTCTTATAGTACCCTAACTAGTCTGTTACTCACTCCTCATTGCAGTCAAAAAGCTCTTTCTAATTAAGTGGGGGAGGAAAAATAATTTCCCTTCTATTTATCTTAGGTTCATTCCTGAGGTCCTGCAAATTAGAGTGACAAAAGACAGGTAAACAAGAGAAAAACAAAAGCGTATTAACAAGTGCATCGTGCATACACATGGGAGTGCTCAGTGACGACTACCTCAAAGGAGTGGTTAGAATTTGGTCTAATATAGCATCTTAACAGAACACCACTAATTTTTAGAGAAGTACCAAGATAAAGGGAAAGGACTGAGTTTTTAAGGCAGCAAATAGTGGGAAGGTAAATGTATGGGATAACCAATGGAAGATAAAACCTGGTTAGTAAAGTTAAAGTTTGTTAGTGCCATCTCTGGGCTGGTAAGACTCTAGAGCTGTGTCTTGGAACTAAATTCTGTCCTTCTTGGCAAAGAGAGGAAGGCAGCCATCTTTATAAATGTAGGTCCTGCTTTTAGGCCAGTAAGAGGAAGGCAGAGAACTTTTCTCCTATCTGCTGCTTCTTAATTACCTTCAGCTCAAAATCATTCTTATGCCAAAGTAGTATTTTGGGATGGCATATTTTGCTACCCCTTAATTACAAATCATATCACTGTAACTGCTCAATTCATTCACAGGCTGACCTCCTAGCTTTCAGAATAAGAGTGAAATGACTTGGGGTGGTACAAAGGACCCTTCATAATTTCACTTCTGCCTACCTTCTCACCTTCCCCTCTGAAGAGTTCCTACTTCTATCCATTCCTGTCGTTCTGGCAAGACCAAACTATTGTACTTGCCACTCACTGGATGCATCGCAATCTCTCTCCTCTCTCAGCTTTTACCCATGATACTCCCCCCAACTGGACAGAATCTCCTGCCTCCCTCTCCACTTCACATACAAACTCATTCTTCAAGGCTGGTCTTGGGGTATTCTCTCCTTAGGAAGGCTTTTCTGGAAACTCAGTTCTCCCACCCTTCTTTGTTTTCCTATAATGCTTTGTGCGTATCTTCATTGTTACCCTATGTGAGCCTGAAATGATTTGTCTAGTTTCAGTCAATGAAGTTCAAAATGTTGTGCATCTTTAATCTCTCTACAAATCTCTCCTACCCCTGCTTCTGGGCCACTGTAGAGGACTCCACTTGGTTTCCCTCCTTCCATTCCTGCCTTCTCCACAGCCAACCCATCTCAACATCACTACCAGATTATTTTTTTTCAGATGCAAATTGAATATCCCTTCCCTGCTCCAAAAGAGTCTTTTAAGGAGGGCTTAAATCAAACCTGATTCAGAAAATAATATTTTCACCTCTGAATAAATGAATGAGGTCAAAGATGGCTTCATAGAAGTGGGATTTTTGCCAGGTCTTTTAGGACCACTAGACTATCAATCAGTGGAACATGCTAGGGAGTACATTTGAGGTGCCTCTTTAAGGACCCTGAGCAGGCCACATTAGAATGCATTGTTTAGATAGAAGAACTGTGGGAGTGAGGACTTGAAAAATTGTAAGGAGAAGAGTTGCTGAAGAGTTGCACCATTAAACGTGTTTGATACAAGACAAAAATTGAGTTCTGCTTCTAATTTCCCTACTCCAGACTAACCCAGCTTAGTAAAGTTAAATGTGAAGTGAAAGGAATTATTTTAATTATTATTATTAGGTGACAGGTCATTCACAAGATCCCAGAAGACTGAAATGTCATAACAATGCCAGAAGAGAAGCCAGGAGAGATGCTCGGAGGGAAAGAGCTGAAGGGGCAGACAGAAATCATTTTAAAGGCTGCAATTCGAATATCCTGATATGAAAGTCACTGAGATATAGATTGACCTGCAAAAAATATTTTGGAAAGTAAACTATTAGCACTGTAATATTTCACCAAACCCAGTCCTTGTTTAAATGTTTAATGTTAGAATGTATATCAATCTAAGATATCTAAGGCCATCTTATTCTCAAAAAAGTGATTTAACCATTAAGAATATGAAAAAGATTAGGAAAAAGAGAACCATTATTTAAAAAGAAAAAAAAGGCCTACAAAAATTTGTCTCCAGAGAAAGTGATAGATTGTTTAAGATGATGAATTATTATGTAAAAGCTTGTTTATCAAAATCAAATACTTCGGGGAAAGACTCCTATTCTGTGTGCCACAAAATAAATAGTTCTCCATAGGTTCTCCTTAATGGTGTGAATTATCTTTGACTCGCTAATAATTAAACCAGTGATTTTTAATTTTTTAAACTACTTGAAGATTGAGAAAGGTTAAATTAATGTACTTTCTGTTATTATTTTTCAAGGCTTTTTTTTTTTAAAGATTTTATTTATTTATTTGACAGAGAGAGACACAGCGAAAGAGGGAACACAAGCAGGGGGAGTGGGAGAGGGAGAAGCAGGCTTCCTGCGGAGCAGGGAGCCCGATGTGGGGCTCGATGTGGGGCTCGATGTGGGGCTTGATGTGGGGCTTGATCCCAGGACCCTGGGATCATGACCTGAGCCGAAGGCAGACGCTTAATGACTGAGCCACCCAGGCGCCCCTTTCAAGGCTTTCAGAAACAATCCACTGAGAATGGGAACACCTGGATTAAATTCCCAGACCTATAATGATTGAAGTACTTCATTCTGCTGCATTCTGTCAGTCAACAAATGTCTTGCAAAAAAACAAAACAAAACTGAGTAGTAATGTGCTAATGATTTACAGTTTGCAGACCTAGATTAAGGTCATATAATTATTTCTCAGGAAAATATTAAATATTAGCTATCATGATTCTGAATGTGAGTTCTGGCAATATTATGGGATATTTTATGGCACCTAAAGGAACACTGAAGTTTAGGTAAAATGGAGGTCCAGTGAATTGAGTTCGATTATCTCCGTTCTCTCCTCCATTAGAATGACATTTACTGAAATGGCAGCAATCTTAAGAGTAACACAGAAAGGTAATCTCTACCAGTTATATACCATTTAAGAAAGACTGGTGATAGCAATGATTTAAATTTAATGTTAGAAATGGTGCTGAGTGATAAAACATAATGTGTTTTCAGTCTATAAATGGCCATATATTAGCAGACTCCCAATTGTGAGATTCTAAAGAATATAATAGTCTAGGAGGGCAGTACAAAATCTTTTCTATACTAGAACTAAAATTATCATGAAATGAGTAGTGATTTAATAAAAAAAAAAAGGAAAAAGAAAGAAAAAAAAACAGAGACAGGGGAGAGAGAGAAAAAGAAAGAAAGGAAGGACAAAGTGAGAAAGGAAAAGAGAAAATTAAAAAGAAGTAAAAAGAACTGACTTCATATTTGGTGCTGAACTCAGTGGGATTTTTTCCCCATGAGACAAAACGAAACATAAGACTAGAAACATGAACAATATGTATGAACACAAATTCTACACTTGCTGTCAAAATGATAATGCCATTCCTATTTTCGGAAATGTTTTTATTGGACACATTCAGTTAATTTTATCCAGCTGTCAGTAAATACTTTCTGAAAGTTGCCAGAAAATGAATTGAATGTGAACATTTAAAATGATGAATAAATAATCATAATACATCTACGAGCAGAAGGAAGAGCACGTGGGCCAAATAGCTTTGAGGTCTACTTTTTGGCACAGCTATCAAGATGCTGCTGGACCTGGTATGTGGAAGCTCTTCTCTCAAAATTATTTTTCCAACAGAAATGTTATGTTTGGGATGAATATCTTCGATCTTAAAGGAAGACGTCTTCCTAGTGGCCGATAGTACCATCTCTTCCTGAGATTGCTGCCTAGGACCAGAGAACTGGTCTACTGCCTGTGGTAAATGGGTTCAGACCAGCTCTGGAGGGACCTGGCCCTTGAGCACACACTCAAAAGTTTCTCAATGCAATGACAAGCATTCTTTTTTTAATTAATTAATGCATTTATTTATTCATTTTGAGAGAGAGAGTGAGTGCGCGCACGCACGAGTTGGGGGGAGAGGCAGAGGGAAAGGGAGAATCCCAAGCAGGCTGCACACTCAGCATGCAGCCAGATGTGGGGCTCCATCTCAGGACCCTGAGATCATGACCTGATCCGAAATCAAGAGTCAGATGCTTAACCAGTTGAGCCACCCAGGCGCCCCAGGCATTCTTAAGTTTTCCATTACAAAGGGGGCAGGGGTAAAGATGTGACTAAGCTGTCTAGGTATCTGGCAGCACATGACCTTTGCACTGACCACTGGTAGAGAGAAGACTGTGGGCCAAGCGAAGGCTTTGGAGTCAAGGGACACAGGATCATAACCTGTCTCAGCTACCTACCAGCAGCGGTGTGTAACCTCAGGCAAGTTTCCCCATTTGAAAATGGGTCTTTTGGTGCCTACCTCCAAGGGATGGCATACCCTTTGCGATTATGTAAGCAAGAACCAAGCACACAGACCACACTTGTAGTGCCTCAGCAGTAACTCTCTGCCACTCTACCACGCTGCTTCTCAGATTTTGATGATTGGTTATTTTTTTTTTTTAAGTGAAGCTGAAAATTATAGTTTTGCTTCCAGAAAGATTTTTGGTAATAGCAAATTTAGAACGTTAATAATGAATCAAAAAAAGTGGGCTTTACCCCAAAAGCCAATTAAAGCATGGCCAGGGCTTTGAAAACAGATAAACTTGGGTTCTGATCTTCTTACTACTTAATAACCACACGGCCTTAGGTGAATAATTTGTTGCCGTTTCCTCCTCCTGGAGCAGCTGTACCTAAGCATGGTGTCTGAATTAAATGCAACGTGTATGAGTCCTGGCTGTTATTGACCAGCTGAATGACCTCGGGCAAATTTCAAAACCTCTCTGTGCTTCAGTTTGCTCACAGGTCTGGTGGCTTTCACAGTAATGACCATCTCAGAGGCTGTTATAAGGATTATAGGGGTTAGCTCATGGAAAGCACTTAAAATAGTGGCTGGCACATGGTGAGTGCTCAATAAATGTTAGCTATTCATTTTTCATTGTCATTTATTTGTTGATGTTATTGTAATAGCCAGAAGGGTCATCTAGGTTGATGAGATGACAATGGTGTAGACCAAAAAAAAAGTGTGTTTACAATTCAGAGCATAATATGGCAAGAGGAGTGACCTAGTGAAAGCAGTACGTTGACCCCTGTTCTCTTGGGTTTAGTAATACACGGACTCTCAATGGAACAGAAAGAAGGCTCAGGTGGAGGAGAGCAGTAGCTGTTCTAGAAAACACTGGTGGAGGAGAGAGGCCACTCAGTAGTGGTGACTCCCCTATGAGCCACTGAAATCAGACTGGCTGCCATCTTTGATAATCATTATCATCTTGCATTTCCCAGTTCACAAAGCACTTCACATCCACTATCACATACTTGACACTCAGAGCATGTGGATATTTTGAGTGGCCAACACTCAAGTTATGCACCCCACCTTCTTCGGGTTTCTTCTTTTGCCTGGCTTTCTCTGGGGTAATGTAGCTTTTTCCTCATACCAGAAACTAATTCAGAAAACACAGTGCCATGGAAGTTTCTGGAAGCTTCCATGTATTGACAAGGAGGGCAGTTCATTGGTCTATCAGACCACATGACCTCCATAGAGGTCATCTTTGATGACACTCAATATCACCAAGCAAACATAGCATCTCTGCTGTTTATTCACTAAAGCAGTCAGAATTCCTCTTGGCAGAACTGGATTAAAAAAAAACCTTCTCCAAAGGTAGGTGACAGCTTATTAAAATTTGTCAGGCCCACTGCCAGGTGCCCTCAAGCCCAATCTGATTCCTTTCAGGCCCTCGACCCATGTTCATCGGTGTTACTCCAATTAGCAGATCGTGAGAGGAGGCAGACACGGGCTTCCTGCTTCTCATGTACTCGGCATGACATCTTTTCATAAATACCAAATGGGGTGCTTTAAACAAGTGTGAAATATGTGCAAAATGTGTATTAAGCTGTATTTAGACAGTTTATTCATCACTGCATATGGTAAAACCCTTCTTGTGCTCTTTTGGGGGGTGAAGAAGAGCACCACAAACTGGGACACAGTAGACAATGTACCACATGGAAATAATCGTGTTGTCAACGGCCAGGACTGTTGTGACCACCCCTGAGTCCATTCCAGTGGGCAGCCTTACGGCTCCTTCCTAGGCCCACTTTGTTCACTGGATGAATATTTGCAAATATTTATTTGTTCTGTTCTTGGCATTGGGAACACAACACCAAGCAAAACTCATAAAAATTCCTGCCCTTGTGGAACTCACATAGTAAGTAAAATATATAAGATGTCAGATGCCGGTGAAGGCAATGGTGAAAAATAAAACGGGAAAGGGAATAGGGAGCCTGGATTGGGATGGGGTGGGCAATTCAGTCTTCAATAACCTGGGTCAGAGGCTCACTAAGGAGACATTTGAGCAAAGACCTTGAAAGAGCCAAAGTCAGTGCAGGAATCAGGAAGAGAATCCCGGGCAGAGGGGGCAGAAGCACAAAGTAGGAGTGGGTCTGGTGTACACAGAGGCCAATGGGGCAAGAGCAGAGTGTGGGACAGAGAGGTGGGAAATGAGGCCAGAGAACTGGGGTGGTAGTAAGGGCCTGCAGAACTCCCGTAAGGACTCAACTGTGGCTACACTTCAGAATTACCTGTGGAACTGTTAAAATCAAGTGAATCACAATCTCCAGGGTTGGAGCCAGGCCTGGGACTGTTTTTGATAATCTCACACGTGCCTCTAGGGAGTAATCAGGGGTTGGGAGACAGTGACTCCTAAGGTTCTGAGCAGAAAGGCTATGAACAACTGGCCTTCTTTTCAGAAGGGTCATGGTGGCTGCGATTCTAAGAACACACCCTAGGAGGGCCAGTATGGAACAAGGGGACCAGCCAGCCCTACTGCAAAAATCCAGAAAGGAATACTGGTGGCTTAGATGGGGATGGGGTGGAGGTTAGGAGAAGAGGTCAGACTCCAGATATATTTTGAAGGTAGAGCCAAGAGAATTTTCCCACCGATCAGATATCTTATTGAGAGCAAAAGAAGAGTCAAAGACGACACTGATGTTTTGGGCCTGAGCAGTTGGAAGGATGGGGTTACCATTTGATGGAAATGAGAAAGACCACAGGAAGGACCACATTTATGCAACAACCCCAAAGGCATTTCTAGATCATATATAAACACGTTGCATGGGAATGTCCATAGATAGCAAAGTGCTCAGTACCTGGCTCTTACCCAGGGTCAACAATGCCTGAGACAGACAGAGAAAGAGAGACAGAGAAAGAGAGAGAGTGGGGGCGGGGGCGGCTAGAGGACCCCAGTGTATATAGCTGCATAGCTTTAAGGTGGTTGATCGCAAATAATAAACACATGGTCCAAGCAATTTCCAGAAATAAGTGGAGGAGATGAAGACGTAGTCAGGAAAAACCTCCTCTAAATGCCTTGCCTCCATCTCCTCTAAATCTTTAGACCCTGTGGGATGAGGCTTTGCTGCCTGGCAGGAATCCTGGCAATCGGCAGGATTCAAGAGATGTATGGGATGCGTGCCACTGGTAGATGATTCTCCTGTCTCCCCGAGTGTGCTGTACCTAAAACTAGAGCAGAACTCGAGAGTATCTTGAATGACAAATAGCAGGGGAGTTAGTCAGCCACCTCATCATTAGATATAGAAAAGTCCCTAAAGAGCAATGCCTGAGTTTACTTCTTCAGGAAAATCTCAGACCCCGTACAAGGCTGCTGAGGATTGCATTTTCAAATCTCCTGCCAGATTCCTAAGATGCTTTGGGTGGATGAATTGAATAAGACCAAAAAAACTGTAATAACATCTGTCAATCAAATCACTATATCTTAGGTAGCTAATGAAGGTCATTTTAAGGCCCTTATTACAAATTATATATAATAATTAGCAATGTGATTTTCAATTGAATCCTTTTGTGAATAATATTTATTAATATAAATAGCTCCTGACAAACTTGGCCCAGGATCAAGAACTACATTTCCTCTGGGTTTTAGGAAAAAGTCAAAGTTATTATAGATGGTGGCTTAAGGGAGATATTTGTTATTTCTCCACTGATTTGAAGTAGGTCAGATCAAGAGCTGAAGGCTTCCCTAAGGTTGTAATTAAGTATGAATATTTTAAAAAACTGAGAACAAATAAAAAAGTAAACAACTTCTTTTAGCTTTCACATCACAGGTCTTTCATTATGTTTCCACCTCAGGCAAGATGCTTTTCTTTGGAAAAGGAATACAGCTGAAAAAAAAATTAATTAATTAAAAAACCCTGCGCAATAGTTCTCTAAGTCTAGACTTCAAGAAAGAGTCGCTCAAGCATGAAGCCTTCCAAGAAGTATTTAAGCAGGCAGAGTTGGGGGAAAATGCACACGAATGCTCCACAAGCAGCCCGAATGGTTGTAATTTAATTCTGCAGGTCAGTCTGAAGTGGTTTTCTCCTCCCCTCCCCCGCTTGAAAATCACATCTTTCTGTCTCTTCCCACCCAAATCATTCACTTTTATAAAACCAGCTTAGTCAAATCAGTATCTAGGCTAGCAGTGTAAATTTAATTACAGCGAAACTTGGATAAACATTAGCTCTAAGACATTCCTTGGTCTATAGAGTGATAACTGAATTAAGTAGGATTATTTCATCATTACTGTGTTAAGCCTACGTTGTTACACAAAAGAAGCTAATAATTCTATCTCGTTTTAGCCTAGCAAAATATGCTATCAACATTTACATGAGCCAATTTAGTATGTTTTCTCCTTGAAGAGCTGTGAAAAAGGACTACATTGCAGCTACATTTTCAGGAAGGGTCATGCTGGACTCCATCCTAAGGGCCTCGGGATCAAGCTGTCGAAGGGTCCCATTATAAGGCAGTTCTGCGGGTCCTGGTGCGCTCGTTTCTGACAACCAATTTAGTCGAATCCCCAGGGACCAGGGTACACTCACAGTCTTGCCTTCCTTCCATCATGTCCACATGTCCAACAAACTAGACTTCTCTAAACATACAGATCTCTGAAGACTCCGTTCAGGCACTATTTCTCCTGGGAAACTTGTGCTCACCTCCCTGTCTTGGGGCATTTCTGTATCAGCACACTTGCCTGATGACAAAACTCTACTTCTGCTTCTCTTCAAAACTTGGGAGCAGCTTGATCCGAGTTGATCTCCCGGCCGAGCTCAGGGACTGGCACATATTAGCTATTCAATATTGTGTGTTGAATGAATGAATATAATTGAAAAGCTGAGACATGCAAACACCTACTGTGTGCTAGGTGCGGATAAAGAAGTAGGAGACACCTCCTCCAGCAGCTGAGAATCTGGTCAGGAATATGGGGAACGTAAAAAGAGGCAGAAAGTAAAAGCCAGCATTGGTGAAGGGCCAAAGCAGTGAGCTGCGGGGGGAGGGGGGCCGGGGGGGGCAGCGTTCACTGCAGGACAAGGGTCCAGAGCAGAATCTAGAAAGCAGAGCCATACCTCTGAAGGAAAGGTCACCTGAAGCCAGATACAAGGAGGCAGAAGGGCAAAGGGGACGTAATGAGCCAGGCCCTGCTACAGAGCTGAAACATTATTACGGTGTAGCAATGTAGTAATGTGTAGTAACTACACAATGTACAGTGTGTAGACAGCAGTAGAGAGTAGACATCAAGAGACTGGGTTCTGGATGGATCCAGACAAAACTGGATTCAAATCCTGACTTTTTTACCATTTGTTCTTTAAGCAAATCACTTAACATTCCTAAGCCTCAGTTCTCCCATCTGTGAAATGGGCATGAAAATAGTAACTTCCCCCATAGGAGTGAGAAAAAATATGTAAAGCCCTTAGCATGGAGAGCTTACACATAAAAATGTGACTGTTGTTACTATTATCATTGTCACTGTTATTATTTTCATTCCTCCTGTCCTGGCTAGGATACACACACCCTAACTGTGGTAGGGGTGAGGCTTGGAGCTGTGAGTGCAGAGAGGGGACCAATGTGAAATGTTTAAGTCTCTTTCTCCTCTAGATTTGATTAAAAATGATAATAGATTGGCTGTAGAATTTTAAATAGAATCTCTGACATTCTTTACAGAGCACTAGGACCTAGCTTGCTCCACCTTCTTACCACAGGCTTTTGGAAGGTAAGGGTCCCTGCTAGCATAAGGCTCGGGGCATCTACAGGGCGGCGGTCTAGTGTTCACACCCATGCTGCATTAGTCCAGTTGATCAAAGTGAGATCTCTGCCAATTAGCTTCCCTCTCACACCTCCTATTTGCCAGAATAGTCATGAGCAGACAAATCAACTTTTACTCTTGAATTAGTTTAATAATGTTTCCTCTCTGGGAGAGAGTAGTTAATTATACATCATTTATGGCCTCCACAGTATCTAGCAATGCTCAATCACCTCTTGGCAGTAACCAGCCATTCATCACCAAGAATTTGATCCTTGATCCCATTATACTTGATTCTATAGACACAAAATTCTCTGAGAATATATTTGGTGCTCTGCTGATATATTACCCAATAGAGATGTTCAATCCCCCAGATAAGCTCCTGAGGCTGTCTTGTGAAATAATTTTAAAATTATTTTGAGAAATCTTGTTTTAAAATTAGTTGAAAAAGTACCCACTCTTCCAGAAATGTAAAACAAACTCTCAGATATCTTCTCCAATAGAACTATTTACTCTATAAATTTGGGTCATTTTTAATTAAAAAATTAATTGAGTCATTTATTCATTTAAATATCTTGAATATGTCATTTTTAATGAGAAAACAGATATTTTTCTTTTCTTTTCTTTTTTTTTTTTTGTGTTTGTGTGTGTGTGTGTGTGTGAGTATTCAGGCATGAAGGGCAGCCAGACTGAAAAGTCAGTAGACTGGAGAAGGCCTTGTCTATTAAACCTATAGATTTCCAATTTTGCTACTTGTGACGAATCATGTTTTACAGGGGAAAAAAAAATTCCTACCTTTATTATGTTTGAATGAATCAGAAGATCCCGACTTCCTATTCCTCTTCTCCCAAATTTGCTGTCCACACTAATCCACTCACTTTTAAGTTTATAGAGAGTTTACTCATGACCCATGCTTCCCAAAGTCATTCTATTGGTAGAACACCTATTAAACTGCTGTGCAGAGATATCATGGTAAAAATGGTGGATTAGCTGAGTTATCAGGGAAAATTTTTATTCCTTTTGAGCCTCTTTTTCCTACCTGTGACAGGGTGGAATACTGCCCATCTTTGAGGGCTTCTGTGATAAGGAATGATAATGCCACCACCTACGTGTGCCTGGCACTTAGCAGGCACTTAAAAAATTAAACCCAGTATATATAGAGAGAGACAAAGATATATGTATACCTCGCATTTTATAATTTACAAAGGATCTGTGTGTTTCCATACTCTGCTCTGGTCCTCACTATAGAAGGGATCTCCTCCCTGGAATCCATCCACAAGCAACAATGGTCCTTTACAGAGTCCTCTAAATTATTCAGCATGTTATTATATGAGTTTTTAGTTCTACTTCTTAATATATTACTATGCAATAATGCTTGTAAGGGCAAAGTAACCATCATCTTTCCACACTATCTTATTATAAAATATAGAAATAGGGCTTTGGGGGCTGGCTCTTGGGCAGGGAGTCATGAGAGAACCATGAAAGGAATCTTAATGTTCTCTTTAAAAACTATTATTCTATTATATTGAAAAACAAAGGAGTTTGGTTTTCTGTAGATGAAATCTACACTCAAACATGCCTTCACTTTACTATAATGTAATCAAATCTGAAAGTTCCAGAGTTTATTGTTACAGACCAGATCTTTTGTAGCTGCTTTCAAACCAAAAATAGTTTTAAAAATGAGAGAATCAGAGATTGAATTATCTCAAAGTAATTATTCTATATTTTTATAATTTTGAAAAATATAAATCATAAATTACAGCCAATAATTTATTCTATACTTCATTTAGTATCAGAGAATCAACTCTTTTGTTTCTCTAACACATTAGAATTTTTTTAAAGAGCGCTAAAATTCTTTTTATTAATAAATCCATTAGCAAGTAATAATAATCTATTTTGACATAGCCCTAACCACAACATTGGAGGTGGTCCCAGTTTAGGATACATTTCATCAAAATAGGAAGAATCAGAATTATGAAAAAAAATATTTAAAATATGATGGGTGGGCCTTACCCCAAACTCCTCAGTCAGAATCACTGGTTGGGGAGTGTGTAGAGGGTAGCTGCTAGAAACCCTTGTTTATCTACCTTTTCACTGTGATTCTCTCAAGAAGCCTGGTGTCAGACCTATTACTATTACAGACACTTGGTAAACACTAGATGATACCCCAAACGGGGACAATAATCAAGCAGCAGTTATGGCAAAGGAAAAGCCAATGATGTTGGAGGATGTTTAGGCTGTTTCTTGTTTTTTTTTTTTTAATTTTTAAAAGATTTTATTTACTTATTTGACAGAGAGAGAGAGAGAGCACAAGCAGGGGGAGCAGCAGAGGGAGAGGGAGAAACAGACTCCCCATTAAGCAAGGAGCCTGATGCAGGACATGATCCCAGGACTCTGGGATCATGACCTGAGCCAAAGGCAGATGCTTAACCGACCGAGCCACCCAAGGGCCCCTAGGCTGTTTCCTGTTTTAACAGTGCTTAGCAGGATAATCCCAAATCAGACGTCTTTTTAGAAATTGGACTGACAGTGTAACTTCCTGTCTCTGGTTTCCACCCCCATAAGTTTCACCTACGCCCCCTGTGCTGAACATTTAGGAAAATGTTTATTTGGAAAAATTAAAAAAAAAAAAAAAAAAAAAAAACACATTTTTTTCTGGGCAAATAATTCATGCAATTAAAGCCAAAAATAAATAGATTTACATCTCTTTAGGCCAAACAATGAGGATTAATACAGAAGTTGATTCTAAATAAGAAAATGTCTTAGGTCATTCTTTCAGATTATAAATCTTTTTCTTTTTTTAAGATTTTATTTATTTGAGAGGGCGAAAGCCCATGCATGCAAGAAAGCACGAGGGGGGGAGAGGGGCAGAGGGAGAGGGAGGAGTGGACTCCTCACTGAGCAGGGACCCCTTCCCGCCCCCTTCTCCCCATTCCCGGAGCTCCATCCCAGGACCCTGGGGTCATGACCTGAGCCGAAGGCAGACACTTAACCAACTGGCCACCCAGGCGCCCCTCAGATTATAAATCTTAAGAAAAAGTGTAGTTAAGAGATTTAATGATTATCTATAGAGTCCATTGCCAGAAGACTAGTATCATTTAATTTTAGTGAAAAAATACTCTGAGCCCAGGAAAATTTCACATCTTTGATCTTTGCTTTATTTCTCCAATGTGTATCCACTTCTCTCACAACCCTATAATAAAAAATATTAAGTATCTTAAAAGAATAACCTAGTTACATAATCCAGATTATTACTTGGAAGGAAAATTATATAAAATTTTTGAGTGGGACAAATTTAAGTTACAAATTAGTTCTGTTCCTATATTTAAAATACATGTGATCAGGCTGCTACCAAAAAAAAAAAAAAAAAGATATACCTAAGAACTTAGAATTCCACATGGTAACATTCAGTTCCATGCTTTTTCACCACCATGCCATCCTCCTTTTGTTCAAAATACAGCTTTGCTTTTCAGTATTCAGGATTTTGTTTGTTTTCATTGTGATTATGCATACGTTAATTTCAATCTCAGCTCATCCTTCATTTACCCAAAATATACTAGGACCAGCCAAGATCAGGCTCCACAAACTCCCTCCTCCAAGCACTGTCCATGTTATTGTGCCAAAAGCAACACAGGTTTCCTAGCATCAAGGGTTTTGAGGGCTGAGGGACCCTAAGGATCCTGTCCAGAAAGGGTGCACTTCAGAGACCCTCTCTGTAACTTCCCTGCCAGTGCATGGCCCTGCTCTTTGGCACACTCAAAGTCAAGGTAATCATGGCCCCTGGAGGCAGCCCTGCCCATTGCCGGAGAGCATCGGTGGTTCGAGAGTTTTTCCTTGTGTCCAGACTTGCTATGTGAAGCTGAACAAATCACAGCATCTTTTAGTGAGTTTCCCCAAGTATGAAGAAAGAGGGAGCACTTCAAAGGTCATACAAATCACAGAATTCTTCCTAATTAATTAAATGGCAGGAACAGGAATAAAACGTTTGCCTGTAACAGCTTTGGGTCTAAAGGATCTTATCTAACTGGTGATGTTTATGTTTTAAAGGCAGAGGTGGCAATTTTTTCACACCGCAACAAAGAATTTTCAGTGCTCCTGAGTAGTGGCTCTGCATCCTACTCTGTGGGGGCAACTCACTCCTCAACCCCCTGCTAACCAGCGTCTGCCACAGGAGGCCTGGCTTGGCACTTACAGAGCTGTCCCCAAATGTCCACTGTTTCCCCCAAACCACCACTGTTAGTCAGTCTCACCTCGTCATGTCCGTCTCTGTGTTTTTGTCACTGTTGCCCCATTTCCATCTTTTGCAAATTCTCTTTTCTCTTAGCCCCAGGGACAACACAGCCCTGATTCTCCTTTGCCACTTTCTGACCACTCTTTTGTCTCATTCTTTGGCTCTTTCTCCATGCCCATTCTTTGACTCCCTTGTCTTTGCCAGGAAGAATCTGTACCTGAGCTGTCCTTCCCTCCTGGTCACTAATTCACTGTGTGGTCTTACATAACCCACAATCTTCTCTGGGCTTCATTTGTCCCTGAGAAAGAGAAGGAGGTGGACTTGACAGTTCAAAAAGTCCCTTAGGGCTATGCAGCACTAGGCGAGGCTAACAACCCCACTCCTGTGTTCCATCGGTATGTGGGACAGTTTCCGAGAGCCCGTACAAGTCTGTGGTGGAGACAAGGCCACCCGGACATCATCACTTCCAGCGTGGGGAGGAACCTAAAACATCACCTTGCCTGCAATCTTCATTTTATAGCTGAGGGAATCAGGTCCAGAAGGAGTACTTGATCACCTCACAGCAGACATGGGAACAAAGAGGAGGTCGCCTGGGCTCTCAGTGTGCTACAGAATTGGGGCTTAGGTGTCTTCCACACCTGGCTGAAGTACATAATGACATCAGAGTAAAGTGTCATAGAGAAGGCATAAATTGGGTAGAACACTTTAGAGCCTTTCACCCTCTTTGACAAGATGAACTCTATGTTGTAACTCCAAAAAATCTAGAGAGATGCTTGCTAGAGAGGGTGCTTTAGACAAAGCAGAACAATCTGACCACATAAAACATCTTAGATTTATGTTTTTAAATAGCCAAATAAAACAGAACATCAAGTCACAGAATACATGTATTTACATTAATTCAAATGTCCAAAGCACAATACAGTAGGATCTATTTAATAGTTCATATAATTTGATTTACATATACACGAGCATATGAACAAATATTAGTCAGCTAGAACAAAGGGTTAAGAAGTTATTCATTTTGGTACTGACACCTACATATTTATGGCAACAAATGACAATAACTTTCAACTTTCAATAAGATCTTTTGTGCAAGGCTAAGAAATGTACAGAATGGAAAGAAGACAGTCAAACAAATGTACCTTTATTGCACTATTTATCTAACAGCATTTGGGATGTGGCATTATCCAGCAAATCTTATCAGTGTAGTCTGTTTACTGCGGTCTCGAATGATGAAATTAGATGAATTATTCCCAAATCTAAACTGACTTTGTGCTTTGTAAGTGCCTTTTGGTTCTTCCTTCTACATCTTTTAAAAAATGAAATAGGACGCTAATGCTTTTCTTTAAAATAACTTTGGTCCTAAGAAGCTAGTAAAGTCTCTTTTTAAGGAACACCAATACATGAAATTTAATATTTCTTTCAAGAATCCTGAGCAAAAAGACAAGGTCACCTCCAGACCAGCTTCGAAATTATCAGTGCCGCTAAAGTCTAAGTGTTGTCTAGGACTTAAACTTTGGAAAACAACCCCATCTTTCTCTGGCAAATTGAGGAATCAAAGTGCACCTTACCACATTTCCTAGTAACCATTTAAAGAGGCCATTTGGTTGCATTTCAAAACACAAAACAACACCATTTCTGTCCTGCTGTTTATTTTGCAGACTGCACAGAAAGTTAAGTATGGAATAATTGAATTACTACAGCATATGGAGACAGGCACAAAATTAAGTGGACGCCACAAAGGGTGTGTCTGAAAACACGGAATTGACCGAATCGGAGTCGGATTTCACTCTCGTGGACTTCAGGATGCCCTCGGCTATGACCGGTTCACTGGGAAAGAGCCTGACTTTCCCATTCTGCCCTGCAGCGGGATCCTTCAGGGGTTCCAAAAACACCACTCTTTTAGCGGCACCTGCCTTCCGTTCGTCAGCGGGGGCGTCGCTAGCAGGGCCGGGATTGAGAATAGACGCATGGGCATTGCTTTGGTTGAGAGTATTTTTCTGTCTCTTGGTTTTACACTTGCAGGGACACGGCGTCAGATAGAGGTACAAGAGTACCAAAACGATACTGGCCACGCAGGCTGCGAGGGTGGTGAAAGCTGTGTTAAATGCCTCATGGGCGTGGGATCTGTTTACGGTGAAATTGCTCACGTTGATTGTGACATCCACAGTCTCATTTAACAGGCGCTGCCTGTTCATGGCAATACAGGAATACACTCCAGCGTCCTCAAAACGAGGACTTTCTATAACCAGACTTCCATTGTGAAACACGTGAAAGTTTTCCAGCTCTTTATCGGGCTCCAGCAGTCTGTTATCCGGACTGACCCAAATGAAATCGGTATTTGCACTGCCAGTCTTGCTGTCACAGGGGACAATCAGCCTTTCCCCAACTTGAGCCTCATGAATAAAGCCAAGTGCATGGAAGGAGCCATTGATGATGCTGTCCGAGCAATTCATAAAGCTATCCTGGAGCAGAAGCACCTGATGGGAGTGCTTAGAGTCAGACCACAGGCGACAGGTATAATCATTCTTAAAATCCATTACTGAGCTAAAGTGCCTGCGATACCAAAAGATCAGCAATGAATAAAGGGAACAGTTACAGGCAAATGGGTTTCCATGAAGGTAGATGCCTCTCAGCTGTTTTCCTGGTACTAAATTAATATGGTGCATTGGCAGGGAGGGGATTTGGTTATAAGAAACATCTAGAAACATCAGTTCTGCCAGCTTGAACCTTCCAACATACAAATCCATGGGAAACTGGGTAAGAAAGTTTCCACTTAAGTAGAGTTTTTGCAACTGGGAGAGCCCTCCAAAAGCTGAAGGATCGAGATAGGAAATGTGATTGTTGTAAAGCAGAAGCACTTCCAGAACCTTCAACTCTTGGAACACTGCACTTTTCACCGTCTTCAGCTTATTGGAGGATAAGTCAAGACAATTCAAATTTGGAGTTGTGGAGAAACTGCCTGTGGCAATGCTGGTGATGTTGTTATGACGGATAATTAGGGTGTTCAGCTTCACAAATGATACTGGAATCCACTCAGCATCCAGAAGCCCGATCCTGTTATAGCTTAGATCCAGCCTCTTAATCAGTCTGAAAAGGTTCCCGGGCACCTTGGACAGGTTTTTGTTGGTGCAGCTCACGATGTCCGTGGCACAGATGCAGGCGGTGGGGCACACCCCGGAGGCGCCGCGGCTCACGGTCACCGTGATCACCAACAAACACAGCAGCTCCCTGCAGCCCGGTCTCACAACTCCAGGCAGGGTGGGCAGCGTGTGTAAACGTAAAGACATTATGGTCGCCTCCAAGTCTCTTCCTGGCGCCTTTCCACCAGCTCAGCCTCCCACCAGTGAACCTGGTAAACAATCAATATTTGAAAGCGGTGAGGGGGAAAGCAAAGTTAACTACCACCAGTTAACCCTTAAGAGTCGTATCTTGCTTTCTTTTCAATAACTTTTGAAATGCAGGTTGTGTGTCACGCTGGGGGAGCATACGATGGTTTTTTACTGTTAAATGCAATTTATTTTCCTGGGGTACTCCTGCTTACAGACATTTACGGTCACAATCTATCAACACAACCGTCTCAACATCAGAAATTAAGTTTTGTTTTTTTTTTAACGTGCAGGCTGCGTCGTTTTTTAAACTCACTGCAACAGACACAGAAATACACAAAACGCATCCTACAAACAAACGGAAATGCACAGGAAGCCACCCATCCAGAAACTCACAGAGCCGAAAAGCCTCCTCACTGGCTCTGGCGATAGGCCGCCAACGGTGGTGTCTTCGGAAGGTCTGCGAGTCTGTCTGTCTCGGTCCGTCACTCCTGCATCTTCCGAGTTCCTTTCCCTTCTGCTCCGGCGGGCGGCAGCCTCTCGCTGGCTCTCAACTTTGGGGAGTTTCAAGCAGCCGCGGCGGCAGCGGCCACCCCGGGCGCAGGAAACGTCTCGGTCGGCTCCGATGGGTTCTCCCCGGCTCTCTTCATTGCTCGGCTAAAGGTACCGCCTCGGCGCCCTGGCCGTTGCGTGTCCCGGCGCGGGGCGCCCCACTCCCGGAGCCGTGTCCGACGGGCGGGGGCGCCGGCAGCGGGTCGGTCCCAGCCCCGCCTCCCCGGGCTCCGGAGCCAGCAGGACCCGGGGTTCCCGCGCGCCGCCGCCCGGGTTTTATCCCCGTGGACGGGGTCGGCAGCGGGGCGGGGAGACGGTCCCGCCCCTTCGCGTCCTCCCTCCGGCTAGAAGCAGCTCCGAGGCTGCGGGCGGGAGCCGGCTGGGCGCACCGCGGGGGGCGCGCGGCGCCGGGAGGGGGCGGCGGCGCAGCCAATCGGAGCGGCGGCCGGCATCCCTTTCACCCCCACCCCGCGGCCTTGCCGTCACCTCCCGCCTCCGGGAAGACGGACGCGGCGGAGTGGGGTGTGCGCCCGAAGCTCAGCCATGCCCACCCGCTGTGTGCGCGTGTCCAGCCCCGAATGAGGTGGTGGGGAGGGGGTTCAGGGGGCACGCCCAGCCAGGAAAGGAGAGGTCTCTCCCTTGAAGACTCCACTGTCGCGGCCGCCCGGGTCCACTGAGCTCCCTGACCTCTTGTAGCTTTCTTTGGGCCAGGGCCAAGGAGGCTTCCACAGGGCTAAGTGCAGCGGGTTTTAAAGGTTTTGAAAATAAACACAGAAGTGGACTTCCGTCTCCGCCCACGTTTGGGGGGGGGCGGTGTAGAGAAATGGGCACTTTCCCTCCTGTGCGACCAAGATCTCTGTTTGGGGGAAGGAACCGGGAAGGCGCTGCGGGGACACGCCGCACCTCCCTAGGAAAGTTCTATCCCTTTCCTAACTCAGGAGGCGGCATCGAGGATGGTGCCCAGTCGGAAAAGGAGCACAGGAAAGAAGGCCTGGGGCCGACCTTCTGGCTGGAATGCAAAGATAAGGGTATTGAGCTTTAAAAAAAAAAAAAAAAAACAACATCCCGGAGCCAGACTTTTTTTTTTTTTTTAGGGGTTTGGAGTTGGGGTGGGTTGGAGGTAAATGTGTTCATGCCGGATAGGTACTGATCCTAGAACGGGTACCTGCGCGGGCGTTCTACATACTTCCCGTGAGACAGGCGGGCGCCGGACTCCTCAAGCGTGCTTTGGTCTAGCAGGCTGGGAAAGGTACAACCCAGGGTGGACACACCGCCTACCGCTCCCCCCCCGCCCGAAAAAAGCCCAGGCGGACAAATACAAGGTGGAGGGTTTGGGGTTGATGAGCTTTTCGATTAAAAATCCGTTTTTGTTTAATTCCAAGATCAGTTTTAACGATGGGATTTGAATGAGCCAGATGGCCCGTTTGTCCATTATATCTGGATTAAAAAAAATAAATTACTGCCCTGACAAGAGATAACTAAGTAAAGCAGAAGGGATAGGGAGACTGAAAAGCAGACCAAATTGAGAACACAGGAGCAGGGCACATAACTTGTAATATTACTTAAAAAATAAAACTGATGTTACAACAACCAACTCCCCCATCCCACCCCTCCCCCACAAATACACTTGAGCAACCTTGAATTTAGTGGGAGTTGGTCCCTACATTGTTCATGAATGGATTCATGTGCTAGCACAGATCTGTTAGGCCAGTGCCAAATTTAAATAGAACTGTCTGTGTGCATTGTTAATTTAGTCAGCCTGTTTGTGGAATCAATCTGGAATAGCACTGGTAAATCAAGATTTTTTTTTTCAGGTGAAAGCAGCTTGATTCAGGGTAGTTTCAGTTTCATGAAAAGTAGAATTTTATCCTAAGAAGAATGCAGCCTGCCATGCTCTAGGAAAGCTTCCTCACTGTGAGCTCCCAAGAGAGGCTGAGGTTGAAAGTTTCCAAAGTGAGGCCACACTTCCCCGGGGTTCTCAAAAAGCCGGGTCTCCGGGCCTTCATTTTTACAGTTAAAATGGTTAACACAGAGAAATGGAATTGAAAGCACTCAGAGGAATGCTTTCTAACTGACTGACAAACAGGCTTTCGTAACGTTTTACTAAGGAACTAACATCCTATTCAAAGGAAACCATGCAGGCGGGAGAAAGTCCTGTACATCCTAGGAAAGTAGTGTCAAAAGAAAAGGGACTCAAGCATGGATGCAGACTAAGTCCCTCTAGGTCTAGGGGCATCCTAGAAACGCATACGAAAATTACACAGCAGAAATAAACCAAATGCACTCAAAATCCACACACGCTTATCTATTTGAAGGCCTGATTTTTGAGATTCTGCCCATTTGGCAATAGGAAAGGAGTTTTGAAAGGGGTGGGTTTACTTGGCTTTGAGAAGAAAAAGCTGAGCATCTACCTTAATTTGGGGTCTAAGATGTGACCTTATGTTGTGGAGGGAACTTTGTCTACATCCTTGCACCTCTCCTGCCAGATCCTCTCTTTCCATTAGAAGGGAGGTTCCACAAGGGTAGAAATGTTATGTCTTGGACACTGCTCTATTCTTAGCTTCTAGAACTCTGCTTGACACTTGCTTGGCATTCAGTAAATTTTTGATAAATAAACTGAGGAATGGGGAACTTATTCTAGGCCTATTTGAGCTGAGTCTGCTGGTTGATATTCCACTCTCTATACTTCAAAAATCTTGTCAGAAAGACCGAAGAGAAGAGAGGGGAAAGAGGAGCCCTGCAAACATGACTTGAGTCCTAGATCCAGTGGTACCTGAAGGCCACTGCCCACTTTTACTTCCTTTCTAATTACATTCTCCACCCCCCTTTTTTTTCTTAAATTATATTGAGTTGCGTCCATGTCCCTGTGACTGCAAGAGTCCTAGTGCGTGTAATGATGGTGATAATAAATATGTACTGGGCTATTAGGATGTGCTAGATACTGAACTGTGTGTTTCACATGAATTATTTCATTTACTGCTCGCCATAACCCGGCAACATTATGTAATCCTATAATCCAGATGGTAAACAACTGTGTTCCAAATTATTTGAAAATGGAATGGGATGAAATTAGCTTGAGGCTCCATTTGAAGGATTTAGATTAAACTGAAAAGAGATGTTTCTGACGGGGTGGCTCCAGGCTGGAATGGTTGCCAAGACAGATGGTTGAGTTGCCTTCTCAGGAGTTTAAAATAGGACAGATAGATATTCTTCTGGTCTTTTCCACACGGCACAGTCTTGGTATTTTTGACCATTCAATGACTCCAGTGGATAGTAGCAAGTGGATTGATTCTGAAATGAGTGTGCTGAGGCAGGGGTGAATGTGTGAGAGTGTCTGGCTGGGTCTGCAAGTAATTCCGACCTGGGGGCAGGTATTTAGGTAGATGAAATCTCAGGGCTTTCTCCTATTGTAATCAAAGACTTAAGGCCTCAGAGATATGAAACAGGAAATGGTTATAGCACTAGTTTATGATTCAGAGTCCTTTTTACTAAGAATAAACACTTTAATGGCACTTTATATCCTGGGAAGGGCTTGCCCATTCTGTGTCTCCTTCGATTCTAGCACCCATCCTGTGAGCAGGTGTAGTTGGGACACCAGCAGATATCTAACATGGCCTCCTTTTTTCACCTGGGGACACATCGGGTGTTCATCAGGAACAGCCCCCTGGGGTCTCCAACTCTGCGGACACCTGACAGTTGCACACAGGAGCTTTCTGCCCAGCCCTCCTCCCTTTGGGGGCAGCACCGTGCAGAGGATTTTTACAGTGTGGCTGGAGCTCTGCCCACCAACTCTGGAAGTGTACTCCGCTCCTGTAAAAGTCTGTTTTTCTTTTGGCCTCGTCCAGTTGGTTTTTGTAAATTGCCCAGGACTTGTAGTAGAACCAGATTTCTCACCCAGTACTATGTCACTGGCTGTATGGAGGTTCAGGCTCCAGCCCCGTGTTCTCTGAACTCCAGGGGCCATGGGTCAACTGATGGCTTGGTTCTCTGGAAGCTTCCTTGGCTAGAAATGCGGGCTAGTCAGTTACCCCCATGCCCTCTCCAGGGAGAGCCCAGAATGGGGGGCAACTCTTTGAGCAATTCTCACTCACTCATCTGTTCTATCTCTTGTCTTCAAGGATATAGGCTGCATAGGTTGTTTCTTTTTCTTTCTTTCTTTCTTTTCTTTTTTAGTTTAGTTGAGATGAAATTCACATAAACAAAACTTATCTTTTTTCACCTTTGAAGATCATCTGAAAGAGTATATACTTATTTCGTAACGGTAGGTTTATAGAATTGTCTTCTTTCCCCATCTGCATTTTCTATTTTCTTTACAATGTTTTTGTGATAAGAAAAAGCACAATGAGTACTTGCAATTGTTTAAAGTTACCTGTGACTAAGTTCTGTGCATCCATGTTTCTGCTTTATTGTGATTCCTATTTAATATTCAGGGACTCTAGTTTCAGAGAACAAAACCGTCCTCTGATTTCTCAGGTAGGAAGTGACTCTAATTTCCCCTGATTTGTTCTGTGTTAGTACTACAATCCTTTATTTGGCAAATATTTACTGAACATCTACTATGTGCCAGACACTATTCTTTAGTCTGAAAATTAGAGCCATACATAAAGGCTGCCATAGCCATGCAAGCCAAACTAGAATGAGAGGCATACTAGTCACTCATGTATTTCTTGTTGACTGATTGTCCACATCCCCAGATTTGAGGCTCAACAACCTTGGCTGGGGTCAACTCCCAAGAGCTATGAATCCTTCACTCTCAGTGCATTCTTAGACCAGTCTTTGTGAAGGTGGCAGGCACCTCTGCCCCACACCTCCATGTGTCCATGTGTTTTTCTGTGAGAAAGAAAAACAAAAAGAACAACTAAAGCCCCTTTTTCTTAATCCTAAAAGTACGATGTGCTTACTGTAGAAAAATTAGAAATACAGAAAAGATGTAAAGAATCAGAGAATGCCATTCATAGTCTTACTGGTAAATTACAGTTCTGCTCAAAGAATAAATCCATTGTAGTGAGGAACCTGAGATGTTGCAAAAGGATGGTTTGTCATAATTATGTAAAGAGAAAAGAAATAAACAGACTTTGGTGTTTTTTTTTTTTTTAATGCTCTGAAATTCTCAGCCTTAGGAATGAAGTAAGCAGATGAAAATTCGCTTTATAAAATTCAGTGTGTCAAAGCCAGGCTCCTAGCATTATGGTTACCTCTTGCAATTTTGGTCATAAATGGTAGGTGCTCTAATTTCCGTTTTGCTCATTATTAGCCTGAAGGGAATCATCTAATTGAATTCCTAAATGCTATTACATCCCTCAAAACTGGGGCTAATTTTATCTCTGATAAATACGGATAATGTTTAACAAACCCAGTTCGGAGAATTATATGAAGTGTTCAGACTCCTGTTTTATGTTCTTTAAAAAATATGATTTCCTGGAGCAGTAATTAATTGGTCACGTTTCATAAAGGTAGTATCTGAGTATTCAAAGAAATACCTGATTTGGAGCAATAAGTATTTGCTAGACAAAATTAACACAAAATAAAGTAAAATGGAATTGAGAGAAAAAAATAATAAACTCTCTCAGACAGCCGGCACTATTGCAAATACTCATTCAATTATTTTCAGCAAATACAGGCTCTCTGTAGTGGATGATCCATGCATAATTTGCTCTGAAAGCAAATTATGGAAAATCAGGACCTCTGACCTCTCAGTTTGTGATAGTGAAAAGCGATATTACATTCATATAGGGGAAGTCAGAAGGACCTCTGGAAAGATCCAAGAAAGTGGGCTTGATAACAAGACCCAACATTTATTGCATTTTTACTACACTACACCGGACTTCTCATTTATTCTTACAAGGGCCCTAAGAGACGGTCATTAACATCCCCATTGTCGAATAAGGGCAATGGGACTGAGTTGGTTTGTGTAACTTGTCCAAGATTAGTGGTAGAACCAGATCTCTCACCCTGCTGTCTCACTCTGATCTCATTCTCTACCATTATCTCTAATGCTTTCCCATTAGGGAGGAGAGGGGTCAGCCCTAATTTAAATTCCATTCAGCAAATATTGTTAGTCCTGGCCACACTCCCAGAGCCATCATATGGTTGCTCTCCTCTAGGAATTTGTAGTGTTATTCGAAATAATTGTAGGATATAAGACAGTATATAATTCAATTTCAAATTGGACACAGCAAAGAGCCAAAATATTTGCAACAGAATAGGTATTTTGGGCATTGAAAATTCCAATACAAGCAGATTTTTAGATCTTCCTCCTTTCTTGTTGACCAAATAGCTGACTCAACAAAGAGAACTGTATGCAAATAAAAGTATAATTTGGGAGAAACCACTTGAATGGTGAGGGATGACAATTATCTCTTAGAATTAAGCGACAATAATATGGCTTCTTTTATCCATAACATTCATAATAGAGAATCATAAGCAAGGAGAGAAGTATCTCTCTCTTGGCACAGTTAAGAGTCGAAACATCCTCTAATCATATGCCAAATGTCAATGTGTTAAAGAAAAAAAAAGGTGATGTGGTAAAATAGAGCATTGAATAACGAAACAACTTTCTGGGTTGTGGTGGAAGAACTTCCACTTATTAACTATATCATCTTGGGTAAGTGACCTGGTCTTTCAGGCTCAACCTCCTCACGTGTAAAATGGGAATACCATGCGAGCATATGCACCGTTTGATTTCACAAGGTTGACAGAGATGAGCTGAGACCTGGAAAGTTGCTGTGGGAATGATAAAGCTGGAAACGAGTCTCACAGGGAGTCCCAATCCTGTGTTATTCATCCTTGCTGTCCTTGCGCCGTGGACGTGATCTGACACAGCACCAATGTTGAACAAATGTCCATCGCACCTAATGGAACTGAAGCTAGGTTTATGTACAAAATAAACAGAGCTGGAGAGGTGCCTCGCCACAGTGATGTTTGTACTAATTATGTGGCTCCCCTGGGCCTGGCTTTACCAGAGTACAGCCGGTCCTCCAAATGAGGACCTGCTGTTGGCTCAGCCCCGCCTTACTCTCCCAGGTACTCCTCAGCAGAGTGGAAGGGGCTGCCAATCTGCAGGCCTGGACTTCTCAAAGCCCCTTGGGACTCGAAGCTGGCATGTTGTGGGGGAACATCCTGAGCGGAGACCTTTAGCTAGGAGTGATGATTGGCAACCCCAGGACACACTGGAGACTCCTCAAAGGAGTTTTGAACTACAGGGAAAAACCAAAACAAAACAAAACAATGCTAACAATCACTCTCTCCAGAGAGCAGTTTTGACATATTGTGACTTGCTTCATGAGAGAAATACGTGGGCGGAAACCAGGGAAGGTGTCCTTGGAAGCTGCTGTGTAGAAGAGGTCAGGGGCAAGTCTGAACAAGTTGCTGGAGGAGGAGGCTGCTCGCTGACGTTTTCTCCCTTGTGGAAATAGCAGGATGATGGAAAACATGATATTGTGGCTGCTGTCCACATTTATCTAGAAGTATTTTTTCATTTACTCAGTTATAGTTATTGAAACAGTGGGACATCTAAAATTCCTCTCTTCAGAATCCCCTTTGCCAGGAAGGCCCTGAGGACCTTAGCTCCATTTGCACAAGCAGAATATGCATTTACCCATTAAGTATCAACATATGTTTGTTTGTTTGTTTGTTTGTTTGTTTGTTTGTTTGTTGGGTATGTCTGGGGGGAAGCTGGATGGTGGACTCTCCAGAGAGGGCCACCTTCATAACATCCACATAGCCCAACTTGACAAGTTCAGAAACTTGATATTTTTGATGTGTCAGAGTTAATTGTGGAGAGTGTGAATGATTTATAATGTCCACCAAAATACCTACCTGTGAATTTAAAGTAAAAGTCAAGTGGATCAGAACTTGATATGGGCCTTATCATAGTCTCTGCCTGTAAGAAAGCTTTGGGAAGCCAAATTTATATTCATAGGTATGTTTGGTGAGTGTGAAATGATGGAGAAGAGTAGGTCGTTTGATGAATGTAATGTTTAGTGGGATCAAACTATTACAGCATGATAAATCCATTGCCGCAAAAGAGGTACGTCTGCCAATAAGACCACATATTCAGATTGGCTGCATATGGCACCATCATCCTGGGGTAGAAGGTGCCAAGCAGCTAATCAGTGAACTTTTAAGTTACACAGGAAAAACGAAGACATCATGATTCTGCCCCGAGAAGAAAATTACTCTTTTTATTAAAGAGTACAATCTCTCCCTCTTTTTTTCATCACTACAATAACAGAGTACAGTACACAAAGGCAGAACAACATCATAAATAAGGCTGAATAGTGGTCACACAGAAGAGAGGCGGATGAACAAGGAACCCAACTCTTATCAGAAAGAGATATCAGAGGGGTGCCTGGATGGTGCAGTCAGTTAAGCCTTCGACTCTTGGTTTCGGCTCCGATTGTGATCTCAGGGTCATGAGATCAAACTTGGCATCAGGCTCTGCGCTCAGCGTGGAGTCTGCCTAAGACCTCTCTGCCCCTCCCCCCCCCACTCTCTCTCTCTCTCAAATAAATAAATAAATCTTTTTAAAAATTTTTTATTGTTATGTTAATCACCATATATTGCATCATTTGTTTGGGTGTAGTGTTCCATGATTCATTGTTTGTTCATAACACCCAGTGCTCTATGCAGAATGTGCCCTCTTTAATACCCATCACCAGGCTAACCCATCCCCCTACCCTCCCCCCTCTAGAAACCTCAGTTTGTTTTTCAGAGTCCATCATCTCTCCTGGTTCGTCTCCCCCTCTGACTTACTCCCCTTCATTCTTCCCCTCCTGCTATCTTCTTCTTTTTCTTTTTTCTTACAATATGTTGCGTTATTTGTTTCAGAGGTACAGATCTGTGATTCAACAGTCTTACATAATTCACAGCTCTCACCATAGCACATACCCTCCCCAATGTCTATCACCCAGCCACCCCATCCCTCCCACCCCCGACCACTCCAGCAACCCTCAGTTTGTTCCTGAGATTAAGAATTCCTCATATCAGTGAGGTCATATGATACATGTCTTTCTCTGATTGACTTATTTCACTCAGCATAACACCCTCCAGTTCTATCCACGTCGTGGCAAATGGCAAGATCTCATTCCTTTTGATGGCTGCATAATATTCCATTGTGTATATATACCACCTCTTCTTTATCCATTCATCTGTCGATGGACATCTTGGCTCTTTCCACAGTTTGGCTATTATGGACATTGCTGCTATAAACATTGGGGTGCACGTACCCCTTCGGGTCCCTACATTTGTATCTTTGGGGTAAATACCCAGTAGTGCAATTGCTGGATCGTATGGTAGCTCTATTTTCAACTGTTTGAGGAACCTCCATACTGTTTTCCAGAGGGGTTGCACCAGCTGGCATTCCCACCAACAGTGTAGGAGGGTTCCCCTTTCTCCACATCCCCGCCAACATCTGTCATTCCCTGACTTGTTGATTTTAGCCATTCTGACGGGTGTGAGGTGGTATCTCATTGAGGTTTTGATTTGGATTTCCCTGATGCCGAGCGATGTTGAGCACTTTTTCATGTGCCTGTTGGTCATTTGGATGTCTTCTTTGGAAAAATGTCTGTTCATGTCTTCTGCCCACTTCTTGATTGGATTATTTGTTCTTTGGGTGTTGAGTTTGATAAGTTCTTTATAGATTTTGGATATTAGCCCTTTATCTGATATGTCATTTGCAAATATTTTCTCCCATTCTGTCGGTTGTCTTTTGGTTTTGTGGACTGTTTCTTTTGCTATGCAAAAGCTTTTTATCTTGATGAAGTCCCAATAGTTCATTTTTGCCCTGGCTTCCCGTGCCTTTGGTGATGTTTCTAGGAAGAAGTTGCTGTGGCTGAGGTCGAAGAGGTTGCTACCTGTGTTCTCCTTTAGGATTTTGATGGACTCCTGTCTCACGTTTAGGTCTTTCAACCATTTGGAGTTTATTTTTGTGTGTGGTGTAAGGAAATGGTCCAGTTTCATTCTTCTGCATGTGGCTGTCCAATTTTCCCAACACCATTTGTTGAAGAGACCGTCTTTTTTCCATTGGACATTCTTTCCTGCTTTGTCAAAGATAAGTTGACCACAGAGTTGAGGGTCCATTTCTGGGCTCTCATTTCTGTTCCATTGATCTATGTGTCTGTTTTTCTGCCAGTACCATACGGTCTTGATGATGACAGCTTTGTAATAGAGCTGGAAGTCCGGAATTGTGATGCCGCCAGCTTTGCTTTTCTTTTTCAATATTCCTCTGGCTATTCGGGGTCTCTTCTGGTTCCATACAAATTTTAGGATTATTTGTTCCATTTCTTTGAAAAAAGTGGATGGTATTTTGATGGGGATTGCATTGAATGTGTAGATTGCTCTAGGTAGCATTGACATCGTCACAATGTTGGTTCTCCCAATCCATGAGCATGGAACGTTTTTCCATTTCTTTGTGTCTTCTTCAATTTCTTTCCTGAGTATTTTATAGTTTTCTGAGTACAGATCCTTTGCCTCTTTGGTTAAATTTATTCCTAGGTATCTTATGGTTTTGGGTGCAATTGTGAATGGGATCGACTCCTTGATTTGTCTCTCTTCTGTCTTGTTGTTGGTGTATAGGAATGCCACTGATTTCTGTGCATTGATTTTATAGCCTGCTACTTGACTGAATTCCTGTATGAGTTCTAGCAGTTTTGGGGTGGAGTCTTTTGGGTTTTCCACATACAGTATCATATCATCTGCAAAGAGTGAGAGTTTGACTTCCTCTTTGCCCCGATTTGGATGCCTTTGATTTCTTTTTGTTGTCTGATTGCTGTGGCTAGGACTTCTAATACTATGTTGAATAGCAGTGGTGAGAGTGGACATCCCTGCCGCGTTCCTGACCTTAGGGGAAAAGCTCTCAGCTTTTCCCCATTGAGAATGATATTCGCTGTAGGTTTTTCGTAGATGGCTTTTATGATATTGAGGTATGTACCCTCTATCCCTATACTCTGAAGAGTTTTGATCAAGAAAGGATGCTGTACTTTGTCAAATGCTTTTTCTGCATCTATTGAGAGGATCATATGATTCTTGTTCTTTCTTTTGTTAATGTATTATATCACGTTGATTGATTTGCGGATGTTGAACCAGCCTTGCAGCCCAGGGATAAATCCCACTTGGTCGTGGTGAATAATCCTTTTAATGTACTGTTGGATCCTATTGGCTAGTATTTTGGTGAGAATTTTTGCATCCATGTTCATCAAGGATATTGGTCTGTAATTCTCCTTTTTGATGGGATCTTTGGTTTTGGGATCAAGGTAATGGTGGCCTCATAAAATGAATTTGGTAGTTTTCCTTCCATTTCTATTTTTTGGAACAGTTTCAGGAGAATAGGTATTAATTCTTCTTTAAATGTCTGATAGAATTCCCCTGGGAAGCCATCTGGCCCTGGGCTTTTGTTTCTTGGGAGATTTTTGATGACTGCTTCAATTTCCTTAGTGGTTATAGGTCTGTTCAGGTTTTCTATTTCTTCCTGGTTCAGTTTTGGTAGTTGATACATCTCTAGGAATGCACCCATTTCTTCCAGGTTATCTAATTTGCTGGCATAGAGTTGTTCATAATATGTTCTTATAATTGTTTGTATTTCTTTGGTGTTGGTTGTGATCTCTCCTCTTTCATTCATGATTTTGTTGATTTGGGTCATTTCTCTTTTCTTTTTGATCAGTCTGGCCAGGGGTTTATCAATCTTGTTAATTCTTTCAAAGAACCAGCTCCTAGTTTCGTTGATCTGTTCTCCTGTTCTTTTGGTTTCTATTTCATTGATTTCTGCTCTGATCTTTATTATTTCTCTTCTCCTGCTGGGTTTAGGCTTTATTTGCTGTTCTTTTTCCAGCTCCTTTAGGTGTAGGGTTAGGTTGTGTATTTGAGACCTTTCTTGTTTCTTGAGAAAGGCTTGTATTGCTATATACTTTCCTCTCAGGACTGCCTTTGCTGTATCCCAAAGATTTTGGACAGTTGTGTTTTCATTTTCATTGGTTTCCATGAATTTTTTTAATTCTTCTTTAATTTCCTGGTTGACCCATTCATTCTTTAGTAGGATGCTCTTTAGCCTCCATGTATTTGAGTTCTTTCCGACTTTCCTCTTGTGATTGAGTTCTAGTTTCAAAGCATTGTGGTCTGAAACTATGCAGGGAATGATCCCAATCTTTTGGTACCGGTTGAGACCTGATTTGTGACCTAGGATGTGATCAATTCTAGAGAATGTTCCATGGGTACTAGAGAAGAATGTGTATTCCATTGCTTTGGGATGGAATGTTCTGAATATGTCTGTGAAGTCCATTTGGTCCAGTGTGTCATTTAAAGTCTTTATTTCCTTGTTGATCTTTTGCTTAGATGATCTGTCCATTTCAGTCAGGGGGGTGTTAAAGTCCCCCACTATTATTGTATTGTTGTCAATGTGTTTCTTTGCTTTTGTTATTAATTGCCTTATATAATTGGCTGCTCCCATGTTCGGGGCATAGATATTTACAATTGTTAGATCTTCTTGTTGGATAGACCCTTTAAGTAGGATATAGTGTCCTTCCTCATCTCTTATTACAGTCTTTGGTTTAAAATCTAGTTTGTCTGATATAAGGATTGCCACCCCAGCTTTCTTTTGGTGTCCATTAGCATGGTAAATGGTTTTCCACCCCCTCACTTTCAATCTGGAGGTGTCTTTGGGTCTAAAATGAGTCTCTTGCAGACAGCATATTGATGGGTCTTGTTTTTTAATCCAATCTGATAGCCTGTGTCTTTTGATTGGGGCATTGAGCCCATTTACATTCAGGGTAACTATTGAAAGGTATGAATTTAGTGCCATTGTATTGCCTGT
Organism: Zalophus californianus; assembly: GCF_009762305.2. Lineage (NCBI taxonomy): Eukaryota > Metazoa > Chordata > Mammalia > Carnivora > Otariidae > Zalophus > Zalophus californianus. The sequence continues at coordinate 66,300,662 of NC_045603.1, read as the reverse complement.
AAGGTGACTGTTACTGTATGTTGTCTGTGTTCCTTTCTGATCTTTGCTGCTTTTAGGCTCTCTCTTTGCTTAGAGGACCCCTTTCAATATTTCTTGGAGGGCTGGTTTCGTGTTTGCAAATTCCTTTAGTTTTTGTTTGTCCTGGAAGCTTTTGATCTCTCCTTCTATTTTCAATGACAGCCTAGCTGGATATAGTATTCTTGGCTGCATATTTTTCTCGTTTAGTGCTCTGAAGATATCTTGCCAGTCCTTTCTGGCCTGCCAGGTCTCTGTGGATAGGTCTGTTGCCAATCTAATATTTTTACCATTGTAGGTTACATATCTCTTCTCCCGAGCTGCTTTCAGGATTTTCTCTTTGTCTCTGAGACTCGTAAGTTTTACTATTAGATGTTGGGGTATTGACCTATTATTATTGATTTTGAGAGGGGTTCTCTGTGCCTCCTGGATTTTGATGCCTGTTTCCTTCCTCACATTAGGGAAGTTCTCTGCTATTATTTGCTCCAATATACCTTCTGACCCCTCTCTCTTTCTTCTTCTTCTGGGATCCCAATTATTCTAATGTTGTTTCATCTTATTGTATCACTTATCTCTCGAACTCTGCCCTCGTGATCCTGTAGTTGTTTCTCCCTCTTTTTCTCAGCCTCTTTATTTTCCATCATTTGGTCTTCTATATCACTGATTCTCTCTTCTGCCTCATTTATCCTAGCAGTTAGTGCCCCCATTTTTTATTGCACCTCATCAATAGCCTTTTTGATTTCGACTTGGTTAGATTTTAATTCTTTTATTTCTCCAGAAAGCGTTTCTCTAATAACTTCCACGCTTTTTTCAAGCCCAGCTAGTATCTTTAAAGTCATGATTCTGAACTCTAGGTCCGACATCGTACTAATGTCCGTATTGAGTAGGTCCCTGGCTGACGGTACTACCTCTTGTTCTTTTTGCTGAGGTGATATTTTCGTCTTGTCATTTTGTCCAGAGGAGAATAGATGAATGAGAGAACAAAATGCTAACAGGTTTACAACGTCCCCAGCAAATATACTGTATACAAATCAGAAAAGACCTGAAACCAGGGGAAAAGAAAGGGAAAGAAAGAGAAAAAAAAAAGAAAAAAAAGATAAAAACAAAAACAGAACAATACAAAAAAGCAGAATGTGATCAAATATGATCAGGCTAGTGCATAGATCAGTGCCACACACTAGATTTTGGGCGTATTTTGGTCTGTTAGAAAAAAGTGCCTCCTAAAATTTTAAAGGAAGAAAGACATATATGTACAAAATAAGGGTTGATACAATGAAGGGATAGAAGATGACTGTAAAGATGAAAATTATAAAAGATTTTATAAAAGGACTTGATAAGATAAGAAGTTGTTTGAAAAAAGAAAGAAGATTTAAAAAAAAAAAGAAGAAAGGGAGAGAATGTGATCAGGCAGGAGACTAGAACAGAGCCATACACTAGTGATTTAGGGTATATTTTTATCTGTTAGAAGAAAGTGTATCTCAAAATTTTAAAGAGAGAACAACTTATATATATATGCCAAAAATAAGGGTAACTACTATGAAGGGATAAAATATGACTCTAAAAATGAAAAATAAAAAATGTTTTTTTTTTTTAAAAAAGAGATTGATAAGATGTTGGTTGAAAAAGGGAAAAAGAAAAAAAAAACAGTTAACAAAAATTAACTTTGATGAACTAATGAATCATGGTAAAAAAAAGCCATGAATTCTATGTGTAGTATTCCCCTAGCGCTGGAGTTCTCCCGTTCTCCTTGATCGGTAAACTTCGTCTTGGCTTGCTGGCTGTTCGTGCTGATCTTCTGGGGGAGGGGCCTGTTGCTGTGGTTTCCAAATGTCTTTGCCAGAGGCGGAATTGCCCCGCCCTTGTCGGTCCGGGCTAAGCAAGCTGCTCGGGTTTGATCTCAGGAGCTTTTGTTCCCTGCAAGCTCTCCTTACAGCCTTGGAGGACGAGGGCAAAAATGGTGGCCTCCCAATCTCCACCCGGAGGAGCTGAGAACTCGGGGCCCCGCTCCTCAGTGCGCCCCCAGAGAAAAGCAGTCACTCCCTTGTCCCTGGTCTCCGGCCGCTCTCCGTGCTCACCTGGCCTGTGACCTAGCGTTGCTATCTCTGGCACCCGACCCCGTGTGGAGTCTCCAAACCCAGCAGATCCCTGCGGTGCGCTCCCGCGCCGCTCCTCCCCGGGAAGGAAGGGGAGTCTCCCCGGATTTGCCGCTTGTTGAGTCCCTGCTGCAGGAGCAGTGGCCCGACTGGGCCGCGGATCACAGTTTATGGCAACCCCGAGCTGAGAGCCCGTGCCTCGGCTCCGTCTGCGCGGCCGGCTTCCCCGCTCTGATACCTGGGAGCTCTGCCGCACTCAGGCTCCCCCGGTCTTTCTGTGACCCCAAGGGTCCTGAGACCACACTGTCCCGGGAGGATTCCACCCCCTGCTTAGCCACTGCAGCGACGTCCCTCAGCGGAGCCAGCTTCTAATAGTTCCGATTTTGTGCTCCGCGGCTCTATCACTTGCCAGAAGCGCCGGCGGAGGCCTCTCCCCCGCCGTCTATCCTCCCGAATATCGCCTCGGATTCACTTCTCCGCACATCCTACCTTCCAGTAAGTGGTCGCTTCTCTGTTCAGAGAGTTGTTGCTACTCTCCTCTTTGATCTCCTGTTGAGTTCGTAGGTGTTCAGAATGCTTTGATCCCTATTCAGCTGAATTCCTGAGACCAGACGAAATCTAGGTCTCCTACTCCTCCGCCATCTTGCCACGCCCCATTATAAATAAATCTTTTAAAAAAGAATTTTAAAAAAAAGAAGGAAGAAGGAAAGAAGGAAGGGAGGGAGGGAGGGAGGGATGGGGGATATCAGAAAGCAGTGGAGCTACGTGGAGAAAAAAAGCCAGTCTCCAGAACTAAGTCCTGAGAAGCAGCCATTTTGCAGAACCTCAATAGAACGTCATGATAAATATGTACATTGAAAGTAAAATGAATAATTACATAAACAGAACTTGAGTTCTCTCCAGCCAATCTGATGAAAAAATGACAAGTTCCCATACGGGCAGTCACGAGACAAGAATCATGGAGCATGCACAGAAAATTAGACAAAAAAGGGCAATGTCACCCAAATCAAGGAACAGAACACCTACCAACAGTCTAAAGTTCCCATGTTTCCTTCTAGGCCCTAACCTCCCAGTGGTAACCACTCTCCTGACTTCCATCAACATGGATTAGTTCTGCTTGTTTTTATACTTTTTAGAAATGAAATATATACTCTTTGTGTCTGGCTCTGATTGCTCAACTTGCATTTGAGAGGTTCATCCTTATTTTTACGTTTCATCCTAGATCATTTTCATAGCTATATAGTATTCCACTATGTGACTCTATCACAATTTATTGAATTATTGATGGACATCTGAGTAATTTTCAATTTTTTCTATTTCAAGTACTGTTGTAATGAATATTCTAATACATGTCTTTTGATAAACATAATGTACACATTTCTACTGGGTATATACCTCAAAATGTACTTGCTTGGTCACGGGTAGGGCACATACTAAACCTGAGTAGTTAACTGCCAGTTTTCCAAAGTGGATGTACAAATTTATTCTCCCACAGGTATGGGAGAACTCCTATTCCTCCACATTCTCATCAGCGCTCTTTACTTTCCGTCTTTTTCCTCTTGACCATTTTGGGGGTAGGTAGTGGCATTCCATTGAGCTTTTTTTTTTTTAAATTTTTTATCATTATGTTAATCACCATATATTACATCATTAGTTTTTGATGTAGTGTTCCATGATTCATTGATTCCATTGAGCTTTTAATTTGCATTTAGGTGAGTACTAATGAACTTGGGCAATTTGTCATATGGTTATCATCCATTTACATATCCTCCTTTATGAGTCTTTGGCTCATTCTGCTATTGAGCTATCTTTTTCTTATTGATTATATATTCTGGATTGGTTTTTTTTTATCATATATATTAGATAAGTGTACATGAATATATATATTTAATATTTTATGCCACTCTGTGGGTTGCCATTTTGTTCACTTTGGTGAACAGAAGTTCTTAGTTTTAATATAGCCAAGATCATCACGTTTTTTCTTTTATGTTTCTTCTTTTGTATTTCCTACTTAGGAAAGCATTGCCTACTCCAAGATCAGAAAGATGTTTTCCTCTAAAAGCTTTATTGTTTTACTTTACAGTTTATTTCTCTGATCCATCTTGCTATGATCTGAGTTTGTGGTCCCCCAAAATTCCTATGTTGAAATCCTAACCCCTAAGGTGATGGAATTAGGAGATGGGGCATTTGGGACATGATTAGTTCATCAGGGAAGAGCCCTCAGAATGGGATTAGGATACAGAGACATCCCTCATCACCTTCCACCATGGGAAGACGGCAAAAAGATGCCATCTATGAATGAGAAAGCAGACCCTCACCAGACACCAAAGTTCACTGTATTTTTGTTTTAGCAGCCAAAACAGACTGAGAGACACCTGGAGTTGATTCTTGTGTGTAATATGAAGTAGAAGTCAATATACGTTTTTTCCCCATAGGGATATTCAGTTGCCCCAACATGATTTATTGAAAAGACCATTCTTTTCCCTACTGCCCTGTGTGTTCACTTTTGTCATAAATCATGCAATCATGTATGGGTCATGAGATCATGTACATATGTGTGGGTCTCTTCCATTGCACAGTTATCTGTTCTGTCTGTTCCAGCACTGCACAGTTTTGATTACCACTGCTTTATTACTTATTAATTTTTTTAAAGTTTATTTATTTACTGAAGTAATCTCAACACCCGATGTGTGGCTCAAAGTCACATGCTCCTCCAACTAAGCCACCCGAGAGCCCCAATTACCTTAGCTTTATAGTAATAGTTTCTGATATCTCATAATGTTAGTCCTTCATATTTGCTCTTCAAGCATGCCTTGGTTATTCTTGGCCTTTTGCATTTCCACATGAATTTTATTTTATTTATTTTTTTAGAGAGTGAAGGGGGCAGAGAGGGGCAGAGGGAGAGGGAGAGAGAGAATCTTAAAAGCAGTCTCCAAGCCCAGCATGGAGCACAAAGTGACCTGAGATCATGATCTGGGCTGAAATCAAGAGTGGGATGCTCCATATGAATTTTAAAATTGACTTATAAATTCCTGGGGGAAAAAAACCCACAGCTTGGGTTTTGGTTGCAAGGGCATAGAAGTATGCATTAATTTGGAAAGAACTTACATTTTTCAATATTGAATCATCCATTCCGTAACAATATATATACATCCATTTATTTGGCTCTCCTTCATTTTTTTCTCAATAATATTTTATAATTCTCAGCTAGAGGTCTTGCATATTTTTAATTAGATTTATTCCTAGGCATTTGAGTTTTGGGATGCTGTTGTAAATATTTTATGTTCTATTTGTTTATTGCCAGTATATACAAATATGACTCATGCCATAGTCAGCTTGGGCTGCTATAACAAAATACCATAAACTGGATGGATTACAGACAACATTTATATCTCATAGTTCTAGAGGCTGGGAAGTCCAAGATCAAGGTGCTGGCAAGTTTAGTGTCTGGGGAGGACCTTCTTCATTCATAGATAGTGGCTTTTCACCATGTTCAACATGATGGAAGGAAGGGGTGGGGGCTCTCTGGAACATCTTTTATAAGGGCACTAATCCTGTTCATGAAAGCTCTGTTCTCATGACCTAATCGCCTCCCAAATACCCCGTCTCTTAATATCATCACCTTGGGGGTCAGGATTTGAAAATACGAATTTTAGGGGCACCCGGCTGGCTCAGGTGGTTAAGCATCTGCCTTCAGCTCAGGTCATGATCCCAGGGTGCTGGGATCGAGTCCCACATCGGGCTCCTGGCTCAGCGGGGAGCCTGCTTCTCTCTCTGCCTCTGCCGCTCCCCCTGCTTGTGCTGTCTCTTTCTGTCTATATCTCTGTGTCTCAGATGAATAAATAAAAAAAAATCTTTAAAAAAATGAAAATACAAATTTTGGAGGGGACACAAACATTCAATCTATAGCAATTAACTTTAGTATTTTGACTATATCCAGTGTCCTTCCTATATTCTTTCATTAATTCTAAGAGTTTGTCTAGAGATTCTTTAGAAATTTCCTATGTGCATGATCTTATTGTCTGGAAATGACAGTTTATTTCTTCCTTTTCAATCTCCATGACTTCTCTTTCTCTAGTCTTTTGCATGAGCTAGACCTCCGGTTACAATGTTGAATAGAAGTGGTCACAGTGGCTATTGAGACTCAGTCCGAATATTCGAGGAATGCTTTTAATATTCTGCCCTTGAGAATGATGCTTGCTGTGGGTATTTTGTAGATCTTCTTTATCGCATTAAGGAAGTTCTAATCTTAGTTGGCTAAGAAGTTTTCGTCACAAATGAATATTGAATTTATCAAATGTTCTGCATTTGAAATGATCATGTGATTTTATTATTCCTTTTTCTGTGAATATGGTAAACTAAGTTTATGATTTTTGAATGTTAAACCATGCCTGCACACCTAGACTAAACTGCACTCAGTTTACTGTATCCCTGGATTTGATTTCCTAATACTTCGTTAAGAATTTTAAAATAATGTTTATGAGAAAGGTTTGCAATTTTTTTCTCAGAAAGTCAGAGTTTCAAAGTCAAATCTCTGCTGTTCTCATTTTTTTAAAAATCTGTGAAACTTTGATTTTGTTTCCACCGTCTTGAAGAATTATATAAGACAAGTGTTATTTTTCCTTAAGTGTTTGGAGGAATTCATTGATAAGCTCTCTAGGCCTGGGATTTTTCTTTGGGGAAAGGTTTTTAAATTATAGGTTCAAGTTTTTCATACATCAGGATTATTCATATTTTTGATTTCTTCTATCAGCTTTGGTAAGTTGTGTTTTTCAAATAATTTGTCCATTTCATCCAAATTTTCAAATTTATCTGCAGGGCTGTTTTTAGAATACCTTTATTGTGCAATCTATAGTGATACCCTCTTTCCTACTTCTATTGTTGCGAATTTGTGTTTCGTCTACTTTTTAAATATCAGTCTTGTTAGGGTTTTGTCAGTTTTGCTAATCTTTTGGAAGAACAAACTTTGAGTTTGTTGATTTTCTCTATTATATGTTTGATTTTTATTCCCTTGGTTTCAGCTTTTATCTTTATCATTTATTTCCTTAGGTTTGGTTGCTGCTCTTTGTTCTAGCTTTTTGATTGTTGATTTTTAGACTTTTTAGACCTTTATATATGCATTTAAAACTACATATTTCCTTTTAAGAATCATTTTACCTTTTTCCCATAAGTTTTGAAAGGTATTTTTAATTATTCAGTTTAAAATATTGTCTAGTTTTTTCTTTATCTTATGGATTATTTCAACTGTATCATTTAATTTTTAGACAGTTGGGTTTTTTCCTATTTTTATTTTTGACCTCTAGCTTAATTGCAGGGTGATCAGAGAAGAGATTCTTCTTTTTTTAGTTTAGCTCCTGGGTGGCTCAGTTGGTTAAGCCTCCAACTCTTGATTTTGGCTCAGGCCATGATCTCAGCGTCCTGGGATCAAGACCTGCATCAGGCTCCGAACTCAGTGGGGAGTCTGCTTGAGATTCTCTTTCTCCCTCTGCCCCTGCCCCCCACTCTCATGCTTTCTCGCTCAAATGAATAAATAAATCTTTAAAATAAAATAAAATGAATTCCAGTTAATTGACATAGTGTAATATTAGTTTCAGGAGTAGAATTTAGTGATTTATCACTTACATATAATACTCTGTGCTCATCACAAGTTCCCCCTTTAATACCCACACCCATTTAGCCAATCCCCCGCCCACCACCCTCCGTCAACCCTCAGTTTGTTCTCTATAGTTAAGAGTTTGTTTATGGTTTGCCTCTCTCTTTTTTCTTTCGCCTATGTTCATCTGTTTTTTTCTTAAATTCCCCCCTGTGAGTGAAATCATATGGTATTTGTCTTACTCTGGATGACTTATTTTGCTTAGCACAATACACTCCAGCTACATTCCTGTTGTTGCAAATACAAGATTTCATTCTTTTTGGGAGCATTGTGTATATATATATATATATATACCACCTCTTCTTTATCCTTTCATCAGCTGATGGACATTTGGGCTCTTTCCATAATTTGGCTCTTGTTGGTAATGCTGCTATAAACATTGGGGTGTGTGTATCCCCTTGAATCAATATTTTTGTATACTTTGGGTAACTACCTAGTAATGCAATTGCTGGATCATAGGGTAGTTCTATTTTTAACTTTTTGAGGAAACTCCACACTGTTTTCCACAGTGGCTGCACCAGTTTGCATTCCCACCAACAGTGCAAGACGGTTCCCCCTTCTCTACATCCTCACCAATATCTGTTGTTTCATGTGTTATTAATTTTAGCCATTCTGACCAAGTGTGAAGTGGTATCTCATTGTAGTTTTGATTTGTATTTCCCTGATGATGAGTGATGTTGAGCATCTTTCCATGTGTCTTGCCATCTGTTCATGTCTTCTGCCCATTTCTTAACTGGATTATTTGTTTTTTGGGTGTTGAGTTTGATAAATTCTCTATAGATTTTAGAAACTAACCCTTTATCAGATATGCCATTAGCAAATATCTTCTTCCATTCCAATGGTTGCCTTTTACTTTTGTTGATTGTTTCCTTAGCTGTGCAGAAGATTTTCATCTTAATGAAGTCCCAATAGTTCATTTTTACTTTTGTTTCCCTTACCTCTAGAGACGTATCTAGTAAGAAGTTGCTAGGGCCGATGTTGAAGAGGTTGCTGCCTGTGTTCTCCTCTAGGATTTTGATGGTTTCCTCTCTCGCATTTAGGTCTTTCATCTATTTTGAATTTATTTTTGTGTATGGTGTAAGAAAGTAGTCCAGTTTCATTCTTTTGCATGTTGCTGTCCAGTTTTTCCAACACCATTTGTTGGAGCGACTGTCTTTTTTCCATTGGATATTCTTTCCTGCTTTGTCAAAAATTAGTTGACCATGTAGTTGTGGGTCCATTTCTGGGTTTTCTATTCCATTCCGCTGATCTATGTGTCTGTTTTTGCACCAGAACCACACTGTCTCGATGACTATAGATTTGAAATTTAACCTGAAGTCTGGAATTGTGATGCCTCCAGTTTTGTCTTTCTTTTTTAAGATTGCTTTGGCTATTCAGGGTCTTTTGTGGTTCCATACAAATTTTAGGATTGTTTGTTTTAACTCTGTGAAAAATGCTGGTAATATTTTGATAGGGATTGCTTTAAATGTGGGGATTGCTTTGGGTAGCATAGACATTTTAGCAATATTTGTTTTTCCAATCCGTGAGCATGAAAGGTTTTTCTATTTCTTTGTGTCCACTTCTTTCTTTCTTTTCTGAGTGTTTTATAGTTTTCAGAGTATAGCTCTTTCACCTCTTTGGTTAGGTTTATTCTCAGGTATCTTATGGTTTTGGGTGTAATTGTAAATAGGATTGATTCCTTGATTTCTCCTGCTGCTTCATTATTGGTGTATAGAAATGCAACAGATTTCCGTACATTAACTTTGCATCCTGTGATTTTACTGAATTCATTTATCAGTTCTAGCAATTTTTTTGGTGGAGTCTTTCAGGTTTCCTACATAGAGTATCATGTTGTCTGCGAATAGTGAAAGTTTCACTTCTTCCTTGCCAATTTGGATGCCTTTCATTTCTTTTTGTTGTCTGATTGCTGAGGGTAGGACTTCCACTACTATGTTAAATAACAGTGGTGAGAGTGGCCATCTCTGTTTTGTTCCTGACCATGGAGGATAAGCCCTCAGTTTTTCCTCATTGAGGATGATAATTAGCTGTGGGTCTTTCGTATATGGCGTTTATGATGTTGGGACATGTTCCCTCTATCCCTACTTTGTTGAGGGTTTTTATCAAGAAAGGAAGCTACATCTTGTCAAATACTTTTTCTGCATCTATTGAGAGGATCATATAGTTCTTATCCTTTCTTTTATTAATGTGGTATATCATGTTGATTGATTTGTGAATACTGAAACCTCACTTGCAGCCTAGGAATAAATCCCAGTTGATCATGGTGAATGATTATTTTAGTGTACTGTTGGATTCAATTTGCTAGTATATTGTTGAGAATTTTTACATCCATATTCACCAGGGATATTGGCCCGTAATTTTCTTTTTTAGTGGGGTCTTTTTCTGGTTTTAGAATCAGGTTAATGCTGGTCTCATAGAATGAGTTTGGAAGTTTTCCTTCCATTTCTATTTTTTTGGAACAGTTTGAGAAGAGTAGGCATTAACTCTTCTTTAAATGTTTGGTAGAATTCCCATGGGAAGCCATCTGGTCCTGGATTTTTGTTTGTTGGGAGATTTCTGATTACTGATTCAATTTCTTTGCTGGTTATTGGTTTGTTCAAGTTTTCTATTTCTTCCAGTTTCAGTTTTGTTAGTTGATATGTTTCTTTTCTTTTTTTAAAGATTTTATTTATTTATTCATGAGAGACAGAGGAAGAGGGAGAAGCAGGCTCCCAAGGAGCAGAGAGCCCGATGCGGGACTCAATCCCAGGACCCTGGGATCATGACCTGAGTCGAAGGCAGGCGCTTAACCATCTGAGTCACCCAGGCACCCAGTTGATATGTTTCTAGGAATTTATCCCTTTCTTCCAGATTGCCCAAATTTGTTGGCATATAAGTTTTCATAATACTCTCTTATAATTATTTATATTCTGTGGATCATAAAGTGGTTATGATCTCTCCACTTTAGTTTATGATTTTATTTATTCAGGTCCTTTCTCTTTTGTTTTTGATAAGTCAGGCTAGGAGTTTATCAATTTTATTAATTCTTTCAAAGAACCAGCTCTTGGCTTCATTGATCTGTTCTACTGTTTTGTTGTTGTTGCTTCTATACCATTTATCTCTGCTCTAATCTTTATTATTTCCCCTTTTCTGCTGGCTTTAGGCTTCATTTGTTGTTCTTTGTCTAGCTCATTTAGGTGTAAGGTTAGGTCGCTTATTTAAGATTTTTCTTGCTTCTTGAGGTAGACCTGTATTGCTATATACTTCCCTCTTAGGACTGCTTTTGCTGCATCCCCAAGGTTAGACTATTGTGTTTTCATTATCATTTGTTTCCATTTATTTTTTTTATTTCTTATTTAATTTCCTGGTTGACCCTTTCATTCTTTAGTAGGGATGTTCTTAAACCTCCATGTATTCGTGGTCTTTCCAAATGTTTTCTTGTGTTTGACTTCAAGTTTCATAGTGTTGTAGTTGGAAAATATGCATGATATGACCTCAGTGTTTTTGCACTTGTTGAGGCCTGATTTGTGACCTAGTATGTGATTTATTCTGGAAAATGTCCCAGGTGCCCTTGAAAAGGATGTGTATTCTACTGCTTTAGGATGAAATGTTCTGAATATATCTGTTAAGTCCATCTGGTCCAGTATATCATTCAAAGCCATTGTTTCCTTGTTGATTTTCTGCTTAGATGATCTGTCCATTACTATAAGTGGGGTGTTAAATTCCCCTACTATTATTGTATTATTATCAATCAGTTCCTTTATGTTTGTTATGAATTGTTTTATATATTTGGGTCCTCCAAGTTGGAGCCATAAATATTTACAATTGTTAGATCCTTGTTGGATAGTCCCTTTTATTATGATATAGTGCCCTTCTTCATCGCTTGGTACAGTCTTTGGTTTAAAATCTAGTTTGTCTGGTATAAGAATGGCTACTCCGGCTTTCTTTAGACATCCGTTTACGTGATAGATGGTTCTCCATCCCCTCACTTTCAATCTGTAGGTGTCTTTAGGTCTAAAATGAGTCTCTTATAGCAGTATATAGTTGGGTCTTTGTTTGTTTGTTTGTTTGTTTGTTTTAATCCATTCTGACAAACTGTCTTTTGATTGGAGCATTTAGTCCATTTACATTCAGAGTAATTATTGATAAATATGAATTTAGTGCCATTTTATTACTTGTTTTGTCATTGTTTCTGAAGGTTTTCTCTGTTCCTTTCTAGTCTGTCACTTTTGGTTTTTCTTTCCCACTCCCGAAGAATCCCCTTTAATATTTCTTGCAGGGCTGGTTCGGTGTTTATGAACTCCTTTAGTTTCTGTCTAGGAAACTCTTTATCTCTCCTCTTCTGAATGATATCCTTGCTGGATAGAGTATTCTTGGCTGCATATTTTTCCCATTCAGCACACTGAATATATCCTGCCATTCCTTTCTGGCTTGCCAAGTTTCTGTGGAGAGATCTCCTATTTGTCTTCCCTTGTAAGTTTCTCTTGCTTCTTTTAGAACTTTTTGTTTTATCTCTATATTTTGCAAATTTAACTATGATATGTCTTGGTGTTGGCCTGCTTTTATGGATTTTGATGGGAGTTCTCTGTTCCTCCTGGATTTGGATATCTGTTTCCTTCCCCACATTAGGGTAGGTTTTAGCTATTATTTCCTCAAATAAACCTTCTGTCCCTTTTCCCTCTCTCCTTCTTCTGGGACTCTTATGATACCATTGTTATTATGCTTTCGGAGTCACTGAGTTCCCTAAGTCTACATTCATGATCTAATATTTTTCTTTCCCTTCTCTTTTCCGCTTCATTCTTTTCCATAATTTTATATTTTATATCACTTATTCGTTTCTCTGATTCTTCCATCCTTGTGGTCATTACATCCAATCAGTTTTGAATCTTGGTTATAGCATTTTTTGTTTTGGCCTGACTAGTTTTTAGGTCTTTTATCTCTGTGGTAAGGGATTCCCTGGTGTCTTCTATGCTTTTCTTAGCCAGCTAGTATCCTTATGATTGTTGCTTTGAATTCTGGATCAGGCATATTACTTATATCTGTTTCAACTAGATCCCTCATCATGACCTTTTCTTGTTTTCTTTTGGGATGAATTCCTCTGTCTTGGCATTTTGTCTAGGTCTCTGTCTTCTTCTGTGTGTTAGGAAAGTCTGTTATGTTTCTTGCTCCTGAGAGTAATAGCTTTATAAAGAGGTCATATATTGTCCAGGGCCTGGCACTTTAGGAAGTGTCTCTGGTGTGTGCTGTGTGCTGTCAGCTGCTGTGTTTTGGCTGCTCTATCCCTCAGGTCAGTCCTCTGCAGAGTTTCTCCTTGCCGGCAGTGGGGAGTGTTTGAGCATTAACGAGAGTGTGGAGAGTTTTAACTAGGTATGCTGTGGTCTGCTTGTTAAAAGAGACTTGCTGCTATTTCCACTACAGCTGAAGCTTTGCAGAACTCTATGGTCAGTAGTTGTGGTGTATGTGGGGGGAGGGGGGTGCGGATTAGTGCTGCTCTTCTCGGGGAGGAGCCCACTGCTCTGGTTCTAAGGCCCGCTTGCCCAAGAAAAGCAGCACCTGCAGAGTGCAGGGGATTGGGGCTTATTGTAAGCAGTTTAGGCCTCTACTGTTGGTGCTGTGCTGTTTACTGAAGTTAGTTCATGCTGAGGGGTGGGGGAGAGAAATGACCCCAGCCACCTCCCTTGTCACCAGAGAGCAGAGTTTGCCCCCAGTGCTGTCCGAGAAGCCCTTCCAGAAGAGCAAATAACCTCCCCTCATGTGTCACAAGCAGCCTTCAGATCCTTGCCTTCACTCTGTCTGTATTCAGGCCATCTGCCCACTGGCAGTGCAGTGTACCTTTGTTCTACCCCAGGCAGGCAGGCAGGCTGAGTTTGTTGGTATTTTTCTTTTTAAGATTTATTTATTTATTTTAGAAAGAGAGAGAGTGTGCAAGCTCAAGTGGGGGGAGGGGTAGAGGGAGTGGTAGAGGAGAAGCAGGCTCCATGCTGAGTGCAGAGCCAGATGCAGGGCTCAACCTCATGAGCCTGAGCTCATGACCCAGCTGAAACCAAGAGTTAGGTGCTCAACTGACTGAGCCACCCAGGCACCCCCACCAACCGGCTGAATTTAAAACTCCAATCTTTAGGGACCTGGCATGGCACAGACTTGTGCTGGTCCTGTAGGGGAGGGTCTTGATGCACTGGGACTGATGCAGGTTTGTTCCAGAAGGACAGTTGCACACAAGCACGGGGCATGGTGTTTGGAGTAAGGCACAGCAAATAGCCAGCATCTAGATTGGCCACTCTCAGCAGGGGTGTCTGCACCTATGCTAAGGGGTGGGGAAATATAATGGCACCTGCCAATTCTTTTGTCCTCAGAGAGGCAATGCCACCTCTCCCAGATGTGCTCCAAGAAGGGGGGACTGTCTCTCCCAGTTTGTTCCAGGGGATCCTCAGATCATGCCATCTGCTCCCGGGCTATGTGCTTTCCTTCTCCACGGGAGCACTGGAGTGACCTTAGGGCTCCACTCCAGCCATGCTATGGACCTTTAAAACTCTAGTCTTTGAGCCCTGCTGTTGTAAAATCTCATGACAATGAGCCCCTCTCTTTTTCCCAATGGCTTTAGTGAAGTGTTTTCCTTGTGCAATCCCTTGTGTGCTCTTCTCTCTCTCTCTCTCTCTCTCCCTTTTTCTCCGTGACCAGGGCTCCCTCACCTCTGCAGCACCTGTGATCCATTTCTCCCCCAAATCACATCTCCCCACCTCCTACCTTCCATGATGTGGCCTCTTCTCTCCCTGTAGTTGTGCAGTTTGTTCTGTCAGTTCTCAGATTGATTTCTTGGGTATTCAGAATGATTTGATATTTATCTAGCTGTGTTTAAGGGTCAAGGCAAGCCTAGGGTCCTCCCATTACTCCACCATCTTAGTTTTTCCTACTCAGGGAAGATATTCTGAAAGATTCCAATATTTGAAATTGTTGAAACTTTCTTTATATTAACTGTATTGATTTTAATAAGTGTTTCATGTACACTTGAAATAAATATGAATTGGTCATTAGTAGGTGCAATTTTATATGCGTAGCAATTCGATCAGGTTTGCAAACTTGTGCTGTTAATATCTTCCATATTCTTACTGGTTTTTTTACTTTTGGCTTATTCCACCAGCTATTGAGAAAGATATATTAATGCCCTTCATTATGATTATTGATTTGTATATAGTTCCTTTTTCTGTTCGTTTTTTGTTTAAATTATTTCAAAGCAATGCTATTGGGTGCATAGAGATTTAGGATTGTAGTATCTTCCTATTGGATCGACCCATTTATAATTACAAACCATCTCTCTTTATCTCTGACAATATTTCTTGAATTAAAATGCACATTTCCTGATATTGGTAGAGCTGTCCAAGCTTTTTCATTGTAGTTAGTGGTTGCATGGTTTATTTATCTTTTCTTATACATTAAACATTTCTTGATCATTAGGTTTAAAGCATATAGTTGGGTTTTTTTTCATCTAGTCTAACAGTCATAGTCTTTTACTTCAAATTTATTTCACTTATATGCAATGTAATCGCCGATCCAGTTGGATTTCTAGACACCATCTTATTTTAAATTTTCTATTAGGCTCTTCTCTTTTATGTTCCCTTTTTCCTTTTATGTTCCTTGTTTCTTTCTCTTTTGCCTCTTTTCAATTATTCAAAAAATTCTTATTATTTAATGTCCTCATTCTAATAACTTGGCAAATTATACATTAGTTAGTTTTTCATTCTGATGGTAGTTATCCTGGAGCTTACAACATATATCCTTGATTTATTCAAGAACTATACAAGTTATTATTTTTACCACTCCTATGATATTAGACCCTTAAGCCTTTTAAACTATTTACCCCTCCTGACTTTTATGTTCTTCTTGTTTTGTATTTTAGTTCTACATAGATTTTATACTACAAAGGAAATCATAGCTATTGTTTTGTACAGTCAATAGTAATTTATAAATATCCATATCCTTACCCTTTCCAATGTTTTTTATTCCTTCCTGCACTTTTTCAGAAAATAAACTTGCAACACAACTACTACGTAAGTTAAGTACACTTGTCTAAATATATTTGAGATGGAATTTTGATTAAATAGTCACCAAAAATAGATTGTAAGTTTGAGTAAGACAACCTCACTATCGAGGTCAGACAGTAATATTGATTTTTCAATAAACTAATGAATTTAGTCAAATTCAAACAGTTACTGAATAGGATTTTGCAGTTTTCAAAGACCATTAACATTCTCAGTTCTCAATTGATCCCACTAGTAAGTTGGTGGATATGCCAAAAAGACAAAGACGTACAGATCATGGGGAGAAAGGGACCTGTCTGCATTTACACACCTTACATTGAGTTCAAGTCCCCTGATACCTAGTTCTGTCCTTCATCTGTATCAGTTAAAAATACCTAAAACAACTCACATGTCTATGAAGATAAATGTGTCTATAGAAAGTACATCCCTCAACATACACAGTTTAATTACAACTTCTTAAATGATCACCCTCTTCCTTCTATTTATAGTTCTTTGTCAGTAGATTTTAAGACATCAAAACACACATTAATATATGCCTTGGGTAAACATAATAAGTTTCCTTACAACTGGGAGCTCACATTAAAGCCATGCATTTATGGAGAAGGGAAAGTGAGGCTGATAATATTATGTTTGTTTTAGTCTTTCTGCTTAGTTTTTCTTTCCAGGCACTGGACTGAACTTAGTTTTCAGAGCCAGAAATGACTATTGTTTGTGTATCTAAATTTATTAATACTCTGCTTTTGGAAATTTTTAGGTCCAGTAGATTCCAAGAGTATTTTGGAACTTCTCACTGGTGAAATCTAGATTGTATTCTTTGGAAAGCCCAACAAACACATATCCCAAAAACCCATTAATAAAATAAACTTTCAGAGTATCCGAGACTCTTCTTCTCGCCTATCACAGGCAGAGTAGGTGCTTGCTACGATTAATTAATTGAATGAATGAATAAATGAATTAAAAGTACATAAGTATCTAGCTTTCAGTTACCCAAAGATTCTCTTAACCCTGTTCACGGTGATGGCTGTATCTCCACGAGAGGAGCAGTTAACTTTCTGTTAAATTTGTAAGTAGAGGGAGAAAAAGTACAGAGAATCAGAAGTCAAATTTCTATCCATGCTGCAAACACTATCCAACTTGGTTTTGTGCCATAACCAACAGGGTCCTGCCCTCCCCAAATAAGGCTTGCCCACTGTCATGATGTCAGGAGAAAACATTGGGTTTGGGGTAGTAGTTGACATGGGTTGGGACATTTGTGCTGCCTCCCCAGTTCCTATCTCGGAATTCCTGCTCTTCAGTCTCTGCTGTGAAGGCCAGGCCTAAGTGGTTCTGACCCCCACCCATGGCCACCTCACCCCATTCTCAATAGACCAGGAAGACCCATAGACAACAATGATCAGACTCTCTCAAGCATTTGAGCCAAATCACAGAAACTACACTCAGTCATTTTGAACTTTCTCTGAGAGCTCACATTCAGCACGACTGAGGTTGATATCAGGGCACAGCAAAGTCGAGGACAACAAAAGTCACGTGAGAGGAAAATTATAAATAATCAAAGGAAGCCTAGTATATAGAAAGAAGATATCAGATGTGCTTTCAAAAGCAAGAAAAGTCAAACAAGAAAGAGTCAATAAACAGGAGAGAAAGAAGGAATTGAGTCAGAGAACAGAGACAGACTGACTTGAATTTCAGCTTAAGTCACTGTGAAGTCCACCTTGGACTTTGTTTCCTGCTTCCGTGTGTCTGTAAGATTGCTGTCTTTATCTTTACAGTTAACTCCTCTTTTTAAATTTGAGTTCATCTGAATGAGAGTTGATGCCTAGCAACTGACAATCTCTTGACTAATGGGTTTGCCTTCTCCCCCTGGCACCCAGTGCTTTGGTGCGGCTCTTCTCTTTTCTGTAAGGAAAGAGAGTGACGTGAAAAACTTCCAACACTATCCAATGCTTAGTTTATTGCCTTTTCCAGTAATATTTTAGAAAAGCACTGCCCTGAGAAGATAGCAAGGAATAACAATTCACGATACCATTTTTGGCACCGGTTGGAATATATTTTGGGAGGAGTCTTCCCAGAACACCATCTCTTAGCTCAGTAGCCAGTCACTGACTCTGACACATAAACCTTTTCCTCGCCCCCTGCCTCTACACACACACACACACACACACACACACACACACACACACCATATTAACTCTTCTACATTTTAGTGCCTTGAAAATCAAGGTTAGGTCTCCACCATCTGTGCACACTCAGCATTTTAGAACAGTGTCTAACAATTATAGCATTCACTTGAATGGATACACATTGTGTATGTAATTTGAACAAATATCCTTTCTCCACCTCTCATGAATATTTTAAGAATATCAGGGCCTGATATTCAGATATCACCTTTTCAGAAATTTTTCCTCTCCTTTTTGCCACTCCTTCTGGACTTCCATGTGTCCTTGGATCTCTGTGAGCTCTGCTAATTGTTGGAAGAGCATGAGGAAGACAGGAAAGCAGTACTAGCCTTTACCTAGACCGGAAATGAAGACTTGGAAGTGGCCCAATAATAATTATAGCTATGATTAAAAGAGCCGATATAGGCAATTGAAAGGGGTTTTCTGAGTCCTCACAGCCTCCCATTCCATCTGGGCACTCCTGACATTGGCCTGCAAATCTGAAAGCTCACCTCCAGTACATGCCAGTCATAAAGCTGACTTTCTGAAGAAGACACAGGAGACATGTAGCCCTTTTGCATCAATGCAGGTATAAGAATATAAACCAAGCAGCTCCAAAGAGCTACACTGTGCATCATTTAACCATTTCCTTGGAAAAGTGGCCATTCACACTGATTTGATCTAATGCCAATGAGGGAATATTAATAGAAACTCTTGAATCCTGGACTATTCATAACTACTGTTTTAGAAAATTATTTTCATGCATATAGGACTGCATTATCTGACAAACTATCGTGAACATTGTATTTCCTTTTTCTGTGTCATTAAAGGTAAGAGTAATATTCAGAACACTCAAAAGTTGTATACGAAAATAAAATTATGTTTTGAGAGTGTTTGGTTATTTAGCATAGCGTATACTTGTCTTTTCTAGTACAACAGTATAACTTATTTCCTTAAATATTCCAACTTCTATAGAATGAATCATTGTTAGTACAGAAACCAGCTGAATCATCCATCCACCCACCAATATACTTGTTTTTCTTCTTCTATATATTTATCAGTATATGAAAAAAGATGTTAAGAATGTTTTCATTTAAAGTCCTCCCCTTTGGTTGTTTTGTTTGATTCACAAATATTATGGTAGAGCTGTCATTAACTTTGTGTTGGTTCAGATCCCTGTTTATAATACTGAGTCAGATATCTGAGTGACGCACTATCCTCCAGTGCATATCTCAAATTTGTTGCCTTCTATGTAAGAGGTCAACAGAGTCCAGAAAGGACATGATAGAAAAGAAATGTTTTCTGGTCCCAAGAAAGACCAATCAGACTTTGGATTCGTGTGGTAAATCCATATGAGTTGACTTCAAAAGTTTTGATCATCTTGTTTCAACAAATCTGAAGAATCTAGTTTTATATTTACAATCATCCCATTGTAAATATAATCTTCTAGAATACTGAGTTCATTTTAATATATTAATTTGGTGAACACATCTTTTATTATATGTCCCAGATGGCATCAAGAAAAAGGAATGTAGGTAGAAAGAAACAAAATATTATTTGGAATCGAACTATGATTTTGGAGAGAAAACATTAGCCCAGGACTCAAAAGAACTGAACGTTAGTCACTGTGGCATTACCAGTGAGTTGAATGGCTCTGTAGTTTATTTGGCTTTCTTGTAACTCGGTTTCCGCTTTAGGAAGTGAGATTCTTCCCCTGGCTGAAATATTCCAAGACTCACTGATCCTTTCCTTATTATTTATCTTTTGAAACTTGTGGTGCTAAATCCTCTTAATTATTATGCATTTAACAACCTACTGTTCAGTAGCCATCATATATTAACTGCAATAATTATTAGTAGCCACCTTAATATTTCCCATTCTAACTATAATAGTGGAGAAACCTGTTCAAGATTTGGGTTTACGATGCATTTTTACTAGGGGAAGAACTCAGAGAAATAATTTGTCATAGAAATAATATTGTCATAGTTTCTATCTGAACCACTATGCTATTGACTCCCAGGCAAGTCTCAAGAAACTAAATTGCTCTTACCAAATTATCTTTTTAAAATATCTGTGTTGGGGCGCCTGGGTGGCTCAGATGGTTAAGTGTCTGCTTTCGGCTCGGGTCATGATCTCGGGGTCCTGGGATTGAGCCCCGCAGCGGGCTCTCTGCTTGGTGGGGAGCCTGCTTCTCCCTCTCCGTCTACCGTTCCCCCTGCTTGTGCTCCCTCGCTCTCTCTGTCAAATAAATAAATAAAATCTTTAAAAAATAATAAAATAAAATAAAATATCTCTGTTATAAACTCACAGCCCTACCTGCTCTGCTCATTCAAATATGTGGTCTACCAAATCATATTTTAGCATCATTAACTTTTAAAAAAAATTTCTTTGAAAAAATTTTAAAGTTTTTATTTCAATTCCAGTATAGTTAACATACAGTGTTATATTAGTTTCAGGTGTACAATGGTGATTCAACACTTCCATAACATCACCCTGTGCTCATCGCAAGTGCCCTCCTCAATCCCCATCCCCTATTAGCCGCATCCCTCTGCCCACCTCCCCTCTGGTAACCATCGGTTTATTCTCTATAGTCAGTCTGTTTCTTGGTTTGCCCTCTCTCTCTTTTCTCCCCTTTGCTCATGTGTGAAATCATATGGTATTTGTCTTTCTCTGCCTTAACATCATTAAATTTTAAGTACTAGAAGTCACTTCAATGCTTGGAAAAGTCTGGGGAGCAGATTACATGTGGAGATTTTCAGATAGAATGTAGCGGAGAATATAAGTAGATGAAAGGTTTTGATATGCTTTATCATTTTTGGTACAGCTCCACATCATAACTTTACTTGTAACAATCATAATAATTGTGCAAAGATAATAAATTCTATATTACCACTTCCCCCACCCCCAGGACTGCATCAAGACAATTTCCCAATCAACGCACTGCCTGTGAGGAGTCAGGGGAAGATTCTAGGTTTCCTGTTAGGGCCAATGCATCCTAGGAGTATCTTGAACCATAAAATTGGCATTATTGTCATACGACTCAAGCTAGAGAACCTTAAGTGTTAATTCCAGCCCTGAGAGTCACTTGCTTGTCAGCTCAGGGCAGTTCTTAACTTCGGAGCCCTGGTGTGTGAAATGGAAATAGCACCTACTTTGTATCGTTGATGTGAGGCTTAGCAGGGACGTATTAGACTCCCCGTGCTTGACAAAAATAAGTGTTCGAAGCCTAACTGACAATACAATATTATTACCGATGTAAGTAATTAAGGGAGTTTCTTCCCTTTCCCTTTAGCAATTTCTGCATCTGTGACAAAGGTGACAGTCGCTATGGCAGAGAAATCGAAAATGTTCGTGAGGCAAGCATCCTTTGTAAAGCCCCATTAGCTTCAAAGGCCTTCCGTTCCTGTCTTGTCCGCTCCGGGATGTCCTAGTAAGGTTACAGATATAGTTTGACACACACTCAGTGGAGTATCTAAATAGGAAATGTACCGAAGCAAATCAAGAACAGAGTTTAAAAAAAAAAAAAATCAAAGCACTAAGCAAACATTCTGAATTTTTGGCAGAGGAATCGGACTGCCTGGATCCCCATGACTCTTTGAGTTATTAATAGTGACTCATTTTGCCATATTTTTGGCAGTTATATATTTATATATCATGCAGCGTGCGTGAGGCTTTCGGGGCTCGATGGCCTTTTGAAAAATGCGGTACTCCGGACTGGAGCGGGGCAAGGAGGATGCCACGGGGGCCTCCGAGCGGCAGCCCAGCGCACCACGCTCCTTAGCGGCGAAGGAAAAGCCAGGGGGCTGAGTGGCGCCCGGACCACCGCTCCCATCTGCTGCGCCAGAAGCCACGATGAAGTCATGAGTTGCACAACTGTAGTAATTCGCAGCTATTTATGACCATTTTCATAGCGAGGCTCTAGATTAGAAGGCTGTGTTTACATGCCGAGCCGCAGAATGGTTCCAGGAATCACTCCCACGGTAACTTTTGGTCAAATGAATCAACCAAGTAATGAAAAAACCAACCAGTTGGTCCTGAAGCTGTGATGAACAGGATGAACAGGTTCCCCCCCGTCCCCGCCCCGCGCTAGCCTCCACTTTCCTGATGCCCTTCTGCATCTGAGACTGAAGGACTCCCGCCCCGCCACCCCCACACCATGCCCACAGCCTCCCCTCCCCGCCCCCCTGGAAGCCGCAGCCCTGCGACCCTCTCCATCCACACTCTGAACCCTAAGCCTCAGGAGGGCCAGAGGAGCTTTAGAGACGCCAGAAGAGCACCTGTGAACACAATTAAGGCAACGTGTTTATTTTTAGCCCATGTTTATCTTCTCATTGCCATTGCTCCATTAGGTGACTTAATCAGTTAGTGACCCTGATAGTTCTTTCGCATCAGGATCAGTAAAACACTTCCCATTTGTCTCTTTAAACTGACTCCAGGTTTTTGTTAATTATCACTTCCTGACAGCCTGAAGGTCAAACCGTTTCCTTTTGTTTCACACGGCAGTTAATCCCCTCATTAAGGGTGATGGAAAGTGAATAATTAAACTTATGCCATTTCCATAGTTCAGGTAATGAGAAGCCCTAAGATCCCAGAGGTACCTAATGACAAATCAGGACTCCTGCGAACATGGGAGTTTCTCTCTTCTGGTCTCATGGCAAAGAAGGTTCAGCACAGGCCCTTGCCCTAAATTCAAGCAAAACAAAACGGGCCTGAAAACAGTTGCTAGCTCCCCTTTGCCGCTCACTGGCTGTGTGGCGGGGGGAAAGGCAGCCAACCTTTTGACATGAAAGATTTTCTCAACTGTAAAATGGACATGATAATAACCAATTTAGAGGATTGCTGTAAGCACTGAATGCACACGTGAATGAAAAGTACTTACAAGAGTGCCTGCCACACAGGAAGGGCTCAGTAAATGCTAATCAGTCATAAGGTCGATTTCATTATCACCCTGGGGACATCATCTTCTGCATGCTGCGGGTATCCGGCTTCAGCCTGATGTTCATCCGCTTGCAGAGTCCCTGCTCACGACTAGGTCGAGGTCCCTTTGACTCACTGGGAACCAAGATTCAAGCTAAATTATGTTAGGCCTTGGAGAAGAATCCGGGTAGCCATGCCTTGGGGCCTTAGGGAGCTCAAGTTTTATCCATCCTGTTCTAATTCCTCTAAAAAGATTTTCTGAAGGATGGAGGTGGTAGAAGTTAGGACACAACAGATGAGACCCAGGAGACCACACCTGGGGAGGGAAGGTGTCCCTGGCCTACCCTTGGGTTCTCCATCTCTCAGGATGCTGGGTCCCAGTCCCTGTTCTGCTGAGACTAGTCGGAGGGCCACCTTTGGACTTTGACTCTTGTCCCACCTGACTGTGTTGTAGGGGGACCATGAGCTTGTGCTGAGTGAAAGTAGGCTCAGCCCTGCTAAGGACATCCCAGCTCCATGAAAGAATACCTCCCAGTATCATCTGGTCATGTCTTTTGCTGTGCCAGGCAGTGGACCCTACAAAGTAGGGACGGTCTCCTTCAAGATGCAGAGTTCGGGGAAAGCTCTATAGAGGAAGGGACATCTCGGCTGGGTTTTAAAAGATCAGTAAGATTCAGATTGCCAAAGAGAAGGAGAGAAGGTGTTCCAATTCAGCGAGGAGAAAGAGCAAAGTGGGACGGGTCCGAGATGTGCCTAGGATAGGGAATCTTCCGGGAACTATACGTAGACTGTGTAAGGGAGTAATGGTAGCTGAGCTGCTCAGATAGATGCACACCAGCCAGACCAGTCTAAGGGTTGGGTTAAGGCCTTAGACTATCCTGCCCCCAATATAAACTTCAGAGGACAGAAGCAGCATTTCAGGGGGAAGAAAGTTTGCAGTGCTGTGCCTGTGGAATCCGTGGGAATAGATTGGGTTGGAGGGGCCTAGGGCCCGAGGTGACGGGGACCTGGGAATGAAAAAGGACCATGCAGTGCGCTGGGCTGGTGATCTGCTTACAAGCACTGATTGATTATATGCAAAGGGGGTGGAGACCGTTGCTCAGAACTGAATCTTAAAAATTTATTTTGTCAATGCTCTACCCCAAACTCATTCAGTACAGGCACACCTCAAAGATATTGTGGGTTTGGTTCTAGACTACTGCCATAAAGTGAATTTTCTAGTTTCCCAGTGCACATAAAAGTAATGTTTACACTATACTGTAGTCTGTTAAGTGTGCAATAGCATTACGTCTAAAAAAACAATGTACACACCTTAGTTAAAAATATTTCATTGCTAAAGTAACACCATAACAAATATTATAATACTGAAAAAGTTTAAAATATTGCAAGAATTGCTGAAATGTGACACAGAGACATGAAGTGAGCAGTATTTTTCCACTAGTTGGAAAAATAGTGCCAGTAGACCTGCCATAGACCTTTAATCTGTAAAAAACACAATTATCTGCCAAGCTCAGTAAAGTGAAGCGCAATAAAATGAGGCATATGCCTATAAATCCTGATTGGATTTTTCGTAGAGAAAACATTTTGCCCCTTTTAAAATAGTTCCAGTATGAAGCAGATTAGACCTGCTTCTGGAAGAATTGAAGTCACAGGGGAAGTAGGTGGGGCTCAAATGAGCTACGGTGAGAAAGCGCTGGTGACTTCGGGAGGAACAGAGTACAATTTCATTCCCTCATTACTACTAGGAAATGCTTTCTGTACCTTCCTATTAAGAGTAGAAAAATATCCTAAAAATGATGCAGTCAGCAAGTTTTATCATTTTTTTAAGCTTATTTTTAATTGGAAAGTTGATATGGAAAGTCAGAAAATTAAATCTGGAAGAGAACTTAGATATTTTCACCGTTTTACAGAAAGGGAAACAGGACAAGAGAGTAAACAACCCTCTGAGGGCCACCCACCCACCAGTGTGTACCAGACCCATTGCTAGAAGGTAGCTGCTTTGACTCCTGGTCTGGTGCTCTTTCTGCTTTGCCATGAGAATCCCTAAGGGCCATTCTATTGCTTATGGAGAATTGGTGCTTTCCATTTTCTTTCTAGCGTCAGGAACTGCTTTACTGCATACATTTCTCACAATTCTCCATACTGCATATTTTTTTCCTGTTTATGGAATTAAATAATTAACTGTGAGGTACTCCTTGGGCTGAAGATAGCTTACCCCAGGGGACAAGTGGTGTAGAGGGAAGGAGAGTGGAAATATATGGGAGAGTACTCTGGCCAGCCCACTCAACTGGTATTCAAGGTAAGGCAAATTCACAAAGCCTCAGCACACTGCTGCCTCTGAACTCACATGTGCCCACACTGTCAACCCAGGCCCCCAAGCCGGGGAGCCCCCAAGCCAGGGAGCCTCCTGCCAGGGAGTCACAGGAATCACTTGCTGCCTCCTCCCCTCTGTGCAAGTCTCTTCTTTGTTCTCAAAGAAGGCCTAAGATGATTCTAGTAGCAATTCCAACAGAGGGGACACCACAAAGCAATTCTCCAACCCCAGCTCGGTATCCTACAACTCAACGCCCACAGGGTAAGGGTTCAATCCTACAAGACTGCCTCCCAGCCTCCACTCCAGAAGCCAATCCCAAGTCCAGGCTGTCACCTGGGCTTCTGACCCACTGCTGTGGATTAGAGGTTCCAACGACCCTCTCCTTGAGTTGATGAATTTGCTAGAGCCTGTCACAAAACTCAGAGAAGCATTTTACTTACTAGATTATCAGTTTATTATAAAATGATAGAACTCAGAAATGGCCAGATGGAAGAGATGCATGGGACAAGGTGTGGGGAAAGGGTGCAGAGCTTCTGTGCCCACTCTGAGCGCACCACTCTCCCTGAATCTCTGTGTGTTCACCCACCTGGAAGCTCTCTGAACCCCTGCTATTGGGATTTTATGGAGGTTTCCTCACATAGGCAGAATCAATTATGAACTCCATTTCCAGTCCCTCTTTTCTCCCTAGAAAAGTGGGGGTGGGGCTGAACATTCCAAGCTTCTAATCATTCCTCGGTCTTTCTGGTGACCACCCCCCATCCAGCCCACCCAGAGTTGCCTCAGTAAAACAAAAGATGTCCCTGGTGCTCTTACCACTTAGGAATCAAGAGGGGCTTTGGGAGTCCCTGATAAGGGACTGGGGACCAAGATCAAATATAGCTTTCTGATTTATACATCACGGGGCCCCTCCCCCTGACCTCACAGAAGTCTTGGCTTCCCCGGGGGCACCCATCAGCCTCAATTCCCTGTTCTCCACTTTTCCTAGACAAAGTTTAAAGGAAAAGTAAATTCATTCTGTCAGAGCATGCCCCTTCTCTTTTCCCTCCAACCTTTCCCATTGCTCCAGCCCAGCCTCTCAGCTGAAATTGTGCTTCTCCACCGCAGGCGTATCCACAGCAGGGCCTTGGTTCTTCTGCCTCCCCTCCAGGGCACCTTCCTCCCCAGACCTGTTTCTCTCTGCAGATTAAGAACCCACGCTGGGGAGGGGGTACCCCAGGAAACTCCACGGCTGACTGCTGCTGATTCTTTCTCCCAGGGGCTCAGTGACCTGGCCCAGGCTCAGGCACAAGAAGTCCTGGTCACCGGAAGCTGCAGGCTTAATTAACAGAAACTCAAACAGTTGTATGTTATTAAATTGTACATAGGGCAAGAACACGTGCAATTGAGAGTCTTTGAAAGGCCATAATTTTTAGCGCAACCCAGAGAAGTACTCAAGTAGTGTGTTTTATTAGGGCATTATTCCATTAAACACAGATGAAGGGAGAGATCTATCTGGAATATCTGGGTTGATGATTCTTCCCTTTTTAAAATTGGGACAAATAGGGGTGCCTGGGTGGCTCAATCATTAAGCATCTGCCTTCAGCTCAGGTCATGATCCCAGGGTCCTGGGATGGAGCCCAGCGTCGGGCTCCCTGCTCGGCCGGAATCCTGCTTCTCCCTCTGCTTGGGTTCCTTCTCTCACTTTGTCTTTCTCTGTCAAATAAATAAAATCATAAATAAACAAAATCTTTAACAATGAATCGTAGGTCACTAGATCAAAAACTAATGATGTATTTCTCTTCTCCTGCTGGGTTTAGGCTTTATTTGCTGTTCTTTCTCCAGCTCCCATAGGTGTAGGGTTAGGTTGTGTATTTGAGACCTTTCTTGTTACTGGAGAAAGGCATGTATTGCTATATACGTTCCTCTTAGGAGTGCCTTTGCTGCATGCGGAACTCTCCTACACTGTTGGTGGGAATGGAAGCTGGTGCAGCCACTCTGGAAAACAGTATGGAGGTTCCTCAAAAAGTTGAAAATAGAGCTACCACACGACCCAGCAATTGCACTACTGGGTATTTACCCCAAAGACACAAATATAGGGATCCGAAGGGGTACGTGCACCCCGATGTTTATAGCAGCAATGCCCACAATAAACAAACTATGGAAAGAGCCAAGATGTCCATCGACAGATGAATGGATAAAGAAGATGTGGTATATATATACAATGGAATATTACGCAGCCATCAAAAGGAATGAAATCTTGCCATTTGCAACCACATGGATGAAACTGGAGGGTATTATGCTGAGCGAAATAAGTCAATCAGAGAAAGACATGTATCATATGACCTCACTGATAGGAGGAATTCTTAATCTCAGGAAACAAACTGAGGGTTGCTGGAGTGGTGGGGGGTGGGAGGAATGGGGTGGCTGGGTGATAGGCGTTGGGGCGGGTATGTGCTATGGTGAGCGCTGTGAATTGTGTAAGACTGATGAATCACAGACCTATACCACTGAAACAAATAATACATTATATGTTAAAAAAAAAAAGAAGAAGAAGATAGCAGGAAGGGAAAAATGAAGAGGGGGCAATCAGAGGGGGAGACGATTGGACCATGAGACTATGGACTCTGAGAGACTGTGGACTCTGAGAAACAAACTGAGGTTTCTAGAGGGGAGGGGGTGGGGGGATGGTTTAGCCTGGTG
This sequence comes from Zalophus californianus, assembly GCF_009762305.2. NCBI lineage: Eukaryota > Metazoa > Chordata > Mammalia > Carnivora > Otariidae > Zalophus > Zalophus californianus. Next base: position 66,272,823 of record NC_045603.1, on the reverse strand, counting down.
ATGGGTATTAAAGAGGACACGTTCTGCATGGAGCACTGGGTGTTATGCACAAACAATGAATCATGGAACACTACATCAAAAACTAAGGATGTAATGTATGGTGATTAACATAACATAATAAAAAATGTGCAAAAAAAAGTAAGCACAACATGTTCTTTAAATAAAATATTTTGAATAAAAAAACTAATGATGTATTGTTTGGTGACTAACATAACATAATAAAATAAAATAAAATTTTAAAAATTTTAAAAAAATAAAATAAAATTGGGGCAAATAGAAATATAGAGACAGGAAGTAAGTTTCTTAAGCTCAGTTCTATACTCAGGTAATATAAATGCCAACTTTTATGGTAAACCTTAAAATTTTTAGAATTGGCTGAAACTTGGAACCTTTTTCTTGTTCTTTTTTGAACCTCTTTCTTTTATAACCATCTTAAGTTTTTTTGATGTTTAGCTCCTCAGACACTATTTTTTGGTATATCCGTGTCTCTGTTCTGTGGATTAGGGAATCCACCCTGCCAGGTGAGGCTGGTTGGGTCTTCTATTTCTAGGCAGTCATCTCATTTCCTCCTTCTTTCTGTCAGTGTATCTTAACTTATGATTCTTTAACTTTGGAATCATCCAGTGCTGACTTAGATTGAATCTAGCATGAAGGTTGAGCTGATTCTTCATTCAATCTTTCAAGGGGGGTCGTTTATTCAGCCATGCCAGGAATGTTCTAGGTGCTGAGGAAATACTGGTGAATAAAAGTACTTGTGATCCCTGCCCTCATGGAGTTTACACTCCAGCTGAGCAGACAAGCAAGAATCAAATGATCATACTACAAGGAAATAATTAAAATTGTGATAAATGGCATCAAGGAAAAATATGGATAAAAAGTTAAAACCCAATTTCCAATGGTTGCGATCTTATCAATTGGAATTCTCCCTGTGGAAACCTATTTCAACTATTAAACAAAATGACAATGAGAGTTAAATAAAATAAATGTAGGTTTTATGAACACTGTTTTGTTGTGTAGAACTGTAAGAGTCACTTTTCATTTTCTGCCCAGCACTCCTTTCTCTTTCTCATAATAAAGTCCATTCACGTTATCAAAGATGGCCACATGATCCAAAAGACGACTACTTGAATCTTTCTTTGGGATTTTTTTTAAGTGGACCTGCTGGAAAGGTTTTTCCCTTGTTGGTGGTGGGGTGGAGGAGATGTGATCTTGGGCTGCTGTTGTCCGTTCCCATTCTCCTCTCCCCCCCAAACTCTTTCATAGTACCTGTGAACTTACAGTGAAGCCAGTACACAGAGAGAGGCAGAGATCAGAGACAAAGAGAACCCTGCATGGGAGTTCCTAACTTCAGACATACCAAAGTCCAGTCTTCTATGACTTTTTCCATGGTTCAGATACAGCAGATTTTCAACTCTTATTTCCAGCTCAAGTGAGTTTGAGTCAATGTCTGTTGCTAATGATGAGTCCATATTAACACAGAAAGCAAGCATTTAATGTTGCAAATATTTCTTAGGATGGATTATTACATGTGGCTGGGCTGTCTGGGCATATCTTCAAATGAGTCCACTGAAGTTCTAATTTTCTTGTTTAATCTCCTTGAAGCAAATTTTCTTTACACAAAGTACCCTAATTCTTTGTTCAAAATCAGTGGGATGAGCAGGATGGTGTCAGTCTTGATAGTCCTCATTGTTGATTCATACTCATGAAAGATTTCTAAAGCTCGGATTGGTGAATACCTGTGCCAGGGGTTGCAATTCAAAGGAGTCACCATGCCTCATCCATATGAAGAGACTGGAAATCTTGAGAGGGACAGTCTTGCCCGCATCCATGGACCATGATCTTGCTTTTCCAGACAGGTCTATGGGACAGGACAGCACATACTCTGCTACAGAAAGAAGGAGGCTGTTCTCTCTTCTTCCCAAAGGGACACAGGGAGAGAACACAAAGGTGGCAGCCCTCAGAGCTCAAATTTAAGAGGGTAAATCGAGGCAAACTTGTTGAGGTTTTGGCCATTTTCCCAGAAGGAGCAAAGAGTGCAATGAATCAAAGAGCACTGTGGAGGTCCATGGCCTGGCCCCCTGACATCAGCTTGAGCAGAGACCAGGTTCCAGCAGGTGGCAGCAGTGAGAACAGTGGCCTCTTTATCCAATGACTGTGTGGTGGAGGGGGCACAGGGACTGACGTGCCCATTGGCAGTGACCATGGCAGGGAGGGAGCCAGTCTCTGCAATGAATGCAGTGCCTGAGGGAGGAAAGGAAGCAGAGCCTAAGGCTTAAGGCTTAAGCACTGGAGTTACCAACCTGGAGGTAGAACCCCAGAGGTTAGCTAGCTCTGCAAGGATTTGGTCAGAGGCAGTGTCCTTTGGAAGAAGAAATTGGTGGAAAGGTGTATTTTCATACTGCCCAAATTTACACCCAGGTGACACTCCTGAGCCAGAAAAGTAGGGCCTTTCCTGCCAATTACAAGCTGGGTATCCTCATGAAAGACATTTAAGCTTTCTAAATCTCTGTTTTCTCATATGTAATTATGAATAAAAATAATAATTACCTTATAGGACTATTGGAGGACAAAAATGACAAGATGACAAAATGCAGTGCTTTGCCTGATACCAGCAAGCACTAAGGAAATGGAAGGGAGATACACATCCAGCCACTGAGCTGGTAAGAAGCTTACTCTCCAGGGGTATACTTGCAGACTTGCACAATGATGAGGCATTCCAGACGCAGTGGGGTGAGTGAGCATTGCTTTTTCCAGCTGAGAACACCGAGATTCACCGTTGGGTGGGCCCAGAGTAAGAACAAGAGGCAAGTGGGAAAGAGAGTAGCCCAAACACTGCTGAGCTTCTCCGGAGTTGATTCTGGAACAGCTCAGATATACAAAGCAAGGATTAGTGTGTCTGATGGGGCAGGTCAACAATCTCAGTGGAAGATAAAATAATGGGTTTGGTGAGGAACAATAGATCCTTCCCAATGACTTCCTCTCCTAGGACCCTATGTACTCTGCACATTCTTGTTATTCAGGCTTTGTCTGGAAGCAACACATTTCCCAAATATGCACTGGATTACCCTTTTCCCCACATCTTTGCCCAGTCTGGATGTTATCAATTTTTTTGCTTTTTCCTAATCTGATAAATAAACCATGTTTAAATTCCATTTTCCTGGGACACCTGGGTGGCTCAGTTGGTGGTACATTTGGTTAAGCATCTGACTTCAGCTCAGGTCATGATCCCAGGGTCCTGGGATTGAGTCTTGTGACGGGCTCCCTACTCAGCCAGGAGCCTGCTTCTCCTTCTGCCTGCCACTTCCCCTGCTTGTGCTCTCTCTCTCTCTCTCTCTCTCTCTGACAAATAAGTAAATAAAATCTTTAACAAAAAATAAAATAAAATAAATAAATTCCATTTTCCTGACCACAGTGAGACTGAGCATCTTTTCACATGTTTATTGGCCATTTGCACTTCCTCTTGGGTTTCTATTATTTGACTTTTACAGAAGAATGGAATCGTCTTTAGAATCAGTCCTGTTATTTCATTTCTGTTTTCTTCTCTTCTTTAAACTTCATGCCCCTGATTAATCTATTTAATTTTAGAAGTGTATAATATCTCAAGGCATACACAGATGATGTTTGTCTTCCTTTGTCAGATTTCTGATAATAGGTAGAATTTTTTCATCTTTTGGATTCATTGCAATTCAGGTATAAAAATGAAAACTAATATAGTTTCCAACGTGGATTTGATCTCAATCTGAATCTTTCTATGTAGAATAAAAATTACCTACTTGATAGTATTTTACTTATTTGTGTGTGTGTGTGTGTGTGCTTTCTAAAGAACAGAATACTGGGAAAGACATTTTCAAGAGGTGTAGAGTACTAGATTTGGGATTTTAAAGTCCCTCTGCATTCTTATACCAATTTCCATGTCACTTTTGGCCCATCATTCCCCTTTTCTCTCTCTAAATGGGAGTAAGGGGGGGATTAAGCTGTTTCAGTGATTCTTAACCTTAGCTACACATTAGAATTGCCTGAAAAAAAAATTTAAAAACTGATGCCCATCCTGAGTCCAGTTAAATCAGAATACCTGGGAGTGGCATCTATGCGTAAGTACTTTTTTTTTTAAAGAGCCCTAGTGATTTTGATGTGCATTCAAGAATGAGGATCACTAAATTTGATCTTTAATACCGCTTCTGGCAAACATCTCTAAGACTCTGAAATCCACTGAGATTTGGGTAGTGTATCAATCCCTTCAGTGATTTTTAAGTTCATAAAATAGGGAATGCAGCGGAGTTTAGAACTGGCTTACATAGATGGCCTGGAGGATGTTTGCTCATGGCTGAAATCATTCATGAATCCTCTTACTTTTTCCACTCCTTCCATGGTGTTCGTGTCTCTAAATGAAAAGCATCATGGGCTTTTGTTGAGCAAAGTAGATGAACATAATAATTCTGTTCATAGCAGCTTTATTCACAATAGCTAAAATGTGGAAGCAACCCATCAACAATGGATAAGCAAGACATGGCCTAGATGTAAAAGGAAGGAAATTCTGACACATGCTACCACGTGGGTGAACCTTGAGGGTATTATGCTGTGTGACATAAGCCAGTCACAAAAAGTCAGATACTGTATTAGTCCACTTATATGAGTCAAAGTCATAGAGACAGAAAGTAGAATTGCCAGGGGCTGGGGTGGGGAGGGGGGGTTGGGGAATAATTGTTTAATGTGTATAGAGTTTCAGTTTTATAAGATGAAAACAGTTATGGAGATGGATGGTAAGGATGTTTGCACCTTATGGATATGTTTAATGCCTTTCAACTATACACTGAGAAATGCTAAAGATGGTAAATTTTATGTATATGTGTGTTTGACCACAATAACAACATTTTTTTTCCAAAGCAAATGAACAAAGGTGAGAGGGATAAAGGAATGAACAGTCTGTCACCATAAATAACCAATTTAGAGAAGAGCCAACAATTACCTCTTCTGTCCTTACTCTGAGTTTAAAAACAAAAACAATGGATTTAAAGTGTGTAAAGGAAGTTTTGCAAACTTGGTTGTCAATGAAGAGAAAAGCACAATGGTCGCAATGAGACCCACTTCCATAAACAATTTTCTTTCAATCAATAGCCATTCAACCAATCAATTAAGTATAAATTGCAAGCCTATTCCACCCAGGAAGGGTTTGGTAAATTTGTAATTGACAAGGGCAATGTGTCCAGTATAGGGTCAGGTCCAACTTTACTAACAAAATATGATAACTCTGCTGCACAAGGCACTTAAAATACTACTGCGGAGACAAAACCGTTAAGACACAAAGTTACTCCATAACACCCTTTTTTTTAAATCTCATGGCATAGACCACAAGTACAAGAGAAGCAGCATCACCTTGAACTTAAGAGAGAAATGTTTGGGAGCCCTCTCTGTCACCAATTGGGGGCATAATCAGTGAAAGCGTCTGAGCCTCCCTCAGAAGGTGTTTTGATCATAAAACATGAGCTTCATAGATCAAACTAGCATTTTCAAGTAATTATTGATCAGGCCCTTCTCTGCTGAGTCAATAACTGACACATAGCACAGTTTGGCCCAATGTTAAGTTCGATTTCCCAGGCTACAGATAGGAGGAAACATGAGGTCAGAGCACCAAAGGTTTGAGCTCTTCAATTCAAAAACCATATGCAGCATGAAAGAATGTGCTGGTGTTCTTTGAAGTTTGACTTATATAACTTCAAATTTTAAAGAGAAATACATTTCTCCTCCCCTGAATTCGGTTGCTTTAGAAGCAGTCTGATTTTTTTTTAAATTAATTTTTGGTGAAATGAAAGAATCTGTTTGACATTTGGATTGTCTCAATCAGCCCAGGGACACTGCAGTCCTCATATTCTGAACCAGAAGGACACAAAGATGAAGATGGCATCACCCAGCCCCAGAAGAGCTCATGCTCTGGGGGGGACCAACACCGACATGAAAGAGTCTTGTGGATAACAGCCTTTAAAATGCTCCTAAATGCATCTGCTCTCATTTTATGAGAAGAAAAACATCTCCATGGTTTTCACTGACCCTCAGGAAAAAAAAAAACATAGATGCCTATTAGATTTTTATGTATATGTTTATTTTACATATTTTTTAATTGTGGTAAAATACACATAGTATAAAATTTACCATCTTCACAATTTTTTAGGTGTAGAGTTTCATGGCATTAAGTACATCCACGTTTGCACAACCATCCCCACCATCCATCCACAGAACTCTTTTTGCAAAACTGAAACTCTGTCCCCATTAAATAACTCCCCTCCCCTAGCCTCTGGCAATCACCCTTCTACTTTCTGTCTCTATGCATTTGACTACTCTGAAGACTTGTCCTGTACGTGAAATCATCCAGGATTTGCTCTTTCATGATGGACTTATTTCACTCAGCACAATGCCCTCAAGGAAGACTATTTTTTTAAGGAGCTAATACTTTGAAACATCTCATAAACAGCCAACCACACTTGCTCTAGCTGAGGTGTCCCAGTTTATTTACAGATCCTATTAGAAAGTCCCTTTTCTATCTAGGTGGCAAAGATTGCTGAGATGTCGTACCCAGAGTTCAGGGAAATCAGTGTCACTCATGAATTGTCAGGCCCAATCCCAGGCTCCCTGAGCTCTCCAAATCACCAGCCCAGCTTTTAATAACTGTTGGTGGAGGTAGGGGAGCTCTTCCACCAGAGGGAGAGAGAAGGCTGTGGCCTGATTCAGAGCCACCATGCCAGCCCCCGGCCCACACGGCTCTGCGCTTGATTACGGGTGTGTATAACCATCTGGTATGTGGGTTTAGCGGTAAGAATGAGAGGATCAGGCTCTCCATTATCACATGGTGGTATTATTTTATTTAACACTTGTTATATAGCCAACACTGCACCAAGCACAGCATAAACCTGGAATTGTTCAATTCTGTCCCTGTCTATTATACAAGGGACAATTCTGCCAAATTTGCTTCGGGGGATGGATTCCTCCAGTCCACTGAAAAGTAGCCTCGTCTCCTAATGGCTTTCAAATACAGAATCTTGATTGTTTAAACTCTAAGAGCTGTGCTATAGAATTTTTTTTTTAAGTGAGGGCTATTCCAATGAGAGTCTCTAGGCAGACTTCACCATACTTCATTAGGTTTCCGTCTCGGAGGAAAATATATCTGTCCATATTCTGTGAAGTTAGTGCAGAAAATGAAGCAAGCGTTTCCACCCACTCTATCCCTCGCTGTTTCTATTTAACACAACAGTGATTTTAGCTGAAGATTTGCAATTTTAATCACAATCTATGTATTTGACCTCAGCAAATAGAAATTCGTGTTTTCTTCATAGGAAAGCTACTTCCAAGATATATTATTTTACCATCGTGACTTCTGGTGTAAATTTTTAATGAAAACTTTGTAAAGTCACGTTATTTGTAAATGCTGTAACAGACATAATACTTGCCTTTCTCTTATGCCCTTTAAAAGACTCCCCATTATCCCCTGGGCTCCAGGGAGTGTTGGGATATTCAAGTGCTTCCTCCCTTCCACCTGGACACTAAGGGTCCATTTATACAGCAAAGAACCTCATTCTGCAGCGGGGATCTTGAGCATGCAAGAGATTGTTGTTGGCCTGCCCCCAGCACATCCTAATGCCTTGCTGGGTGCAAAGCCAAATGGAAATTCCTTTCCCTTCCTCTTAATTAATATTCCCCCACTCTTGGTGGGTTTGTCTTTAGAGTCTACTGCCTATGAGAGAGCTTGCTATTTATTTATTTATTTAGAGCTTGCTTTCTTTAAAATCACACACAGTCCCCTCCCAATTACATAGGATATCTTATGCATTCCATAATTAAATGCTGGGGTACAGGGCTAGGTCTCTGGGATGTATTAAGAGGAAGTAGAGAGAGTCCTTGTCCTGAAGAGTAAGGAGGGGATTTATACTCGATTACTGTAATACAAACTAGATATAATGCATGATAGAAGAGAAGGCTATGGGAATTCAGAAAATGGGCAAATCTGTGAATTTAGGAGTCACAGACGAGGAGTAAAAATAACCAACTTTTCTTGAACACATACTATGTATCAGGCAATGTGTTGGGTGGCTTACCTATATTATCCAGTTCAAACCTCACAACCTTGATATAATTAGGCATCTTACACCCAACTTAGAAATGAGGACACTGAGGTTTGTCCAAGTGTGATTGTTTGCTCGGCTTTTATGCTTTTTACTGCACTATTTCATCTGCCAACTTCCTGCTTCCTGTCCATCATTGATCCTGAGTCTCACTCCTAAAAAAGGAGGGAAAGATGGGGAGGCTTCAGAAAATCAGCTTTTCCCAGATTTGAACTGCCTTCTAGTTTGCATCAGAAATTTGTGGGACGTGTATGCAGAGAAACACATGTGCCCAACGGGTGGCCAAAGATGTGATATTTTTTTTTTTAAGAACATGGTTTTGAGAATCATATTTTTATCTAGAGAAACATATTGGTAAAGCCCTTTGTATGCTTGCATCATTCTCTCTTCTTCCATTCAGAAGGGAAAATACTAAGTTTGGGACTTGAGTAATTCACTAAAGACTTGCTGAGAATAGGAAGAGATACAAAGCCAAAGTAAACAGAGGGGCGCACATGTAGAGAGAGCAACTATCAAAATTGAGACTCAGCCCACCTTCTTGAGCACCCACTATGCACTGCTACATTAGAGGCGTATCTTTTACCATTTTACCTTCTTAGCAAACCTGGGAGTTGGATGCTGAACTCCCCCAGCTGACACATGAGGAAATGAGACCCAGATAGGTAGTAAGTGATAGAGCTTCTATTCAAACTCAGGTCCTTGGCCTCCAAGTGTAGCTTATGACTTACAACAGACATGTTGGAGATCTGGGCAGAGGCTTTTTAGCTAATGATGATCTGGCCTGTCAAAGCTGGAAATGCAGCTATCTCCCCACTCTGCTTTGTCTCCCTAGCACACTGGGCAGGAGACAGAAGGCATTGCCCTGGGACCAGATCTCTGTCTGGCTCAGAGCACATATACACACACCTCGATTCTAACTCAAAATTAGGTTGCCCTGGGTTAGCGGAGGCTATCTCCCTGATACTCCTCCTGCCACTTGACCTGTAAAGCTTTCCCCCACTCAAAAAAAAAAAAAAAAAAAAAGGCAAATACTCCTATCTCAGAAGCCTTAAGGTTGCTGCCATTAAGCCCTCCAGCTAGAGCAGGAGTGGAGGCCACTATTACCAGGGACTGTCAGCAAGAGGGAGGCCTCAGGGTAAGCCTTTAAGAACTAGAGGATGCCAGCATCTGGCTTCCTATGGTGATCATCCTACTCCAAGGCACAGCAGGTTTTTAAGAGGTTTTACTTTCGTGTTTCCTGCCATCTATTAAGCAAGGTTTAACCACATGGTCTGGAGATTCAAGTGGGAAGAGTTTTGGGAAGTTAGACTATGTGCAAATTAAGACTATAACTTTTGTCTAATTTACTCCAAAGTTGCTATCTTTTCAAAAATAATTAAGAACACATATAGCAAATTAAATCAATTCTAGTCCAATTCACTGTGGTCTGAATATAACGTGCTGTTACCAGTTTAGGTATATAAAGGGCTTTATATATCAAAGCCCGTCACATAGGTTATCAATGAATGTTTGTAAAAATGAATGGATGGTGGTTTTAGGACCTTGCCAAAACCAAGGGTGACAGCCTTCTCTGCATTAGGCCTAATTAGGAATTTTTATAAAAACGATGGAGGAAATTTCAGGTACAAGAGCCGGAGAAGAGTTAAAAGCTTCTTCCGGTGCTCCCTCGGTCTCTGCCAAAATCAGTAGTAAGCCACCTGTGAGTGGGATCCTTCCTGGATTCTGGCCTCTGCTGGTGGTTTCTTTACCCTTCACCTCTCCGCTCCTCTTCCAATGTCTATGACAGTCTGGACTTCTTTTTAAGGAGGCAAACACGGAAGGTTTGTCTTAAAGCCATAGCCATAGTCACAAGGTCCAACTGGAAACTCTTCCCAAAAAGGAAGAGTTTGCCAAATGACCTTTTCGTGGGCAGAATTCTCTTACCTCATTGGAGATGGACTCAATGAGTAGGTCCCTTTCTTGGACACTGAGAGAGTTTTCACAAGAATTTTAAAGACATCACAAGTCCTACCTGTTGCAGTAAGTGTTAATGTCCTCTGGAAATGTGTTAGTGCAATTTTAGTGCAATTACAGTGGTCCCACTTGTTAAGATAATCACTCACTGGGTCATCTGTGTTAGGAGAGTTGGGCATATAAAGGGGAATTTGACCAAGAGTCTCTCAAAACAATTGATAAACAGATCGATTAACTGGTGAATGAATTAAGCAGTTAAGTAAGGTGTATAGGATGGCTTTATTCAACTGGCCGGCAGTATTCCTCCCTCCTTTGACAAATCTTGGCTGGGAATTTTAAATTTTTAATATTTTAAAGAATTTTTCAATGACTTTTTAGGTCCCAGAGTTTTGATTATTAATCTTCTTTGATTTGCATTAGTTCAAGTACATTGTTGTAGTTCCAGAAATAGTTTATTTTTTTTTAAGATTAAAATTCTCTTTCTTCGCCTTGATTAGTTTTCTTTAAAAATATTCAAGCATGGGGTTCTTTTGTTTCAACCACGCATCAGCTTATATGGCACATTTAAGTTCTCAACCTCAGTGTATACACAGCATTTCTATAATTGAATCAGCTTTCCTGTATTGGTATTTAAATAGTGTAATGTACTTTTAAACTTTTTCAAAGGCAGGGCCATCTGATGCCTACAAACAAGCAAACAAGAAGAAAAAGTTGTTTATCTGTTTTCTCCCTTAAAAAAAACCTCCTTCTTCTCCTTCTTTCCCCCTCCTCCTTTTCTTCCTCTTCTCCTTCTTCTTCTAGAAGTGTTTTCAGCTAAAAAATACTCTGTTCCTTTGCTGTTAAAAAAACGTGGTTTGGGGAGGGGGCACCTGGGTGGCTCAGTCGGTTAAGCGTGAGGCTCTTGTTTTCAGCTCATGTCCTGATCATGGGGTCCTGGGATCAAGCCCCACATTGGGCTCTGCACGCAGTGCGGGGTCTGCTTGAGATTGTCTCTCTCTGTCACTCCCTCTCTCTAAAATAAATAAATACATACATACATAAATAAATTTTTTAAAAATGTGGTACGGGTTGCATCTCCTTGTTCATCTTAGAGATCAGGTTTTGTGCTCATCCGATGTGCAACCATCCACTCTCTACGTGATGGGATGAAGAGAACAGATGGGAGGTAGCCTTTCGGATTTACACCTCTTACATCTTCATATCCTCCTTTCATGTGTAACTACAATGAAAAACAATTGCATACAACAATGTGAACTGCTAGCTAGATTCTGATCCTGAAAAATTGTCTAGATTGGGTTTTTGGCATCTAAGAGCATTTATCGGTCAGCCTGGACTGCCGTAGGAAAAATACCATAGACAGTGTGGCTTGAACCACAGAAATGTACTTCTCACGGTTCCAGAGGCTAGGAAGTCTATCTCATTGCTGATCAGTCCAGTTTCTGACAAGAACTCCCTTCCAGGCTTGTCGACAGCTGCCTCCTTGCTGTGTCCTTACATGGTAGAAAGAGAGACAGAGAGAGTTCTCATGTCTATTCCTCTTCTTACAAGAGCACCAGGCCTATGGGATCAGGGCTCCACCCTGATGGTTTCATTTAACCTTTGTCACCTCTTCACAGGCCCTGTCTCCAAACTGGGGGTTAGGGCTGCAAAATATGAATTTGAGGGAGACACATTTCAGTGCATAGCAGAACACTGGAACTTTCGTTCAATATCAATAAAACCATGTTCCTTTAAAGTAACACACTAGAAATCTATATTAATCAGACTAATCAAAAATTCAAATATACAAAGTATACAGAACGGGAAAATATTCCCAAATCAGCGGTGCCTGGGTGGCTCAGTTGGTTAAGCGGCTGCCTTTGGCTCAGGTCGTGATCCCGGGGTCCTGGGATTGAGTCCCGCAGTGGGCTCCTTGCTCAGCAGGGAGCCTGCTTCTCCCCTGCCTACTGTTCCCCTTGCTTGTGCTTGCTCTCTGTCTCTCTCTCTCGCTCTCTCTGTGCCAAATAAATAAATAAAATCTTTAAAAAAAAGAAAGAAAATATTCCCAAATCAATCATTCCATGATTTCTATTAGTTTATTTCGTGTTTTGTTTCAAAATATGATAGTTATTTTCTCAATATGTCTCTATTTTAAAATGATCTTTACTAATAAGATTTTTTTTCTGGGGTCCACATGGGGCCAAGTATCCAGAAGACAAATACAAAATTCTGTCATCTAAATATTTGCTGACACACCGTCTGTGTGATGGGTCTTGGCTACAAAAGAGATGTTGATAAACTCTGTCCACACCAATAATTGTTTATTCCCTTTCAAGAGGTTCACAGTCTGTCAAACTATCTGAATTATTTCTAGTCTGCAAATAAATTTAATGGAGCAAATGCTTTTTAGGTCACACTTTGGGAGAAGGTGGCACCTTTATTATGAAAACAGTCAAGGTCTGATTTTTAATCTGTAAAAACAATACAACAAAATAGATTGGTCTAGATAATGTCTAAACTTTTTTTCCTCATCCAAAATTGTAGAATTTATTGTATTTTGAGATTTTGATTTTCAAAAAACACAATCAGATGAGAAAATGTGACTTATTTTTGTCATGCAAATTTCATCCTAAACATGATAGATAGCATGCAACTTTATAGCAATTCACTACTGGTAAAGGATAAGGTTCCAAAAAGTGGTTGGATCATTTGAGCCAAATTATTTGCCAAGCTAAATATTAGTTAATTATTATTGGAGTTGCAAGGTCCTAGATTATGTCAACCGTGAATGTTTGTAAAATACTATTCTGTGCAAAACAGCAGTACTGGCATGGGAATAAAGATAGATGTATAGAATACAGATATATAAGATAGAATTGAGAGTCTAGAAAAATCAATATGTCTATAGTCAACTTTTTTTTTCTTTTTTTTTCTTTGAGAAGTGTGCCAAGGCCATTCAAAGAGAAAGAACAATCTTTTCAACAAATGGTACTGGGACAGCTGGATAGCCACGTGAAAAATAAGGAAGTTGGACCCTTACCTCACACCATATACAAAAATTCAAGATGGATCAAAGACCAAAACTAAATAGTTTAAACTATAAAACTCCCAGAAGAAAACTTAGGGTTAAATTTTCCTGACCTCACATTTGGCAGAGGATTCTTAAAGCAATAAAAGCACAAGCAAAAAAAAAAAAGAGAGAGAGAGAGAGAGAGAGAAAGAAAAAATAGATAAATTGGATTTCATTGAAACTAAAAACTTTTGTGCATCAAAGGACACCATCAAGAAACTGAAAAAACAACCCACAGAATGGGAGAAAATATTTGCAAGGGGACTTGTGTCCAGAATTTATAAAGAACTCTTACAACTCACTGATCAAAAAGACAACTCAATTATAAATGGGCAAAGGATCTGAAAAGACATTTCTCCAATGAAGATAGAGAAATGGCCAATAAGCACATGAAGAGATGCTCAATATTATTAGTCAGTCATGAAGGAAATGCAAATCAAAACCACAATGAGATACTAGAATCACTAGAATGGTTAGAGTAAATGTGTCAGATAATGTGTTAGCAAGGACATGGAGAAATCAAAACCCCCGCATACTTCTAATGGCAATTTGTAACGGTACAGCCACTTTTAAAAACAGTCTGGCAGTTTCTCAAGCATTTACACATAGAGTTATCATATGGCCCACTAATTTTACTCCTGGGTGGATACCCAGGAAGAATGAAAACATATGTCCACACAAAAGCTTGTATGTGAATGTTTCTAGCAGCATTATTCAGAATAGCCAAAAGGTGGAAACAACCCAAATGTTTATCAACTGATGAATGAACAAACAAAAAGGGGTGTATATACATACAGTGGATTATAATGCAGCTATAAAAAAGAAATGGAGCACTGGTACATGCACAACATGGATGAATCTTGCAAACATCATGCTACGTGAAAGACAACATATTCTATGATTCCATTTATATGAGATGTTCATACTGGGCAAACTTACAAAGACAGAAAATAGATTAATAGTCCCTTAGGGCTGGAGAAAATGGGAACATGGTTTCTTTTTGAAACTAAAGAATACAAGGTTTCTTTTTGAGGTAATGAAATGTTCTAAGACAGTGGTGATGTGAAATACTGAATCCATCCAATTGTACATTTTAAGTGAAGAAGTTGTATGTTTTGTGAATTATATCTCTATAAAGCTATGGGAAAAGTCAATGAAAACTTTATTCTTTATACACTGGGAAAGAATTCATTGTGCTGGTACGTTGTGGGGGATGGTTTATGGATGAGGCTTTGACCAAAGGCAGAGGCCTCTACATAGTTTCCTCAATTTTCTTTCACGGCTACAAATTTATGTCACTAATGGGTGGATGCTCATTGCCATGTAAGATAAAAACCTGCTCTAAAACCACTGACTCTTTAGGAACAAAACCACTTCCAGATTTTGTAAAATTTAAAGTAAATTGAAGCCCATAGTAAATTGAGTTAATTACTAAAAACTATTGGAGGTTTTTTTTTTTAAGGAAAACTTCCTTTGTAATTTTTCCTCAGTATGCAAGAATAAGAATGCCTGTTTGAGATGTGCTAATATGCTTTCTAATAAAACAATAATTTAATCTAATTAAATGGCCAAGAGAAAATTTTGGATGAGTAAACTAACCTGCCTGAGGAAGGCATGGGGGCAGTAGAGAAGTGATTAAAAGTACCATGGACTTAGGCTTCTGTCCTGGCTCTGTCAAAGCAAGCTGTAAAAAGATGTCAATTTCCCTTTCTTGGCTTCTAAAATGGGTATAATTATAGTTCAGTCTCCGTGAAGTTATAAACACATTAACTGGAATAATAAAATGGATACAGATTTTATATGGTGCTCACACTAAAGGTTTTCATCATTATTATTCTCAATTAGGCATTCATCCCTTGGCCTAAAAGTATTCTATTGGAGGAATATATAGAATCTAGTGATTTATTCTGGCCCTCTCTTTTTTTTTTTTTTTTTAAAAGCATCATGGCAGATTTGCCACTGACTTCAGGGTTTATACCACAGAAGATGTGCTTCACTTGTAATTGGAGCCAACATGATGTTTCCCTGAAGATGGGCAGGATGCCAATCACACACACTTGGATCCAGAACTTGGTACTCCACTTTGTCAGGGTGTGACTGACATCATAACTGCTCAAACCATATTTTGTTAAGTGTGAAAAACAAATGCTTCCCTTATGTCCTCAGTAATAGAAAGTCATTATACATCTTGAAGCTGCTTCATCTTTTTGTCAAGATATAGAGTATGGAAAACTAGATTGATGGTGGCTCTCTCCTTCCAACCTCTGCTCTCAACATCTACCATTCTTCTTTAGAAAGGGTGAACATTTTCCTCAAGGCACCGAGCAGCTTCACTGTAGGCTGTAGTTAAGTCCGTCGAATGTGGAAAATGAGGAATTGGAGATGGGGGCACAATTCTTGGTACCTGGATGGCAAGTGATTTACAAGTTTATCTTGCTTTCATTTGTAGAGCCTGGCTGTACAGTGCAAATCTTGTCAAAAACCTGTTCGATGATTCAAGATTTATTAAGGGCAATGTAATGTCCTGTGCATTTTTGAGAAGTCACAAAAAAAATTAGTCAGTGACCTCCTGGAGATTATAACTCCCTAAATCAAGACCAAATATTTTCTCATCAGATTGGAAAACACCTGAGCTTCGTGGTAAGCATACCATAATATGGGAAGCAGAATGCAGAAAATAAGCCAATTAGATGAGAATGAAGAATTTAACATCTGCTGATTGAGAAATCCTACTTCCTAGGATAATTGCACAGTTATGTCGTAGCCTAGATTGTTTGACCAAATATGTGGCTTGTAAGTTTTTCACAAAATCAGGTGTTCCCTTTGATAGCAGTCACATTAAAGAGATCCATATTCAGCGACAATCAGTGGTCAAAAAAACCTTTGCTACAACTTCTAGGTAAAAAAGATGCTTTCATATTTCTGAACACTAAAAATTATTGTATACGGTATAACAGCATTACTTGAGTTCTGAAAAGGCCCCTTCTCAACAGTATATAAACACAGCCTCATATATATCCAAGTCTGCCCAAGCAGAGGTCAGATAGAGGTGATTAATTTTTCATGACATCAGTTATCTGGGGAGAACAGAAATTGCAAAAACATTGCCTTTTAAAGATCCTATTTGATCTATGGTTAAGATATATACTTTCATTAAAATCAACAAAATGATGTACCAAAATTCTATTGCGTTTACCAGGATATAAAAAAGTTTTAGTAGCGGTTTCTTTTCCCCTTCCTTAATAGATTTTATATTCAAGTCAAAGATGGGTGGATCTAAGACAACAAGAACAAAAGTTGAATACAGATGTTAAAATGCCTGTTCTTGTGACGCAGCCAGGGCATCACGGATGTTAAAGTGACATTTTTTTTTCCTGCTTTGTTTCTATTTTCTTCTAATTTACAAAATCAGATCGTTCTAATCTAGAATTTTGAATTCTCTCTATTCTTAATATTTGCATTGTGATGCGACCTTTTCTCCATGTTGTTAAACACCTTCTGATGATATTTTAGTGACTGCATGATAATTATATTTTATGTATGCATCATTATTTATTTAGCCATTTCCCTAACAAAATGTTAGACATTTTGTGGTCTCCATTTTGGGCTACTATAAATAATAGTTCAGTGAACATCTTTATGCATATATATTTTAACAATGTTACTGATGTATAATTGACATAGAATAAACTGTAAGTAAAGTATAGAACCTAGTAAGTTTCCATATGTGTATAGACTCGTAAGTTTCCACATGTGTATAGACTCGTAAAGCTATCACTACAATCAAAAATCTTTCTCAGATTCTTTAATCTCTCTTTAATTGCTCTTTACCCCCATCCTCAGAAAATCACTGATCTGCTTTCTGCCACTGTGTATTAGTTGGTATTTTCCAGAATCCTGTACAAAGGAATGATAAAGTATGTACTTCTTTTGTCTGGCTTTTTTCACTCAACATAATTATTTTGAGATTGATTCGTGTTGTTTTATGTTTTGAGAGTTCATTCCTTTTATTGCTGAGTACTCTTCCATTGTATGGATATACCACAATGTGTTTATCCACTCATCTGTTAATGAACATTTGGGTTGTTTCCAATTTTTGGCTATTACCAATAGGGTTCTTATAAACATTTATGTACACATCTTTGTGTAGACATATGCTTTTATTTCTGTTGGGTAGAAGACTGGAAGTGGAATGGCTGGGTTGTGTGGTAGGTGTATATTTACCGTTTTCAGAATTCCAACCACAGGGTGTGATGACAATTCCAGTTGTTCCAATGTTTACTGATTCTTATTATAGTAAGTCTTTCATTTTAGATATTCTGAATAGGGTGGGATATCTAGATATTCTAAGTAGATATTTTAATAGGATATGGTGATATTACATTGTAATTTTAATTTGCATTTTGCTAATGGTTAATGATGTTAAGCCACTTTTTACATCCTTATTTGCTATCTGTATAACATCTTTGGTGATGTGTCTGTCCAAATCTTTTTCCCATTTTTTTATTGCATTATTTGTTTTCTTATTATTAAGTTTTGAAAGTTCTTTATATATTCGGGATACAGGTCCTTTATCAGATGAACCATTTGCAAACATTTTTCTCCCAGTCCGTCATTTGACTTCTCAATCAAACAAAACAAAATAGTGTCTTTTAAATAGCAGGTATTCTTGATTTTAGTAAAGTCTCACTCAGGTTTTATTGTATTGATCTTATTTCTGGTATTGCACTTGAGAAATCTTTGCCTAACTTAAGGTCATAAAGAATTTCTTCTATGTTATCCAATTTTATAATTTTAGATCTTACATTTAGATCAATGATCCATTTTGTGTTAATTTTTGGACACTGGGCAAAGTATGGAATGAAGAGGGTTTTTTGTTCGTTTTCTTTGTATATGGATTGTAAGTTGTTCTATTTTCATTTGTTGAAAAGACTATCCTTCCTCTAGTAAATTGCACTTTGTACTTTTGTCAAAAATCAATTGACCATATGTGTGTAGGTCTGGACTTTCTGGACTTGCTATTCTGTTCCATTGATCTATTTGTCTATTATGATAACAACATCATGCTGCTTTGATTACTGTAGCTTTATAATATGTCATACTATCAGGTTGTGTTAGCCCTCCACTTTTATTCGTTTTCTAAGTTGTTTCATCTCTTCTAGGTCCTTTCCTTTCCTTATGAAGTTCAGAGTCAACTTGTCAATTTTGATCAAAAAAATCCTGCTTGGACTTGGATTGGGATTACGTTGAATCTATAGATGAATTTGAGGATAATTTACATCTTACTAATATTGGGTCTTCTGATCCATAAATATAGTATATCTCTCAATTTATTTAGGTCTTTAATTTTTCTCAGCAGTATTTTTCCTTTTTTTCTTTTCTTATTGCTTTGGTTGAATCTCTAGTTCAATGATGAATGAAAGTGGACATCCTTCCTTGTTTTCAATAATATAAAGAAAACATTCAGTCATCTTTCATCATTAGGTATGATGTTAGCTGTAAGCTTTTTTTGTAAAAATTGTTTTTTAGGCTGAGAATTTTCCTTTCTATTCCTAGTTTACTGTGAGTTCTTATGAGAAATATATGTTGGATTTGGCAAAATGCCAAATACAAATGGATTTTGCCAGATGTATCTACTGAGATGATCAATGTTCCACTTTAATCTCTTAATATGGGTGGATTATACTTATTGCTTTTCTAATGTTAAAGCAACCTTGCATTCCTGGGACAAATCCTATTTGCCATGATGTATTATCCTATTTATGTCATGTTGGATTCAATTCACTAAACTTCTATCAAGAATTTTTGCAGTAAGTGGGGGGCGCTTGGTTGGCTCAGTCAGTTAACCTCTGACTCTTGGTTTTGGCTTGGGTCATGATCTCAGGGTGGTGAGAATGAAGCCTGCATCAGCCTCTGTGCTCAGTATGGAGTCTGCTTGAGATTTTCTCCTTCTCCTTCTGCCCCTACCCCTGACCTCTCTCCCTCAGATAAATAAAATCTTAAAAAAAAAAAAAAAAGAATTTTTGCACTAAGGTTCATGAGGGATATTGGTGTATAGATTTCTTATCTTATAATGTCTTTTCTTTTGGTATTGGGGTAGGGCGGGCCTGCTAGACTGAGTTGGGATGTATTTGTTCCTCTGCAATTTTCTTGAAGAATTTTTGTAAAGTTGGTATTATTTCTTCCTCAAATATCTGCTAAGAATCACTAGAGAAGTCATCTGAGCCTGAAGTTTTCTTCAGGGGAAAGCTTTAATTTCAAATTCAATTTCTTTAATAGATATTGAATTATTTAGGTTATTTATTTTCTGTAAAATGGGCTTTCATAGTTTATGCCTTTCAGAGAATTTCATCTAAGTTGTCAAATTTATTGGCATAAATTTTTTAAAAGCAATATTCCCTTATTATCCTTTTTATTATCTGTTGAGTCTATAGTGTTATTACCTCTCTCATTCCTGATGTTGTTTATTGTTTAACTTGTTTATTCTTCTCTCCCTCTCTTTCTCTCTCTTTTTTCCCTGATCAGTCTGGCTGGAGTTTTGGTTTTTTTTTAATTAATTGTATTGATTTCCTCAAAGAACTAGTATTTTGTTTCATTCATTTTATGTTGCTTTTCTGTTTTCTCTTTCACTGATTCTCACTCTGATCTTAATTATTTCATTTCTCCTGTTTACTTTGGATTTTATTTGCTCTTTATTTTCTAATACTTAAAATGGGAGCTGAAGTCAATGATTTCAGAAACTTCTTTTTGAATATAAGCATTTTTGTGCTAGAAACCACCCTTTGATAATTCTGTCAGCTGAATCCCACTATATCCCACAAGTTTTGATATGTTTTGATTGCATTTGCTTTCAGTGCAAAATATTTTCTCATTTCCCTTTAATTAATTTATTACTCAGGGGCTATTTAGAAGTGTGTTATTTTGTTTCCAGATATTTGACAACTCTCTAGTTATCTGTCTGTTATTGATTTCTAATTTAATTAATTAACTGTGGCAAGAGAACATACTTTGCATGACTTAAATCCTTTTAAATGTATTTAATCATATTTTATGGTTCAGAATATTGTCTGTCTTGATAAATGTTTCATGTATACCTGAAAAGAAATATGTATTCTTCTGTTGTTGGGTGAAGTGTTCTTTAAGTTAACCATTAGATCAAATGGGCTGATAGTGATGTCCAAGTCATTGATGTATGAAAGAGTATTTCATTAATAAAAAACCTGAAAACAGTTCTTAGAAATGTTGATCTGCCAATTTAGATCTTGAAATGAGATGTTTAAATTGTTGGCTGATTATACCAGTTGATGGTTTCAGTCAGATCAACCTGTGAAAGGTTATGGTGGTACGAACACCATGGCCCAATTGCTGATGATACAGTAATTTAGTGATTTTGGAGAAAAAAAAGTTTTTAGTTGCAGAGACTTTCCTCAAATAAAATTTTACCAGGAACTTCAATACATATATCAGATAAAAGTGGAGCTTTTCAGCTTTTATGTGGACTTGAATTACTCAGCCTCACTCTGAGCCTTACTCTCCTTCCCCCAGAGTCAACCACTGAGATACCCCAGCTGAAGCTTTCAGATACCATGGCCAGTTTTGAAAACCATAGATCTACCCAAATACTCTGCTAAATAAGAAAAATAATTCCACTCAAAACACCTACTGAAGCAAGGTAAATAGACTTCAACTCTTGCATCAATAATATCGATTGATAAACTACCTAGTGGATTACTTGAAAAAGTTTCTGAAATTGATTCCTGTCTCAACAGTAAAATAAAGGGTCATGTTCAATTATTGATGTCTGCCAGGGGTGCAGGTGCGGAACTGGAAGAGCACATGCCTTGCATTTGATATTCTGGGTCCTGAGGTATAGACATGTTTGGTGTCTAAACCTGGTTGCACATATGATCTCCTGAGTTAAATTATAGGTTTTTTAAAGTAGGAAAACTACCCAATGGCATTAGTCAAGCTCTTTCAAATTGAAATCTGCAGAACGTGCTTAGGTAACCTTGTGCGATAGAGATTTCTATAAGGATACACAGGAAAGTGAGGAACTGCGGGAAGCCATCCCAGAATTTCCTTCATGGCAGGTCAGTGGTCCCAACCATCTGGCAAGGGAACCGAAGCGGGGACAGCTCCTTCCTTCCCCAGTGCTCTGCCTCATTATGACCCACCTGCTCTCTTCTTTTCTTCCACTTCTCCTGCCATAACTAACTCCAATTCATGTTGTCTCAAGTCTTCTGCTTTCTGTCTTCTTTCTGTATATTTCCCTACTACATTCCTCTCTGTACAACCCAAGTTCAAATTTCCCACAGATAGTGATAGGTTAATGAGTGACCCTCCAGAATGCAGTGTCCCTTTGGGCAGAATTCTTATGCCAGGTCGCTGGGCAGCCCATAGATAAGTGTCCTTACATCAGGTGCCCATCCCTAGTCCAATCACCTGTGGCTAAGGTCGCAGAATCACAAGGTACAAACGATGGAGAAGGGACCATGTGTCTGGCAGGAACTCTGAAGAATCCCAGCAGAGGGCAGCGTACCTGGCAGGCACAGAACAAAACCTATACATGACAGCCAACTCCAACAGAATTGTGTACATGGACTGACCTGCCTGGTGCTGGATGACGAACACATTTCCTTATGATGGGCTGCAGCAGTGGTTTTCAGACTATGCCAGGCAGGAAATCTTGAGTTCTGCCCACAGGAGACACTTAGGAGGTAGGACTCTGAGTGCCCTCTGCCCATTTTCAACCAGAGCAGTTTCATATGATTCACTATTACATATTGGATTTTCAAATAAAACTTCATTTGAAGATAAGATTCTACTACTCACAAACAGTGGATGGAGAGCCACCAAGGTATAGGAGCAGAAAAACTTTTGTTTGGATAATTTTTTTTTAAGTAGTGAAAATTATATTTTTAAAGAACAGAGTTAATAAGATATACACTGAAATACAAGATATCACAATGTATTTTACTCAGTTTTCTGTAAAATGCTTTTGGGAAGGGTAAATAGGAAAACAGAATAAGGTTACTTAACATTATGTTTCTTATCCCAATTGTTTTTATGTTTTGGGTGTTATGGAAATTGCTTAATCATAACTGTAAATATATATTTGATGAGTAGGATAAAAATGTTGATGGCAATGAGCAGATTGCACATTCAAAAAGTTAAAATAACATATTATTACAACTATTTTACCTGATTTTGTTTACAGTTACAGAACTGCCATCTCAGGGTAAAAGTTTATGTTAATTGTTAGTTACATTAACAGTTAACTATAATGAACTGGGATATAGCACAGCAACCATACACATTACTTATATGTTAGATCAAGGCATACATTATATTTTATTATAACAATCATATTTGTTATGCTCAGTCTTTAACATAGAATGATCATCTGCTAAGAACGTTTTTTAAAACCTGAAGGCATCCTGATGGTATTTATAAATATGAATTACTTTTCTTTTTTTTTTTTAAGATTATATCTGTTCATTTGACAGAGAGAGAGACAGGAGAGAGGGAACACAAGCAGGGGGAGTGGGAGAGGGAGAAGCAGGCTTCCCACTGAGGGGGAGCCTGATGCGGGGCTCGATCCCAGGACCCTGGGATCATGACCTGAGCTGAAGGCAGACGCTTAACGACTGAGCCACCCAGGCGCCCATGAATTACTTTTCTAATTGAGGAACCATATTCTTACTCTAGGACTGGGGACGTCCCAACCCCTGTCAATTACTTAAAACATGACTCATCCAGCAAAACTGTCAAGCCACTGTGACTTAATGACACGGCAGATAAAAGTATCTGAAACTCTCATCCAAACATTCCACTCCTTAGGTTGAGCAAAAATACCCCCGATGGGTCCTTCTCTTCAGAATGCTCCCCAAATGCCCTCTTTAACAAACACAAGGCAATAGCCTTCCTTTGCCTCCTCTCAGACTCCAAATCAGCGTCTGATTTAAGCAGAAAATTATTCAACTAGTCATCTTTCCTAGACACTTGTTAGAGTAAACATGTAAAAAGTTGCAGCTCCTCATCTGGGAGAACACTCAGAGGTCCTCATTGTTGTTCTATGTCTCCCCAGTCCTGGCGGGGATTATGCCAGCAGATTCTCACTATTGGTACTACTGAGAGCAGAAGGGAAAAGGAAGGGAGGTTGGAGGGAGCAACAGGAGCATGGATCATTTCCAGTTTTGTTTTGTTTTGTTTTTTTTTAAGATTTATTTGTTTATTTATTTGACAGAGAGAGAAAGAGAGCACAAGCAGGGGGAGTGGCAGGGAGAGGGAGAAGGAGGCTCCCACTGAGCAAAGAGCCCGACTTGGGGCTCCATCCCGGGACTCCGGGATCGTGATCTGAGCTGAAGACAGACACGCAACCGACTGAGCTCCCCAGGCGCCCCTCATTTCCAGTGTTATCCAACATCCTGATTGTGTTGACTCTGTTGTCAGGTTTTGCTTCATGTTTACATAAAAAATGAGGAGGTCAGAGTGAAAGCAGGTGTCTTGGACTTTACATGGAAAGTCATTTGCATCAAGGACAACTAACAACAGTGGAAACATGGCAATTTTTCCAATGCCTTTGTTTTTTTAATAAAACAATAACTGGCTGCCAGTACTCATATAAATAAATAGTAAATCACGCCTTCCCTTCTCATGAACTCTCTTATTTGCCAATGAGCTTCTTCTAACCAAGTCAGTTAAGATGGAGCCTTGATGTATTTAAGTGGCTATGCATAAACATAGTTATGGGGCAAAAAATAACCATGCCATAAACACATTGCAATAATTAATTTTTATTCCTGTGTGTACTTAATCCTGTAGTCTGGACCTTTGATACAGTTCATTCAAAATAAAAATAAAGCCCTAATATAATCTTAGTAAGACCTTTTCCTCTGAAATAAATGTCCCTGTGTAAATGTCCTAAAGCTATGGAGGCATTAAATGGCTTACAGTTGGATTTATGGTTCAAACTTGAAAGCCCTCTTTCTATTATCCAGGAAATGGTACATCACACCCAGCATGGCCCATATGAAATCGTGAGGCTAAGGGGCGGCTTCTGAGGCTAGGTTAGCCATTGTACTGTACCGTGAGTCAATTTTCAGATGGCTCTAACTATATTCTTAAACCTACCCAAGACCTAAGAAACTGTGCTGTCAGTTAGGAGGGAGATTGAAGGGGACATAGCACACAACTCAGCCCAAATGCGTCACTGTTCCTGGAATAAAACCCAAATCATGACCTTCTGAGGCTGGCAAGTACCATTTTCTTAATGCTGAATAACAGGTATCCCTACCAAAGGAGAACGGACACACAGCTAGTACACAATCAACATGGGCGGAATTTAGAAGTTTAGCTCTTTTTGAGAGAGGGAGGCAAACCACAGGGGACTCTTAACTATAGAGAACAAACTGAAGGTTGATGGAGGGAGGTGGGGGGGGGCTAAATGGGGGATGGGGATGAAGGAGTGCACCTGTTGTGATGAGCACTGGATGTTGTAGGTAAGTGATGAATCACTGAATTCCACTCAATATTCCACTATATGTCAACTAACTAGAATTTAAACAAAAACGTAAAATAATAAAAATAAATAAAAAATAAATAAATAGCTGATGGGGATTAAGGAATGCACTTGTGATGAGCACCGGGTGATGTATGGAAGTGTTGAATCACTATATTGTACACCTGAAACTAACACTGTATGTCAACTAACTAGAATTTAAATAAAAATACACAAAAAAGAAAAAAGTTAGCTCTTTTTCGTAAAGATTATCATTAGAAATATAGTACATTCAGGGGCAAATAATAAAAGAAATAGGACACTATGGTAATTTGTAACACTGATGGGTAGAGAATGGTGCAATACACTATTCTACTTTCATAGATGTTTAAAATGTTTCCTTTTGGAGCTTAAAATGCAGTTTAAAAAGTAACTCCACCCTCTTTCCTATAAAGGAGACTCTAGAGAATATTTTCTTTATATATAGTCCCACAAAATAATACAAAGTTAATTTAAATCACTGAAACACAAACTTTACTTGCTGACTGTTTTTGCATGTTTATAAATCTACACAAGTTTTATAATTTAATCCTTGAAAAGCCAAATCAAATAAAGCAACATAATATAAGCACATTTTCCAAGTACCTCAAAGTCCATGATTCCAGTAGCAGAGGTTACACTAAGACAAGAAAGAAGGCTCTATCCCGGGGCGCCGGGGTGGCTCAGTCGGTTAAGCATCTGCCTTTGGCTTGGGTCATGATCTCAAGGTCCTGGGATCGAGCCCCGCATCAGGCTCCCTGCTCACTGGGGAGTCTGCTTCTTCCTCTCCTTCTGCTCCTCACCCCTGCTCGGTGCGTGCTCTCTCTTGCACTCTCACTCTGTCTCTCTCTCTCTCTCTCTCTCAAATAAATAAATCTTAAAAAAAAAAAAGAAGAAGAACTCTATCACTGTTCTAAAAATATTTGCTCTGATGGATGCCCTGATGTGACACCCCTTGTATGGGGCCCTAAGAAAAGAGAAATGAAATAGGTAGATAATTGGACCAAAAGTAGTTATGTGATTTCCAATTCGATAATAATGGCTTAGGTTGAATTATAGGAGTGGACTCGTTGGGGTGGGGTATATCATGCCGGTGAAATCTGGAAGATCGTTGTGGAGCTTCTGGGGTCCAGACCCAATCACCTGATATTCGCTGAGACCTGTTATTAAAGATAAACAAAGCCAGGCAGTAGTTAAAGCTGTGAGGGTAGATTTTATGCAGTCACAAACTATTGCAATAGGAAAAAGAACCCAACGTGAACTGAACTCAATGCAGCCAAAAGGCAGAAGGCTTTGTAAAGACTGGAGTGTGCTAAGGAAAGGACCCTGAAGGGTGTTAAGGGGGATTGGTCCATGTGACTAGATCATCTGGATTTGTTAATTAGTGCTTAGCGGAAGAGAAGCAAACGTCTCCTATCTTTGACCCACGGGAAGCATCGGTGCAGGTTAGAGCAAGACAGCCCCCAACGTAGGCCCTGACCCTCCCACGGAATCTGTTAGCAGAGTCATCTCCCTGAGTGTTCACATTCCAAAGACTCTCAGGTCCCTGGGAAAACAGTTTGGGTGGTAGAATTATCTCTCAAAGGGCAGAGAAAAAATTGACAATTGCAAGCTTTCTAAAGAATTTACCTGAAGATGGATTTCAGGGGCCGATCTGCTTATCACCGGGTTTTGGCCTGGGACAAATAGTAAATTCTCTGGGAAGCACTGAGCTTTTTCAGGGAGGTCCTTTAAGAGGGGCTGGAGTAAACCTAGGAGAGTGGCCTTGAGCTGTTAGAAACTGCTAGAGTTGATTCAAGCAGATGGGAACGGACGAAATCATTTGTGCTGAGAGTCTGTAGTTTTTATAGGCCGAAGTTGAGATCAGGCTGAGAAGGTTCAGAAGAGCCTGACTACAGCTCGGTCAAGGAGAAAGCCTTTGTCATGGCTCAGACTTTGCACTAATATGATCCTGTTGCATATTAAATACATCCCTGCTCCTTGAAAACCAATATCATGGTACAAGCATAAGATGCCTCACAGCAGGTGCATTACTTGCCAGGGCAAGAGAAAGAAAGGAAGTCTTAGTGGTGAGTTTTAAGATAAAATTTCCAGGGGGCGCCTGGGTGGCTCAATCAGTTAAGGGTCTGCCTTCAGCTCAAGTTCATGATCCCAGGGTCCTGGGATTGAGTCCCACATCAGGCTCCCTGCTCAGTGAGGAGTCTGCTTCTCCCCCTCCCTCTACCCTTGCTCCTGTGCTCTC
This sequence comes from Zalophus californianus, assembly GCF_009762305.2. NCBI lineage: Eukaryota > Metazoa > Chordata > Mammalia > Carnivora > Otariidae > Zalophus > Zalophus californianus. The sequence continues at coordinate 66,245,929 of NC_045603.1, read as the reverse complement.
TCTCTCTCTCTCTCTCTCTCTCTCTCTCTCGTGTGTGCACTCCCTCTAATAATAAAGAAATACAATCTTAAAAAAAAAAAAGGTACAATTGCCAGTGACCAAGATCCCTGATTGCTTCCTGATGTGAATTGTCATTCGAGATGTGAGAGCATCCGCAGATGCTCAAGGACGTAATCCATGGCAAGATGGTCGTTTTACGCCACAGGGGAGAATCAGGAGGAGATGTAGAAAACGCAAGGCCTTTATCAGATTAGGACAGGAGATAACTGTGAATTTACTTTGTAGAAAGGACTGTTTACATATTTATTTTCCTTATCAACACAAAACCCCTCTCTTTGTTCTTCTCTTCCTTTTTATTTTTTTCCACTTTACTGAAATGGAGAGAAGACATTCCTTATTAACACTTAAACAGAAAATAATATATGTATCTGGTTAGAAAATAGAAATTCAAACAAGGCAAACACACAAAATGAAATGACAAGCCACATCCCCTCACATGAATTGGCTCCTTCTTGTCTAGGATTTCACGTCAGAGGGAATTGCTATTCAATAGTGTTCTGTGATTCACTCATGACACAGAGGAACTTGTATATACATCTATGAATGTGCATGTGTTCATGTGTATTTTTCTACTTATTTTTCTTCTCTTTTTAATCTATTGAATAGGGTACCACACTATATATCTCTTTACTTGTTTTTTTTACTTATTACCAAATATTGAAAAACATTCCACATATAGATCTACATTATCTTTTATGTACCAGTATTTGTATCTATAGACTTTCTTTCTTTTATTTTGCCAATTTCCTACTGACAGGAATTGATTATTCATAGTTTTTTGCCATTACAGATAATAATGTAATAATGAAATTTGATATCCCTAGAATCTAGGTGAACTTCCATCAATATATCTGTATAGCAAGATCCATGTGATGGGATTGTTCCTTCAAAAGACATATGCAATTAAAATTTTTATAGATAATAACAAACTGCCTTCCAGAAGGGTATTCAGATTTACACTTCCATCAGTAGGATACAAGAGGCTTTATTCCCCCAAACCTTCACCAGGAGTAAGTACCATCTAACTTCCTGCCCCCCCTCCATGTAATAGGTATTTCATTGTTTTGCTATTCATTTCTTTTATTATAAGCATCTTTCCTATATTTATTGGCCATTTGTATTTTTGTACGATAAGGTTCATGATCATATCTTATACCCATTTTTCTATTGGCTTGCTCACCTTTTAATTTATTTGAATGAGCTCTTTGTAAATCAAGAAAACTAGCCTGTCCATCTGTCAAAGTCTTCTAATGGTAAAAATAAATTATCTTCCTTCATCTTAGCAGATGGAATTATTAAGCCCTCTTATAAAAAGAATTTCAGTCTGATACCATTTAAAAATGAGATATTGGAGGTGACAAAAACCAAACTATCACTTATTTCAAAGGATAAGTGAACAGTACTCAAGGGAAATTTGATCAATAAGAGTTGGGAAAGCAACCAAATATCCATGCTTTATAATCTGCAGAAAACTTGTGCACCAGAACTTCAAAAAGCTGACTCTTTCGTGTAGTTCTTCAATACCTTTCAGAATCCTGAATCTTTCCAATTTTAAGTGATGCTGCTGACAAATGTTAAGTCTTATTCTGAACACCTCAACATCACTGCAAAATAGTGGTAAGCAAATCCTTAAACTAAAATGATATCAACTTATACTCGAAGATAAGGCATAGTACGGCAAGAGAATTATGTTGTCGAGTAGCCATTATGATTAGAGTCGGGGGACTTGTCTGTCACTTTCTTGTCATGTAACCTTAGGTAACTCCGTCTGGTTCTCTGTGTCTTAGTTTTCTCATCTATAACATTAAGATAATAACTTTTTTACCTATCAAATAGTTGTTTTGCAAATTAAAAGATCGCATGGTAAAACATTTCTGCAAGCCATGTAGCACTCTCAATTACTTTAATTGTTGGAAAGTAAGTAATATATCTATAAATCACATTCAGCAATGTCTCATTGCCTTCCTGATTGTCCTCCAGCTTGTGGAAGATTGTGGTACTGATCACAAAACCTAATATAAAATTTTCCCATAATGTAGGTATAAAATGAGCCTTAAGTTAATTTTATTTTTTTCATATTTAAACAATGGCATATTTTGATTAAATGTGCACATTATAATTTCTTATTTGATCATGTTTAATGTATGTCTTCAAATACAGGAATGATGAGAATCAGAATCATCAACAAATCCAAAGCAGTCCTTTGCAAAGATGATTTATCTGTTACAGGAAATAAAATATTTAAGGTATATAAAGTAAGACTCGCAAGAATGCTATTAGAAAGATTTCTATATAAGAAGCATTTCTAAAATGTTCTTATTCTAATTTCTAAACATTTAGGGAAAACTTTTTTGTCTTTCAAAAAAGGTATCTTTTTAATGCTTAAAATTATGAGGATTATGTTGTCCTAAAATCTACATTGTACCCAGAGATGTTAATATGGAAGCTGAGAGGTTTGGGCCACTTTAGGGATTTGAAACTCTATTCAGAAACACTCAACCTTGTCATTGAAAAGGGCTTTATTATTAAGTGCAAATGGCCTATTTTGTGGAAATTGCCAGTGAACGGTGTGATGATCTGAGAAGCAGCCCTCATTCTGGAGGTTCGAGCAGCATACAAGCCCAGGCTACCATTTGCAAGAGAATTCTTTCCTTAAAATGATGATGAGTTGAGTTAATTGTACCAGACAAGGCAGACGGGACATTTCATTAATATTTAGGGACTCCTCCCCAAGTATGCCTGCTCTTTCACCACACACACACACACACACACACACACACACACACACACGTGCATGCTCCCACACACTTAGATGTTCCCATTTGGTGCCTGCCTCCTAGATAGAACCTCAAGCATGAGATAAAAGGAGTCTCTGAGCTCCAGGCAGGTCATTTTCTCAGGAGCCATTGCCTCTTGACCTCTCTGCTTGTTCAGATCTGGTCTATCTTTCTTAGCCTTTGTATTACTGGGTCTCATCTCATTATGGCACCAGTATGACTGTTATTGGTCCAAAACGGGTCTAGATTGGGACATTCCTAGATGAGTAGTCAGATTTTGTGGTTACCTTGTGCAAGACCATGTTTGAATCCCCAGCTTTCAGGAGCCTGGCTCCCACTTTCAGACGGTTAATTGTTTTCTCCGAAGCTTCTGTGTGTTCCTGGATTTCAAGTCAGCTCTAGTAACTATCGGTAACTGACATTAACTACAGTAGCTAAACTCTGTGATGGTTCATTATGTTTTGAATGGATTCAGTCCAGATTTCACCATTATCTTAGCTGCAATTATTGCTACAGTGGAAGTCATTATGCCATCTAAGGGTGTTTTACACTTGCCTTGAACCTAGAGTCAGAAACTGTGCTTCCTTTTCAAGTCCAAAGGAACCCTTTGCTTAACATTCTGCACTCATATAAGTTAGCCTGCCCCCTGGTTACCAACTTCAATGAACAGATGTTTTAACATCTGGAGAACTTCCAACAGGCTCTATCTCCATGTGCCTTTGGGATATGTTTCTCAACTATTCCTGGCTATTTCTTACTTCTGGCTTTTTTCCCCCCTTCCTGCTTTTTGTTTTATTTATTTTTATTTTTATTTATTTATTTATTTATTTATTTATTTATTTTTAAAGATTTTATTTATTTATTTGACAGAGAGAGACACAGCAAGAGAGGGAACACAAGCAGAGGGAGTGTGAGAGGGAGAAGCAGGCTTCCCACAGAGCAGGGAGCCTGATGCAGGGCTCGATCCCAGGACCCTGGAATCATGACCTGAGCCGAAGGCAGACGCTTAATGACTGAGCCACCCAGGCGCCCCATGTTTAGTTTTATTTTTAAGCATGAATCACTCCCTAACATTCGCTATACATTTACTTGTTTATTACCTGTCTCCCTAAATAGAATGTAAGTCTCATTGCCCTCTGTGTGCCCGTCTAATACCTCACACTGAGCCAGTATCTGGCACATAGGAGCTGACGAAACATTTGCTGAATGGATGAATGAATGATTTGTGTAACCTTGGACAAGTTACTTCTTTTGAGGTTCCCACGTTGTTCTCTGCAAGATGAGACCATCAGACTAGATTAGATGATTTCTAAGGACCTCTCGCAACTCGTGGTTGGGACTGCGAATACAAATAACTAAAGCCTGTTTGGAGAGTGATGGGAAGGGGCAGACACACAGATGGTGAGTGATTTTTGTGCTTCCCTGAGTAGAGGGGTCAGGGAAGGACTTTCTGAAGAAAGCCAAGTCATGCACATATCCAGGAGAGGAGAAAGTCTGTAGAGGGGACTGCAGATGCAAAGACAGGAGTGTGTTTGGCGTGGTCAAGAAACCGTTCGGGGGGTGGGTGTATCTGAAGTATAGTAAACAAGGAAGAGAAGGTTGGAAGTTAGGTGAGAAGGTAGCCAGTGGCCGGGTCATGTTGGGGGTGAGGGGGGAAGGGGCTATATTGTGCTTGGTGTGAGAGGGCATGTCCATGGAGTATAGTGTACGCAGTGTGTGTGTAGTAAAGTCTTGTGTTTGTGTGATGTGTGTGTATGGTGTGCATAAATGTGTGGTGTGGTGTGATGTGTGTTTATGTATGTCTGCTTGATGTAAGAGGTGTGTGTATGCACATGCGCGCGCACGCTACAGTGTGTGACAACGGTGTGGTGCTCATGTGTATTGGATTTATTTGTGCTTGGTGGAAAGGAAATGTGTGTGTGTGATGTGGTATGTGTGGTGAGTGTGTGATACACCGTGCATGGTGTCTGGAGTGTAGCGCGTGTACGGTGTGGTGTATGTATCATGTGTAGGGTGTGCAGGTGTGTTTGGTGTGAGAGGGGGGTCATTGTGGGGTGGTATGTGTGTATGTGGTGGTGTGTGTGTGTGTATTGAAGTTACTATTACAGTGACAACAAAAGCTTGTCAAAACTCATGCTGCCGGTGTGTTTCAAAACCTCAGCTTGAAAAGAAGAGAAATATTTCATTTCTGAGTGTTGCCTTCGGAACAAGCTCACGGGATTAAACACCACCTTGCATAGGTTACTGCATACTAAGAAGGAATCTTGCTTATCAGATGATCCAGATTTTCAATAATCCACTGATGCTTTCTGAGAAAGAACAGTGTTTTGCTTCTGCTACATCATCATGATCATTGAAATCTAATACCTTTTAACATTGTAAATATATAATGCAGCAAAGCACACGTTACAAAACAAATCCATAATACATCTCAAGAAAGTACAGAGTCTTAAGATTCATTTGTTTATACGTCTGTTTCAAATGTGAGTTTGAAAGCCCAAGGATTCTTGACCTATATTATCTAGTCTCTTATGCCCCTGGCATCTTGGGCTGCCAAGAAAAGTGTATCAAAGTGTCAGGGAGAGCAAAATATGTTGTCACTTTCAACTCTGTTTTATGTATGAATATCTGTACCCAAAACCTCTCCTCATTTAATCAGTGAAATGAAATGATATACTGTTTCCGTCTTGACCCACATAGAAAACACAACCAAGACTGATGTACTAAAGATGTGCTTCACGATCAAGCTTTCAGTTATCCCAGAAGACAGTGGAAAATGCTTCACACGTTTGACAGATGACATAACAGATTTCTCCCCTAGGCATGACTGTGGCAGTTGTGTGCCAAAAGGAAAATCTATCCAAAACACAACTGGGTAAACTGGGAAAGGAAGCAAGAGCGGTGAATCCCCTCTTCTTGTGAGAGTTGTTGAGTGGTGTGCCCCTAAGTGTCCCAAGACATGTTTACTTGTTGAATATCCTGACCCAGAACAAAGGAGACTTGTCTTAGGTAAGACAGGTGTATTTCCTCTAGTGGCCTCAGTCTACGGATCGTTTCTAGGTTGTTATTGGTACTTTCAAATGAAAGACTACACATCTCTAAGGTGTTTTATGTTTAAGAGACTGAATTCACTAGAGGTCCTTGAAAGGACAGAACTGCATTGTAAAATAGTTGATTGCTTGAGCTCTTCAACCAGACGGTCATGGTTTGAGTTCTAGTTTTGCTCTTTACTAGTTATTGAACTGTGGGAAGTTTGTTTGATTTCCTCCTCACAAAGTTTCTATTGAAGATAGAACATGAGGCTGATTCTGGAGAGAGGATTAAATGAGCCAGTACACGTTAAAGTCCCTGGCACAAATTCAGCCCTCAGTGTTAGCCAATAAATATTCCGCTTCTGTGTCAAGTGTTCAAAATATACGCAACATCTGATCATTAAAAATCCATACAACTTTCAAAGCGTTGTCACATGCATTATCTGACGTGCTCCCCACAATGACCCATTATAGTAGACAGAGCAGATATTGTCCCACTTGGCAAAAGAGGACAGATTAGAGATCTATGACTTCCCCAAGATCTCCCCAGTGCCATGTCATGGAACCGGGATGCAAAGCCAAGTCTTCAGTGTCCCAGAGCTCCTTCCAGGGGATCAGTTGACCCAGTCAAATATTGAGTTGATATGTGACTCTAGAAAGAATATAAGAGATTCCAACGGAAGTTCTAGGTTTCTGTGTAGTGGGAGCATCGGGGATCTCCAAGACCACTCTCAGGCTCAATGATTCTCTAGAAGGACTCACAGAACTCAGAAAAGCTGGTAAACGTATGGCGATGGTTTTTACAGCCAAAAGTACAGATTAAAATCAGTAAAGGCAAAGATGCCCAGAGCAGGAGAAACCAGGCCTAAGCTTTCAGTTGTCTATTCCCAGACAGTTGTACGGACTGTGCTTAATGCTTCCAGCAACAAGATGTGATGACACGTACAGAGTATTATTGCCAACCAGGCACACACCTGAGCCTCCGTGTCCGGGGCTGTTAATGGGGGTCAGTCCCATAGGCATGGAACATCCAAGTGACTGACCTTAACTACTCAGTCTCCAAGTCTCCACGGGTCAGATGGATATAGTGTGGTCCAGCGCCCCAGGCAGATGGAACAGAAGTTCACCATAAATCACATTGTTAGCATAGATGATCTGGCTTGGAACAAAGAATCAATTACACGAAGACACTCTCACCAGGAAGGATATTCCAAGGGCCTAGAAGTTATCTGCCAGAATTTAGTTAAGGCCAGTCCTTTCTTTAGGATGTGCAAGGTTTGAGCACTTTGAGTCTCCTGAGCTAATCCTATAAAGGATTACACAGCAGAGGGATAGTGTCTGGGCATCCTGAAGATACCAGAGCACAGCAGGAGGTTACTCAGAGGCAGACCCAGCCCAAAGGTGAGCCTAAGAACCAATTTCTAAGTTTGGTCCAAGCATCAGTCCTGCAAGCCAATGGGCATTTTCAGCTATTGTGGTGGGCTACCAGAACCTGGAAAAGCTGTCTTTCAATCTAGCTGTGATGGGAGCCCCTGTCTCTCTTTGGGGCCTATTGGCATTCTGGGAGTATCCCACTCTGCACTCTGGGAGACCTCCCACACGGTGAGAAGGAGAGAGGCCTACTGTTACTCCATAACCAGCCCTGAAGTAAGGGCTTTATGGCAGGCACATTCAAAGTTTCATTAGAAGAGTAAGAAAGTGATGGGGTGCCTGGGTGGCTCAGTCATTAAGCGTCTGCCTTCAGCTCAGGTCATGATCCCAGGGTCCTGGGATTGAGCCCTGCATCGGGCTCCCTGCTCTGCAGGAAGCCTGCTTCTCCCTCTCCCACTCCCCCTGCTTGTGTTCCCTCTCTCTCTCTGTGTCAAATAAATAAATAAAATATTTTTAAAAAGAAGAAGAGTAAGAAAATGAAACAAGAACAACTCGGGCAACAGAAAACTCAACTCAGAATGGCTGAAACAGCTAAGGGATTTCTTAGCTCACATAACAAGGAGTTCGGAGGTAGTGCAGCTTCGGGATTGTTGAACTCAGCACCGTGACATCATCAAGAACCCAAGTTCTATCTTCTGCTCTTCCGTTCCCATCATGTTGGTTAGCTTCCTCATGGCTAAAAAAATGGCTGTAGCAGTCCAGGTATCGCATCTTTGCAGTCCATTATCCAAACTCAAAAATGGGACTTTGCCTTGTGTCTCTTTTAAAGAGCTATGAAACCTTTCCCAGAAGCCTCGGCCACCAGCTTCCTTGATGACCCTTGGCCAAAACTGCTTCTTCTTAAGCCAATCACTATCAGGGAATGAGATTTTCTCCATTAGCTTGGTGTAATCAACCTTCCACAGCTGGGACTGGGAGTGGGACCAGCATTCCCTAAAGCCCATGGTTCCTTGGAAAAGTGTGGACCCTAGAAAAAAACTCAGGGTCTGTTGGAAGAGAGTGAGTTGGGGATTGCTATTGGATAGGCAACCAAAATTGTCTCCTGCAGCAAACTGCCAGGTAGATTAACATAGCAGAGGCGATTCTCCACAGCTTCTGAAACTTACAGTCTTCATGGGGGAATCCCAGGGGTCATTTGTATTGCCTCTGTTTCTTGGAGTTAAATGATTCTTAGGAGAAAAGTCCAAAGGCCTAAAGAGCCATGTCTGATGCTCATATAAGCTTTATCTTTCGACTTTTTGTCCAGGTGTTCTCTGTGAAGGAGAGCCCTGGACTTTAGGAAGGAAGCATACCCTTCATCTCACCAATGTCTTCATCATTAAATCAGATGCGGCCACCCCAGTGGCTCCGATGCTGGTGCTTCTGACTAGAGTCCCTTAAATCTCAGGCAGGTCTCCATCACCAGAGGGTCCACAGAGGTTTTCAACATTTGTCAACCTTCAGTGTCTTTCCTAATCCCATGAGATTTTACAAAATTAAGACTTCCTATACTCTTTCTCTTTTCCCCTTGCTCATTTCATTTTCCACTGCCCACGTACCCTCCGGTTTGGTAACATTCCATCAGGAAACGGGATGGCTGAGAACCTTCCCCAGTGAACCTCAGTGTAGGATTCCATTAATCTAACAATCCCTTTGGCTAGTCCCAGTCTTTTCAATTTACAGAAATAAATCTGTGCTCTCAACTGGTGGGAACAACTTTCCAGCTATTATTTCTCAGTTGAAAAATCATTCAATTGCCTTCATAATTTGGTGTTTTGTATTTGGCTTCCAAACACCATATCCTAGAGCTGATAATACAGTTCACTTACCTTAAGTGCTTCCCCTCCAGAGCTATCCACCCACCCTCCTTATTGTGTTTAAATGCAGGAGGAGACAGCAACATCCTGACCCTCTATTAGAGCTCAATTCCTTTTTCTTCTCACTTCTGTCTCCCTTTGTCAAGTTCCCTAAGAACCAGCTCAATAACGGCCTTGCACTTTTGGTGATCTGTTATTTTTTCCTTATTCTGCCTCTTCCCATTAAATGATTTGGGATAACGGTCTTTTTATAGGTTGGTTTACCCAATAGTAGATGGCCTGTCTGTAGGTGAAAATATGCTTCACAATCCTTTTTTCAGACAGATGCCTTAAAAGTTGATTCTGGAGCCTGTCAACAGGAAGGATTCCCGAGGAGGATGAGGAGTGAGGGAGGGTATCAGAATAATCACAATAACCCTTTGATGGGGACTCACACTTTAACAGATGAGCTTGTTGGCAGAGCTTTGGCTTCTTTTTCCAATTATAAAAACAATACATGTTCCTTGTCAAGAATTTAGGAGAAAAAAAAAAACATATTTCCTTTCTATGGACAGCCCCTATCAGAAGAGATGAGGAGGAGTATATTGCAGGCAAGCATTCTAAGGAACAAGACTGAATCACATACTCTACCTGCACAATTGCTGTAAGACACATTCAAGGCAGAAATACAGATTGTCCGTCCTTATGCTGGCGATTTGTTAGCAAATGAACACTGATCACTGACATCTGAAACATCTAAGATACTTTCTTAAAGAAATATGAAGCAGGTTAGTTCAGCAACATTCAACAACAAATACATTTCAGTTCCTACCAAGTTCCGGGTACTGTCCTAGGTTGGGGAACGTGGCAGTGAGCAGAACAAAGCACTCATGGAGCTTACATTTTTGTAATACTGCATGTAATGCAATGTAAGGTGATAAACGAAATGAACTTACAGAAGTATTTGATTATTGAACTGGTAAATTTATTTTTCACAGAGGTATGTGTTAGTAACTCTGAAACTACTTTATGTGCATTATAGGCTTGTGCAAATAAATAAATGAATTGTGGATAATAAGAGCCAAGTATCTTAAATAAAGAGAAGATATAAATAAGGACAAAAGGGAGACTACAAGCAACCCTGTGTTTGATGGGAATCAGAGAAGTGAATGTGAGTCATGCTTTTAAGTAGATAGACAGAGATGTGTGTGCGTGTGTGTACATTCAGATGTTTCCTAGCTCTTTCATTGAAAGGGGCTGGCAATGATGACACCCCAGTAATGGTGAGCACACCTGGCACCCACCACATCTTGGTTTCTAAACATCATTCTTCAATCAAAGGAACCAGGGCTCCTTGGAGAAATAGCTGATTCCAGGACTGGAAAGGGAAAGTCCAAGGATAAGCCTGGACTCAGTAGAATTCCAATTAATGAATGCTGAAGGAATGACAGAAAAATGATTCTTTGGTAAACATCACAGTAATAATTGTCACAGGCTAGCAAGATTGCCAAAATTAGTGGACAAACTATGATGAAAAATAGGATATTTGCATAGTCTCAAAGTATCTCTCCACAAGATACTTATTAGTTACAATGAGAAAAAAACCCTAACTTTACAGTGGAGAGTCCTGGCAGACACCACCTTAACCAAATGATCAAAGTCAGCATCACCAGTGAGGAGACCTACTGACCTTGTGCACCCCTGACAGGCTGCCTCGAGAAGGGCTCAATATCACTTCTTTAACCTTCTTGCCAAAAATGCATAAGCTCTGCATAGTCACGAGAAAACAGCAAACCAATTCAAACCGAAGGACTCTTTTAAAAGAGAAAGGCATGGAAAATAAGGAACTGTTTCAGATTGGAGGAAACGTTAAAAACTTGAAAACTACATGCAATGGGGGACGTGGATTGAATTTTGGACCAGAAAGAACTATTGACGAAAACTGAATAAGGTCTGCAGGTTAGTTACTAGTAGTATATAGATCTTCCAAAATAGCACTATGCTACCAGTTAGTCAAAGTTATTAAGAAAATGACTATTACATGGAAGACAATAATCACATGTATTCATTTTAGGAAAAGGAAAAAAAATGCTTAGAATTCAGAAATCAGAGTTACAGCTGAATTATATATGTTAAGGTTATGTGAAATGCTCCAATCACTTTGATACAGAAATTCAAAATGATTCAAGTTCCATTCATCTCAAATCAGGCAACTTTCTCTCCCAATTCAACTCCTTCAAGTATGAAGGACAAGGAACCATTAGATCCAACCCAAAGAAAAGAAAAGCCATCTGTGCTGAAAGAGGAACAAAATTAGAACTCCATAATGGAACTTTGAACCCTTGGATTGCCTTTAGCTAAAATTTTTCCAACTACTTTTAAGCATCCAGTTTTACCCTTTCCTCTGAATGATGACATGCATGATACGTATGTCTCTGAATAAGGAGGAAAAAGAACTATTCTTTGTTTCCTTTGTCCTGTTTCCTTCTCTGTGAGTTGATCTTTTTATTCGAGTTCATTCCCATGAGAAAATGAACCCTGCATTGCTCTAGGCAAGACCACAGTCTAATAATCCGTTCTTGACTTTGATACTCTTTTGGTATATGTTTCAGTATGTTTGTTTCAATATACTGTTCAATAAGTTTGTTTAATGGGGTGGGCATACTATACTGTATTCCACTAGGTCACATTACTGGGCTGTCGCTGGGAGACAATTCTCCAGGGTCTCTGGCATTTCCGCACCTCTTGTAGGCAAGGTGCTCTCTTTCTTCCAAACTATCTGACCTGGAAACCTGTCACCTCCTAGCCGCCAATGAAACTGTGGCTGACAAACTTGTTAGCATGCAAGGAGAGCAAAATCTCACATCCCTGACAGTTTTTGACAGTCGTTTGAACTTGCTAACCACAAGTACTAATTTAGGCACGAGAGTTTAGGATCGGTGGTCAGTCCCAGAACCGCACTACATGACATGCCAGTAAGCACCCCAAAAATACTCACTTGAGACAGGCTTAGCACCTGGAGGGAGTTTTGTTTCGTTTGTTTATTTGTGTGTTTTTAATGATTTCTCCTAGAAGTCAGTGTCTCGTTTGGCAGGAAGAGTACCCACCTGTGTTTCTTTCAGCCCGCCACCAGGTAGAGAAAGCTGTTTTCAAAAACCGGAGTTAGCTGGTATCATGGTTCTAATTCATGCCAATGACATTTTAGCCCCCTGATAGGTCGGTTCGCTAAGCACGTGCCTCCTAACCTGCTCCATAATCTGGTTCTTTTCTTACAAGAGCAAGTGCGTGCATGCGTGTGTGTGTGTGTCTCTGTGTGTGTGTTTGCATGAGCATCTTCCTGCTTTCTCCCCCAGCAGTAAGCCTTGCTGCTGTGATCAACATGTTTCTACAAGCCCAGAAAATTACATTCATTACATTCCTGGTTCCATTTTAGAAACGGCTCTGAAAATCTCGAAGCCTCTTTTGTTTTGTTTCCCTTTACAGCAGCACGTGCGGTGGGGAGGACAGTGGAGGAGACAGGGAAAGGTGGCAGCAGATGGTACAGATCACATAGGAGACTGAGTAGATGGATGACTTTGACGTGTCTTTTCTTTGGAACGGATGTGTTGCCAGGTTGCAACAGCTCAGGAAGATGAGATGAGTACTTGCCGCGAATCTTATCTTTGCTGTCAGAGATTTACTGAACAGGAGTAGTGTTTGGCTCTTTCTTTTATCTGTTGGCCGGTAACCAAACAAAAATGCTCCATATGCTGGAAGGGACTACCCTATTTCGTTCAATGCAAGATTTCACCCACTGTGAGATGCTCCATTATTTTCTGATCTAGTAAGGAAGAAAAATCGTTGCCAATTAACTCTGACACATTGCCTATTATAAGACACATCCCAATTTCAGAGATGTTACAACAGGACAAACCGTGTGTGGCTCAGGATGAATGACATATGGTACCAGCGGTGCAGACGGTTTGCCTAGGCCACTTCAGGGTTTTTTTATTGTCTGACTTAGCCTGAGAGTTTGGGTCCCTGAATAAAGAATAACAGCTAGGACTTTTTAAACACCAACCTGTGCCTGTCCCATTTACGTTCATCCTCTAGACTGGAGGGGGATGAGTCCCATTTTACAAAGCAGGAAACTGAGGGTGAAGGGGAAGCTGCCAGAAGGGGGGGATCCAGATTCCAACCCAGCCCAGTCTCCTCTCCACATGGAGAAGCCTTCGGTTCCTCTGAAGAACTGTCACGTTGGAGAAGCAGCGCGACTGGAGAGCGGCTGTGAGAAGGGTACCGAATCTAAATATTTGCGGATCTGTTTTAGAAACAAGTCCCACCCGCCACGCAATTGTCACACAGGAATAATTGTGAGACGGCGCTCCTCTCTTTAAGCTCGAGTTAAAAGTGAAAGGAGGGGCGAGGGGGTGGCGTTCACCCCGCGGCAGCCATTACTAGTGATATAATGGGGCTGATGCTTCTGGAAGCCACAGAGTTGCAGCGTCATTGTTTACCTCCTGTCAAGTCTTTATTCCCACGGAGAAAGCCCTTGCAGAACTCTGCCTCCATCCACCAGGCTTTTGGCCTTTTCAAGAGGCTGAGAGGTTAAAAGCCTTTGAATTCTTAACGCATATGCCTAAAGTATTTCTAGTACATTATTTAAAATATACCTTTCTCCCTCCCTCCCTCCCTCCCTCTCTCTCTCTTTTAGCTGTGATTTGAAGAAGTCTTCACCACACAGAATTTTAACTGATGGCAAAAATATAAAGCCTTGAGGTAATGTTTTATCACTGTTTATTACTGTAGCCAAAGAAGAGGCCTTGACAAGTGTTAGCTGCTGCTGGGTTGCCATGGCACTAATCAGTCAAGCAGGGATGGGATTTTTAAAGCCTGCTTAACCCTTTCTCTTACCCATGAGTGCAACCCTGAATGAAAGACTTGCATTTTGTGCAGTACTCTTGGGTGAAGCAAATCTGCCCCTTTGTAAGGAAGCCTCAGCCTAGCTGTCTGGGTTGTCGTGGCCCCTCTCCCCCTGGCCCCAGCCACATGCTCTGCTCCAGCCTCATGGGCCACCATCCCTCGGGCCTCTGAGCACAGACATGCATGGCTTCCTCTGCCCGGAACACCCTTTTGCACCTGTCCTGGCACCAACTCCCATTCACGTTCTATTCTGTGAAGGTAGCACCTCCTCCAGGTAGCCTTCCCCATCCCCTCCTCCGCGCACTCTGGGTTAGAAACGCGTCCTAGGTGCTCCAAGAACACTCTGTATTTACCTCCATCTTGGCACACATCACCGTGAGTATCATTGTTTAAGACAGTCTTGGTGAAAGGCGTCTAGAGCGGGCGTGGCTGTGTTCAAAGCTCTCCTTCGCTACTTACAGCTTGTGACCTTGGCCAAGTCACTTGACCTCTCTAAGCCTCAGCCTCCCTCTATGTGAAGGGAGAATAATATTAAGGTTTACTTCACAGAATAATTGTGGGGGTTACATGAGGTAATCTAAACAAAATGCCTAGCACAAGGGAAATTTCAATAATCAGTAGAGTAAAAATTTGTCTCCTCCATGTAAGCTCCATGAGGGTAGGGACTATGTCTTTTATTTTTTGATTATTCAGGACCTAACATAGTGCACATTTCCTAAAAGTCTAACACACGATGGCCAAGGCATGGGTTTCTCTACATAAATGAATTTTTCAGATAGCTACAGTTTACCCCTGAACACACACAAAGAAAATCCTTTCTTGTTTCTGCTTATTAAATTAATTCGCATATATTGGTGAAAATTGTGAAAACACAGCATGGCAAGAAACAAAATGAAAACCATCTGTGATCCTACCATTCACTGTTAATATGTTAGTGTACGTCCTTTCACACACGCATGCATTCTTTTTAATGCACATGTATACATTTATATTACACTGACATATTCTAATTTAATTTTCAAAACATTTGCTGACTATTTCTTTATGGACGAACAATGTTTCATAGAGTCAGTACTGCAGTGAACATCCCTTGCGTCATATGTCTTCGCAAACATACGGCATTGCTCTTAAAATGTTTTTCTTGAACTGGTTGTGCCTTCCCGCAGTCCATAAGCATATCCATATCGCTCTGCCCTGATCAGCACTGGCTTTATCTTAAAAAAAAATCTTTGCCAATTTGATAGACAAAAAATAATATCTCATTTTCCCCCTCCTTCTGTAAATTGATCACACAGACCCTCACTTAGACTTTCTGATGACTCAGTGTGGTCATCTTGAGCATCAAGTACTCATCCCTCTGAATCTCCTTGCAATTCCCAGGGGCTAATGAGGTGTGTGAAGCTCTTTGTCCCTACACTGAATGGCCCCAGATGGTTGGGCTTTTCTTCTTTGATTTTTAGTTTCTTCCTACACTGTAACCACCATATGTGACTTCTGGCTGCTTCCAACAGAACATTGACTCTTCTAATTCTCTATTTTTGATTCATTGTGTTTAACAAGCATTCACTGGATGCCTACAGGGTATGAGGTTTTTGGAAAGACTTTGAAGGAGAAAGGAATACAAATAGTAACCAAATATATGAAGGACCTACCCTGAAAGAGGAAATAGAGTCAAAAATCATTATACAATGGAGTCAACTGGAGATAGACTGAGTCCTTAAAATTAGGACTGCGGACAAAGAAGAAGAAGATTCCAAAGTGGGGTCCCGTATTTCTTAAAGCATGCTTTCAAATTCTACCCCAGGAAACTAGCACTGAGTAAAACCCTTTTAACCTTTGGCATAGAAACTAGATAAAATTATTTAAATCCTGTGTGAAATGAGATTAAGTAAACTTAATTTGGGGCTCTGGGTGCCTCTTCTGCCATAACAGCTCTAAACCTTCTGGCTCTGATTACAGGAGTTTCAGCGGCTCTTCAGAGAACATTCTTGCTTCTTTCTTTGGTCTCAGCTATTTCTTAGGGAAGAGATTTGGTGCCAGGATATTCCAGTTAAATGCTTCTGGGTAATAGTGAGAAATAGTGAAAAAGGATGATGTTAATAATGTGGCTTCTTTGTAACTGAACAATCTGAGATTCTTTCCTTTTATCCTCTCTTTGAAAAAGATGCTAATACAGGAGTGATACAACCGGTTGAAATGTAAATATTACTCAGTATCTAAGATATTTTATTTACATGTGGCCAAAATACACATTTTGAAAACTTCACCTAACATATCTTTCCTGATGTGTACTAAATATTGGACTATCGGTTTGCAAATTCCTAACTAGAATTGTTTTGTTCAGTTTTCACCCAGATCTACTGGCATCACCTAAGCCCAAATGTGATCTGTAATAAGATGACTTTTCTTTTTTTTTTTCCTGTTGGACCTTCAGCATACAGCATAGAACCAACCTCACCAGGGGAATATCTGACTTAGTGAAACATTTACTCCATTTCCCTATAGCATATTATCCCATATAATGCTTCTTGTGATTGCAAAGATAAAACAATTTTACAACCAATAATGAATGAATGATGGGCAATTTCTTCTAGAATTCCTTTTCATCTTTGTCAGCTTTATGAAGGTTTTCACATTTTCACATATATATTTCCAAAGAGTGTATGTGTATTGGGAAAATGTCCTGATAACTAATCTGACACATCTTCTTTTAACAACTCCAGAGAGAACATAGATCATTTATTGCTAGTTTTTTCAATAATTTTTCTACAATGAAAGGATTTATGAGGTTAAAAATTTCCATCCTGTATGTACTTGTTCGAGTGCCTATTTATAAGCTTATACGACTAACTCTTTGATTTTCTAGCACCACTTAAAGTTGGTGGGCAAAGCTGACTTATTTGAGTTATGCCCCCATAAAACCTTGCTTCTTAAAAAAAAAAAAAAGTTCCAGATAGCTGATTCAGGGCTATCCTTTATATAGAGATTATGCTGTTACCTAGCAATGCCTTCAGGGACTACTGAGGCATAATATTTGATTGGTCCTCTACTCAGTTAAAAAGTTCAATGTGTAGTATTAATTTGACTTTTTATTAGTAAACAAAATTATAAATTCAGTGACAAAGAGAAATCCTATGGTAACAGTGTAGCACAATGTCTTTAGGTTACATCCAAAAACTGTCCTTTACTATCATCATAAACAATTTCTTCTAGCCTCCCCCCCCCCCCACACACACACAGAGATCTTAAACAAACACTAGCAAGGCTTCCAACCAGTCAAAGCCACATCTGTGGGACAACCCAGCCCCATCATTAAGTTCCTACCTGGGAAAACCTAAAGTTGACAAAATAATTTACTGTTTCTTCCAGCCAACACCTGAAGACAGGACCTCTATTCCCCAGCGTCTGTGGGACAGCAGAAGCCCAGCTTCCGTAACAGCCAATTAACAACCCCCCATGGCCTAAGCACGTTGACCTACCCACCCCCTCAACCTGCTTTTTGTAATTTTCCACTTCTCTGACTCCCACTCAGTCTCCACACCTCTACACAGGTCAGCGTTGAGCTCAGTTCTACATTCAAGCTTTTTCTCTACTGCAGTAGTTACTCAAGAAAGTCTGATTTTACTGGCTTTACCTAGCGTCCAGCTTTTTAAAACAAAAACAAAAACACATCCCACTGAAAACTCAAACTAAACCAATTAAAATATGGACATGTAGAGACTTTCAGGTCACCTCAAAAACATGTCAATAGCAGTAGTCTATGAATTAACCATAGTAAAATGGCAACTGGCCAGAGTTATGAAAACAGGTGATTTACAATCCATTCTAAGAAGAGGATTTAAAATAATGTTCTGCTCATCTCAATCATTCCTCCCATAAAATGAAAGAATCCAAGAGGGAGGTCTTTTGACAAACAAGTAACTACTCAAGATGAACTACAGTCAAGCTTAAGAACATCACCCTTATCCAAACGGTTAATTTTTCTGTTGGTGATGAGTTTTATTGCTGGTGGGCATTCCAGGAGTGTTCGTGCTGGATTTCCTCACTCGCCAACCGGGGACATGAGGTGGAACTCCAGTGGACATTGTAGCTGGTTTCTAACAGTCACTCCTCAGATGATTCATCAAAGCCAACCATGCCACTTACCTGTGATTGGGCTGAGATGTCAGGTGGGATTTGCTGGAGTTGTCTGGGGAAAGAGCAAGTTGTCTCTGCATCCTGAACATGGACAAGGATGAAGTTAGTGCCATAAAGAGAGGGCAGAAATAGAAGGAAGCTGGATTCCAGATAATATTGTGGAGCCCCTGAATCAACCACCCCTCCAGCCTGCATCGACTAAGAGTAATATAAGAGAAGGCACTTATTGTTTATGACATTTGGGGTTTGTATTCTGTTACTGGCAACGAGAGACATCTTAATCGAGACAGGAATCTGCATAGTGTTTTATAAGGTTCTCTCTCCACCAGCAGTAGCAGAGCCCACAAGAGGGAGGCAGCGCTCTCCAAGGAAGAGAGAGGGGCCTTCCAGCTCAAGGGAGCCCCCCAGGGGCAAAACTGTCGGTTTGATCTGAGCAGGGGAAGGTAGGTCTCCTAAAACTCAGCCTGACCAGTTCCCAGGGGACACAGAATGTTTGATAAGGGAAAGTGGTTAGGGAGGGGGCAAGGAGAAATCATTTTGAAATCAGCAAGTCTGTGAAAGCAGCTAAATGTGTATGTGTGTTGGGGTTGGGGGATGAGGCAGGGACGGGTGAGCTAGAGGGGAAGATGAACATTAAAGAGAGGAAAGATAATGAAGACAATGATGTGAGAGGATACTGAAGGTTTCTTTTTCTTTTTTCTGAAAAAGTATGTTACATTTGGATCACCTGGTTTATTTGTTTATTTTTAAAGATTAGCTAGAACTTCATTCTGAATCCATCTGGTCCTGGTGACTTTTTCAAATAATAAGTCTTTTTTTTAAGATTTTATTTATTTATTTGAGAGAGAGAGAATGAGAGACAGAGAGCACAAGAGGGAAGAGGGTCAGAGGGAGAAGCAGACTCCCCGCTGAGCAGGGAGCCCGATGTGGGACTCGATCCCGGGACTCCAGGATCATGACCTGAGCCAGAGGCAGTCGCTTAACCAACTGAGCCACCCAGGTGCCCGTCAAATAGTAAGTCTTTTAAACAGAGCACCGGAAGCTATCTCCATCCTGATGGTGTCCTTGGCTGCAAACGCCACTGGCCTTTTCAGCACCGGGATGGAACAGACTCAGCTCATTTATTCAGCTCTCCTAAAAACCCAAGGAGACCAGTAGGCATCCTAAGAGCACCTACCTGTGCTAGTGCCATTTCCCTCCCTTCAGAGGTCCTCTAGGTCATTTGATACTAGTCCTAGGGGTCTTTGCAGCAGGCTCCAGGCTCTGATTCAGTCTAGAGGGCAGAAGTCCTATGCCAGCTGCCAGATTTCTCCATCCAGCCCAGCTCAGACCAAGGCCACGCTCCCATCCTCCAGGTTCAGCTTGCCTGCTAGCTGTAGGACCCACTCATCTCCAGGGGAGAAGCAGTTGGATTGTTGTGGTGGAGGAGAGACAAAAGACATCAACTTCCAAACTCTTCAAATGTTTAGGAGGAGAAAAACTGGAGCTGGAGGCGTCAGAAGGATCCTCTAGAAGATGAACATAATCAGCCTTGAAGAATGTACAAACCTAGGACAGGAGAAGGGAAAGGTATTCCAGGCCAGAAGGGACATCCTACCTTAAGGAAGGTCATATGGTAGTTAGCTTGGATGAAATTTCGGGCTAATATAAAGCTGGTTGGATAAAATTGGATCCTGATCAAGGAAATCTATAAGTGCTAGATTGAGTTTGATCCTGGGTGTGGTAGACAGCAAGGGAAGTCAGGAAGACCTGGGTATAAATCTTGGTCTTTCATTTGCTGACTTTGTGAACTTGGGAAAATTGCTTAAATTCTCTGACCCTCATGGAGATAAAAATACCTTCTTCCAGAGCTCTTGCTAAAAGATCATGTCTGTAAAAGCTAAGGAATGACATATCATCAACTCTCTTTCCTCTTCCGGTGGTATTGAGGAAGGAAGACATGGTCTCCTGAGACCCCAGAGGAAACAGAAATGTTGCTGCGGGGAATGAGGTTGAGGAGGTGTCAAGAGGAAATCAGTTTGAAACAGACAAGACTGGGAAGGTACCAAACTGTACTTGTGTGTTCACTGGGGCCGTTTCTGGGGACACAAGTTGTTGAAAGAGCTAGTGGGGAAGATGGGATGATAGAAGAGGAAAAGGAACTAAGAAAGTGAAGTAAGCGATCTTTAAGATTGCCTATGCATGTGTGACTCTGGGTCAGTCACATAGAAGACAGAGCAAATCGCACGGATCGACACATCAAGCACTCAATTGGATGATTTAAATTATGGCAAATCGTAGTAGAAGAAAAAAACCAGCCATCAGAAGAGTTGTAAATAGAGTTCCCCCAAAGCTAATATATAACTTACAGTACCCTTTGGGAAGTTCGGAATTATATATTATTTTTTTAGCTTTGTACACAAACACATACGTTTTTCTTCCCCTTGAACATGGGGTGGGGGGGAGGGGAGGGACAAAATGTCCATGATTTTAATTGGTATTTCAGCCATCCTGCTAAAGAAGATTCACAGTTACTAATTTTAGGATGCATGTGATTAATCTCTCAGATACTGGAAGAAAAATATAATGCCCAAATAAGAGACACTATTTTTTATCAGTTGTTTAAATATTATTCATCTAAAAGGAACGATTTCAGATCTTAGAAAAATGATCATAAGAACCTCACAAACACTTCTCAGGTTTTTCATATGTTTTGAAACACTGAGGAAACCATCTGCAGGAAATGTGGCAGATGCATTAAAGAGTATTCTTATTGAAACAAATTAAAATAAATATATGTGTGAAAGTGTCTAGCATGATGCCCAGCAAACAAGACAAACTCAATTAATGGTAGGGGAATCCAATTAAGTCCTTTAATCCAAATTTAACCCAAAATACTATCAGACAGCCCTTGGCTTTAGAACAGATTTGGGTCCAAAAATGTGGCTGGAGTAAGCCTCAAGGGTAACCATTGCTAATTCAAAGCTCCCAGAGACAGGTTGAGGATTGACATTCATTCCCTGTTTCAATATTTAATTTAGTGGGTTACAAGGAGAATATTTCTGTTGCACCTTTAAAAAGTCCATGATTACCTAAAAGCATGGTTGTTTTGGAGGCTGCTGGGATTAAGATGGTGTCTCTGGTGACAGGAGAGTTCAGTGATCCACAAAAGCGGGGGTTCTACACACTCCTTCTCTCTGAAGTCTTGGATGGCTATAAGATGCATTAACTAGAGATAATTTTTTGTGTGTGGACGCACTCCCCTCATTGAGTTCTCATTAAATCCCACATACTTGCAGACATTTTCTCATTTGATCCTCATAACAACCCCCTGAGATAGGTATTATTATCATCTTCATTTTGTATATGGGAGAACAGGGTCTGGGGGTAAAACCAGTGTTGTGTGGGTAGATCAGTGGAATTTGAAATTAAATTGACCTCAATTTAAATCTTGGCCCATGACTTTGGCATTTCCTACCCATAATGGGCCTCCATTTGCGAATTCTAGCTTTGGTAGAATAATTCTTAGAAGACTAGAATTAGAAGTTGAGGTTATAATTACCTAACAAATATTTTTTAATAACTGTTAACAGCAAGCTGTGGATATCAAATGCCCATCAGGCAATGTTTGGGAATAACTGGCTCAAATTTGTTTTATTCATCAGGTTGTTTGGCATTGTGAAGTCCCAGTTTGAATTCACTCTGCACCACAGCATCAAGCCAGAACCTAAATTTTCAGGAGTTAGGATTCCCTAATTGATTTGGTGACTTTCTGTTTGTTTCTTAACAAGTCCCCTCCCCCACCATCCTCCTCCATAATGTAGGTGTTCTGTATTCTACCTGCCTCCACCTGAAGATATATGAAGGGAAAACTGAATAAACACATACCGTTATATTATATTTACTCTTTCCAAAGCACTGGTTTCCTTCCTGAAGATCCAAGTTCCCATCTGGTAGCATTTCTTAGTGCAGGTCTTCTGGCAATGAATTCCCTTAATTTCCATTTATCTGAAAAATGTTTTTGTTTCACCTTCATTTTTTAAGTACTTTAATGGAGAAACAGTTTGCCTTCAGTTAAATGCCCAAATTGCAATGTTCAGCTTGATGAATTTTTATGTAGGTCTATACTTATGTAACTACCATCCCAAGAAAGATATAAATATTTCTGCCGCCCCAAAACTTCCCCTGCGCCTTCTCGTCGTCAATTCCCTTCCCTATCCCCCAGCCTTGGTAGTCGCTAATCTGTTGTCAGTCCCTGTGGTTTGCCTTTTCCAAAATACCGTATATATAAATAGACTCATACAATATGCACCCTTTGGAGTCTGGCTTTTTTTGCTTGGCACAATGTATTTGAGATTCATCCAAGTCACTGCCTGTATCAGTGTTCATTTCTTTTCATGTCTGAGTAGTATTCCATTGTATGGATGGACCACAGTTTATCCATTCACCGCTGAGGAAACCTGGATTGTTTTCAGTTTCTGGCAATTTTGGATAGAGCTGCTGTAACATTAGGAAATACATTTTTGTGTGAATATGATTTTCAATGATCCCAGGTAAATGGATGGAGGAATGCTGAGTCATAAAGTAAGTGTATGTTTAATGTTATAAGAAACTGCCAAACTGTTTTTCAAAGTACTGTACCATATTATATTTCCACCCAAAGTGTAGGAGTTTTGGGTTCTTGGGGCCTGGTATTACCAGCTTCATTATGTTTTAGCCACGCTCATTATGGTTTTAATTTGCATTTCCTTGATCAATAACAATGTGGAGCATCTTTTCATGTGATCATTTACTGTCTATATGTCACCTTCGTTGAAGGGTCTTCAAATCTTTTTTCCATGTTTTTCCCCCCGGGTTGTTTGTTTCCTTATTGCTGAGCTTTCAAAGTTTTTTATCTACTCTAGCTACCAGTCTTTGATTCGATATGTGTTCTGCAAACATTTTCTCTCGTTCTGCAGTTAGTCTTTATTTTCTTAACAGTGTCTTTCAAAGGGAAGCTTTCAGTTGTGATAAAGTCTAATTTATTATTGTCTGTTTTATATAGTTTGTGCTTTGCTATATCTAAGAAATCTTTGACTAACCCAAGGTCACATAGAATTTTTCCTATATTTTATTCTAGAACTTTTACAGTTCTGCATTATACATTTAGGTCTCTGAGACATTTTGAGTTCCTTTTTGCATATGGTTCAAGGTACCATCGATGTTCTCGCTCTCTTTTTCTTTTTTGCATATGAATGTCCAGCTGTTCCAACACCATTTTTTTACTTCCTGAGTCCACTGGCTTCATTGATTCTCTGTTAATAGTTTATTTCATCTGTAGTATGTCTTTCAAGAGTCTTATTTCATACTCACTTTGGCTAAGAACTGAGTTTTGAGCTTTAGTAATAAAACACTTGAAGGATTTAGGAAGGAACAATGAGAGGGAGGCAAGGAAACAAAGAGCAAAACAAACAGACTGTCTATTGACAATCTTTGGGCTGCCGGCCCTGGTGTGCCTCGCTGAGAGAGCACGAACCTTACACACAACCCAGGCTCAAAGAGAGGTCTGAGCCTGGGGTCCTGCCTGGAGAAGGCATAGTCAGGTGCCTGCCTCAGGACCAGGGCCCTTGGACAACCCCCGCTGCCTAAGGCTCTCCTAGGACAAAGGGTGTCAAGAGAGAAAAGAAGGCTCTGAATGGGGGCTAGAGGCTATGAAAGAATCTTTTCAGTTCTACCCAGTTCTACCCAGGTTTGAATCATTGTTTTCAGTGTCAAATACCAAGAACCCCCCACACCTGAGTAGGTAATCTCTTGTTCTTGCTAAGACTCAGATTAGTGAATGTGAACCAGGCACACGGATGTCCATCTGGCAACCTAGCAAAAACCGTGGGCAGGAAGCTTTCCTCTTACTCCTCTCTCTCCTCCTCCCTCTAGGAGGAAGGCAACAGAAAGGAATAATTAGTCAACCACCCAAATAATTATTTGAGCTTCAGTTACCAATAATTGTGTCATCGGACATGGTGGCTGGCTACAAAATGCAGAGATGTGGCGCATTGGAACTATTCTTGAGATTGTCAAGTGGTTAGTGGACACCCTGCCATTATTATGCTCATCCTTGCAGCGGGAGGTCCCTTTGTTCCCTATTGCTTCCTAGTTATCTTCGCATTCTACAAGAGCAGCACATGAGGTGACTCTGTCTTGTGCACTGTCTTTCTCTCACATTGTTGTTGTCTTAAAGTCACAGAAAGTGCTGGTAAGATGAGATATTTGTATATTTCTAATGTCTGGGTCCTGGCCATCAACATTCTTAATCAAATCAAATTCACGCGTTCTGCTACAATTCACCCATGTGGTACAAAGGCCCCAGTCAATCAGTTGGTCTAGTTGCTCTAGACAGACCTAGCTTCAGGTTGAACTGACACCACACCAACCAGTTGGCAGTTGGAAAACAGAGAGGTTTAGTGACCATTACGTATAGAAGAAACTGAGATGACTACTAAAGCAATTCAGTAAGTAGCTGAATTTTCTATGCTTTCATAAGACTTGACTCCTAGGGTATCCCACGTGGCCATATTCATGCCCATTTCCCCCATGTGTCACCAGCCCCCTGCGGACTATGTCTAGTTTATCCACACATCATAAATACCTCCCGATCATCCTTGCATCTAGAAGAGTGACTAATTCAATATGTGTTCAATAAATATTTGTTGACTTTGGTTGAAAATTGTTGAATGTGCTGAAGACATAGAAGGCAGTTTATCTTATCTGCGGGTATCACAGATCATGATCAGTTTGGCACTGTTGGTGCCGATGACATAATCAACTGGCTAGAATTCAACCTGATCTCAGCAATTTGGAATGTTAGGCCGCTGAAACCAGAAATTAATAGGAATACGGGCAAAGACCTGTGTAAAATGTATTTGTAACTGGGCTTTCCTAAGTCTAGGACGGATATCTGGTTTGACAGCTTCTGTCTAAGTGAAAAAGATCTAGCAGTTTTCAATGCCACACACTCAAATGCAGGTATGATGTGGCACTTTGCAATGCAAAGGCAATTTAAATGACAAGTACCCAAAGCCTGAGGTGCAGTTCAGGGAAGTAGCACACTCATTGCACGCTGCTAGCCAAGCCACAGGTGGGATGACGCATGAGTTTCCAGCACTACATTCTAAGGGGAGAATAGGCAATTAGAGCATGTTCTGCAAGGTGGGAAAAGATGAGGCTTAACCCATGGTATGTACATGGCTCTGAATAATTTGTGAGTCACTGAGTTCAGGGAGTGAGAGGGGCCCTGTAATTTACAATGTAGCTAGGAAAATGTTTTCTTTCTGGGCTCGGACGGAACTGTCTCTGTGAGCTGATGTTTGCCCTTGGGAGACATGTGGGCATAATCTAGTAGAGCTCTGTTAAGAGCAGGGAATATCAGGAAGTCAAAGAACAAAGTGCACCGAACATCCTGCTTCTGGCACTTCATCTACCCAGTGCCTTCTAATTGCAGGCTTCAGCCCGGACGTTCTCGTGCACAGATGCTGTGGATCCTCCTTGTGCCTCAGCTTTGGGCTCAAACTGCCTGCTCCCCCTGCAACACGAGCAGCCTGGACTGATTCTGCTGGGACTGGCTCCTGACATGGGGAACCCTTAGAAAATATGGGTTCAGGGACAGGAGCAGCCCTCTCAGGCTTCCTTGGCACACCCTTCTGCTTTGGATGCTCCTTGTGCCCTCTCATCTCTTGAAACCCCACTCTCCCCGGAGCTCGTGTGTGACCCTTGTGTAGTACCATCTTTCTGCCCTCTTCACCCTCTTGCACTGATTCTTAACTCCCTCAGACTTCCACTTCCTCTACGTTCTGGAAGGTTGTTCATCGGCATCCTCTACCCACTGGTCTTGCCATACATCAGACCCGGTTGCTCTCAGCTCCTTCTCTTTTC
This sequence comes from Zalophus californianus, assembly GCF_009762305.2. Classification (NCBI taxonomy): domain Eukaryota; kingdom Metazoa; phylum Chordata; class Mammalia; order Carnivora; family Otariidae; genus Zalophus; species Zalophus californianus. Next base: position 66,219,928 of record NC_045603.1, on the reverse strand, counting down.
CAGCATTTACTTTTTCAGAGCCTGCACTAATTTGTATGAATGTTAACAACTTTGTAAGGAGATAGAAAAATAATTTATAGGGGCACCGGGGTGGCTCCGTCAGTTAAGCATCTTCCTTCGGCTCAGGTCATCATCCCAGGGTCCTGTGATCGAGCCCCGCATGGGGCTCCCTGCTCGGCAGGGAGTCTGCTTCTCCCTCTCCCTCTGCCCCTCTGCCCCAACCGTGTTCTCTCTCGCTTGCCTGCTCTCCCTCTCTCTCTCAAATAAATAAATCTTTAAAAAAAAAAAAGAAAAAGAATTGATATATACTTTGCACACCTGAGATTTAATCCTTTTTTTTTTTTTTAAGTGGCTTCCTATCCTGCCTGTCTCATAGCGTATCGGTTAGGTGCATAATCCCTGGGGTCAGACATGTGCAGGTTCAAATCCTGGGCCTGCCACTAACTTGTCATTAACTTGGGCAAGTTACTCAGTATTGCTGAGCATTAGTTTCCTCATCTGTAAAATGGGAATTACAGCTACCTAATGCATAGATTAAATGAGATACTATAGGTAAAGTTCTGGCAGAGTGTCTGGTACCTAGTAAGCCTAAAGACACTTATTGTTACTTATAACACTTCTAACTATGTGCATTTTTATACTTTATATCTAGGTAATCTTATATAACTAGATACTATAATACTTAAAATTATTTCACAATATCCCTTGAACATCCCTGCTCAAATTTCTCCTGTATCTTCATGTTTAGTAGAGGGTATTGAGTCACAAATTATGGAAAAATTTAATTGCTAGTTGAGTAGAATATTTACAGTTACCTTATGGTACTAGCTTTATCTCAGAGAACTGATCTTAGAAATTTAATTTTCCTCTTCTTTCTTTCTTTTTTTTTTTTTTAATTTTTTTAACATTCCATTATCCTCAAAGCACAGTTTCCAAGTGCCCATAGTATCTGGGCAACAAAACCAAGTTCAATGTAAAAGTATTTATTCATTCTGGAGCTTTCATATTATTTGAGTTAGTAAATCAATATTAACTTGCACAGTATCCTCATATCCATGAATTAAATTAGTTCAAGGCTTTTTTCCAAAGGAGCCAAACCTCATAATTAATTTTATTTGGTCGTTATCCAGAATATCATAATAATTTTTAAATGTCAGGTCAGACATTTCTAATACATAGAAATCCCATTTGGGAGTTCAGAAACCTATCTGTTTGCTCCTTTTAATATTGGTGTGTCCTGGCCGATGGTTTTTTAAATAATATTATCGCTCAGTACTTTTTCTTCTTAAAAAGCATCTGGGTTTCAAACTAGCTAAAATCAGGAAAACTTAAGGAAGAGAAGTCAAAGCCGTTTGCATTGGGATAGCAAGAAGATAGCAAGTTGATGCTGAGTAGAGAAGGAAATGGAGGAGAGAAGACAAGTAAGAGAGCATCCCCTGGGCACAGGCTCAGCGGTCCCAGATGGAGCATCCGCCATGAACTCAGAGAAGCCTCCGAGCAGGGGCAAGAGGTTTAGACTCCATGTTCCTCATGGCTCTGGGGGAGAGGAAAAGGGCTGCTACCAGGTATAAGACACCTAGCAAAAACAAATATTCATCTGGGAGCATGTGAGGAAACTCTGTGTCCCTAAGAAAAATTTCCACAGAAACCCTTTATATTCAACAAAGGGATGACTGGGCCCTGGGCACTGGCGGTGCCCACCTAGATGATGCTCTGAAGGAAATTATGTTGTGTGCAGAGCCCAAGGGTGTTAGATTTTGTTTCATCACTGCAGAAACAGGAGGAAAAGATCTCCTCCTGTAGGAGAGCCTGTGGCCATCTGACTGCTCATGGGCACACTTGCTCTGTCTCCTCACTGCATTCCCATCACCCTCACATTAAATTGTCCTGCGCATGTGGAGCTTCTGCTCTGTGACTGAGTCTGGCTGGAGCAGGAGTGCCAAAGGTGAGGGCACAGATGAGGACTGTGGCATCTTTACCCCAAATGATGCTTCTTAGCCCAGCCTCAGGGGGCAGGGGGTGGCAACTGGAAATTTAGGGAATGTTTCCAAAAGAATGTTTGAGACTCTGGCCAAGGAATGAGTGCCAGATCCTGACAGAATTGTTTCCATGAGAGAACTGGTAAGATAAAGGACAAAAGCTGAAGGAATACAAAGGACCCTGAATGTAGTCAGGTCTGCTTAAGGACCCATGTGAGCCAGTGTAGCAGGGAAAAAGAGGAATGGCCTTTCTCCCCTCCTCTGCACTAAACCCGGCACCACACTCACAGCCCGGAATATGGTACCTTTGGCATGAATACTGACATCCTTACCTCAGACAGTGGAGGCTGGCCACTGTGGTAGGTTAGTCAAATGGCAGCCAGCAGAAAGACATGGGGGACGCCATGTGGTAACTAACTGTCTGACAGGTCTGTGAGCAAAGGTGAAGCACCTCTTTGGGGAGTCCCCAAAATAAATAGGAACGAGTTGGTAGGGGGTCGGGGGAGATACTAAGTTACTCTTTGAGAAAATGGAGTGGTGCCACAGGAAATTTCATGGCTGGTGAGGCCAGATAACGCTGGGTTTACACGTCCAAATATTAGAAAGGCAACAGTCAAACATCCCATTATAGTTCTTGCCATGATCTCAAAAAATAAAGAGAAGAAGAAAAAAAAAATAGAAAGGAAGGAAGGCACCTCAAATCTACCAGTGTCATGAATTTGGTGTAAGATTGACTCTCTTCATGCTGAATGATATAAAAATGCATTCTATTTTTCACAAAATGTTTGCAAAAGCCCGCAAAGAAATTGCCTATCATTTTTAATTTTGAAAAGTAAAGAAGGACTAATGATACAAATTTGTATCTAGGTGATACAAATCACAAATGGCAGCACTGCCATAATTTGCTTTATGAAGGGCCCACTCACCTACCATAGAGGCACAACCACAATTTAGACTCTAACAACTAATCTCCATCTTCCACTCTCTGCTTCTGATCTTCTACATCTCTGAAAGGCTCGTGCAGGACCTTCTGTGCCAATGTCACTTAGTCTCAATTAAGAGCAAGAAAATTAATATGGAGTTTAAATTGGGGTGACCTCTTCTCAAAGATGAAATAAGGGACTATCAAAGTTCATCAGAACATCTGGCAATGCTCGCTGAGGGAGAAATGTCCATAAGGTTTAATTATCAAAGGCAAGGTTTGTACTGATTACAATAATTCATAACCTCAGAGTCAGCACTTTTATTCTTAAACTTAAAGCCTCAGTTAATTGAAATTGGTGGCCCATTCTGCTGCACGAATATTTCTGGTTCATCATCCCTTTTTTAAAAAAAAGTCAGTACTTTGTCAGCATCTTTCTAAATACTTTATGAGTCAATTGTTCTGCTTTAAGAGGCCCAGGTCCTTTCCACATAACTGAAATTGTGTTGATGATTACAAACCTTACAATGCCTCTGCTCCATAATTCTGAACTCACACTTCTCATTTTTCCAGTACCATTCATTCATTCATCAGTCAATTTGACAAATATTTACTGAATGCCTACGATGTGCCAAGTACTCTTCTAGAGGCTAAGGGTATAACAGAGAACAAAACAGACAAAAATCACCTCCATGGAGATTAACTTCTAGTTACAATGTTCAATGGATAAGGAATAAGAGGCTGGGCTGATTTAAGTTATACTAGGGCATACCCTGGTACTTGATTTTTGATTAATCATGGAAGTCAACTAGCCTGATGTTAGATGAGGCTTTTCCCTGAAATATATACTTCTAATCTATTTAAATATAGTTTCAGGGAGTTGGGCCCTGGCTAGTGAAGGTATCCTCCATTGTATTTCTCTTAATTATGGACAATGAGAGAGAAAAACCCTGGATAGTAGAAAGAACGCTGAATCTCTGACTCCTTTTAAATCTATAACTATTTTTACTCCCTCAGTCTATGCTATCTCCTTTACTGGAAAAAGAAATTTTTTTTAAGTAAAACAACTCCATTTTTTTCAGTGCTGAACAGAGGACAGAACATCATTATCAACCATCACAACCCTTCTGCAATCTTAGTCCTGTCAAGGAACATCCTGTAATTTCCCCTCCACCTCCAAAATCAGAACTGAATCCAAGATCAGTGCAGAACTGGGGGCTAATAATAGTCCACTCCCACTGATAACAGAAAGGCTGAGGTCCTCACAAACCTTTTCAAAGAACAGTTTGATGTAACTTTAAAGTCACAAATGGCTCTGTGTCTCTAAGCCAACATTTTGCAGAGGGCTGAGCTCAGTTAGAAATCTGAAAACTGAAAAGAACCAGTGAAGCCAGAAGCTAGTTCATAAAAGAGCAGCTGAAATGGCCGAAAGCTTGGGAGGCCTCCTGGTGAGGAGATGCTAGAACCGAACATATTGCTCTGAGTCGGCCAGGTAACAGAGAGCACCTAGAGGAATTCGAAGGTGCTTGGCAGTGAGGCACTGCAAGCGATAGACCAAAATGCTGAGAAAGCTAAACTCATAATGATACTACGTTGAGTGCTTGACATGTATTATCTTTTTGAATCCGTCCGATAACTCAGGAGGCAGAGATTGTTGCTATTATTCCCATTGCATGGTTGAGGAGAACTGAGACTTTCCCAACTTGCCCAAGGCCAACAGCTAATATAGAAGAACTAGGATGTGAACCCAAGTTGGCCCCAAAGCCCCCAGACCCTTGTTGCTACACCACATAGCCTTAAGAGCAGAAATAGCCAGCTGTCCGTAAGGTAAAAATAAACGAGGACATATAAACAAACAAGAATTCAATTATCATCACCCCAAAGACTGTAAATGGAATAGAATGTCTTATTGAGATGGCTGGGGTTCAGGTCTGCCAGAAAGCTAAAAGCTATATTAAAATGGCTTTGGGGGGGTGGTCCTCTTTTTTCTGGTAATGATTGAAAGATGGTTTTTACTCATTATACCACTTGGAAAACATAGATGGCATAAGGAAAATTAATATTTTGATTAAATAACATATCTGATATCCTGGGAATGTTAAATACCCAATTAGAGAGTGAACTTTTGTCAATCAGGGAAAACTGAAGTACCTACAATTCAGAGACTCTAACATTATAATGTCAGGTAAGTGTTCATGTCTTAGTGATTCTGTATGGCTAAAGAGGTGGGCAGAATGCACATAGAAAATTTCTGAACTACCTCTGCTCTGTCTGAGGGTGGAATTCCTAAATGTATTTTGCCTTAATGTCTTAGAGAAAAGAGCCTTAAAGAAATTGGTATAAATCTTTCAAGGAATCTAAGATGACAATGTGCTTATATTTCCTGTGATAAAGTTAATTTGTATGTTGGGGACCCACAAAATGAAGGTCACAATAGTGGCCCAGCCCATGTCACAGATCTAAACCTAAATCGGCCTGCACTTAGGGGAAACACCTGTCAGGGTAACTGAACGCACACCAATTACGGTCCTCCAATCTAGCTTTTGATAGCTTACCTTACCCTAGAAAATAGGACCTGCTAGCTTTCCAGAGAAATCCCCAACCTCCTGGGCACTTGTAAGAGGTAGGTGTATGCCAGTAAACAACTGAGGGGGAGGGGGTTTGATTCATTATTTGCAGGTTTCCATGATGTAAATACTCCTGCCATGTTGGATTGCAAGCTACCAAGGTGACATCAAGCCACCTCCTAGAAATGTAACCATCTGCTCCCACAAGCCAGTACCAAGGCTCCAGCACATCATTGATTCTAGGCCTTTAAGGCAAGTTCAGCCAACACTCTTCTTGTCATAGACTTTAGGATTTCACAAGCAAAAATAAAAATTTTTGAAAATTAGAGGAAGAATACCTAAAATCTCTTCCTCTCCTTCTTCTCCTTCTCTCCCTCCTTCCTTTCTTTGCTGAGTGCTAAAAAAAAAACAACAACAACAAAAAAAAACTATAATCACCATCATTTCATAAAAGAAAGGATGTTTTAATGACAAAAACTGAAAGCAACATAATTTTAGAATAAAGAATAGCCTTTAGATCTAGTGAATCTAGATCTATGAAAATGCTATTACCTTATTTTTCTCATTTTGTTATTATAAACTAGTGGAATCTTGGTCTATCCATTAGGATGTTTTGGCTACAAATGACAAACAAACAAAACAACAACAACAACAACAAACCTGGCGGTGGCTCAAATAGCTTGGGTCATTTTCTTGTATCAAGAGGTCTAACGGTTAGTGGTTGCCAGCAGTTCAGCTGTGCTATGATGTTGTCAGACTCCGCCTCTTACCCCAGGTCTTCTTTCCACTGTCTTCTTTTTCTCGTGCTTGTAACCTCATATCCATTCGATGGCCTCTGTACTTCCAGGAAGACAAAAGGAAAACTGCAAAAGGCCTTGCTGGAGGTGGGATTTTGTCCCCCAGAAAGGGATGATGAAGTCCTAACCCTAAGTACCTATAAATGGGACCATATTTGGAAATAGTGTTGGCAAATGTAATTAGTTAAGATGAGGTCAGACTGACTTAGGGTCGGCTCTAATCCGATAACTGATATCCTTCTAAGAAGAGAAAACAGGCAGATACAGAGAGTAAACCCCCGTGAGAAGCTACAGAGGAGACACGGAGGGAAGACGGCCAGGTGAAGGCGGGGGCGGAAGTTGGAGTGATACAGCTGACAAGCCGAGGAACATCAGGGACTGCGGGCCACCATCAGAGCCAAAGAAAGGCAAAGAATTCCTCCGTAGAGCCTTGGGAGGGAGCAACACCTTGATATCAGACGTATAACCTCCAGAACTGTGAGGGGATCATGTATGTTGTTTTAGGGCCCCCAGTTTGTGGTCTTTTGTTATGGCAACCCTGGGAAACTAGCACAGGCCCCTCCATCACAAAGCCTTGTCTTGGGAAGTCTCCAAATTTGCCTTTGTAGCCCACTGGTGAGAACTGGGTCAGATAGCCAAACTTAGAAGGATCAATGGCCAAGGGGAGGAGATTTCCATGACCTATTCCGATTCATCCTTGAGCCTAGGTAGGGACTACTCTCCCTGTGATCAAGGGATCTCTCTCCACCATCTGAACACGTTGGAAGAAGGGCAGATGGCTTTGGGGAGGCAATGGGCAGTGACTGTCATACACGAAGATGGACTGTTCTGCTGCTTTGTGGACGACACATTAGCAATGCTACCCTATTGAACAGTGCTTGAGATTCACCCCAAAACAGATCTTCATATTCTCTAGAAGCACTCAGAGGTTTAGGTGAAGGATCTGGGTAGGTGGTTCCAGAGTAAGAAGTTAGAAAGATGAGGGTATCTGAGAGGTGGTGTTCCCAGGGAGAAACTATGTGATCTCATCTAAAACGAAGAGAGAAATTATGGAAGCAGCCCAAATGTTCATCGATAGATGAGTGGATAAAGAAGATGTGGTATGTATGTACAACAGAATATTATTCAGCCGTAAAAAGAAATGAAATCTTGCCATTTGCAACGACGTGGATGGAGCTAGAGAGTATAATGCTAAGTGAAATAAGTCAATCAGAGAAAGACAAATACCATATGATTTCACTCATATGAGGAATTTAAGAAATAAAACAAGCGGTCCTAGGGGAGTAAAAGAGAGAGAGAGACAAACCAAGAAACAGACTCTGAACTATAGAGAACAAACTGCTGGTCACCAGAGGGGAGGTGGGTGGGGGATGGAGGAAATAGGGGATGGGGATGAAGGAGGGCACTTGTGATGAGCACTGGGTGATGTATAGAATTGTCGAATCACTATACTGTACGCCTGAAACTAATATAACACTGTATGTTAACTCTCCTGGAATTAAAATGAAAAACCTAATTTAAAAAAGTTTTACTTAGCTAATAATAGCTAAAGTATCATTTCAAATTAAGTACCAAACCTTTGCAAGAATACTTGCTAAAATGGCGGTGGGGGGTATCAAACTATACATTCAGTATGATCCAACATTCCTTAGCCAAAAATACTGGGAAGAAAATAGCAAAATGTTAATAATGATTATCCCCAGGTAGTGAGATTTGTTTGATCGTTACAGTTTTCTCTTTTATTTTTCTGTCTTTTTCAAATTTTCTACAATGAGCATGGATGATAATGACGATGATATTTAATAGTTATGAAATGAACATGCGCTAAGAACTTTACTTGGATTTTTTTTTTCATTTAGTTTTCACAATTTTTGCAATAGGCACTATTGTTATCCCCATTGCACAGATGAGAAGGTTGAGGTACGGAGCCATCACTAAAGAAAACAAAAGAGAGTGAGTGAGAAAACCAAGAGAGAGACGATAATGGAATTTAGAGGAAACGTAGTGTCAGGAAACTGGAAATGAGAGGTTGGTGAAATGATCTGGTGCTCATGAAAATCCCCCATCCTTACTCCAAGGTAATTGTCACCCCAGCTTAAATGTAGGCAGCAACATATAGTAAGACATGAGTTTTTAATCTTCACTCAGTAACGGCTTAAACAGTTAAACCCAGCACCAGACAGTAAATGCATCCATGTTGTTAAACCTATTTTTTTCGTAGCTAAGACAGAGATTAAACGTGCTCATGAATTTAGCTCCGCTGCCCAAGCATCCCATCTGCCAGGCAGCTCCCAGTTGTACACATTCTGGAAGTCCTCTCAAACCTTAAATTCCTTGAATGCCTATCTGGGAACTATAGACATGGTCTGGAGGCCACGTCTTGTAGAGACTGTTACATTCCATTGGCATCTTCCTAGATCACCAGCCAAGCGCTATTCGGCCGCATCCTCTAACTGGACCTATCCTTTATCCCACCTGCTCTGTGTATAGGGTTTTAACTGGCCACGTGATCTGCCTTCCTCTTCCGGTTCTGCCTTCCTACACTGGTTCTTTGACCATGACTGCTTTATTCCCACAGTTTCCTCTGCCTGGGAGCACCTCCTCCTCTGTGTCCCCTCTGCTTCTCAGACATACATCTGTCATGGCAGCAAGACCTACTGTGGCTTATTACGTGTCTGTCTCACCTTACTAAGGACTTCGGAGGCAGTCTTAGTGATACCTTAGTGATCTTTGTATTCCCAGCATCTAACACAGTTGGGGGGCTATTAAATATTGGATGGATAAATAAAGGCTAACCCCAAGGGAAGCAGATCATGTTATACATTCCTCAGCTGGAGCTCACGGGGCTTGGCGATGTGCCACACTGAAGCCTGACAGGGACAAGACTTCAGGAAGGGTGACTGACCACAGGTCTTCCTGGTCTGTGGAAAAGCGGGAGATGCACCGTGAGCCCTAGGGCGAACATCCTTTGAAGTAATCTGATTTATTTCTGCAAAATTCAGTGCTTAGGTGTTGTGATCCATTTCTAATGTGCAAATTTGCTTTCCTGAGAAACTGAAAGGAACTTGAGCAACTTCTTAGGTAGTTTCCAGTCCAAACGACTTCTCAGCGTGAAGGCCTTCCTTTTCTGAATGTGCACGTGGACAGGTAGCAGTCGGAACGGAGAGCGGCAGAGCCTTGCCGCTGTGAGCGTGGTGTGGAAACTCTCATCATCCACGTGAACACGTGAAACGTGAGCCGGAGCCACGTGGCTCCGTGGCTGTGACGGGGTGGGCAGGGACTAGAGGGGGCTGGCTGAAAGTGAAGTCCAGAGGCTGTTGGAAACATACTCATTTTACGTATTCTCCCTAAGAACGGACTTGCTGCTGGTAAATGAACTTTTTCCAGCGCGAGTTAGGCAATTGCTGGATTTAGGTGCCAGACTCTTGTTGCTTCTTACTGCGAAATGCCCCCCACGTTGTTTTCCTTTTTCCTTTCTGCCATTTAGGCCCTGTTTCCTTTCTGCCATTTATGAGGTCACTGTGAACTTCCCGCACACCACAAGTGTACGGCGGGGGGGGGGGGGGGGGGGGGGAGCACCGCCACCTGTCTCGAGACCTCCTACCGTTCCTCATGATTCACTTCACTGTGCTTTTTCATTTCTTATACTTTGATCATGTTTATCTTCTCTGTTTCCTTCTGCTTTATTGCTCACATTTGTTTCCTACCTGAGTCTGGAAGTGACCTTAAGAAGCCATCTAAGCAGAAGGAAGGCATTGTGTTTTCAGACTTTGAGAAGACCGCCACTGCTCCGTAGGGTGCCTTCTGTGAACCAGAGAAAGGCATTCCTTCTGGACAGATGCAGCCCCACACCAGAATTCAGGCTTAGTGAGCAGAGAGCAGAGTGATTTCAGGGCCAACTCTAATGCACATTCTAGAGCGACCTGCCCAACCAGAAGGTACGGTCCTGTTTAGAAAAAAAAAAAAAAAGAGCCCATAGTCTTGCTTAAATAAATGGTTATCGTGATCATTTTTCTCATAATAAAAAGATTCTTCTTTAAAGTCCATTTAATGGATGAGTGGCCTTGAATACACATTTATTTCTTCAATCTTCAGTAATGTAAGGACCTCCTTAAATACGATTCAAGGCTAAACAGTGGCTTTCTGCGGCCATAACATCAAAGGCAAACACCATGGACGAATCTGCTAAGCTGTCTCTTCTCATGCTACAGCACCATCACATATATTGTCTTCGTTTCAGGAAACAACTGATGAGCAGGGACGATGAGCCAGACTTTCAAATCCCATCTTTTTTTCTCTCCAGCTTGGCATTTTTGCTTCAACTAGCCTTATGATGAAATGGGTGTCCTTGAAATTTCCAAACAGAAAGCTCCTGAACATAACTCTCTGCTGCTCCGGGCTTGGGAGCCACAGAAGAGAGCTCTTGGGTTGGCTTCTCTAGCCCCATCTGGCACTTGGCTGGCCCTTCCCTGTGCCCCCCCCCCCCAACACCCACTTCAAGACAATGTGCTCGGACACCTGCTTGAAGTGCACGGACCAGTTCAATATCGCTGGAGGGAATCTCTAGGTATAAACTCCACACAGAAGAACAACAATAAGACTTCACTCACACAGTATTTTGTTACTTAGAAAATATTTTCCTATGCGTTAGGTTCATGTAATCTTGCATCGGAATTATCATCCAAAAAGCAGAAATGCATAAACTCAGTCTAGGGAAATAGAATTCTCTTTCAAGCTGTCGATCCCAGCCCGTCCTTTTCTATGGTTCAGGTTGGTTCATAAAAGGCACGAGTGACCGCCCGGCCCCAGGGGGCCCCATTTTCTGGGTCTCAGTCTTCAAAATGGGTACAGATCTCACCCCAGTTCATTTCTTCTGACCCACTTCTTCCTGGCCCTGAACTCCGAGCCTGTGGCCTCCACATCCTTCTTCCTTCCAGCTCCCTGCAGGCTAAGGGTAAAATGCTTTCTCTCAACTCCCTTTGCACTAGAAACCTGGTCTATACCAGTTTCCAAGGGAAACCTTCTTTACCTGCAGCCACCTATATCCTGAGTCTGGGACACATGATTCATTCACACAGAACCTCTATCTTTTTGAAAAGACAGTAATATTAATTAATGCTTCTTCCTGTCTGTATGATAGGCATGGCGCTCTGTGCTTCATGCATTTTCTCCCATTTCATCCTCACAACAAACAGGGATGGGGGCTATTAAGAGTATGCCCCTTTACAAATGAGGAAGCTGAGGCTGAATTTAAGCCACTTTTATCAAATGGACCTAGCTGGCCTCACAGCCATGGGCACTCTCTTTTCAGACTTGTTTCACCTCTTTATATTCTTCATGATTCCATATATTTCATTAAATCCATCTTCAGAGACACACAATTTTTGCTTAAAATCCCTAGGTTCCTCCCAGATTCCATACCCCAGCATTACCATTCAACAATCTACCAGATCTCAGAGGGTTGCCTCCCCCAAATCCTCAGTTTGAGCTTCCTCAGACAATCTAGCATTGCTCACAGCCCAAGGCATTCACTTTACTCTCATCCCAGGCAAAATGGAGGAAGCCACATTTTCATTATAACCCAGAAGAAGAAATATTCACCCCAGGCCTGGGGCTATCCATACAGGACTTGGAAATATGCATCATCTAGTCTTTGCCCTAAGGCGGAGGTTTTCAGCCCTGGATACACATTAGAATCACAGGGAGCGCTCATAAAGCTGGATGTCTGGGCTCCCAGCCTCAGGGCAACTGCTGAGGGATTTCTCCGGGGTGGGGCCTGGGTGCAAGTGGTTTTCTCCTTTGTTTGTTTTTAGTTTTTTTTTTTTCTTTTTAAAGATTTTATTTATTCATTTCAGACACAGAGATACAGAGAGAGAGAGAGCATGAGCAGAGGGAGAGGCAGAAGCGGGCTCCACGCTGAGCCAGGAGCCTGATGTGGGGCTCGATCCCGGGACCCCAGGATCACGACCTTAGCCGAAGGCAGACGCTCAACTATCTGAGCCACCCAGGCGCGGTGATTCTAATGAGAACCCCTACCTGCCCTTCTCTCTGCCAAGCCATATTCATTGCCATTTTCTACAGCTGACTCAGAATCATCCAGATGCTATTTGGAGCACCTAGCACTTGCCAAACGGATGATTGTGCCTTCTCCATACCTTTTCATTAGCTCCTGACCGACAGAACATCAATTTACTTTGTCTCCTCTGTGTGACTACCTCCAATCTACCCCAAATCACTGTGGAATATCTATACATTGTTCTAGAACTACTGTTTTCTCATTGCATCTAGATTTGCTTTACTTAAACAAACTGATAACTATCTCCAAGATGTAGGCTATGCTTTATCATCTTTGCCTCTTTCCACAGTGCTGCAAATAGCTTCTAAACCACCATGGACAGTAAATGGATGCTGATTATAAGAAAAACTATTCTTCTTGCTTTTATTTCCCTTTGGTATGAAAGGCCATTAAATAGGCTGCAGAGAACAGGGTGTTTAGAGGCTGAAATAAGAGAAATATGTAGCCTGGAATAAAACCTAAAGATGTCCCGTAAGCAAAAGGGAATCTATAAATACTGCAGGCGGATTACCTGTCAAAGTGGGTAGTTCTTTTAGTATGAACTCACTGAAATGTTAAATGTTAACATCAAAACTTCCCTTCAGGAATAGTTGCTGGAGTTCCCACCTTACACCAAAGGCTCCAGCACTCTCTTTAGAATCTCTAGGAGAAGAATTCGAATTGGATGAGTCCAGACCTCTACGTTCATGTTGGAGCATAAAATTGGCAGCCTGGATCCTAGTCTAGGTTCTGCTACTAAGTAGCTGTGACCTTGATATGACATTGAGGCCATCAGAACTCACAGACTCCCAGGGTCTCTAGGGTAATAACGTTAATATAAATAGCTAACATTGATGGAGTACTTGCTGTGTACCAGGCCCTGTGCTCAGCATTTTTCATGCCTTATTTCACTCAGTCCTCATAGCCCCTCCCAGAGATGGGTACTATCATTATCCCCAACTGAGGAAACTGACCCTCACAGAGATTAATGTGTCCAAGGTCATGGGGAAACGCATTTTGATGCAACCATATTCATTCAACCCTAGCTCAAATGCCCATCCCTCTTTCCCCACATCTGCAACCGAGTGCATGATTCTGGGCTCCTCGGACACTTCCCCTGCACTGATATTTCAGTGCTGTCCCCCTTCGGTGTGTGTTCATTGTTTTTGCAGGTCTTCCCCAGCACGCTGAGAGTACTTTGAATCCCAGGCTTGGCAATTAGAGACACTCAATATAGATGCCAAGTTGGGGGTATAGACTCTTACTGAGTCCTCACAACATCTCTGTAAGTAGAAGTCTTCTTGCTTTTACGGCTAAAGGCTCAGAGAGGCTAAGTAATTGACTCAAATTGGCACAGGAAGTAAAAAGTGGAATCAGGTGTTGTATCCAGGCAACAGAATGTCCCCGTTCCATACTGGTATCACCGTCCATTCAGTTGTCCAAGCCAATCCAGAAACCCCTCTTAAATTAGCCAAACTAGGAAGCCACTAGGTTGAAATAGCTCAAATGCCCTGGCAGCCTATGTAAGCAAACCAAAATCTAAGCCCAGATTACAAATGGAAACCTAAGGATAGCCAGTCACAAGCGGCCAGCTAGGCTTTAAGCTAGAGCCAATCAATGACATCCTTGCTTTGCGTCTACCTTTTCTCTAGAAGGTAAGTCTCGCCGGAAACTCCCGTTGGTGGGGTTCCCCTAAAGGCTTCTGATTTGGCACGGCCCCCTCGAACTGATGTTTTGTTCAAATAAACTTAAAATTTTGAATACACCTTAGTTTGTCTTTTAACACCAGGGAATCATTCTCTACAATACTTCCCCAGTGGTGATTCCTTTTTTTTTTTTTTTTTAATATGGAATGCTTCACAAATTTGCATGTCATTCTTATACCCTCCTCCACTCCACTCACCGCTCGGTTCATCACTCTGTCCCCATCCCTCGATCGCATCCATAATTCAGATTACTGCCTTTACATACTCAGATTCCCATGATAGCGAGAGGGGAAGATCTGGAATGTTGGCCGACCCCCACCACAAAAACCTTAAAACTTGTGAATGACTTGTATAAACTACAAGCATTTCTTTTTTTTTTTTTTTAAGGATTTTATTTATTTATTTGACAGAGAGAGAGAGAGAAGAGCAGGGGGAGCAGCAGAGGTAGAGGGAGAAACAGGCTCTCTGCTCTGCAGAGTGCCTGACGTGGGACTCGATCCCAGGACCCTGAGATCATGACCTGAGCCGAAGGCAGACGCTTAACTGACTGAGCCACCCAGGCACCCCCAGCATTTCTTATCATCTCTTTTAGAGACGAAGACACTTCCACACGCTTAGTCCTGAATCGCCTAAATCATGGTTCCATGGGAAGTTAGCATTGTATTTTCACTCACTGACATTAATTTTTGCCTGAGGATCAGCACACTGCTCTAGTCCTGTAAATCATACGAGGCAACCAGATAATCTCCAAGATTCTAATCTTGTTTGCTGATCGTATTTCACTGGTTTATTTCATCATCTGCTATTTAGGACCTAATCGTGATAACTGCACTGGTTTCCTTGAGGTGTCGTTGCTTTTAACCCATTTCATTGCTCAGTTTCTCTGGGGTTGGGGCCTTGTGTTGCTCTTGCCCTCACTGAACTGAATTCCCCGTATCCCGCCTGTCATTGAAAAAATATCATGTGCTGTGATATTGAGGTGCTTCTGCTGTGCTTTGCCACCTGTAGGGGGGACACTTGGCCACACTGCTTAAGACCTCCCTGCAGTACTTACTGCTCCCCCTTTGCAGCCAGCATCCTTCAGATAACTTTCTCCTACGTCCCTGAAACAGATCAGTTTCCGCACTGCCTGCCTCATGTCTGAGGTGGGTCTCCTTACAAGCCTGAGAAAAAGTTCAAACCCATAAATGTCCCTTTGATATCTACTTATTGCAAACACAAGAGAAACTTCTTCAGAGCAAAAGGAGTCAGTCATTTTTGGCAGACTGCTCAGACAGTTTCAACAATGAAGTTTCTCCGAATATTACGGTCTCCTGCTCTTCTGGGAACCATGGAACAAAGTACTCTAGCTAATGTTCTCAGATGACCTGCCAAGAAGGAAGGTCACTCTGGTAGGAGTTCCATACGCTATTTAAAGAACAGATGTTCCTTCGATGGGAGAACAGCATTAAAACCAGGGTTTTAATGAGGCAGGGAAAGGTGAGATGTGGCAAAAGGCGATGTTGAATGAAACTGTTCTCTTCAAAAATAATGCTGGCCGTTTATTCTGTTTTGTAATTCCATTTAACCTTACTGGTTTCATTTGGAGTATTGTGAATTATTTATTAGCATTATATATTTAACTTGTTAAATGAAGAAATGTGTTCTCATATGAGAGGAAAAGAAACCTGCTTGAGTCTTTTAGCCTTTAGGAATATTTCTAAAAGTTGGAGCTGTCACGAGGGAGAAAATAAGGGTCATGAGAAGCGGAAACGATCTCTCTCCATATTCATTATGTTTACATTTCAATTCTGTCTCACAACTGATGGCTGTAAGACTATTCCTTTTCCTTCTACCTCCCTTTCTTCCTCCTGTGATTGTCTAAATTCATTTAGAGGCAGTCAATCCCAAAAAACTACATGGTAGTAGATAGAGGAGGCAGTGGGCATTATGCTCTAGAAGGTGTAGTTCCTGTAAGTAACATGCTGCAGTGAGAGTCAGAAACAAGATTGCTCAGGTCAGGCCAGTCCAGTTCAGCGTCAGACACAGGGCAAGTCAGGAAGATCTAAGAAAATCTTACCTGAGTCTATCAGTTATCTGTTCTACTTTTTCTATTCTCCACTCTCTCACCTTCTATTCGATTTTTTGTGTGTGTAGTTAAATATTTATTTTTCACTTTATTATGTCCATGCAAATAGCATTCATAACTTAATATTGACTGCACAATGATTATTATTAAATTTTCTTACCATTTGCTTTTGTACTGTAGGTAATAATCGCCTTTAAAAAAAATTGCTTAGTTTTCTTTCTCTCCATAACAATTTTTCTCACACTTTCCAATATTCTATTAGACCAGTTTCCCACAAGATCCGTCAAACTAGGAAATGTATCAATTCTGATTCCAAATAAATAAATTCTTTCAGGGGTGCCTGGGTGGCTCAGTCAGTTAAGCGTCCAACTCCTGGTTTCGGCTCAGGGTTGTGAGATCAAGCACCATGGCAGACTCTGTGCTTGAGACTCTCTCCCTCCCTCTGCTCCTCCCCTCCCCCAACCCCGCCACGGGCGCGCTCTCTCTCTCTAAAGTAAATAAATAAATATTTAAAAAATAAAATAAATTCTTTTAAATTTGTGAGGGCCAGAGCATATAGTTCTTTTATGAAATTTGAAAATCGTACCACTTTTGAAATAGAGTAATTTATAAGTGTCCTTTTTAAAAAATATGCAAACCATAAAAAATATAAGTAAACCATACCATCTTCAGGTGGGAGCACTTTATTGGACTCAGTAGAGCTCAGGGACTAAGTTTCTAGCATTAGAGTACCTGTCTTCAAATCCTGGCTCTGCCTGAAACAAGATGTACCTGAAACAAGATGCTCACCTATTTGCGCCTCAGTTTTCTCAACCATAAAATGGAGACAATAGTAGTTACCACAAGGACTGTTTGAAATTGAACTTAAATAATACATGTAAATCATTTTATAAAATGATTTTATAAAATGCCTGATAAAATTTATCAGCAAAAGTGAGATATTGTTTAACAGAATAACAAAGGAAGAAATAATTTTTAAAAAAAGACTATGTAAAGCTTATGTATGAAAAAATATGAACACATAATTAAATGGAAAAATCATAAACTGGGGAGTACTGGGTGGTTCAGTCAGTTAAGCGTCTGCCTTCAGCTCAGGTCATGATCCCAGAGTCCCAGGATCCAGCCTTGCGTCAGGCTCCCTGCTCAGCAGGGAGTCTCCTTCTCCCTCTGTCCCTCACCCTGCTCGTGCTCTCAATCAAATAAATAAATAAAATCTTAAAAAAAAAAAGAAAATAATAAACTGGGATAAAAACATTTATAGCATGCATGACAGAGCAAAAAGTTAACATTTAATATATCATAAGCCTTAGATAAAAGAGAAAAACAAGCAAAGTACATGAATTGGTAGTTTACTAAAGGAATAAAACTGGCTATCTGGAACCATATCTGCCCTCACTTGTAATAGAAATTACATATTAAAATATAATAATATACAAAAAATGAAAGAAGACAGAAATTACTAATATCAGGAATGAAAGAAGGGCCATCACTATGGATCCCATGGACTTTAAAAGAATTACAAAAGAAAATGATGAATAACTCTATGCCCCCAAATATAATATTTCAGGTGAAATAGACCATTTCTTTGAAAGATACAATCTACAAAAATTCATACCAAGGAGCAATAAACAATCTGAGTAGGCCTATGTCTATTAAAGAAATCAAATCAGTAGTTAATAATCTTTCAAAACAGAAAATACCAGGCCTGAATGTGTTCACTGGTGAATTTTATTAGACATTTAAGGAAGAAATGATATCAGTTCTCTACAACCTCTTCCAGAAATAGAAGCTGAGGAAATACCTCCTAACTCATTCTATGAGTTCATTGTCACCCTAATAGCAAAACCAGACAAAAATATTAAAGAAAGGAAAATGACAGACCAATGTCTCTAATAAACATAGATGCAAAATTCCTCAACAGAATACTAGCAAATCAAATTTAACGATATATAAAAAAAAATTATACATCATGACAAAATGGGTCTTATTCCAGGTATGTGAGGCCGGTTCAATGTTTGAAAACCAATTAATGTAATTCAGGACATCAACAGCTAGTAAAAAGAAATCATATAATTACATCAATAAATGTAGAAAAACATTTGAAAAAAATCCAACACCAATTCATGATATAGAAAAACAAACAAAAAAACCCACCCTACCAAACTAGGAATGGAGGGAAACACTGAACTTTCTCAACTCGATAAAGAATATATACAAGACACACAAAAGGATGCTCAACATCATCACTCATCAGGGAAACACAAATCAAAACTACAATGAGCTATCACCTCACACTTGTCAGAATCAAAACAAATCAAGAACACAAGAATCAGCCAGTGTTGGCAAGGATGCGGAGAAAGGGGAACCCTCCTACAGTGTTGGTGGGAATGCAAGCTGGTACAGCCACTCTGGAAAACAGTATGGAGGTTCCTCAAAAAATTAAAAATAGAATTGCCATACGATCCAATAGTTCCACTATTGGATATTTACCCAAAGAATACAAAAGCACTAATTCGAAAAGACACATGCACCCCTATGTTTACTGAAGCATTATTTACAATAGCCAAATTATGGATGCAGCCCAAGTGTCCACTGATAGATGAATGGATAAGAAGATGGGGTAACTATATATGTATAATGGAATATTGGCCATAAAAAAAGAAATGGAATCTTGCCATTTGCAACGACATAGATGGAGCTAGAGAGTATAATGCTAAGTGAAATAAGTCAGTCAAAGAAAAGATTTCACTCATATGTGGAATTCAAGAAACAAAACAAATAAGCAAAGAAAAAAGAGACAAACTGAAAAACAGACTCTTAACTATAAAAGACAAACAGATGGTTACCAGAGGGGAGCTGGGAGAGAGGATGGGGAAAATAGGGGAAGGCGATTAAGAGTACACTGACCATGATGAGCACTGAGTTATGTATAGAATTGTTGAAGCGCTACATTGTACATCTGAAACTAATATAATACTGTATGTTAATTACACTGGAATTTAAATAAATAAATAAATAAATAAATAAATAAATAAATAAATAAATGACTCTCTACAAAATATCTACACCTAATATCCTACTTAATGGAAATTAGATGCTTTCTCCTTAAGATTAGAAATAAGGCAAGGTTGTCCTCTCTTGCCACTCCTTCTCAATATTGTACTGGAAGTCCTAAGTAATGCAGGAAGATTTTTTTTATAAAGAAACGAAAGGTATACAGACTGGGAAGAAGAAATAAGCTGTCTTTGCTTACAAATAACATGACTCTCTGTGTAGAAAATCCCAAAGAATGAACAACAACAGCAAAAAAAAATCCTGTGATTATAGCAAGTGATGATAGCAAGGTTGCAAGATACAAGTTAATATATTAAAGTAATTGCTTTCCTATATCCAAGGAATGAACAGTTGGAGTTTGAAATTTAAAACACAACACCGTTTATATTAGCACCGAAAAGAAAAGAAAAACCCAATTATAAATTTAAAAACAAATGTACAAATCAATATGATGAAAACTACAAAACTCTGATGAAAGAAATCAAAGACCTAAAGAAACGGAGAAGTATTCCATGGATAAGAAGACTCAATATTGTCAAGATATCACTTCTTTCCAATTTGATCAGCAGATTCAACTCTATCCTAATAAAAATCCCAGCAAGCTATTTTTTGACTATCAACAAATTGATTCTAAAGTTTATATGGAGAGGAAAAACACCCAGAATAGCCAACTTAATATTTAAAAAAAAGAACAAATTCAGAAAACTGACACTATCTCATTTTAAATCTTTCTATAAAGCTGTAGTGATGCGGTATTGGTGAAAAAATAGACAAACAGATCGATGGCACAAAATAAAGAAGCCAGAAATAGACCCACATAAATATAGTCAACTCATCTTTGACAGAGGAGGGGCAAAGGCAATTCAGTAAAGTAAGGATATTATTTTCAATAAATGTTGCTGGAACAATGGTACATCCACATATAAAAAGAAAAAAAAAAGAATTGACACAGACCTTATGCCTTTCATAAAAATTAACTCAAAATGGATCATAGACCTAAATGCAAAATACGAAACTATAAAACTCTTAGAAGATAAAATAGGAGAAAATCTAGGTGACCTTGTGTTTGGCAACAAATTTTTAGATTCATCATCAAAAGCATAATCCATGAAAGAAAACTCAGTAAGTGGGACTTCGTTAAAATTAAAAGCTTCTGGGCGCCTGGGTGGCTCAGTTGGTTAAGCGACTGCCTTCGGCTCAGGTCATGATCCCGGAGTCCCGGGATCGAGTCCCACATCGGGCTCCCTGCTCAGCGGGGAGTCTGCTTCTCCCTCTGACCCTCTTCCCTCTCGTGCTCTCTATCTCTCATTCTCTCTCTCAAATAAATAAATAAAATCTTAAAAAAAAAAATTAAAAGCTTCTGCTCTACAAAAGACACTGTTAAGAGAAGGAAAAAACAAGCCACAGATTAGGAGAAAATATATTTTTTAAAGATTTTATGGATTGATCGATTTGAGAGAGAAAGAGCATGCGTGCAGGAAGGGGCAGAGAGGGAAGGAGATGAGAGGGATAGAGATCTTAAACAGACTCCCTGTTGGGCATGGAGCCCACCCTGGGGCTGGATCTCATGACCCTGAGATCATGACCTGAGCCCAAACCAACAGTCAGTGGCCCCTAGGAGAAAATATCTATAAAACACTTAAGTGTTTAAGAACTTATATACAAAATGTACAAAGAACCCTCAAAACTCAATAAGAAAACAACCTGATTTTTAAAGTGGGCAAAAGATCTGAACCTTACCAAAGAAGATATAGATGGCAAATAAGCATACGAAAAGATGCTCACTGTCCTATGTCATTAGGGCACTGCAAACTAAAACGAAAATGACACATCTATTAGAATGGCCAAAATCCAAAACAATGATGACACCAAATACTGGTGAGGATGTGGAGCAACAGGAACTCTTCAGTGCTGGTGGGAATGCAAATAGTACAGCCACTTCAGAAGACAGTTTGGCAGCTAATATTTCTACCAATCTCTATTTTTTTTTGTTTTTGAATTTTAAATGCATATTGCTAAGTGAAAGAAGCCAGTAAGAAAAGGCTACATACTGTATGATTCCAACTATATGACATTCTGGAAAGGGCAAACTATAGAGACAATAGAAAAATCAGTGGTTGCCAAGGTTTCGGGGGGAAGGCAGGATGAGTAGGTGAAGCACGCAGGATTTTTAGGGCGGTAAAACTGTTCTGTATGATACTCTAATGGTGGATACATGATACAGTGATACATGATGATATGTGACACCAGGAAACATGGTGGATACAAATATACATTTGTCCAAACCCATAGAATGTACAACACAGTGAGCCTTAATGTAAACTAGGAACGTTAGTTAAAATGATATATCAATATTGGTTCATCACTTGTAACAAATGTACCACATGAATGCAAAATTTAATAGGAGAAACTGGGAGTCAGGGGAGGGGGGAGTATATATGGGAATTTTTACTTTCTACTCAATTTTTCTATAAACCTAAAACTGTGCTAAAAATAGTCTATTACTTTAATATATATTTTATATATCGTCGTATATAATGATATAGCATGTTTCACTTATGACATTTCAAAATTATTTTTATATTGCAATATCCACTGTTAGGATGAAATCTACTCTCCACTCAAATATATTATACATTTATACTTATACATTTGCATATATAATTTGTGTGTATGTATTTTTTAAAGATTTTTTAAATTTATTTCGAGAGAGAGAGCGCGCGAGTGCATGAGTGCGGGGGAGGGGCAGAGTGAGAGGGAGAGAGAAACAAGCAGACTCTGCACTGAGCATGGAGCCCAACGCAGGGCTCGATATCACAACCCATGAGACCATGACCTGAGCCAAAACCAAGAGTGGAATGCTTAACCAACTGAGTCACCCAGGCACTCCTGTGTGTATCTACTTTAAAATCTCTATTGCTTCTCAGTGCCCTTTACAAAAAAAAAGCCATGTTTACTCCTGTGCTTGTAGAACCTACTACAGTGCCTAGTCCATAGCAGATACCCAATACATATTTGCTAACTCAATGTTTGTTGAATGATATGTCGAATACTGAATGTAGATGACTAACTATGAATGCACTAAAATGTGCTATCATGTAGCATGGACATATTTCTCCATCTTATTTATAAAGTTCTAATGACAGGCATTTCCAAATGCCTCGCTGGCATCAGGACGCAAGGTGCCTTTAGCATTCTCCTGATATGTCAGACCAATCACTCTTGATCTTAGTTCAGCTTGTTAGAGTAGGTGGAAAAATCATAAGGACAGTTAAACAGTAAGGGATACACAAGGTGTGGATTAAAAAGCACAGTTGCTCATTTAAATTCTATTTCCCCGGGTTCTTAAAAACAAAATAGAGATTTGCTGGAAGCTATTTGGAAGGCTTTTTAAAGTTCTCAATAGTGTGGTTATTAATACTGCCCTAATAGTATTATTATTGTTATTATTATTATTATTCCTTAACAAAGAAAACAAGTATTTTTCAGTTCATCTTTGAGTAAACCTGAGCTTCTATATGAAAACAGGTCATTAAGCTCTGCCTGATTGTGAAGGCATATTAAAAGCCATTTGAATCAACTACAATATCAATCTATTGGTGTTGCAAATATCCAATTATCTATATTCATTGTAAGCACCACAAATAAAACAAAAACAATACTGAAAAGATGCTTACGAGGAATTCAGGCTTTGAGAACCTGATTTCAATGAACTGCAAAGACAAAGAAATGAGAATTCATTAAAAACTCTGTACTTAACAGAAGGGTTAAAATTTGCCAGGATAGGGACTTGCTACTCAATAGCACCATCTCAGCTTCCTTTCTTGGGTTTGTAAGACTCTGAAATTGTGTCCAAATTTGCCTATCAAGAAATGTCGCTGCATTGCAGAAGCACGTGGGTTTCCAGGCGAGGCCAGGCTGGATGTTGCCTAGGAAACCATTATTGGTTTCTGCTATAGCTAAAATGGAAAATGTCTGTTCCTGAGGCAAGAAAGCCATCAGAATTCTGTCTCGGGCCCTTCTGTAGTTTCTGCAATCCTCCCTGCTTACCTGGCTTCTATCCGCTGCTCCCATTTGACCTGATGCTGTGTGGTTCCTGATTCCCAGACGTTCACTTGAATTTGACTCCCTCACTATCTAGACAGAAGTAAAAACCTAATGACTGCAAAGTTGTTTGGTTTTACCTACATAGTACTTTTATTTATTTTGACCAATGTTTAAAAATCAGGATATATCTCACAAAAACCTTTACAGGTTTTCTTTTTGAAAAATTGGAATACCTGTCAATAACTGAAACCAGTCTCTCATGGAGTAATCTGCTAGAACAGAATGGCTAATGCCTACTTAAATGACATGTGTTCTCTAGTTTGCCACAATCCCCACTATTCCCTATTATCTCCAACAGTGAGGCTGAGTATTAAGTTTTCATTTACCACTCTACTTTCATTTTTGTTTTTCTTTATGGTAGAGAGGTATTTCTCTCTTCCCATGTCTTTACAAGAAGTGGCAAAATGAGATATGAGAGGTTTAAGAATTTCTAGAAAAAAAATACCTTCTTGGAGGAAACAAAGACTATTTCTATATGTTTAATATGGAAAATGAGTATACATACAAAGAACAGACCCTGCCCATTTACCCTCTTATATCTTATGTCTAATAGCTACAGCCATTGGAGTTTGTGGCTTCTGCTCTAGTTCTCAGATATCTGGGTTTTCTTGGAGTGGATACTATGCTCTGGACTTATCCCCAGTCCTAGCTTGCTCCCTCATTTCCTTAATTCGTCCCTGTTTTTACAGACCAGGAGAGGCAATCATACCTCTAATAGTAAAGCTTCCGGGTGGTTCTAATTGCTCCTCCTCATTATCTACAAATAAGCTGATTTCCACAGATGGGCCATAACATTTCCTTCTAATTTAGCAATAAATGCTCGATAGTCCATGATTCTTCATATAAAAGAATCTGGATATCCTAGCTCCCTTACCTCCCTAATCATTTAATTTTCTTTGTAATTGTGGTTGTGTGTAGATTATGCTATAAACATCAACTAATTTAGCCAATGTTTTTTTTGGTGGTGTTGTTTTGGTTTTGTTTGTTTGTTTGCTTATGAAAAAGAAGGAAAGGGAAGGAAGGAGGGAGAAGAAAGGAAAAGGAACACAAATAGCACTCAACAAACTGGAATATTATCATTAGGGATGTTTAGACTGCATGACCCAGAATGACTTCTTCAAGGAGATGACGTGTGAGCAAAGATGGGACAAAATGAAGGAATGAATGTGGGGTTATGGGGTCTCTACAGGGCAAGAGCCTGCCCCAAACACAAGCACACGGGCATGTTCTGGAAAGAGCAGATGGGCAGATGGCATCAGGCCTAGTGGGTAGTGTTCTACTTCCTCTCCCCTTGGTAATTCTTTCAGCCTCCTGGAGGCAAGGCAAAAGTTCACTTCCGTTTTCTGCACGCTCCCTTAATGACCCTTAGCCTAAAGGTGATGGACGGAGGGCTAAATGGGTTTAGGTCTTTGTCCCCCAAATGTAAAATAAATGATCAGGGTAGTCGGGCTTGGGTTCGGATAAGCATGCCGGATCGGGCGAGATGAGGCAGGGAGCAGGCAGCTGGGATCCTCTGGTGACACAGAGAAGAGTAAAAACTAGATGTAATGAGTGCCGTCAAAGAGGAAGCCCCGAGCCCCTTCCCCAGGGCGGTGGGAGGGCACGGGGCCATGGCCTCCAGCGGGCTGCTGCGGCAGCCTCCACCCAAGCCCCCTAACGGGAGTGCCCTTTCTCTCCCGATAGGACAATGATGACCCGGCACAGCAGCAAGTCGCCAAGGGGAGCTCCCAACTGCCTTTTTCTGCACAGGTGACAGTGCGGCATGGCCCCTGACCGCTCTTCCTTCCTCCTCTGGACCAAGTGATGAAAGGACAGAACAATAAGGAAATCCTCCTTGCATTGGCAGGTTAAGTATGCGACCCTCATCGGACACATCCACAACTTAAAGTATTTGCATCAGCCTTGTGAGCTGGAGCCTAGCCCCTGGCCATCAACCACATGTCGTGTATTCTTAAGACATCCACTGAGAACTCACTCAGACAACACCTTTTAGCATTTCCCCCCCTTTGGGACTTTCCCATTTGAAGAAATATTAAGCTCGCTCTCCAGTTTTCTTTAACAAATTAAGCATGTGACAAGCAAGGTCTCAGATTTTTTTCTTTGCCTATTTCCTCCTAAAATTTAAGTCTGCAATTAGGTAAGCTCTGCACGACAGTTTCTCCTTCAGACCGTGGGCTAACACAGCTCTCTGAATAATACCCCGCATTTTCTTGTTTTTTCCAGAGGAGCATAAGCAATCAGAATTAAATTGTACATAAATGAGGTATGAGAATTTTTCCCAGGGTCTTGCATCTGCACCTGCACCCAATGTCAAGGACTTCTGAACCTGCTGTCACCAAACAGGCGCCTGAAACCAAAGCCGTGACATGTTAGGTGGTAAACTTGGTGCCGTGCCCTCGGCGCTAGCCTCTGTGCTCCTACAGGTCATAATTAAACGGTCAGCTTGCCTTTGCCACAATATTCTAATTCTCCTGTATGTCACCATGTCCTCCGTGGCACCCTGTAGGCATGCAGCTGCGGACCAGGAGGTGTGAAGTGCCCAGTTGTGGGGAGGGCAGAGAGCATGGGGGTAGGCTGAGGCAGGCTGGAACTGCAAGTTGCTACTTCGTAGCTAACCAGCCTGGGCGGATACCCTGCAGGGCGGTTTAAAAAAGTAACAACTAGTGGACATGCATGTCTGGAATGTAAAGGAGACGCCCAGTAAATGGCTGGAGTAATTATTGTTGCTGATTCTGTAAAATGAGTTAATATAAGTTATTAACATTCTGAGCACTCAGTTGATGATATCCTCAGTATGTGTTCAGAATGGTATACTCAGTATGTATTTGGGATTGATTATCGTGATCTAAGGGAACCCAGATGCCTTGTCAACTTGGGATCTTCAGACCTCACCAAGGGAATGCTCTGTAGGTATCTGACTACTATGCCTGATTAGGGAAGGCAAGAGTCTGAGTATTTTCAGAAAAATCCTGACATGATTAATAGGTTGAATTCAGCCTCTGAAAAGGAAATGAAATAAGATATGCATCTTAGAAAGAGCAAAGACTGCAGGTTGGAGAATGGAACAGAGGAAGAAAAGAACACATCTGGGAAGATACATTAGGAAGCCACAGCCAGATTTCAGATTTGAACTAAGTAGCTGCTATAGGGAGAGAAGAGGACTGATCACAGAGTGGTCTAGAAAGGAGAATCTACTCTACTCCTGACGGAGGAAGGCAAGGAAGGAATCCCAGATGATCTTGCAATTTCTGCCATGGAGCAATTAGGTAAATACTGACTTCACTTACTGAGAGGACTAACAAGCTTGGGGAGTAATTAGTTTAGAATTTACTCTAAATTAGATCCTTACATCGTCACAGAGTTTATTCACCCGGGAACAAAGAGACATTTCTTTCTTCTTAGCTATTTTTGTCATGCATTTTAAAACTGCCCCATGATTTAACTAGCATGCATCACCAAGAATAAATGCATATATAGAAAATAAACAGTCTTTTGTTCTCATACAAATATATAAGGTGACTGAGTCCACAGTTATGCAACACCTAGAAATCATGACTAAGAAAATAAGATATTGACATAGGACTCAAAGATTTATAGTCAAGGGGTCAGGGAAACTGGTAAACATCACATTCAGAGAAGTGAGAGTAATTTATAGTTCTCCATATTTTTAAGATTTATTTATTTTAGAGAAAGAGGGAGAGAGCATGAGCGGTGGGAGGGGCAGAGGGAGAGGGAGAAGAAAAATCCTTGAGCAGGCTCCATGCTGAGCAGGAGCAGGACACGGGGCTTGATCCCAGGACTCTGAGATCATGACCTGAGCCAAAATCAAGAGTTGGTCGCTTAACCAACTGAGACACCCAGGCACCCCTTTATTCTCCATTTTCATTTGTTTGAATATATTTCAGAGATTCAACAATAAAATATTAAGAAAAAGAATGTCCTGGGCGCCTGGGTGGCTCAGTTGGTTAAGCGACTGCCTTTGGCTCAGGTCATGATCCTGGAGTTCTGGGATCGAGTCCCGCATCGGGCTCTCTGCTCAGCAGGGAGTCTGCTTCTCCCTCTGACCCTCCCCCCTCTCATGTGCTCTCTCTCTGTCATTCTCTCTCTCAAATAAAATAAATAAAATCTTTTAAAAAAAACTTAAAAAAAACATAAAAAAGAAAAGAAAAGAAAAAGAATGTCCTAAAGGAGAAAGAGAGAAAGGTAACAAGACATCAGCAATGACACTGGTTTTGTAAATGGTAATTTGGAAAAATATTTAAAAGTCTGCTATTTTATTGGTAGAATAGTGATACAAAATTGATATATAAAACTAATACAATTTGGGTCAATCATTATAATTATAAAGCAAAAACACTCATTTGTAAAGAGTCTGACCAGAAGTCATTTTTTCCAGTGCTATTTTCAGTCATTTTCACATTTTTAGTAAAATTTTTATTTTTTTTAAAGATTTTATTTATTTGTTTGACAGAGACACAGTGGGAGAGGGAACACAAGCAGAGGGAGTGGGAGAGGGAGAAGCAAGCTTCCTGCAGAGCAGGGAGCCCAATGAGAGGCTCTATCCCAGGAGCCTGGGATCATGACCTGAGCCGAAGGCAGACGCTTAACGACTGAGCCACCCAGGCTCCCCACGATCTGATAATTTTAAATAGTTTTTCTCTATAAAACTTAACAAATTCTCTATTATTTAGAGGTAAGGGACATTGCTAAATCATTCAAAGCCCAATTCTCCTAGGATATTAAATTATTCTCTGTGAAAAAGGTTGTAAACATTTTTTTGTGCCACGCCCCCCCCCCCCGAAATTTATGAACTGTGGCTCTAGGACTATGAGCCTGAGACTCAGGAGGCCTGGTCCTAAGTCTAAGCTCAGTGGCTAGCCAGGCTGGGATTCGGGCAGTTGCTAGACCTCCCGGAGCCCCAGCTTGACCTAAGGCCCTTTCCTCTTCCCCACTTGTCAAGTCTGTTCCTGCAGAGATAGGGGCACACCAGTCCACAGAGCTGTGCCATCAAATGGGGTACCTGTTAGTGTTTATATTTTATTCAGTGGTAGTCATCTAAAGCCTATTTTTATGTTACTGAAGCATGGATATATGTATACTAATTTCTAGAATAAATTGAGCATTTACCAAGTGCCAACCGCTCTGCTTAGCACTTTGCATATTCAATCTCCCCTGCCGGATTTGGGCCAGAGAAGTTAAGTAACTTTCCCAAAATCACACAGCTCGCACATTTCAGACTCGAACTCAACTTTTCTGCCTGCAAAGGCCATGCTCTGAAACACTAAGCTAATACTAGAGCACAACAGAGAACTTGCATAAAACATACGAACTCTAAGAAAGTCTGTAGAAAATTTTAAGAAGTCCTGACAGAATGGGGTCTTCTATAAATTCCTCTCTCATAATTTGGCTCTTCTCAACCTATAACCTCCCAAACTCTAACTCCAGCCTTGCTCCTCAACAACACAGAAGTGTGCATGTACTGACTCAGTGCAGAACTTAATTCAGCCACTAAATTGAACTCATGACAAGTTTTAATCCAGTCTCAAAATTCTCAGGATACTATCAGAGAAGACTTTGTGCCTCAGTAGAAACAAACTATTCATATGTGCTTGAAAGTGCTAAATGCAAGTGCTTTGAAGAGAAATGATCCATCAAGGATACACAGACTGTTTCAAGCCACGCAAAGAAAACACCTACTGTTTTGTGACTTGCCAAATTTGATCCTTTTTTTAAGGTAGCCACTCATTGATTTGAACATAAACACACAGCAGTTTGCTGAAATAAGTATATTCTAAGTACATATTTTGTAGGTTGATTTCTGGCCTGCTTGAAGCACTCCGTTCCAAGAAGATAAGAAAAATAACAGGGTTCTGGGAAATAGAAAATGTGAATTAAGTGATATCAGCTCATATAAAGATCAGCTTAAACTAATCTGTGGCTGGAACTATTAAAAGAGTTGTTAATATTAAAGGAACATCATTTTTATCCCGATACTCATATTTTTTGATGTCTAAAATATTTGGCTTTTATGGGTTTGCTTTTAAATAAAGCATAGTTTAAAATACATTATAAATTTGTAATGGCATATTAACATACATTAATGGACACCGAAAGGCAAAACCTCAGTCCTGACTGAGTCCCGACTCTGCTACCGGCATCCCATGGGGTTAAAACAGACCAGAGAAAACCAGTCCATGCTGAACACTCTCAATTCAAACAGGGGCTCCCAGCCTGCAGTGGGCCTTCATGCTGCTCAGTAATTATAGACCCCGTCATCTCCCAGATGATGATTTCATTCCTTCTCCTCAATCCTCAAACCTCTAATAGCACCTGCCTCAGGTTCACTCTCAGCTGGTGACCTTGACTTTGCTGCCTCTTTCACTGAGAACATAGCAGTTGGGAAGAACTCTACAAGCTGGTGCCTCCACACCTACCCATATAGCAGCCTCATGCCCCTGCACCCAGCCTTTTCCCGTGCGTGCTCCTAGCCAAGGCCAACCCCTCTACTTGGGCACTAGATCCTAACTGTTCACCAGCATTGCTCCTGCATCACCTGGTTTTCCCTATTTACTGACGTACTCCTATAAGCATACAAATATACTATTTTTCTTCCCATCTTAAAAGAAGATAAAATTATCTTACCCTCCCTTCACCCTTGTGGAGGAAGAAGAATTCAAGATTCTTCTGGGTGGTGTAAGAAATTAACATGAAACAGATTAACAGGGCAAAAAAAAATTAATAAATATGCACAGAGGTCTCATAGATATGGGACCTAAGAAGTGACCAAGGCAGGCAGCTTTTATACTTTCTAGACAAAGGAATGTAACTTTATGAGGAATTGACAGGACAAAGAAAACTTATGTTTGGGACTGTCAATTAGCAAGGAATATAAAGAGAATTTAGGCTGGGGTGGTAAATTAGCAAAAGTAACAAGGTTTACTTATGTAGGCTTCTTCAGCCCTGAATTCCCTGTCTCTGATGATAAGGATGTGTCTCTTTCTCCCAGTATCGGGAGGGTACCTTTCACATGGGAGATTTATGACCTGCTTTCTAGAGACCTAGGATGGTCAGACTGTTTTTGTTACACTGGCTGTTTCTTAAATAACGTTAATTCAAAATAATCATTATCCTATTGCAGCATATTTGGGGGCATCCTGCCCTGGGCTCCCACACTTTCCAGCGGACTTCTCATTCTCTACTTCCCTTTGTTTATAGTTAAACTCCTCCAGGGTGGTATTGTCTCTGATTCTCCTCTTCGTCTTTCTTAACCACGCTAAGCAGGCTTTGTCCCTACCACTCAGTCACGGTCACCAATGTCCTGCACAGCCAATGGTCAAATATCCCACTTGACTTCGCAACTATTTCTGACACAGACTATGTCTCTTGAGTCCTCCCTTGAAGCTCTCTTTCCCCTCGGCTTCCAGGCTCTGCTCTCCCACTCTCCTTGTTTTCTTCCTGCTTCCCTGATTCTTCCTCCTCAGTCTCCCGCATGAGTTCTTCTGCTAGCGTAGGTTTTAATTCTCAAACCTCTTTTCCTCCCTAGCTTCACCCTCTCCACTGGTGACAGCATCCAAGCCAAATGGATATCTCCAGCCTGGCCCTCTCCCCCTAACTCCAGACCCATATATCCAAATCCCCATTCAACATTTCAATTTATATGTGTATAAGGAATCTCAAATGTAACAAGCCCCAAGTCAAACTCTTGTCTTCCACCCCTTAAACCTGTTTCTCCTAAATTTTCTCCATCTGAGTAAATGGCAACTTCATCCTTCCTGTTGTTCAGGCCCAAAACTACAGAGCTAGGCTTACCTTCCCTCCTTTTTCTCATACCCTATCTTCTCTCCACAGGCAAATTCTATCACCTCTCCCTTCAAAATGGATCTGGAGGCCAACCACTTCTCATTCCCCAGCTATGTCACTCTGGTTCAAGCCTCAACCCTTGTGTTAGTCAAGAACCTCTGAAGTAGTCTCCTTGCTTCTCCTGCTCCAGTCTATAGTAAGATGGTGGGAATTTTCTGCCCAAATCCCTCACAATGGCTCCTAGAGTAAAAGCCCAAGTCCTTTCAATGGTCCACCACCGACTTCTCTTTCTTCTCTGACTCCATCTCCTGTGTCTGCCTCTCTTGTTCACTCCAAGCTAGTCACACTCACCTCTTTATTGTTCTCTCTGCTTGGAGCTTCCTTTCCCCAGATTTCTATATGGTGCTTCCATCACCTCCCTCTGGACTTTGCTCAAATGTCATCTTCTCTGGGAGACCTTCTCCAGACCACTGTTGGTCCCTTCTAAGTTCTCAGCCGGGTCTCGGTAACAAAAGACAGATTGACAAGAGAAAAACATACAAATTAGTCTTCAAGAAGAGAGGCACTTGGGTGGTTCAGTCGGTTAAGCATCCGATTCTTGATTTCAGCTCAGGTCATGATCTCAGGGTTGTGAAGTCAAGGCCCACGTAGGGCTCCACACTCAGCGGGGAGTTGCTTGAGATTCTCTCTCCCTCTCCCTGTCCCCCACCCCCCACTTGCTTGCTCTCTTTCTCTCTCAAATAAATAAATAAATCTTAAAAAAAAAAGTGAAATGAAGACACAAAGCAAGGTTAAGCCTGAGTGTTTTTCACTCTGGGTTTGATGAAGACTGGTAGAACAGAGGATACCAGCTAAGGGTGATAAACTGGGGGAACTTACCAAAGCCTGTTTGTTTAGATTCCTCTCTGAGTCCTGGTGGCTTTGGAGATAAGGATGCTACTTTCTTCCTGGTAAGGGGAGAGCACCTCTCTCAAGAGAGCCTTGTGACCTGCTTCAGGGGAGGCCCCAGAGTCATTCCAGCACCAGCCATTTCTCAAGTCCCTTTGTCTTAAAATATTCAGCATGCTGAGGTGCCATATTCTGGGGTAGCAGGTCTCAAACCCTGTCACTACCCCATTTAAAATTCCAACCCACAGCCCCTGCATCCTCCTCATCCAACAATCATGTTCCTCTTCTACCTAACATATTATTTTACTTATTTAATTTTTTTGTAGTTGTCTGATTCCCCCAACCAAATGTCAACTCCATAGGGGCAAGGCTTTTTTTTTTTTTTTTTAATGCCACAATTATTTATTGAATGAATGAAAGAACTAGTGGATGGGCCATGGTTAATGGTGTGGACATATTTTATTATACTCTGCTCTATACCTGGTGCTCTGGGTCTATGTCCTCATTTAACCCTTGCATCTATGTAGCGACTGTTATGGTCATTATTTTGCAGATGAGAAAATCAAGCCACAAGGAGTTCAGTGATTACCAACATCATGCAGCCATAAATGACAAAGTTCATTATCAAACCCAAGTCTGTGTGGCCCCAAAGCTACTTTATTCACAGCATCATAGCTCTGGCTTCAATTCACACCATCAATAGACATGCAGTCACCATATCTCAAATCCACATCAAGGTTCCCCAGACAGGGTACGAGGGCCTGGGTCAGTTCTAAGTGCCACACCGTATGAATGAGCTTCACCTAACTCATGTTACAGGCTGTTGTGAGCCATGAGTTTTCTGTACCATTTCAAACATCTGAATATTCGGAACAATCTGGATGATCCATTTACCGAAGACTTTCTGCAGGTTAACGTCCGTTCTAAGTGGTGTTCGTATTCTTCTTTCCAGACATCTGCCTTAAATAAAAAGGAAAGTTGACTCTTCATGAAGAAAGGAAGAGAGAACAAAATATTTTGGAGAGCTATAGATTATCTGTATAGAATATTTCTGATAGAATAGACAAGAAGCCCATGACCGCATCACTTTTGGCAGGACAAATGAAGGGTTAGGAAACAAGAAAGGGAGAGGGACTTCTCACTCATACCATCTGCACCTTTTGAAGTTCCCTGCCATATGGATTAAGTACCTTTCAAAACTAAGCAAAATAACAATGGAGGTGCACCCTGTCTAGCCTTCCACCAAGAGTGCCAGAGTCCAGCTCCAGCAGGGGAGGGGTCCTTGAAGGAAAGGACGGCGTCGGCGAGTGAGGAGACACGGACACAGGATCAGGTTGCAAGCATCTCCTCCTGATAGACTCGGAGGGACCTTATTTATTCATTAGAACATTTCCTTGTTTTTCCGTTTTTTCATAACATGTGAATTTGTTTTTACATTTTATTACAACCATTCCGGATTTAAAAACAAAGATGCTAAACAGAGTGTGACAGTGCGAGACAAAGTGTGACCTATCTGCCATTGTGTACTAAAGCGAAGAAGTTATATTTTTACTCTTGCTTAAAGGTTTACCTAAAGTTTACTCTTTCTCCAAAGGCAGTTTACAATGTGTGCATCCTATCCTATCAAAGTATTTATTCCATTTCTATATGTCTCTTGTCCTTGCTCCACAGACACCACGGAGGATTACTCCTCTTAATCTATAACCAGAGGCAGACAGATGATGCTTGCACACTTTTTTCCTTTATTCTTATACTATTTGTTCATGTCTTCATTAACAACTCCATTGTAAGGAATGGGGGGAGTAGGGGTAAGGAAGTTAATCCTACACCAGGGGCTTGCCTCGAGGGGCATACCAAAGGTGGCCTCCTATTGTGTATACAACATAGGGAGGTCCTTGTACTGCGGGAATGACATGAGATTTGCCTTTCCTAGAATTCTGATGTTTCAGAGGTGCCTGAGGAATCTTATCAATAGGAATTTTTACTGGGCCTGGATCCAACAGCTCCCTTACAGATGGGAGGACATTGGGTATTTTTACTTCTTGGCCCATTGTCAGCCTTTTTGGAATCAGTTTCATTATGATTGCTTGCATAGGCATAACTAAATTTACAAATCATTTTATCATGAAACCCCAGAAAAAAATCCCATGATTATAAAGATTGCCGCAAATAAAATGAAAGGAAGTAGCAGGAGCCAGCTGTGGAGTCTCCCGATTTTTCAGGATTGTCCCTCACACTTGGACTTTGTCAAACAGCATGAGTAGCTTGGCTCGCAGCACAAGAGGGCAAGGGGACCCCAGTCCTAAGTGCCCTGAGCACTCCGTCGAGGTGACAGTCATTCAGCCTTGCTCCAGGCCTCAGTTCCACCCTCTGCAATGGGAAGACAATGATTAGAGCTTGCCTGATTTTATAAGCGGGGTCTGTTGCAAGATTCTAAGTGTAAAATCGTCTACATGCATCAGTGTTCATTATCATTTAGGGGAAGTTTGGCGGGTAAGAAAGCAAGCCAGCTCACTGAGCCATGGAACACAAAATGGGACCAAAAGACAGCAATACTGTCTCCATATAGTGTAGTAAGTTCTTAGAAGAAAATCGGTAGAAAAATCTGCTGTTTGGTCTCAAACAATTTTATTTTAAATTCAAAGAGGATAAGCAAGATTATCATCTGCATCATTCCAGCTCCTCTGTTCTCTGATTTTGGAATTCTGCTAATTCTGGTCATGCTTCCCTAGACCTCACAAGGCCTTTCACCCTCACAATGCACAGATGAGCTGGAACCTGGAGAGAGTTGAAACTCACTTCTAGAATCAAATAATGGCCAATTTTCAGCTATGTAACACACTACTCTTAACTGTAAAGTGCCAAAGCTATCCGTTGGGTTCTAGATGCAGCCTTGCCTTAAGACATGCAACGAGTGTATGAAAAATCATGGAAAAAATGCAAAATAACTTATTTATAAATAGAGATAGAGATAAGAAAATAAAAACAATGTGTAAGGGGTGGAATTCATGAGCCACACACTGAGTATTCAATGAAGTACCGTAAAACGACATTTCTCAAGAAAAGGCAGTTGGGTTGCTTTATAGGCCAATTTACCTAAATAGCATAGTATTTAAAAAACGAACAAAAACTAAGTGCAGAGGGAGTGTATTTCTGGACTGTTGTGGGGCCTATTACTCTTGTTATTTTAGACCATTAAATGGGATGGGGAAATGCTCGGTCCTAAAGTATTTTGAACACCATAGAAGGTCCACAGTTTGGGGAAGAACATTTTTAGAGCTTCATTTCCTCATTTTTCCTTTTTCCTGATTCTTTTCCTCTTCTCTTTCATCTTGGTATCTGTAGGGAAGGGGGTATTCCTCGGCCTTCCAAACCCAGGAAAACAAAGCAGAGCGCTCATCTAACCCACCGGAAGACCCCCCACCCCAAACGACGCCCTCCAGTTCCCTGCAGGTTTCCCGGGTTTCCCGTGGAACAGCAGAGGAGGATCAACAGGTCTCATGGGTCTGCCACTTTCTGAGCTTACTGGGGCCTGTAGTCCTCTGTGGCCATGGACTGGGCTGCTCCTCTTCCCACAGGGCCGTGGGAAGGTCAAGGGAAAGGATTTGAAAGCCTAATGTAAACTAAAGCAGCACAGGATTATTACTATGAAAAATTAATTAGAAAAGGGAGCAATCTTCTCATTTTCTTATTTCTCTTTTCTCACTTCCCCTTTCTCTGCCCTCCCCGCCCATCTTTCTCTCCTTCCCCACTCTGCTTTCTCAGCAGGGAACACACACAAGGTAGTAAGAGCCCAGGGTCTGAATTGTTAAAACAGAACGAAGTTTAAGAGCCAATATAAGCTACACCCAATTACTGAGCAATGTGAAATGAAAACCAGCTTAGCCCCAGATTCCAGGAAAATGCTACATTTTTGGGTTTACTTGCCACTTTGTGTTTTCACATGGGCCAGAGCCTTCAAGCTTTGGTCATTAGTCTTCCGCTTCCTAATGCAGAGAAGTAAATGCTGACTCGTGTCATTTGCCTCAGATACCACCGGAAATGGCATCTTCTCCCCAGCCACTGGCTCATGAACCCAGCAGCACCCAGACGTGAACTTACCTGCCTAGCAGTCGGGGCTCTGGGCTCTCCAACCTGGCCCTCTGATTGACAGCCGACAAAGGAATCTGTCGAGGAAAGAGATCTAGAGTCAACCGAGAGGTACACTTTTTAATCACCAGTTACTTTGATGAGTAAGTACTTTCCAGTTTTCCCATTTTATTTTAAGCATTAACTTCACATTTCTGAGCAGCCTTTCTTAGGATCCTCCTTTCTTGGGCACTTACTATAGAGTGGAATCACCATGCTAACGCCTTCACCCTACCCCCACTTAACTGCATAGCCCCAACGAGACAACAGTTATTTTGTAATGAGAAGGATTTGTGATTGATAAACTACTCTATCTCTAAAAATGTACAGTAAAGAGAGACAGACAGTTGTGAACAGGAGAAAGGATGTGAAGCATCTGTTGTCTGTGCAATCTTGTATGTTGTGGTTGACCACAAAGGCTTGGCATCAGCTCTGACTCCCAGCTCTGCTTTTTATAAAATAGATGACCTTGGGCGGATGACTCAATCTGCCAAACTTAATTTTTTGAATGTATAAAATGGAGAAAAAGAAAATACTGATGTCACAGGGTTCTTAAGAGGAACTAACAGAGAGCTAAAACATGTAACACACTGGTGACATGGATACTAAACATTACTGAATAACAAGGGAACTTAGCATTTCTAAATAATAAATGTAAGGCCTTCATTCAACTGGAAAGCTCTCTTAACTAGTAAAACCCATCCCTCAAACATGCTGAGGTGAGTTCAGACATTCCTTTCTCCAGCTGAGTTCCTCTCTTCTCAGACCTTGCCCCCCTTCTGGTTCCAAGCCATAGGGTTTGGAACTGGCGAAATCCTCAGTCCTGCTGCCAACGCACAGAGCAGTGGGAACGCAGGTCTTCTAGATCCTTCTACAACATAGTACGGGCAGGGAAAGGGCAGACAGAGACTGACTCTTAGAATCCCATTTTTATATTCAAAACCCATTTTTCCCCAGAGAAACACTATTGCACTTAGCATTCAGATACTACACTGTTAATAAGAATAACAGCAATAATAAAAGAATATCCATTTTAAGAGCTCTTTCGCATAATCTCTTTGGAGGAGCATCGGAAGCCATTTCTCCCATTTAAATGCTGAGGTAAGCATCTCCCACAGAGATGAAGTGAGCTCTGGAGGTGGTGAAACCCCAGCCTGCCGACTCAGCCTCATGTTCACATCACCCGTTCAGTTGGCTTTTGTGACCACTCCTGGAGACAGAATTTTCGGAATCCAACCTGTCCATCAGTTGAAAGCCACTTAGTCATTATCGGCTCCCCCTCACCCTTCCTTTTCATCCCTGGGAACTTTTTATTCAACCACCACTTAGAATCTGGAGTAGTCTGCAGAAGTCCAAAAAACGTTGAGGCACAAGCAGTGCTTTAGCACAGACCTGACCTCCCCACTGACCCATTAGGAGGAATAGTTAACTACCAGTGATGCAAGCCCAACTAAGTGAACTTCATCCCCACTCCGTTTCCTAGGGAAAAAACTTATAGCTGTGTACAAAACATGGCTTTGTTTTGTTTTTCAACAGAGAATGAAAAGGAAAACGATATGCAAATATTTTTTTTTCTAGATAAGACTATTTTTTCCTCTCCATCTCAACTAATATTTATAGCTGGGGTTAAAAGCTCAGGCTCTGGAGCCATATTTCCTCCTAAAGAAACAAAACAATATCTTAAGCTGGTCTCAGCCATCCGAAGATTCATTGGCAATGACAGGCCAGTTCTGCCATTTGCTAGCTGGACAGCCTTGGGTGATGTACATAACCTCTCCAAGCCTCAGTGTCCTTATCCATACAGCGGCGAATATAAGAGTTTCTACCTCACCAGGCTGTGCGCAGAGAGAAGGCCTGGCACATAGTGACTGCTCAGTGAATGCTAACCATTATGCAGAGGCACTAGGCCTTCTGCAAGGGGTGGAAGAAGGGGTGAGACCCACTTCTGCCATCCAGGACTAGGGTATACTGGGGTGGAACGGTGCATGGGCGCTTAATCATAGTACAAAATAGAACCAAGTGCTCACTCAGGGCAGCCATCAGAAGAAGCAGATTTTTCTGTCTGGGGGAGAAAAGGGAGACCTTCAGACAGACCTGCGTTTGAAACTGGATCTTAAGGCAGAAAAAGAATTTCCGTGGGTTAGGGAACCTTGATCCTGAACCACAGAGCAAACATAAAGAGGTGAGAAAAGCTCTCTGGGGACACAGGGGCTCCAAAATTCATTCACGGGTGTTTGGGAGCTGAACAGGAGGAAGGGTCATCTCCTAGGGTAAAAAACAAGTTTCTAAATACAAAATGTTGGGAGTTATGCTAGCATATGAAATGAAAGTGAAGACACGAAAGTCAAAACCCTGTATGATCACGTTTTAGGTGAGAAAACACAAAATAACAACCAGACGCTTTTAGAAGTCTTTCTTTTCTTTCTTTCTTTTTTTTTTTTTAGAAGTCTTTCAAAGTGAAGTCACACTTCCTTAAGATTTAAGAGTAATTTATGGAAAGTAAAAAAGTTCATCATAAAATCTAATAAAACAGAGGTAAAATTGGTCACTGTGCTCAGCTTCCCAAAATATATTGCAACATCCTCCTCCCTAAAGCATAGCCTCAAGAATTACATCTTATTTTTTAATGCCAAGAAATAGTTGAACTGTTCTCCATCCAGGCTATCATTCAAGGATTTTGAGGGAGGTTTTTAGGAATAATGGAAGCAGCCAGGGTCACGAACCATAAAAAAATGCCTTGATCCCAGCATTTCAGAAGCAGAGGTTATTTCCACCTGGTTATCCCCAACCCATGTTGCACCATAAATTACATAGCAGCTCTCAGAAAACGCACAGCAAGAATATGCGGCCGTCCCCACAGATGATCGATTTTTACCTTTAGGAAGATTGTCCAAAGGTCACAAGAGAATTATCTTAGGAATTCAGCCACAGTTTGATAGGATAAATGGGCGTCTAGAGAATTTGAAAGTGATAAGAGGCCCACACAGACGGTTTACTCCTTGCCCCCTCCCCCTTTTCATCCCCTGGGAACTTTATTCTACTCACCTGAATACGCCTGGAGCTCAGGAGACAAGTTTGGGCGGGCTACATTTATTGAGCACTTAAAAATGTGGCAGACCTCACGCCAATGACTTTGTTCACGTAACCCTCACTTCCTAAGAAATTCATAGTACTATTCTAGTTTTGTTGATGAGGGTTCTGAAGTGCAAAAAAAAATTTACTTAAGCTGCCCGGGGTCGCAGAGGCAAGTCAGCGGCGGAACCGGATATAAACCCAGGGGGCTGACTCCAGGCCCCCCTCTGAGCCACTGGGCTTTACCACAATACAGGAGTCATCTGCATACAAATGGTGATTGATAAGAAGACCCGAATAATTTGTTTCCATCCAAAGTGGGACTTTTTTTGGTGTGTGGGTGTGTGTGGGGGGGGGTGCCCTTAATAGTTGCGCTGGAAAAACTGGGGGTAAGCCAGAACCGTGTGGGGCAAACTGAGAAGTATGATCAGCGTATTGACTGATGCCGTGAGCGTGGATGGATTTACCCCGGGAAAGAAGGTTGAAGAAAAGACGAAAGGGGCCGATTAGTGGGTCCTGAGAGAGACCAACAGTTGGGGAATTGCCCGAGAAAGAGCAACTCAGACAGGATCGTGGGGGAGGTGAGCCGGGAGACAAGGGTGTCAGGCTCGGGCAGTTTTCCGAAGGGAGTCACCGGGGCGCCCCGGCCCCGAGGAGCTGGGAATGCGGCTGGGGTGATAAGGACCACGACCACGAGGTGGCCATTGACAGGGGCGGCCGGGAAGTCACTGGTGATTTCCTGACCAGTATTTCTCCCGTTTGGTGGAGTTGGAAGCCGCATTAAAGTAAAAGGAGTGAGTGGGAGGTGAGGACCCAGCCACAGGGCAGCGCAAACAACTCCTGTTGAAAGTGGCCTTGAAGGGGAAGCCAAAGATAGGACTGTCCTGGAGGTGGAGTCAAAGAAGTTTCCTTTCTTTTTTAAAGCAAGAAACTAGAATGTGTTTAGTGCTTAAAGGAAGGAACCAGCCAAAGGAGAGTGAAGAAAAAGTAGAATGCCTAATTATCCCCTCTCCCGGGGACATTCTGGAGCAAAGTTCCTGAGGAGGTGGAAGGGCGAGCCACCTGAGCTGAGGAGTTACCTTTACAGCCGAGGAGGTACGGCTCTGCCCCTGCGGGAGGGAGGAGAAGGGGACTGTGGACTGGAAGTTTCCATGGAGGGAACGGGAGCGAGGTGCCGTCTGCAGGCTTGGGTTTTCTCTGGAGTCCCAGCGGGAATGGGTGGTCGTGCCCGAGGCTTAAAGGTGCCTCATGCACGGCCCGCCGCGTACTAGGCCCTTGAAAGACATTGACGTGATCTCTTTCATTCATCTTCACTGCTGTTCAGCGAGGTAGGTGATCTTACCCCGTTTGGCACCAGAGGGAAACGGTGGCTCAGCACAGTGGGCAGTCAGCCCAAGAGCGCACAGCTGTTTGGGGTCAGAGTCCACGTCTGATTTCATTGGCTCCTGGAAAGGAAAGCCAGCTCACTGCCTTTCTGTTATCTGGCAGAGTCTTCGGGGAGTAATAGGTAGGGAGTTAGCGGATGTAGTTTAAATAATGATTTGAGACCAGAATGTGGAAGTTCGTCAAAGACTGTACATGATTGAAATCCTGTTTTTGTTTATATGAATTGCTTTGATTTTTTTTGTTGTTGTTGTTGTTTACTTTTAGGAGATCCTTTTGTAAAACAAGAGTTTTTTTTTTTTAAGGGGCTATTTGAATAAAGGTTCCATAGTTTATCTTTCGTTTTTAGAGAAGTTACCTGCTATCAGGTATTATGAAGCCCCACTTCATTCGTAAAGGATGTCACCTGCGTTTCTTTCTAAAGTCCATAGGAACATTTCCTATTAGCCTATTGTTATGGGAAAAATACGCTCCCTTATGGATTTTTAAACTTGGTAATTTTCACACTCTTCAAGTGTGTGAAATCCCTCCGTGGATATTTTATGGCGAAAGAATCACAGATTTAAGATGGTGGCCCCGTAGGGATGGTGATGATACAAGTTGATTAGTTCTGCAGGAATTCCTGCCTCCACGAGGAAAACTTGTGGTTAACATGGAACCCACTTTGAAACCCACTAGTTTCAGTTTTCCATTCACATCACGTGTGTTTGAGATGTTAGATGTGGTGAGGACTCACTGAAGAGCCAAGTTAGAAATATGGGCCATATGGTAGGGTTAGGTGATACAGGGTTGGAGAAGAGGAACCCTGACAGCCGTTGGTGGGTGTGTGAGTCAAATTTGCAGAATGACAACTCTCAGAGCCCCGGGTAGACACAGGTGTTCTCTAAATTTTTGCTGAATTAATTAATGGGCTGCAGAGCTGAGGCCTCTTTTAGAGGTGAGGTTATTTGGAGTGGGGGGGATTAGACTCAGACTTTCTCCTGGCTGATAGTTGCAAATAATTTGCATTATTTACCATAGCACCTCACAGTACTTGTATGTGTTTTTTAAAATTTACTCCTGAAACCACTTTTTAAAATAGTAGACCTGCATTCTTTCCCCCTTTTTTGTTCTGTAGAAGAGTGTGTTAACTGACTTGGCTCAGAGCAAAAGATTAATCTCTTGAGAACCAGCAAACCTCAGGCCATTCGTCAAGCTTTCCCAAAGAGAAGTTTGAATTGTTTTTCTTCTTTGAAAACTTTATATGGCCTGCAGTTTGATTTTTGACAAGTTTAAAGCCCACTTAGAAAACTAAGCAAATGCCAAGACCTTGAGGTGAATCCCTGAAAAATAATTGTATTTGTACAAGATGGTACAAATATCTAGTCCATTAAGTGTAAGGGGATCTTGGAAAGTTCAAAACATTAATTTGATTACCAAAATGCAGTTAGAAGGAAATGAACTATTTATATTCCCGGGATAATGTTGCATTAAGATGGTTAGTCTTATGCAAGAAACTTTTAAACTAGTTACAAGTACTTCCTACAACTAATCAAAACAACATCCTAATCATTAGTGACCGCCTCTGGCTTAAGACTTTACTGCAGGGTCTCTAGAGCAGCTGATCTATTTCTGTGTCTGTCTTCCTGTAACTAAAGATCAGTAAGAAAAGAAAAAACAAATTAACCTAATTTCTACAACACATTGATTAGTGAAAAGCAAATGTTACATGTTTGGTTTGTGATAGTTATACAGCAATTGTCAATGATTTATAAGTCATGGCTTATGGAGCTATTAATAAATTAATTACCCCCAAACAAAGAAATCTAAGCAAAATTCTTGAAAGTCATTTATTATAGTAGTAGCCATTAGTAATGCATGTTTCTGTCAGAGCTTTAGTCAAAGTCCAAATAGAAAGCATGGAACTAACTTAAAATTATGATTTCAGGAATCATCATGAAACTTTTTTTTTTTTAAAGGTGTTAATTTGAGGTTGGAATCACAGATTGCAAGGATCACTGGTATACTTCCTCCCTCCCTCTTGACTCCTCCAGCTGGCTTTGGTGCTTCATTTGCATACATCCTTCATAGCTGCTAGCACCTTCTTTAGTGTTTGCCTCTTACTGTCCATTTCCTTGCTGCAGCTCTT
This sequence comes from Zalophus californianus, assembly GCF_009762305.2. Classification (NCBI taxonomy): domain Eukaryota; kingdom Metazoa; phylum Chordata; class Mammalia; order Carnivora; family Otariidae; genus Zalophus; species Zalophus californianus. The sequence continues at coordinate 66,177,274 of NC_045603.1, read as the reverse complement.
GAGAGAAGAGACTGCCTTTTTTATACGTAGTCCTTCCACCTAGTAGAGTATCGGGTTCGCAATGATCTTTCCTGAATGAGTGGATGAGTTACTCTTATCTATAAAATAGCTACCAAAACAAATAGGTGAGTTGAGCAAATTTGAAGCAAAAAAAGAAGACTAGGTTCAAAAGACCAGTAATCTGTTTTCAAATCCCCCTTTTGTTTCATTTTTTGGAAATCAAAAGAGCTTTGAAAATGGAACTTACCAACGTTTCTTTTAGATTTAGCTCTCAATTATTCTTCATTTACCATCCGCCCCGCCCCCCCCAAAAAAAGTCACTTTGTTTTTAAGTGCTTGGTATCTTAGCTTAAAGAATTCTTTCCCAGGGTGATAGTCCTGCGGGGGGGGGGGGGGGGGGTTCTGATTTGTTGATCCTGTTACAGTCATGGTGCACTTTATCAAGAATTTCATGAATTTCCTTTCAGTTTAACTTCTGACTAGAGTGTTCTTTCCAGTCATTTCCTCCTCCCTTCTTTTCCACAGTCTGATCTGCTCTCCTGTTCCACCTCAGAAGAACAGTGAGAAATTTTTACCCAGTTTTGACTCTGAGCTCTTGGAGCAGCATCTGGGTGGGTTAAGTTCACTGGTGGGGGGATACAGGGCAGCCAGGATTCCTCAAACACTGGGAGTCTGCAGAATTGTATTTTGGTTATTCTAAAATCCAGGTCACTTATTTTTTGCGTGTCTCTTGGTAGAGATGAAGGTATGGGATGAAATATGTATACTGTCACTCACAGGCCCCCGCTCCCCGCCCCCAGTACACATAAACCACCTCTCCTGGGCAGGCAGAGGAAATGGTTGCCTGCCTGCCACACACCAAAGCACTCTTCTATCTTGTCTTCAAATATCTCCCAGACAGGAGCCAAGCTTTTCAATTCAGACCAGCCTGCAGGGCATTCTGCTATAAAGGATGTCTCTGCTGTAAAGGATGTCTCCCTACAGAGACAGACTTTGGCGCCGGTGGTTTTAAATTTTAGCTCCATCACATCGATATCCTTCTCTATAAAATGGAAATAATAAAGATTGTCTCATAAATAGGATTACCTTTGTAAAGCAACTGGCACCCAGTAGCCATTCAACAAACATTAGTTTTGCTTTATTCAAAATCTTTCACTCGGATCATCTCATGTGATCATCACAGAACCCTGCTAGACAAGTGGGGCGCAAACATTGTAAATCCTCCTCCCCCTTTTATAGATGATTAACCTGGTGTTTTGAAACTTGCTCAGTAATTATGATAACTAAGCCTTATCCATGCTTATTACTTGCCAGGCATTGTTCTAACCATTTTACGTTTAGTCCTCACGTGAAATCTGTGAAGTGGGCACTCAAAGTCCCATTTTACAGATGAGGAAAATTGAGGCAGAGAAAGGCTAAGTAAGTGGCAAGTAGAGCTGGCAAATAGAATAGTTGGGGTTCACACCCAAGTAGTATTGCTCCAAAAGCAGTGCTCTTCACGGGTATACTTCAGTGCCTCTATTTCCCACAGCTTTTAAGTAGTGGATTGGACTCCCACCTGTGAGTCCCAGTCTAGAGCACTTCACACCCAGAGAAGGAACGCACTGGGCCCAGCAAAGAAAGTACCCTGCCTGGAGAGCCACCAGGTTATTGGATCTGCCCACCCACCGCAGGGAGAGAACTCTAATGGAAGGGGATGGTGTTCAATATCATATAGGGGACGAGACCCACGATGGGAGCAGAGTGCCAGCCCAGAGAGCATCATGAGAAACTCTGGGAGGAGGTTTCCCCCTTCACTTTGTATTTTGGAGCCTGGGGTCTAGGGCAGGGGGGTACTGTTTGTTCACAAAGACCCTGAAAGTCTGCAGCACCTGTTCCTTCTATGTTCATGGCACTTAGCACTCTATCTGCTCCTGAAGGGCACGACCAGGTTTTACTTATTTTTATATCCCCTCGGGGGGGGGGGGGGGCACTGAGTAGACACTTAACAAGTGTGAGAAATGATTGCAAACAAAGGAACGTGCCTGAGCTCCAAGGGGATTTGGAGTTTGCTTAAGGTTTTATTTTGTTGTACCACAATGAGCTCTCTCTTTTTTTCTCATAACAAAATCATGTAAATGAAGATTCTTTGGGGAAAAATAAGTCACTATTTTCAAGTGTTCTCTTAGGGCAACTCTTACAGACTACCCATTTTCGTGTTTTTATTTTTGTACTTGTACGTGTTTAAAACCACAAATAGCATAGCTTTTAAAAACTGTGTAATTTAATAATAGCTATCCACCCACCCCTATTAAAATGCTTACTGATGCATAAAAGCCTACGAATATCAAGCCACAATGGATTCTATTGGCTTCTAAGTGTATGAAGTGGATGCCGTGTTCCTCCCCATCTGAGATCTGTTGGTGATACTGAAGTGTGTTGTTACCTTTTGTTCATTAATGGATATGGTTGTAAATGACAGCTTTAAAATAAACTGAAGTTTTGAAGATGAGTTTCACAACTCTTGACGTTTTATGCAATGTGCTCAGGAGGAAAAATTTTGCCTCTACCCTGTTAGGTTCAGTGTCTGGGGCCCTGTGAATTAAACAAAGACAAGTTAAAAGGAGAAATAGCACACAATTTTTATTAATATTTATGTGCACGGGAGTTCACAGAATAGAAACTCAAAAAAGCAGATTCAGGGGCTTATATATCATCTTAATAAAGGAAAAGGGCTTTGGGTTTCATGGGATGATGAAATGTGGGGACAACTCGGAAATATATGAGGGTGCTAATGGAAAATCGGGGCTCTTTTAGTAAAGTTGGTTTATGCAAACTCATCTTGGTGTTGACAGCTCCCTGTCTTCTTCCTTGACTCTTCTCTTCCTGGTGGGCGAAGGAGCCCCTGCCTCAAAGGGAAATTTATACACTGCTTTTAGGCCAGGAACTCTTCCTGTGTCTATTGATTCTTGGTTGCCTTCAGCTCAAAATGATCCTTATGCCAAAATGGCATATTTGGGGATGGCATATTCTGATCGTCTTCCTATGGAAAGCAAAGAATATTACAGCTATAACATGTGAATTATTTCCAGTGTTATTGCCCTTTTTCACAAGTCCTGTTCATGACCCGAGTTGAAGGCAGATGCTTAACTGACTGAGCCACCCAGGCACCCCATACTTTTCCTTTCTGTTGTTTGTTACATTTCACTGATTCTTTTTAAGTTATTAAAAGAAACATACAATTATATAAAGTATATTTACAAAAAAGGAGGGAAGGCAAGCCATCCATAATCCCACATTTCTCTTAAAAGCTATGTTTTTGCATATTTTCTTTCCGTGTTATCTTATTTCCTATAGTTTCAGCGACATAGGGCTCACATGTGACATGTAACTTCTTCAATTTAACATATCGCAGCATTCTGGGCGTTCTCGCTCACTCACAGTCCTCATTGTTAAGCAGCTGCAAAGTCTGCCTCCCCGTTCTCCAGGGGTCAGACACCTGAGCTGCCTTCCCAGGGTCGGTTTCTCCCCCAGCCAGGGGAGGGCCTGTGGAGTTGGCCGCTTCTGACCTGGTGGAACTTGGGCCTCCCAAGAGCCACGGGGCAGGGGTTCACAGGTCAAGGTGAGGCCCGGCCAAGCAGGGCTTATGGCTCCGACTCCCTTCTTGCTCTCTTCCCACTCCCGGGCTTAAGGGCGTGGACTTCCCAGGCCAACCCTCCGTCCCCTTCCCCGAGGCTTGCCCACACCGAGAGCCTTCCGGGGAGGGGAGGGTGGGGGGTCGCTCCCAGCCACTCTCTCCTTCCGTCCTAGCAGTCTGAAGACCTGCCGCGTGTAAAGGAAAAAACTAGGCCGCGCACCCTGGGCGTCATGATCCACCTGCAGGCCTCCGAAGTGCAGCAGCTGCTCCACAACAAGTTCGTGGTCATCCTGGGAGACTCCGTCCAGAGGGCCGTGTACAAGGACCTGGTGCTCCTGCTGCAGAAGGACTGCTTGCTCACTACCAACCAGCTCAAGGCCAAGGGGGAGGAGACCTTCGAAAAGGACAAGCTGGTGGATGGAGGCCAGATGGGCCCCATGCACAATGGCGTCCAGTACCGGGAGGTCCGCCAGTTCTGCGACGACCACCACCTGGTGCGCTTCTACTTCCTCACACGCGTGTACTCCCCCTACCTGGAGGCCATCCTGCAAGAGCTGCAGTCCAGCGAGCACGGCCTCCCGGATGTGATCATCATGAACTCCTGCCTCTGGGACCTCTCCAGGTACGGCCCGGACTCCTGGCAGAGCTACCTGAAGAACCTGGAGAGCCTGTTCGGGCTCCTGGGCCAGGTGCTGCCCGAGTCGTGCCTCCTGGTGTGGAACACAGCCATGCCCGTGGGCAAGCAGATCACAGCGGGCTTCCTGCAGCACAAGCAGCAGCCCGGGGATGACTCCCTAAGAGGCCAAGTCATCGAAGCCAACTTCCACAGCTCTACCGAGGCGAAGAAACACGGCTTCGACGTGCTGGACTTGCACTTCCACTTCCGCCACGCGGAGCAGCACCTGCAGCGCGACGGCGTGCACTGGGACGAGCGCGCGCACCGCCACCTCTCGCAGCTGCTGCTGGCGCACGTGGCCGACGCCTGGGGCGTGGAGCTGCCTCGGCGCGACCGCGTGGCCCGGTGGATTCGGGGAGGACCCGGCGCGGCAGGTGAGAGGCCGGGGCAGGCCAGCAGAGATCCGCGGGCCTTGCCGCCTCCCAGGGGCAGCCCCCTCCTCCCGAGCCCCCCTCTGCCCCCGCCTCCCCGCCTGCCCTTGCCCCCACATCCTCATCCCTATCCCTTTCAGCAGGCGATGCCGCGGGTCCTGTGCTATCCCCAACATACGTATTTTTCCTCAGACCAGCCTTTCCAGTCGGATCAGTTCTCTTCCAACTACTTCCATTCAGATGTCCCCTCCCCTACTCAGACAGGATTTGCCTTTGAAGATGACTTTATGATTGACCCTCAGCCCCCCGTGCTCCCTTTCCCGGTGCCCTATCTGCGAGCCCCTGTGGTCCATAGGGGTTTCCCCCGGTACTCGCCTCGCGGCCCCTATGGGCCCTGGGGCCGGCAGCCGAGACCTCCCAGGAGACCGGCCCATTCCCGCCCACAGCCAAGGCCTCAATAGACCCTCCTCCTGTTCGTGGACGGGACAGATCCTCTGACTATCCCGAAACCGACTGACCTTGTTAACTTAAGCCTTTGGTCCGTGCTTGGACTTCTTTTCGTTCACTACTGTCACCGATAATGGCAGGGAAGGGCAATCCCCTCCATTTTTGTCGGCTCTGGCCTCTTTCTCTATTCTCTGGGGGTGACCAAGCATTTTTCCCGCCTCCCCACCCCCTATCCTGTCTTTTTTGTAAACAGAAAATAGAAATAAAGAAGTTGTTTCAGGAAAGTAGTTGTGGGGTTTGGGTGTGTCTATATTTAATGGTGCCTCTCCCTTCCATTAAGAAGACAAAGCAAGGATAGTATCTGCTGTTTATGGAATCTACTTGATAAACTACTCGAAGTGGAATTTGTCTAACATCGTTCTGAAGTCCTCCATAAGATGGACCTGAGTCCTTACCAGTAAACAGAAGAGCTTTAACTTTTTGCGATCATATTTTCCAGAGATTCTCAGAGTCATCGAATTTTAAAACTGGGAAAGCTAAATAAATAATATTTAATTAACACAAACAAGGAAACAAGTTAAGAGAGGTGAGTGACTTGTCCTAGGTCGCACAAAAATCCCTCTTCCACTAGTCTTTCCTAGTTTTACTAGTTTCTGACTGACATGAACTTTCAAACCATGGGGACCGATTGATACCACAGCAATGTCACATCAAGAAGGACAGTTTACCAAACATGGTCTTTCTAAGAAAATGATGGTGAAAACAGCCATAGCTCCATAACTCCAGAAGCTCACTGGTTAGATGTGCAATGTATGTAAAGTAACGTGCATGGCATGCTCGTGATTTTGTGATTTCTTGGAATAGTCTTGAGTTTTGGACTTGAGAAAATTAGAATAAAGTAAGTTGCACTCAGTGATGGTGTCTATCACCATTACAGAATGAAACTACTGGTCAGAAGGGACCACCCAGGGCACAGCTCTGACAGACAGCCATGGCCATCTCTTTGCTGTTTTATGGAAATGTTAACATCAGGAAGACTTTCTATGCTAGGGTCTTTATCACCCTAGACTTGTGAAATGTTAACACTTGTATAAAATCGTCAAAACAGGACATGACTAACGTCTGAATGATAGATTATTTTGTTGGATTGATTTAACTGGTTTGTAAGTGCTCGGTTGGACCATTCCTGAAGTTGACAGTAAGTGTCAGGAAATGTTATCCTGTAAAAAATGAAATTCATGAAATCACAAAAAAATAGATGAGCTCAGCTCTCTATAGGGGAAATACACAGCAGCTTTTAATATAAAAAACCATAAAATTTGTGAAGAATAAGACCATCTTAACCGTGTCTCATATCCTACTGCAATGGATAGCATTTAGTACTGAATAATGTTTCTTGAATGAATCTGTGAGTGAATGAAGAGGTTGTGTACAAGGGTTCTTGGTGACACTGTGACCCAAGTCTCTGAGGAGATACTATATATACATGGACGTTGAATCATTGTAGCATATCTGAAGGAATATTGCTGAAACAGCTGGATGACAACCATCAAGGACTCAAGAAAGGTGGTACCTGCAAGGCAGAATTTGCCAGAATGTCCCAGCAAAGTCAGGAGAGAGAGCACCTGTCTAACTAATGTCAATGTTCTGATCCCAGGTAGGAGGTGAATGCACCAGGCTGTGAGATTTGGTAACATCAGCCCTCAAGATAAACCCGTTGCCTCTTTCTGACTTTACGTGTCCCAAGCAAGACAGAGCAGTGCTTAGGGGCTGATCTGAGTAAGTGGACTCTAGTATTTATATTTTCATGAATCAACCAATAAATCAGTGGTGTGATTTATGAGTTAGGCTAGTGTGTATTATTCCTCTTTAATCTGATCACACCAGGTGAGGCAAGGAAAATGAGTTCTTGGAGATACAGTACTGAGGACCAGACACTGAATGAGAAATCCACTGTCTTATATTAGGGATTAAATTGCACCAATCACTTAATGTAATGGTCCTGTTTCTTTCAGATGGGGAGGGATGCAGGTAGACTCAGACAGGGACAGTCTTTTCCTGCGCAGGTGTATTACTGTCCTAGGGCTACTGTAACGATTACCACAAACTTGGTGACTTAACACATTCTCTTAGCAGTTCTGGAGCTCAAAAGTCCAAAATCCACTACCCCCAAGCAAAATCTGCATGGGGTCTCCTGCTGTCCTACGTGATCAGGCTTCTGCCTGCCCCTACAATGCCATCTGGAACTTTCTTCATTGATCTCTATGCTTTCGGCCACACTGGGCTTCTTTCTCTTCATACACAACCTGCCAACCCCTTCCATAACTTGGGTCTTTGTGTTCGCTATTCCTTTTGCCTAGAATGTTCCACATCCCCTACTCCCTGTTTCTTTGGATATCTCACTTTTCTCCTTCCATCCCCACTTCTCAAGTGCCCCCCTGAAAGGCCTTTTAGGATCATTTCAGCTACAAGTATTGTTCTGATCTATCACAGCACGCATTCTTTCCTTGTATTGCTTATCCCCCTCGTTCGTGGCTCCAGTAGTTGCCTTTTAGCCCCTCCCACTAGGAAGTAAGCTCCGTAAGTGTTGTTCATTGTTGAATTCCCAATGTCTCAGCACAGTGCTTGGCAAGGAAGGTGTCCAAGTATATTTACTTCAGATAAATGTTCAAGAACATAATTCACGTTGTGTACTCACAAAAACATAATTTATATTAAAACTGAGCTATATTCGATCACTTTTCTTTAGAAAATGTCTCTAGACTTCTCTCATAACTTGATCTAAGTCATTCAGGGTGGCTAACCGCCCCCCCCCCCCCCGCCCCGAGCCTCTTTACCCCCATAGGATTAGCCTGATAGCACCTTCAGTGCTAATTTCATACATATCCTGGCCTTTTATCATCCAGCCCTGAGCTTTCTTTGCCCATTTTTACTATTGCTAACTTGCTCCTTTAAGTCAGGAAACCTAGCAATGCAATCAAGCTCTTGTCTGGTAAAAAGAGCCTAAATTATTCAACAGTTATGAGAGAAATGATTGCTTTATTGTTAAGACATACAACACAGGGTTCATTCCACCTCTTCTCCAGCCTCAAGAAATGATAGCGCTCAAAGCTTTTTTCACTTGACTCTTCTGGAAAAAGAAAATTAAAAAGGGGTAAAATTAATGATTAAATTAACATTATCCAAGCAGCATATGATTCTCACCTTATTCTAGAATAAGGTATACTGTTATGTCAAAGGCCAAAACTTCAAAAGCTGTACCTTATTTTTCCCTAAGCACAAACAAAGTAAGGCCCAGCATTTGAAAACAGAATCATCCATCTGGCCATAAGATGGGGATCAGCCACCCCACCACCACCCCGGTCAGCTGCAGAGCTCTTGTTCACAGGGCCCCTGCATTGCATAATGCCTGGACCCAATGTTCATGTTATTTCCTTGAGTTGGTCACAGCGGTGGTTCCATCTCTGACAGCTTTTCATTCATGAATTCTGCAACGGTAAGTTATTTTGAAAATTTTGGTCTTTAAGGCTCATATTGAAAGGATTTGCCATTATTTTAAACAATTTTACGCTTGTTTTTATTTTTTTTAATTTTTTATTGTTATGTTAATCACCATACATTACATCATTAGTTTTGGATGTAGTGTTCCATGATTCATTGTTTGTGCATGACACCCAGTGCTCCATGCAGAACGTGCCCTCTTTAAAACCCATCCCCCTACCCCCTCCCCTCTAGAACCCTCAGTTTGTTTTCCAGAGTCCATCGTCTCCCCCTCCGATTTCCCCGCCTTCATTCTTCTCCTCCTGCCATCTTCTTTTTTTTTTTCTTAACATATATTGCATTATTTGTTTCAGAGGTGCAGATCTGTGATTCAATAGTCTTGCACAATTCACAGCACTCGCCATAGCACATACCCTCCTCAATGTCTATCACCCAGCCACCCCATCCCTCCCACCCGCCCCACCACTCCAGCAACCCTCAGTTTGTTTCCTGAGATTAAGAATTCCTCATATCAGTGAGGTCATATGATACACGTCTTTCTCTAATTGACTTATTTCACTCAGCATAACACCCTCCAGTTCCATCCACGTCATTGCAAATGGCAAGATCTCCTTCCTTTTGATGGCTTTATGCTTGTTTTTAAAACTCTAGAAACAATATCTCATTCCTACCACATCAAAAAAAGGCCTCTTATCACTGCTTCCTTAATGCATAGATAACAGTTTTTCCACAAGATTTTACCCATTAAGCTTTAAAGAAAGAGTTCCTAGAACATGTCTCTGAGCCATCATCTGTACATGAAATCAACAGGCAAGGATACTTGGGAGGATTTGTTCTATAATTGCCCCCATGTGGAAATTCACAATGACTCTTAATGGATTAGAGGCTCTGAGAAATTCTGCATGAAATGAACTTGATTAAACATGGTTAGCCTAGTGTTTTCCAGATTTATTGAGCCACAGACCATTTTCATATGCATTGTCTCTTAAAAACATGTTTTGGGAAATATCGTTCTAGAGAATGCTACGTAAAATCGTTGGTGTAAGTGAAAAGAAGGCTTGTTAGCGTCATTTTATATATGAAGCTCTTTTTCAGCGGAGCATTATAATCTGTGCCCAAGTATGGGCTAATATTCATTAGGTAAGCCTGGGACAAGTCTGAGATTGTTTAGTTAACCGAAGTAGGATGAAATGGACTAGGCAGGAATGATGGCTCTCTTCTTGCTCTAAGATGGGAGGTTGGAGGGGGAGAATGGGACTGTGTGGCCAGTCCAGCCTGCAGAGCAAGGCGTATCAGGGGAGGTGACAGTCATTCCACACAGTACCTTCTGTCAGCACTTAATAACACTCTTAGGAGCAGGCCCCAAGTCTCTAAGAAGGGACCTATCTTGGAAGAATGAGAGCACCCACGGAAGCTGCTATGGCAGAGCCAGACATGTGGTCTGTGACGTCTGTGACCCTGAGCAGGTCCCCTCCATCATGCTGCAGTGATGCCCTCAGACCTGGAGGGTACCTGGCTTCTCTTCACTTCCCACTCTCATGTCTACGTCGCATGGACTCATTTTTGATACTATATTTCATCTCAGTAATTCCATCACAGTGCCAAAGGGATCCTTTACCTACCATCCATCCCTACCTACCCGTACCATGCCCTAAGGCACTGGTTCTCAAACTTTACTTCCAGAATATCCTGGAAGGCCTGTGAAAATCACTGCTGCCATCTCCCCAGCAGCCTTCCTGATTCAGTAGGTCCAGAGTGCGGCCCTAGAATCTGCATTTCTAGTGAGTTCCACACTTGGAAAAGCGAAGAAACAAAAATGTAGAAAGATGCATGTAATTCCCACTTATGTAACCATAGCCTAAATTTATAACCACTGTCAATCTTTTGCCATATTTTCTTTTATCCCTGTCCTGAAATATTTAAAAGGAAATTGCTTCATGGTATTTCATCCCTAAATATATTGTATTTGGGAAAGAAGGACATGTTCCTACATAACCATAAGTTTTACATCTAACAAAACTGAAAACAGCTTGCTGATATCATGTGATACTGTTATAGACTGAATGTTTGTGTCCACCCCCGCCCCCCCCCCCGCCCCGCCCAGGTTCATATGTTGAAACCCTATCCCCCACTGTGATGGTATTAGAAGGCGGGGCCTTTGGGAAATAATTAGGATGAGATGAGGTCATGAGGTTGGAGCCCTCATGAATGGGATTGGGCCCTTATAAGAGTCACAAAAGAGCTTGTTTCCTCTCTCCGCTCTGGGCCACGTGAGAATACAATGACAGGTGGAAAAAAGGGTTCTCACCAGAATCCAACCAAGCTGGCACCTTGATCTCGAACATCTAGAGAAATTTGTATATCAATTTCTAAATTTCTGTCTATAAACTTATAAATTTCCATTGTTTATAAATTTCATTTATTTTATTGTTGTAATAAATTTCTATTGTTCATAAGCCACTGGTTTATATACCAAAGTCAATAGTACTTCGTTATACCAGCCTGAACTAAGACAGATGCCCATTCTCAAAAATGTTTCCTACAGCTGTTCAAACTGGGATCCACTAAAGAATCACACATTGCAGTGGTTACTATTGTCTCTTGAATCTCTTTTAGTCCAAAGGAGAACCCAAACACATGCTTTTTTTTTTTCTTCACGACATTGACTCATTGAAAAGACATGTCCTGTAGAATGTTCTACTTTGAGTTTGTCTGATATCTGCATGATGTCATTTAATTTTTACTTTATCCCCTGTATTTCCTATAAAGTGAATGTTAGCTTCAAAGGTTTGATTAGATGCAAGTTAAACATTTTTGTTAGAATACTTCACAGGCAAGGCAATGTAGTTCACATTGTACCACAACAAGAAGCACCTAAGCTGGTTTCCTAGTATTCAATACTAAGATCAATCACCAAATAAAAGGTGACAGCTTAAGCCTTCATTTTTAAAGTTCTATTTTTCTACTTGCAGTCAGCAAGTGTCCTGTGGGTACCATGTCAGTATTCCTATTCCTCATCAATCTTTCACTTAACGGTGTTAGCAACCGTTGATGATTCTTGCTTGAAATGGTGATTTCATTAAGGATGGAAAAGTGGTGATTTTCTAGTTTTGCCATTCCTCGTACAATTTTTAGCCAACATTCTTTTGTAAAAGAAATTTTTTCATCAATCAGAATTATTTGGTTACTCTAAGATACACTTCCTACGGAAAAACCTGGCCACCGTAAGATTAAGATATGACAATGACAATGGGTACAGCTGGATTGTACTCTCTCAGACTCCCCCTCCCAGTCAGCTGGGGCTTTACTGACAAGGACCCAGACACAGAGGAAAAGAAATGACCCCGATCATCTGAAATGTTCTAGATAGAAGCTGGGTCTTTGAAACAACACAAGAACATTGATATTGACATTGGGAAATAAGCTCAGAGCTACCCTGGCAACAAGGAGAGACCAGGTGGGGATGACTGCAGATAGAAGACAGGTGGTCTTGGTTTGGTAGATGAGAAGGAGGCAAAGTCTCCTAGAAAATTCTGGGAAAACTCTGGAAAACCAACCTAACAGGCCAGTTAATAAATGAATGTGACAAGTAGAAAAATTTATTTTGCATGCGAGTCATCTTCATTTGGGGACTGTTATCTTTCCTAATTGACCAATAAATAAATTATTGTGTATCAGAGTGAGGGTATATATGTATCTATGTCAATTGGCAAATGAGAGACTAACCTTTTACTAGTTTATTGGCAAATATTTGTTAGCTCAAAAAAATATTTATTTTGTATTAGGTAACACATTCCATTTCCATGGTTAGAGATAAAATTTAAATAAGAAAGCCATACTATATAATATTATTCAAAAAAATTGCTACTTGGGTGAATTAACTTAAGAATGCTTTACTGAGTAATTCCTTAATACCAAATTCTCAAATTTTTCCACTGAAATACCTCTAATGATGGAAGAGATAAAACCTCTACTCACAGGAGGTCTGCCTGACCCCAAGATCAAATTTATTTTCCACCTCCTATTAAAATATTAACTGAGGCCACCTGGGTGGCTCAGTCGGTTAAGCATCTGACTTTAGCTCCGGTCATGATCTCAGGGTCCTGGGATTGAGCCCTGCGTCTGGCTCCCCACTCAGCAGGGAGTCTGCTTTTCCCTGTTCCTCTCCCTCTGCCCCTCCCCCTGCTCATACACACACACACACACACACTCTCTCTCTCTCTCTCAAATAAGTAAAATCATTAAAAAAATATTAACTGGAATTCTGGGCTCAACTCCGTACAGTATCATTATTTGTTTTATATTAAAAAATAGTAATAATGCCCTTCAAAACACTGAGTAGAATCAGTGCTACAGAAATACAGGGGGATTCAGGGTCCTAATCCATAAAACTGGAGGACGAGGGCACCTATCTCATAGGACTATTACAGATATCAACCGAGTTAATATTTATAAAGTCCTTGCAACTGTGATTGGCACATAGTTGGCACTCTAAAAGTATTTGTTAAAAAAAATTAAAGATTTTTTTTTTCAAGCTCATCCTATTGTTTTTATCTACCACCATACCTCCCAGAGTCTTAGTAACCCAGTTTGAGTGTGATTTTAATATTTAAGGCCGTAATTATGGTTGGAGTGAGAGAAGACGCAGAATGTGATCGTTTATTTGGGCTGAGTTAGAAAAGGAATCAAAGAACAGAGGGAAACGGATGCGAAGCCGGGACAGTGGCAGAGAGTAGTGGTGTCCAGGCAGGTTTATGGTGCAACTTTCAGCAAACGCTTCAGGGCCCCGGCCCCAGGCCGGGTGCCAGGCACTGAGGACTAGGGGAAAGTACCAACAGCTGTCAAGATGATGTACTGCAGTGTTTCCCAGACCAGTTCCATCAAAAATAAAGTGTAAGTGGCCCCAGCCTGGATGTCCACAATCAGAATCAATGGGGGTACACTTGGGGCATCAGGAGTTTTAAACACCAATTCCTTATGTAACTAGAATGTGAAAACCATTGTTGTAAGGGGATATTGCTCAAGGTTAATACCCTTTTCTCCTTACAAATACTAACTTTACAAAGAGTTTAAAAAAATATAATCTCTGCACCTTATCAAAATAGTCAGAATTGTTGGCTGGAAGAAAATGTAGTAATCATCTAGTCCAGTAATTCCTAACTCTAGTGGCATGCTATAGTAACCGGGGGAGTTAAACCAGCAAAAAAATCCACAGGCCCCACCCCAAAACAAGTAATTATCAGAAATCCTGGGGCAAAAACCTGGACATAAGTGTACTTAAAAGTCCTCTAAATATTTGTAACGTGCAGCCAGGATTAAGAATCATTAATCTGGCCCAACCTCATTGTGCAGATGTGGACACAGGACTTGGAAATTAAATGACTTGCCTAAGATGGTAGAGCTTTCTTCAAAAGGTAATTGTGTAAGATAGACCGGCTATGTTCTAGTGCAGTGTTTTTCAAAATAAAGGTAATGACCCATTAGTGAATTATGAAAGCAGTCTAGTGCATCCTGACCAGAATTTTTTAAAAAATGAAATAGAATAGAAGACATCAGAATACATATCAAGCAGTGATGGTATTATTTCGTAGTGTGTGTTCAGTGACTAGATGTTAAATGTGATTCTCATTTGGGGTTCTTGTCCAAAAAGTTGGAAAGTCCAGCTCTGGAGTTTCCTTATAATTCTAATATCTAAGGACAGAAGCTCACATTTGTGTACAGGAGGGATACCACCACCTCCTCTGCCCACCAGGTAGCCCGCAGAGAGGGTCTGCATGTCACTGAGGTCAAGAACACAGGCTTGGAGATGAAAATACCTCCAGGTAAGTTGAGTCTGTGCCCCTTATTGGTGACGAAAGCATGTGCAAGAATTTAAACGTGATAGGGCTCAGCTACCCAAACTGTAAAGTGAAACCCACCTCGCAGGATTGTTGGTTTTAAATAGCACAATCTCTATAAAGCACTTGGCATAGCGTCTGGCATATAGAAAATGGTCAGTAAATCCAAGTATCAAAAAAGGCACTCGTGAGCTATCATTTCCCGACTCTCAGAAGACATGAACTAAACATGTACTGAGATGAAGATGGTCTTTGGAGGGAAGTGTATTCTTGGGTCTGATGTTTATTTTAGAAGAACGAAAGTTTAAAAAATAGCTAAAGTGATTGCTTCAACAGGCAAAATATTAACAAGAACAATTTTCTGTTTTCACAGAACTGGAAGTTACGGCATCACAAAGATACCTGCTTACCCTGGAGACAAAACATTCCAATTCTTTTTTTTTTTTTTTTAAAGAATGCCTTGTCTTACAGATGTACAAGCCAAGTGTGTAATCAGCCACTTGATGTCATAACTTAGTTTTATTCTTAGTTTCTTTCTTTCTAGAAAGATATTAGTCAACATTGGCAGGGGAAAAAAACGTTTTGCATTCTTTCCTGGTAGCTGGATCCCAAATAAAAGGAAAAATCAGGCTGTTGGCTCAAAACCTCCCTACAGTTGCTCATGGAGCCCCCATTCCTCTTTTGCTCAGATCCTTTGCATAAGCATGGGTGTGTCTGAGGTACAGGTCTCCACTTTTAACATGCAGCTCCTCAATCAAGAAATACACTCCCCCACACTCACCCATGCCTCGGCCTCCAGTTTATAAAGAGACAACAGCTCATCTGGTCCTGAAATATAGACATGCCTGGGATATTAACATTTGTATGGCAGTTGGTAAAAAACCCGAATGTTCTTTTTCCTCTTATTCCTGTGAAAGCATATGAATGTTCTATAATGTCATGTGCATATATATATATATATATATATATACATATACACACGTGCATGTATGTGCAGTTACACACATAAAAAAGACTGCGATTATATAAGTTGGTAGACCATAAATGTAGTGGGCTAGGCATTGTGGAGGATTTAGAGATGCATAAAAACTAGCCCTGTCATCAAGATGCTTAAAATCCAGTAGAGAAGATAGCACATGAGCACAAATAACTCTAGTCCAGGAGAAAATGCAGCGAGAGCCAGAATAGACACAGTCCAGCACCACGGGAGCTCAAGGGAAGAGATTCCATGCATCCAGCAGGTGCAGGGGCCTAGAGCAGAGGAGGCATCTGGGCAGCATCCTGAGAGATGGACTGGAGTCACCTCCGCTGACGTGAGGTGGTGTGTTGTCCTAATGAGGGAGACCATAAACAAGGATCCGAAAATAGGCAGGAAAGCATGCCCGGGGAAGCAGTGAGGAAGTCACTTTGGTCAGAGCACAGGGCCTATAAGGGAAATAGAGCTCAAGAGTTTGGGGGAAAAGGTTATGTGGTAGTTTTCTCAGCTGCTGTAACAAATTGCCCCAAACGGGTGGGTTAAGATAACAAATACATTATCTTACAATTCTGGAGGAAAGAAGTCCAAAATGGGTCTCACTGGGCTCAAATGAAAGTGTCTGCAGGACTGTATTCCTTTCTGGAGGCTCTAAAGGAGAATCCATTCTCTTATCTCTTCCAGTTAAAAGTTGCTCCCATTCCTTGGCTCCTGGCTCCGTCCGTCTTCAAAACCAGTGATGGCCGACAGCCGGTTGAGTCTTTCTCCCGTCACATTAGTCCCATCACTCTGACACTACCTCTTCTGCTTCCACGTTTAAGGATCCTTGTGATGACACTGGGCCTACCCAGATAATCCAGGATAATCTCCCCATCTCAAAATCAGCCATTAGCAACCTTCATTCCTTCTGCAGCCTTAATTCCCCTTTGCCATGGAAATCTAACCTATTCCTGGGTTCTGGGAAATAGGACATGGACATCTTTGGGGGGCCATTATTCTCCTACCATAAGATTGAACCACAGATTAAAGGGCCCTGAACGTCAGGATTGTCATCCCCATTTCTCCTGTTGGAGTAGAGAACACAATGTCTGTCTTCAGATGAAAGATGGTTTCTTTAAAGCCCAAATATTTTCTTGCTTTTAGCTGGAATTACAGCAATTCAGTATAGTAGCCCAGGCTGTCTCGTACTGATTGAATGTTCCAGGTGGCAGTTATAGATGACTTTGATTAATAAAATATGGGGAAATAAATTAAATATTGATAAATGCAGTTTGGTATGTTCAGTTTTTCCAAACACAGGACCCACAGGGAGAGGAAATCATAAAGGAGGATCTCAGTACTGGAAATATTGGGAAGCACTGCCTTAAAAAATACGGCTTCCGATTATTCCAGTTGGTCCTCCCTGTAGTATAAATAGCATTCTTTCTCTACTATTGACACATCTCTAGGATGGCAGGGTGAAAAGTTTGGAAAAGATTTAAAAATATAGATTTGGCAAATGCATTTCATCTTCCAACTTGTTTATGGTTTGATCAATAATTCATCCCTCAGCATCTGTCTCTTAAAGACGATCTTGTCTGTTGTCTTTATGGATGACAAATTAGGATATTAAAAAAACAAATACCTTCTTTTTAAAGCACACAGTGTCTCAAATGAAATGCCCCAAATTTATAGCGTGTAGATAACAAAAACAAATGACTTAAAGCCGTACAACAGGAAGACAGAAGAAATATCTGATAAAACAGGAAGCACAAATGTGATAATGGAAAATCCATCTGGGTTTGGATGTGGAGCTGTTCAAATGGCCTTTATTTATTTGCTTAGCCAATTTGAAGTTTCTCCCTTTAAAAATACCACTGCAGTTAAAATGTCCTACCATGAACTACCGGAGGGTAAGATTACATAGCCAGTCGTTGCACTGAGCACCGATTCCTTTCTAGTCCAGCTGTTGGTATAGAATATATTTTCCCCAAATTCCTAGAGCTTGCCTTTTGGATCTGAATAAAGACATGGTGAAAAGGCAGCACCAACTAGTTCTGTGGAAAGCCACATCTAGGCAGGGAGAGGGCTGTCAGTCGGGCACACGGACTGTGGCCCATGGTGCAGTTTTTCGACAAGTCACAGTGAGCCCTTCTTGAGCACTTACTATGCACAGGGTTTTGTAGAATTACTGATCCTCATAGCCACTCTGTGAGCCCTGCACTAGTATTAATCTTATCCCTACACTCCTAGTAACCTTCTAAAGAAACTAAGGCTTAGAGAGGTTAATTTGCTCGCCACCTCTAGTGAGCGAGGGGTAGGCAGTCAATCCCTTGGCTATTTTTTTTTTTTAACACAAATGTAGTCATTTCACTCCCCTGCTTTGTAACATTATCTCTTTAAAACTCACAATCCTGTGGTTCTCCGTGTTGGCTCAGCATTAGAATCCCTTGCGGACCTTTGACAAAATACCATTGCCCAGAATCCACTCAGGACCACTTACAAGCAACAGTAACACCCATGATGGCAAATATTTATATTGGGCTCACAACGTGCCAAACATTTTCCTGAGGGCTACAAATATTTTCATTTAATCCTCTAAATAACTCTGTGATGAAGACATCATTAAGTATCGCCAGTTTAGAAGCGAGGAAGATGAGGCTCCAAAGGATTAACTGCTTAGCTCAAAGTCGGGTGAGAAAGCTGAGGTTCTGATCCCAGGCAGTCTGGTTTCAGAGTCTGTACTCGGAAAACAAAAATGAAACAAACTAAGCAACCACAACAAAAAGCCTTGCTGGTAACCTCTGCAGGATGCCAGAGAACCAACCCACTATTTTTTTTAAATGGCAAATAAACACATAGAAGCAGGCATTTATTCTGCCTTTATGTGTATAAACTGTACCTTAGGAAAGCCAGTGACCTCTCTTTTTAGGAGAATTTTGACTAATAAATGAATGAGTAATAAAATTAGAATATCGGGGCACCTGGGTGGCTCAGTCGTTGGGCATCTGCCTTCGGCTCGGGTCATGATCCCAGGGTCCTGGGATCGAGCCGCACATCAGGCTCCCTGCTGGGCGGAGAGCCTGCTTCTCCCTCTCCCACTCCCCCTGCTTGTGTTCCCTCTCTCGCTGTCTCTCTCTCTGTCAAATAATAAAAATAAATAAATAAATAAATAAATAATAAAATTAGAATATCATCATTTTGCAATCCTCAACAAAGTAATGAATCTAAGCCACGATCATCAATGGATGCCAATTTCTCAAGAAGAGGTGCCCAGATTCTTCTTTATAGAAGTACACGTCACCTCTTATGAAGTGTTCTTGCTAGAAAAACCAAGTCTCTCCAAGTTTCTATAACCAAATACCATTTTGGAATATATAAAACAAGAGACCAGAGGAACATGTCACATGCAGGACCTTATGGGCCACAATCAGCAAAATCCAGACCATGGGGAACTCAACAGACAAAATGCTGGATTTCTTCACATATAAGTTGGGAGAGAGAAAGAGAGATGGTGCCTATGGATTAAAAGATTCATATAAACTAATTGCAACATACGAATGTATCATGTTTGGATCCCAATTTGATCAAATACCTGTAAAAAAATATAAAATCTGGGGACATTTGAACCTTGACTAGATATTTGATGCTCTTAAAATAATTATTCATTTCTTTTTAGGGTGAGAATTGTAATTATGTTTTTAGAAAGAGAGCATACCATTCATAGACATACACTGAAATATTTATGGGTACAATGAGAAATATATAGCAATAATTACTATTTAAATAGTTATTTAAGGATGTGTATTTAAAGTAGAACTGATTTGACTCCTGGCTCTCTCCAGCACTTTTATTAACTTTCTCGATGACTTAATTGAAATCATAATTCTCATCGTCATCATTTTTTTTAAAATACCCTGTGTGTGGCAGGTTTTTAATTAGTGTTTTTTTTTTAATTAATGATAGCAATAATAGATTATGTGGGATTAGAGCACACTAAATCCTTCTCTAGAGCCCCCTGGCCAAGAGAATGCTACTCAGAAATAATTGTCAAATTACACACACTTCTGGAGAGTTGTGCTCACTGCTCAGCCATTCTTGAATTGACCTTTTATTGGCTTCTCTATCACATTTCCTCAATGGCCGTTCTGTCTTCACTCCTTTTTTTTTTTTAAGATTTTATTTATTTATTTGTGAGAGACAGAGAGAGCACAAGCAGGGGGAGGAGCTGAGGGAGAGGGAGCAGCAGGCTCCCCGCTGAGCAGGGAGCCCCATGCGGGGCTCGATCCCAGGACCCTGGGACCATGACCTGAGCCGAAGGCAGACTTAACTGACTGAGCCACCCAGGCACCCCAGTCTTCCCTACTTTTTACAATTTTTCACATCTCCTCTCAAGACATAATGCTTATTTGTTAAAAGTTCCTTATTTTCTCCTCTGTACCCTTCAAAATATCTGTGCTATTTTATGTTTCACTCATTTACTAATTCATCCATTCATTGAAAAATATTTAGTGAGCTCCTGTTCTGTGTGGAGAACAGGTGTGAGGATACCGTGGTAGAAAGACAGACACAATTCCTTCCCCGTGGATACGCAGAGACCATTTGAACATCTCTTGGTATGCTTCCCATCCTTTCCTCCTCTCTTCCTTTCGAAGACCAATGGCTCCCCTCTTCCCTAGGAACTTGGAAAATTTAGCCAGGTAGAAAATAAAAACACAAAAACAACAACAAAAAACCCCCACAGGCTTAAGAGTTGAAACAGATCTGGGCTCAAATCATGATTCTACTGCTTAGTAGAGATACAACTTTGAGCAAAGACCCTCTCTGAGCTTACGACCTGATCTGCAGAATAAGAATACCCAAATCACAGTGCTGTGGGAACATGAGGTAAATATGGCCCAAAGCTGAGTAAAACCTGTGGCACGTAGCAGACACTTGCGGACAGCATTGCCATCATCATCATCACACCATCAAGCTTCCCCACCCTCACATAGACTTTCAATTATCCTTGCTCAGTGGCTTTTTCTCCTCTATCTGCAGAAGGATGTGGCCACACCACACAGATCATGGGGGCCATATAAGAACGTTTCTTCCTAGCCCCCAGGGAACTCCCACTTCCATTGGAGAAAAGGTGTTGCCTTCCTGAACCATCATCATCAGAACCATGCCTTTTCCCATCTCTGTTTCTCTCTCAGGTATGTTTTTCCTCGCCTCTTATTCAAAGGATGAGATGCTGATGACAAATGCATACACACGGGACCTCTGAGAAAGAAGCTTTACTTTAACTGGCTCTCACTGGGCTCAGTTGTGCACACCTGGCCCTTTTTGGTTACACTGGAAGCAAAGATCAGCACATAAAGTATAGGGTCTTTACCTTTCAACTTTCCAGAAAGTATTTTCTTTTTTTTTTTTTTAAGATTTTATCTTTTTGAGAGAGAAAGAGAGAGTGGGGAGAGAGGAAGAGAGAGAATCTCAAGCAGACTCCGTGCTGAGCAGGGAACCCAGTGTGGGGCTCAATCTCAAGACCCTGAGATCATGACCTGAGCTGAAATCAAGAGCCCAACGCTTCACCGACAGAGTCACCCAGGCACCCCTTGACAAAGTATTTTCAATTGTCCTTTTATCTTCCACTCAGACTCCACCAGGAAATTCATAGAACTGCTCTTACTAACCTTACTTAGGGGTGAGAAGTCTGAGTCCCCGGTTGGTTAAGCAAGTCGTGGAACAACAGGCTGGATGGTGGTGGTGGAAAGGGTTGTGCCACTCTTTCTGGAGTCTGTTCACCAGGAGACAATTCTCTCTTCTCCAGTCATATCCCATAACAGGGAGTTTGCTGCCCACAGAAAAGAGTCTAAAGGGAGAATGACGTAAAATAAGAGGACAGAGATTAAAGCGGATGGAAGAAAAATCAGCGTTTGAGAAGTAAGAGAAAAAGGCTAAATCAGCATTTTTAGCAGCTGCCCTAGGGGTTGCTGCACCATGCTGGGCTGTCCTCTCTACCAGAGTGTTCTGATTTGTCAGCAGATCCTTTAAAACATCACTCACTCATTCATCATGGATTGCTCAGCTACTGAAAGCCCCCTACAACGGTGCTGGGCTTGTAGGCACCCAAGGAAGCCAGAGACCACACTCCAAATCATTCTCTATTGCTGGGATTTTGTGATAAATGCCAGAAGTTTCAACTAGCCCACAGGACTCCTCTGTACAACAATCACAGATGACCTCACCCATCCGGCTGGGGGCCCAGGGGCATCCTCCACAGCGGAGTTCACATCTGTGTCTCAGTTAAGTTACCTCTTGTCCTGGAATCCTGGCCCCATCGTGGGATTCAAATAGAATTGTGAAGAAAGGTGCTCTCGTGTAAGATATTCTTATCCAACTTCATTCCAAGAGCTCAAATGTGCTCCACTACATTCATGTGAATTGACCAGAGACAATGGAGGATGGAGAGACAGTCCAGGGCTTCTCTAGAAGGCAGGACTCTTTCACCTTGGGCTCACTTTTAACATACACATTGGCACAAGATCATTGGCTGAGGCTCAGATATTTCTAGAGAAAGTTTAGTATGTATATTTGAGGCCTTGATTTACATGGGAGCCGAAGAGCTTCCTAGGAAAAAGACCTGAACTGTGTATACCCAGGGAGATTAGACACACACACACACACACACGCACGCGCATGTGCGTGCGTGTGTGTGTGTGTGTGTTCAAAGCATGCCGGTGGTTCCAAAGCAGCCAGATTACAGGGAGAATGATGGGGACCACTGAGGGAAAACACTCCATGAGGGAGGAAGGTCTCTGGCCTTGGGAGCTCAGGGCACTGGTGATTTAGGAATCACGAGGAGCCTTATACTTCTTAGAGAAGTCAGTGTCACTGAAACCCAAGTACAGCAGGACTCTATTTCTAACAGCAAAAACATATGATGGGATTCCAACCTCAAAGGCAGACACTAATTTTGGTCACACCCACTGGCATTAGGAACAATATTCTAGCTCAGTGGCATCACTGCAGACCTATCAGGTGAGAGACTGAGAAATTAGGAAGTCAGCAATAAGCAGGGCTGATCCGTGGACATACGTGAGCCCGACTGGAGAGTTCCAGAAATTGCTGAGGAGGGGAATACTGTCTAATCAGCTAAATGCAGATGCCCCCGCCTTTAGCCTTTCTCAGCTATTTTAGCAGCCAAAGACAAGACAAAACAAACAAACCCCAAACCCCATAAATCCAGTTCTGAAAAGAGTTGGTGAATAATATTAAGGTTTTGGAAGAGCCTCAATAAATTGCACTCCTCTTCCCCATCTGGGTTCTGGACAAGTTGAGGAAATGAAACATAGGTAGAGCAAATGGGGGTCAACTCGGCTGCTGCTAAAGACCAGGCTGAAAGAGTAGGCTTTAGGTCTGATGGTCAAGTGGGCTGAAATTAGGCAGACTTACCCACAGGTAGGCATTTGCTGGACCAGGGCGGGCTCAGGCGGGACAGACAGTACAGAGAGGTGTTGTACTCTCTTGGAAGGTTCACTCCAAAAAGGAAGAAGCAGAGCTGAAACAAGAGGCCTAGCAATTCTTCCAAAATTATGATCAGATTACTCACTCCAGTGCCCCAGGGGTGGAAGGAATAAATGGGTAAAGAGAGACAAGGCCTGTGTCTAGGGAGATCCTCATTATAGAAACTGGGAGAGGAGAAAGTTCCTCTCTCTCCTGTATCCACCGGGGGTCTTCCAGGAAAGCAAATCCATGCGAGGACGTTGTTAACTAGAGTTACGAAACACAGGGAACTGGTTACAAAGGTGTTAGAGTGGCTGAAAGAATATTCTGGATTGGAGGAAGCATCCCAAAGACCAACAACTGGGAAGCCACTACCCGTCTTAGGGCTGGAGGGACAAATGAAGAAGCTGGTATTACCTCAGCCCAGGAGCTGGGGCCACTTGGGAGACCCTGTGCATCATAAGGAGCCTATTTGGGCACGAGCTGGAGCCACACAGGAGTCATGGCGGCTGCTGGATAGGCCTCCTGAAGCAGAGGAGAAGGGCAAGAAATACCCTGGCTTCTCCTTTCCTCCCAAACTCCAGTCTCCAGCATTTGCCTCTGATGGGCAAACCTCGTCTAGAGCCGGTGGTCAAGAGGGCCCGAGAAGCAGAGCTTGTGACTGTCAGACAGACAGAGCACAGGCAGGGGACGGATCTGAGAGCAAACAGGCAACCAGCCAGCACAACCTTTAACAAGGAAGAGTTTTAAGAACATTTTTTGTCAGTAGATTAGAGAGGAATTCATATAGGGACTCCTGGGTGGCTCAGATGGTTAAATGTCTGCCTTCAGCTCAGGTCATGATCCCAGGTCCTGGGATGGAGCCCCGCATCGGGCTCCTGGCTCAGCGGGGAGCCTGCTTCTCCCTCTCCCTTGGCCTCTCCCCCTGCTCATTCTCTCTCTCTCTCTCTCTCTCTCTCTCTCTCTGTATCTCTGTGTCTCAAATGAATAAATAAAATCTTTAAAAAATTTCATAAAAAAAGAGGAATTCATATACCTATCACGCAACAAAGCCTTTCCAAATTCTCTTTATTTCTTCAAATTTCTCTCCTGCAGCAGTGCCATGTCTCTCCCCATCTCTCCTCCCTGCTGAGCTCTCTCGCTCTATCCCCGTGGCTGTCCTCTGCTCCCCACCCCTCTCTCTGAATCCCTTCCACAAGAGCCTTGTTTAAAAGTCACAGGGACTTCAGTTGGCCCCCCCCCCCCACCTTCTCTATCAAAGATGGTGCTCCTTGGGGCCCTCTCGGTGGCCGCTCAGGCCTTTGAGGTTGGGTAAAGGGTATTCATGTGACCAACCTGGGCATCACAGAGTAGTCGAGGCAATCCAATTACCCAGCTGAGGAGGGAGGAGTCACCTGCTCAAAAAAAGGTCGTCAGCAGGAGCCCTGCTGCTTTCCTTTCCTCCTTCTTCAGTTTAGAGCGCTTGATCACTTGGTTACCCTGGTTAATGCCTAAGTCAAAATACAGCCCCTGCAGCCCCCACCTGGCCTACAGGGGTGTTTGCTTTGGATCTAACAGAACTGAAAGGACCTCTTTCTGTTTCATTTTCTTGGAACCATAGAATTTAGATATCTGTGGTTTAGCTCACGGGCTCACCTTTGGAGGGTGGTAATCACTGCTATTTCAAGGTGGATGAAAAAGATTAGAATAGTGCCTGGGACATAATAGGAATTTGAAAACTGTGTGTTGATAACACACAGCTAGATTCTCTGATTGCATTCTCTTGCTAGTGCTGCCATAACCAAGTACCACATCCTGGGTGGCTTAAACAACAGAAATTTACTTTCTCACAATTCTGGAGGCTCGAAGTCTGAGATCAAGACTTTTTTTTTTTTCTGGCCAGCGTTAGTTTCTTCTGGGGCCTTTGTTCTTCTGAGGCCTTGTTGTGTGGATGGCGGTCTTTTCCCTCTGTCTTCACGGGTTCTTCCCTCTGTAAATCTATGTCCTGATGTCCTCTTCCTATAGGGACATGACTCAGATTGGATTAAGGCTCACCCTAATATCTCCTATGTCCGAATAAGGTCACATTCTGAGGTGTAGGGGTTAAGACTTCAACATACGAAGTTTGGGGGAGGGACATAATTCAGCCCATTACAATGATTTACTCGAAGTCATATTGCATCTCATGCAATAGATCATTATTGTTATTATTTTATTATCTGAACGACAGAGGACAACACAGATATTTCCATGGTTAACTTTATTGTTGGTAGTGGCAGGACCAGGATTAGACTATGGATTTCCTGGCACCCTAATCCATCCCTGCTGGCTCTGTTAGACTGTCTTTGCGTCATGCTGGGATAACAGCATAGTTGTTAGATGATCAAGCTGTGTAGGTATACCCAGGGGTCCAAAAACCAGATCTGCTACCTATTAGCTACTTGACCTTGGACCAACTCCTTAACATCTCTTGGCTGAGTCAGTGTAATGGGATAATAGCAGTCCCTTCCCCACTAAGAGGGATGAGGATTCAATGAGATGATGTATGTTGTTAGGGAGGAAAAACTTCCCCTCTACCCTCTTCTGTTTTGTCTTTGGGGACCTGCAAATTAAACTAACAAAAGATAGATTAACAAGAGAAAAGGCACACCACTTTTATTACTATATACATGCATGGGAGGCCACAGAAAGGAGTGAAGCTCCAAGAAGCAGTTAGTCTCAGGGGCTGACATACCATTTTAACTAAGGAAAGGAGGTTTGGGCTCCAGGCAATGATAAACCATGGGAAAGTAGCTAGGAAATATATGGGAGAACTGATGGAAGATGAAGGTTATTTTGGCAAAAGGTCTGTTTATGCAGACTCATCTCAGGGCTGACTCTCCATTTCCAGAGATTAGAGTCATTCCTGCCTCCCTGGTCCAGGGGCAGAGACGGAGGGAAGTTTCATAAAGGAAAACGTATACTCCACTTTTAGACAGACAGGTGGAGGGCAGAGAACTCTTCCTGTCGATTTTCAGTTGCCTTCAATTCAAACTAACCTAATGCCAAAGTAGCCCATTTTGGGGTGGCATATTCTGATCCCTGCTTAGCACCTGGTGTGGGCAAGTCCTGGATAATCACCCATCATTACAGTCAAAGATGACCCTCCCTTGCAGCACAGCAGGGTGGCATGGGAAAGGGATGAAGCAGTTTTGTCTCTTCTCCAGTTTTTCTGCCTAGGCTTTCCTACAAACAAGATTTTCCACATTTAAAACTATCTGATCCACCCTGAAAACTCACTCAGGTCTGTCCTCACCTCTGCACCCCTTTGCCACAGTCCTGGTTCAGGTTCCTAGAGCATAGACTGCCCTCTATCTAGCTTCCTTCCACCTCAGACACCAGGAAAAAAAATGCAGAATCCTTCATGGGCTCCCCACGCCCTTACACCTTCAGAGTAAAGTTCAAGTGCACAGCCCAGCCCCACCTGCTCTGCACGTAACTTTTCAGTCTGAATCCCCTTTCCGGCCAGCTCAGCACCCACCCAATAGCTATCACCCACTCAGGGGTGCATTCTCCTGCCTCGGGGCTTTTGAGTGGGGGCTTCACGTAGTGCTCTCTCCCTTACGCAAATGTTGCCCACTCTCTGTAATATTTCTCCGCTGCCCTGCTGCCAACCCCCTTCCTGTTTTGTCTGATTAAGGTGTCCCTCTGTGTCTCCTCTGCTCTACAGAGCTGTAATTGTGCTATTTCCTCTTTGTCTCTAACTTTATTTCATAAGGTATTTGAAGAAGGGACCACATTTCACTCATCTCAGAATCCCAGTGCCCAGCACAGGCCTGGCGTAATAGAGTGGGCATTCCTTATGTGTTTATTGAATGTAGGATGCCACTTAGTCTGTGGCACAGAAACCAACAATAATTTAATAGCTTCCTCTCTTGTCTAAAGTTCACAGCTTCTGTAAAGAATATATGAGGTGAATAGCAGGGGGCAGGTAGTGATCCTACAAAAATATATGGGGGAAGGAACAGTTGTAATTGTAATGAAATAGACTTCATAAGTTTCCTCGAGGAAGATATATGTTAATTTCCCAAATGTATGAGCATCTGTGTATTTTCATGGAGAATATAGCGTCTTTTCTAACACTGAGATGCTTGAAATGGGATTATTTCCCTTCCAAATGAAAACCAATTAAATAAATTATATTTTTTCCCCTTGGTGCTTACAAAGTGTGGGAGTTGTCACCAAACATTACTAAATGTTCTAATTTAGTCATAAATGGGCTGAAAGAATGTAGCATAATTACTAAGTCCAAAGTAAGTTGTTCTAAATATTTTATCTTGTTCAGCATATGCTGCTAAAAAAAACTGCTCGAACTATAATTGTCAACATTCGATTCACAAAAAGTAAACAACAGCTGAGTATAATGGGATGATAAAGAATCTCTCCATAATTCCCAACATATGGGAAAGAGTATGTCCATTTTGAAGTGAAAGATGATCACGTTTATCAGCTGAGCTATTTTCTGTCTATAAATTCTTCCATTTGGAAAAAACATCCCCAGGAAAACTAGAGGCATTTTCCTAAGTGGACAGGAAGACATAAAAACATGTTTGATTTTGGGCAGGAGGAATTTAGACTCACTGCAGGGATAGGAGGGGGCAAAGCGAAAAACACCTCATGTTTCTGTAAGAGCAGTCATTCTAGAGTTACCAGGCATGAAATGAACAAGCATATGTGGAAAATGTCTGCGTAAATTTCTATTTATCAGTTTCAGTTTCTGTGAACACACTCGGATGGGTGGAGCCCATGATACATCTTGGCAAGATTTGGATTCATTTTAACCTGGAGGACTGAATTTCAGGGGAAGGCTCCTGAGAAGTTGCCTAAAGTATCTTTTTCTTTATCAGCTGTTTTGTGCATGTGGATTTCGAGCTCAAGGGAGACATTTAGAAACTATGTATCTTCAGAGGGAAGCACTAGAGGGGTGGGGGTGGGGGGTGGGCAGGTACTTCACAGCTGCTCTAGAAGAGAAAGATGGCGCAGGTCTCCAAAGAGCAGGGCTTGCTTCTTGGCTGAGAGAGACAAGGAGCAGAAGCCCTGCTAGGGGACAAAGGGCTCTGTGAAGAAATGCTGAGGAACAAGACTGCCCCTTTGTTTTTCCCCACGAATGAGGACAATCTAACTTAAATCCTTTCTGGAATGGGTAGCAGGGTTTGGGAGCAGGTATTGACGGAATAAATTTACAAGTCATTGAACCAATTAGTTGTGAATAAAACACATCTAAGCAGAAAGAAATGAACAAGAGGGCTGGCTTGCTGAGAACTCTCTAAGGAGGAAAGGACATGTTCTCTATGGTGCAATGTGAGGTGAAACACAGCAATCTGGAGGCAAAGAACTGCTTTCTGAACTTCCGTTTTCTGGAGATGATAATCAGGAGTATTGTGAATATGCTTTGCCACTCTAAAACCGCGTAAGTTTTACTTACCTCATTCTACCTGTATCCTTGACATGCTGTTCTTACAAATGATAGCATTATAATTAATCAGATTAATCTCACTGAATAAGAATAAAAGCTGCCTTTTCACAGAGCTCTTCGTTGTGCCAGGCAGTGTATCCGTCCACACACAGTGATTCTTTCTGTATAGAGACTCTGTTGGACTTAAAGGAGAAGGGAGGTGGGAGCCATAGAGAGAGCAAACAGGCGCACGCGCGCGTGCACACACACACACAGCTAAGCTATTTAAGGTTACTTCAAGGAACATAAAACAGAAAAATTCTAAGAAAACAAAGGCACTTCAGGGAAAAACTCAGGATGACTGGCATGAAAAATCTGTAAAGGTCATTATATGAATTCTTGATGGGTAAGATGGCATTCTCATTCCTGAGACAGAGAAAATGGCAGAAGACCTGTGTATCTGAGGGGTTTGATTGATTTCACTTCTGTCAGTATCTTTTGAAAGTCAATGTTCAACACTGACCAGGAAGAGTTGAGCAGGTGGCAAGTGTAAGACCCAGAATTGCCTTAGGCAGGAAAAAGTCACACTAAGCATGCCACACACCCAAGACAGTACAGGATGGATTGCCAAAGGGAATCCCAGAAAGGGTCTTTTGGGCGAGAAAAGAAAGAACAACAGGCGCTGAAGTAGCAGGAAGAGTCTTACTATGCTAGCTGGTAGGCATTCTAGCCCCTCTTCTTATGAGGCACACAATAATTTGTTAAATATTTGATGATGATAATGATGATGATGATGGGAAAATGTCTTAAAAATAAAAGGAAGTGAAGTAGGGAGGAAACGGTGTGTCTTAGCGCCCATCCCACATCATTTAATCATGAGATATAACTGGATTTCATTGAATGCAGCATTGTAATGACACTGGATTCATGGTATGGATCCCGAAAGCAATATCCTAGACATTCTCGTTTTTGAACAATTTTGGTCATTTGAATTCTTCCCTTTAAGATGTTTTTTCCATCCATTATCTTGTCGGATGGTACTTACCTAACAACTAAGTGTTGAGTTGAGAGATGGTAATTAGATGCCACATCCTATTCTCCTGGTTTAATTTGACCTTTTCTTGATGAGGTGTTTTCTCCCCTCGGGTACTGGCATTTGAGGCCACCTAGGCAAGCTATTTTGGGTTGTTCTTTGCAGCAGAATTTCTCATATAAAGGGCTTCAATGTGAAAAGCCAGTCATTTCATTTTTTAAGTTAACATTTCTGCTGACTTAAACAGATTCTGCCCAACTTTTAGACAAAGGCATAGAACGGATGTGTATATTATATGACAAATGACAAGTGCTTCCAGAGAAGGTAAATATAATTTAGGTTCTAGATCGCTCCCCTGTCAAACTTTTCATCACTTCACTGACAATTGTAGTGATCTCCTTGCTGATGAGATTTTTGCTCTTTCCTCAAGCTGAGATTTATACTGACTTGAGATACATATTTTGGAGGAACATTTGTTTTGTGGTAGGAAGAATGAATTATCTCTCAAGTTTTCTCATTGGATTTTTCATTAAAGATTCATCCTCATTTCATGGTCCTCAGAAAATTGTTGATGCTGTGGTTTGTATTTTTTCAAAGCAGATTTTTAAGTTGGCAGAATAATTATGCTTGCATTGGTCTTTTGTGCTTAAAAAATAATTGACTGTGCTTGTGGGATATCCATATTTTACATTGACTAATTTGATTATTGGGGATGCTCAGTTTTTTGGCCTATGGGGTTTTTGTTGTTGTTGTTGTTGTTGTTTTGCTTTTTCTCATTTTAAGAGAAGGAGGTCAGCAGGGCACAGAAAGCCACTTCTCTGAGATTATTAGAATTTGGAGCAAACAGTTTCAGAAAGAACTGTATTTATCCCTTTTCATAAATGACAATATGTAGGCTTGCAGGAGAAAGAGGTCCAAGCAGGAAAAAGAGACAGATTAGTTTCTGAGGAAGAATATGTGTTCGGGTGCTTCTCGAATTTATGATTTTAGGGTAATTTGGTACCACCATAATCACAATATTACCATGTATCTTTCTAGATGGTAATACTCATTTTAGCTCAGCCAGATTTATAGATGTTTGCCGATTCCTGTGGCATCTAGAGTCACTCATTCATAAATACTTAATGAGCCCTATGTAGGAGTCAGACACTTTGGCTCTATGCAAGGGACACTTTTATATTAAATCTTAGTTGGTCCTAGTTAAGATCTTGTAAAGAGAGTTAGGCACTACGCTTATGGTGTTTATTGCATTGTTCAAATATCCAGCATACATTTGCGATTCCTAAATAAGCAAACTCAAAATAGACTTGCTGTGATTCAATCTTTCTGTACAGCAATTTCATCCCTTTCAATGCTGTGGTACCTTCTATCTTGACAGTCCCTTTGCACATAAGAGCAGCTCAATAAATATTTGTTGATGGCAGACTGGGTATAGGTATGCAAAAGGTAGCACCACCCACCCCCACTGGCCTGCACTTGACTGTCCCATCATGGGGTTTCTTAGCATTTTCTTCTAATGAACTCTCAGTAGATAGCAAAGAAACGGGCCCAAACTCGCCCCAAATCCATGTTTACAGCTTTGACCAGACTGACTATCACTCTTTAAGTGTGCAAGCACAAAACAGTTAAACAGTAGAACCCAGGGAGATAGGAAGCAGACCACTTTAACCATAGCTGCTGCTACTGAAGGGGGGGGGGGGGTGGGCTGGCCTTTACTGTGTAAGGTAAGAAGCATCCAGAGAGAAGAAGGAAGGGTATGGACTTGTATCAAGTGCGAACCCTTGGCAGGCACCCTACCAGCTGCTTGCATGAACCGTGCTTGGGTCTCATAGCAGTCCGGAGCCATCGGCATTTCAAGGTAGAAAGGACGGGTCTCAGAAGCAGTTAAGTAGCTTGCCCAAAGTCTCACAACGCACCTTTGGTAGATTGTGGACTGCGGCTCAGGCCAATGTGCTTGGAAGACCAGGCCTTTTCCACTCTGCTCAGCTGTGTCCGTCCCACCTTCTGTAGTGAGGGGACACCTGCATGGCAAGCTGATCATTTGAGGTAGGCTCTCTCGATTTTAAGACTAAGAATCAGGTAATGAAGCATGTGCTGCATGTATTTTTTTTAGAAATGAGGAAACAGTGACCTCAGCCACGTGGCCAAGTCCCAGGGAACCCAGGCAAAGCAGGAGAATTGCGTTTCAGGAAGCGTAGGAAGCGTATCAGAATTAGGCTCAAGGAGACTGGGAGGAGAAAGTCGTGTGGATGCCAAGACCATTGTGGCAGCTCAGGCGGTGGAGTTTCCCGGGTCTTCTGGGAGGCCTCTACCATGAACGAGACCAGTGCATTCTCTGCAGGTTTGCTTCTCTGAGCTTCTCCGTTTCTCTTTCACTGTCAACCGGTTTCCCCACCTTGTACTCACCATCCTTTCTTACAGTATCTGTGGGCCCATTGATCCTGCCTCCTCTCCACTGCAACGTGCTCATGGCTTCTCTTGGCCCCCTTTCTACTTCAAGGCTCTTTCTGTTGCATATTCTATGCAAACTCTCACTGCTAACTGCCCTGTTCTCTCCAAGGTTCTCAATTCTAACTCCTGAGAGTTAGTAGAGCCAGTTTCACCTCCAGAATATCTCCAGGGCTGTTACCAGCCTATCAGTTTTGACTGTCCTTGTTTTAGGCATCCAGCTGGGTGGAGTCACCCCAGGAGAGCTCAGGAACACGCAGCGCTGAGGCACTTGAGGGCAGGGTGACTGAAATGTTGGCAGTGACTGACAAGAGTCAAAACTGATCTCCCATCAATAGCAGGTCAGCATTGGAAGGGGGAGATCCTGAAATGCGGAGACACAAGATGGTAGCTGAGCAGGGAGTGGGGGACCAGAGGCGGCACTAGGAGGAGATGAAAAGACATCCAGCGGGGAATTGAAAGTTCTTGGGAAATGAGCTGCAGACCAGGAGTCATCAATAAGACATCTGCTGGGAACAGCGGCTTCTCACAGAGGAATCACCAGAGACCTCCAGGCACACTTTTTTTCTTTCTTCTGCTTGTGAATTTCAGGAAAATGTGTACAATCTCACTGACAGCAGAGATTTTCTTACTTCCTTGGTATAGAATCTGAGAAGATGACATTCATTGTGTATTTGTCTCTCTCAAATTTATTTTTTGAAATTATTATTTTTTTAAATAACATATAACATTGTGTCCGTGTCAAGTGTAAATCATGATTTGGTATTTATATATATTACAAAATGATCACTACGATAAGTCTAGTTAAAATCCCTCACCATACATAGTTACAATTTTTTTCCTCTTGTGCTGTGAGGACATTTAAGTTTTATTCTCTTAGCAACTTTTGAATATGCAGTATAGTATTATTAACTATAGTCACCAGACTGTACATTATATCCCCGACTTATTTATTTTATAACTGGAAGTTTGTGCCTTTTGACCTTCTTAACCCAGTTTGCCCAACACCCACCCCTTACCACCGGCAACCACTAATTTGTTCTCCGTATCCATGAGCTTGGTTTATTTTTGTGGTTGTTTTTAGATTCCATGTATAAGTGAGATCATATGGTATCTTTTTCTGTCTGACTTATTTCACTTGGCATAATGCCCTCAGGGTCCATCCATTTTTTTCACAAATGGCAAGATTTCTTTTTTTTTTTTATGGTCAAATAGTATTCCATTGTACGTATATACTGCAACTTGTTGTTGTTGTTTTTTTTTTAATTTTTCTTATTATGTTATGTTAATCACCATACATTACATCATTAGTTTTGGGGGTTTTTTTGTTTTTGTTTTTGTTTTTCTGTGTATAATTTACTTGTTATGTTTTTTGGTTTTTTTTTTATAACACCCAGTGCTCCATGCAGAACGTGCCCTCTTTAACACCCATCACCAAGCTAACACATCCCCCACCCCCCTGCCCTCTAGAACCCTCAGTTTGTTTTTCAGAGTCCATCGTCTCTCATGGTTCGTCTCCCCCTCCGACTTACTCCCCTTCATTCTTCCCCTCCTGCTATCTTCTTTTTTTTTCTTAACATGTATTGCATTATTTGTTTCAGAGGTACAGATCTGTAATTCAACAGTCTTGCACAATTCACAGCGCTCACCATAGCACATACCCTCCCCAATGTCTATCACCCAGCCACCCCATCCCTCCCACCCCACCCCCACTCCAGCAACCCTCAGTTTGTTTCCTGAGATTAAGAATTCCTCATATCAGTGAGGTCGTATGATACATGTCTTTCTCTGATTGACTTATTTCACTCAGCATAACACCCTCCAGTTCCATCCACGTCGTTGCAAATGGCAAGATCTCATTCCTTTTGATGGCTGCATAATATTCCATTGTGTATATATACCACCTCTTCTTTATCCATTCATCTGTCGATGGACATCTTGGCTCTTTCCACAGTTTGGCTATTGTGGACATTGCTGCTATAAACATCGGGGTGCACATACCCCTTCGGATCCCTACATTTGTATCTTTGGGGTAAATACCCAGTGGTGCAATTGCTGGATCGAACGGTAGCTCTAATTTCAACTGTTTGAGGAACCTCCATACTGTTTTCCAGAGTGGTTGCACCAGTGTGCATTCCCACCAACAGTGTAGGAGGGTTGCCCTTTCTCCGCATCCCCACCAACATCTGTCATTTCCTGACTTGTTAATCTTAGGCATTCTGACTGGTGTGAGGTGGTATCTCATTGAGGTTTTGATTTGGATTTCCCTGATGCCGAGCGATGTTGAGCACTTTTTCATGTGCCTGTTGGCCATTTGGATGTCTTCTTTGGAAAAATGTCTGTTCATGTCTTCTGCCCATTTCTTGATTGGATTATTTGTTCTTTGGGTGTTGAGTTTGATAAGTTCTTTATAGATTTTGGATACTAGCCCTTTATCTGATATGTCATTTGCAAATATCTTCTCCCATTCTGTCGGTTGTCTTTTGGTTTTGTGGACTGTTTCTTTTGCTGTGCAAAAGCTTTTTATCTTGATGAAGTCCCAATAGTTCATTTTTGCCCTGGCTTCCCGTGCCTTTGGTGATGTTTCTAGGAAGAAGTTGCTGTGGCTGAGGTCGAAGAGGTTGCTACCTGTGTTCTCCTTTAGGATTTTGATGGACTCCTGTCTCACGTTTAGGTCTTTCAACCATTTGGAGTCTATTTTTGTGTGTGGTGTAAGGAAATGGTCCAGTTTCATTCTTCTGCATGTGGCTGTCCAATTTTCCCAACACCATTTGTTGAAGAGACCGTCTTTTTTCCATTGGACATTCTTTCCTGCTTTGTCAAAGATAAGTTGACCACAGAGTTGAGGGTCAATTTCTGGGCTCTCATTTCTGTTCCATTGATCTATGTGTCTGTTTTTGTGCCAGTACCATACTGTCTTGATGATGACAGCTTTGTAATAGAGCTGGAAGTCCGGAATTGTGATGCCGCCAGCTTTGCTTTTCTTTTTCAATATTCCTCTGGCTATTCGGGGTCTCTTCTGGTTCCATACAAATTTTAGGATTATTTGTTCCATTTCTTTGAAAAAAGTGGATGGTATTTTGATGGGGATTGCATTGAATGTGTAGATTGCTCTAGGTAGCATTGACATCTTCACAATATTTGTTCTTCTAATCCAAGAGCATGGAATATCTTTCCATTTATTTGTGTCATCTTCAGTTTCTTTCATTAATGTCTTATGCTTTTCAGTGTATAGGTTTTTTACTTTGTTCATTAAGTTTATTCCTAGGTATTTTATTCTTTTTGGTGCATTTGTAAATGGGATTTAAAAAAATTATCTCTCTGCTAGTTATTATTGTATATAAATACAACAGATTTTTGTATATTGATTTTATATCCTGCAACCTTACTGAATTCATTTATTAGTTCTAACAAGTTTTTGGTGGGGTCTTTAGAGAGCTCTGTATCATCTGCAATAGTGATAGTTTTATCTCTTCCTTTCCAATTTGGATGTTTTTTTACTTCTTTTTCTTGTTTAATTATTTGGGAGAAATTATTTTATTATATGACTAACGTACAAATGTACACTCACTATGAAAAATTCAAACAGGGGCGCCTGGGTGGCTCAGTCAGTTAAGCAGCTGCCTTCGGGTCAGGTTGTGATCCCAGGGTTCTGGGATCAAGCCCCATGTCGGGGAACCTGCTTCTCCTTCTCCCTCTGCTGCTCCCCTTGCTTGTGCTCTCTCTCTGGCTTTCCCTCTCAAATAAATAAATAAATAAAAGTTTAAAAAAAGAAAAAGAAAAAAATACAAACAGTACAGATAAAGCCAAAGTCTGCCTTGACTCTCTTTCCCAAATCCTGCTTCTTACCCAGAGGGCATTTAGGTAGCTTTCCAGATCTGTTTTTATGCATATAGAGAGTTTCATTTGATTGTTTTGTATAAATAACAGCCCTATCCAGCACTTTGCAATCTAGAACCACTTAAACCGAAGCAGATAGGTGAGATTTCTCACACCTCAGAAATACCTGCATCCAATTTCCACACACAGATACTGAATGCCATTAAAGTCTAAGTAATTGAGGAGATAATTCAAAGGGCAAAAAAATCATTTGGTTAAAATATAAAGAGGCACCTCTCTGGTGTCGCCCCTTATTCTAGAAGCATTAGACAATCTATGGCTTGGCTCCTGCTTAGTTTGGTGCTGTGAACTCTGTACACATTTACCTGATAAATAGCAGCTGAACTGAACCAGTATAAAGGTCAAGGTCAGCTGATGAAAATGAAAGTTCCCTCATCATAAACAACTATAAAAAGTCACACCAGACAATAATAGGAAAGTGAGGACCTAAACAAACAAATGAAATTTTTATTTGACAGCCCTCCCTCCCCCAACGATTATTGTTATTTCCATTCCGGCCACATCGCCTAAAACTCTTCAGGGGAGAGTTGAAACAGGAATTTAACCCTGCATGGAATCCTCACTGATTTATAATCTAAAATTGTATGAATTTAGGAAAATTAGCAAAGAAAATTCTCAATCTCAAAACTCCCTTTTCTAAAGTGCAGTTTAATTACTAATTGTATGTAGCCACTTAAATAGTCCGAATAGGACCATTAGATTTTTTAAATGATTGGCAATCAGGGCATCAATTAGCAGTATATATATGTGAACATCTGCTAACACCTATTTGCTTAATCCAAAACCATTCAAGTGCCGACGCACTTGGATTGTAAACCACAGGAAGGCAAGGATTCTATGTTCTTTTTTTTTTTTTAAGATTTTATTTATTTATTTGACAGAGAGAGAGAGAGAGAGATCACAAGTAGGCAGACAGGCAGGCAGAGGGAGAGGGAGAAGCAGGCTCCCTGCTAAGCAGGGAGCCCGATGCGGGGCTCGATGCGGGGGCTCGATCCCAGGACTCTGGGATCATGACCTGAGCCAAAGGCAAACGCTTAACCAACTGAGCCACCCAGGCGCCCCTATGTTTCTATTCCAACATCCCTCCCTTGCCCCTGTATACACAGGACACTTACTATACCTCATGCATGGGCTTGCAGTAAATGCGTATTGACTGTCAAAAACATAAACATGACAAGACCCTGGAGATACAGGAATGAACAAGACAGACGAAATACTTGTCTTCCTGGTACTAATATTGGAGTGGCCGGCGGGGACAGAAAATAACCTTAAAATTAAAATCATGTCAGAGAGTGATCAAGGAATGAAGAGAACAAACCAAGGCAAAGAGAAAGGATGAATGGAGCTGGGTGTATTTTAGTTAGGGTGGGCTGGGAGGTCCTCTCTCAGGGGGCCAGTTAGGTTGAGACATGAATGATGGGAAAGAACCTTTTAGGCTAAAATCTGTAGTACAATTGGAGAAAACAAAGAAATCCACAAAAAACAATTAGCAAATAATGAAGAGCTACAGTGTGGGAGTGATGAGCATGAGGGCATTAACAGTCAGGGAGGTGAAAGCTATATGGGGATAAAGGAGGAAAAAGTTGTCCTCGATGCTCTTTAAGATCCCTGGCTGGGTCTGAAAATCAAACTGACAAAGACAGATAAACAGAAGAAACGCACACGAATTTATTTAGTGTAAGTCTTACCTGACACGGGAGACTTCATAAGGAAACAAAGACCTGAAGGAGCAGTTAGACTTGTGTGCTTTTATGCCACATTGGTTGGAGAGTGGACAGTCATGGGGGAATATGACAGGGCAAGGAGTATCTGGTAAGTGAAGCAAACTGGGGAAACCTAGCAAGTCCTGTTTGTTAGGATTCTTCCTGGCATCCCTTTGTCTTTGGAGATAAGCATGCTCCTTTCCTCCAGGGATTGGGTGTAGCAAGGGCACCTCTCACAGGAGGACTTTATGACCTGTTTCAGGGAAGAAGGCTGAGATGGGGAGGAGGTCAGAGTGACCTTCCTGCTTCTGCCATGTTCTCAAACTCCTTCAGCTTAAAATACCCAATAGGCTAAGGTGACGTATTTTGAGGTATGAGTCCTGAATGCCATCAGTGGTCTCAGTATGTCTGAATCTGGTCTGGGTAGGATTTAGGGTGAAAGAAGAAGGAAGGGTGGAGGACTTCACAGACGAGGACAGAGGTGAGGCAAGGTAGGAGAGGGAGGCATGAGACATAAGGAACCACTCCCTGTTGGGGTCATGCAAGGACATGGCCAGTACCTGAGAGTGGATGCCTCCTTAAATTGTGTGCACTTCTTGCGTCTTCTGCCTCCCCCTCATCCCAGGGCTAAGGATGGGCATGACTTGAGCAGAGAGCAAGGAGACCTCCTGGCTGAGAAGGAAAACTGCAGGGCTGGTGCTGTAACTGCAGACTTGGCATTACGCTGAGAGGGCTTGGCACCACTAGCAAAGTCTCAGTGCTCTTCTATTGAAGGAAACAATTTCAGGGAATCTCAGCATCAGACAAAGCCACTCTGTGATCATGATGGATCAAGATAAAAACAAGACCACTTCATACTTATATCTGAACACAGACAAAACTTGAACCTTGTCCACGTCACGATACCAAACATCTCTCCCAGCTGATATGGTGGATGGCTCTTTCTTTATCAACTACACCCCTGGTTTCCTTCTAGTCTGCCCTCCCTATACCTAACATTTCTAAAGATACCAATCAGAGAATGAGCCAGCCTCCTGATACTACCCAATCTAGAGCACAGCCCTGCTTCCTTGAACACTCCCCAAAATCAGCACGTGCAAGCCTATGTCCTGTGGGTCTTTTTTAACACCCTCCCCGCCCCCCACTGAAACACCCATGGGTTGTGTAGGGGTGCTCCTGGTGGTTTTTGCTGGAGGGCACTGACATGGGTAAGAATGTGTCCCACTGGGGTGTGGAGGGGAACAAGATCAGGTGGTGGTAGGAACTGGTCGGTTTACGAGGTTGAGCATGCAGGAGGGCTCCCCAGCCTTGGAAGCTAGAGGCCATGGGAGGGGAAACTTGCTGTCAGCCCTTTAGGAACTGAGACTGGTCCAAATGGAAATTGTGGTACTGGAAAGTTGATGTGCCACATACACAGTTCATGTGGGTGTGGGGTAGGTGGCCTGGGCCGGGGGCTATTTTTCACAGATAGGAAAAAGGGGGTAGCAGCTAAGTGACTTCTTAAAATTTGCATATGGACTAAAACAGGGCTTCTGAGTCTCTTGTTTTTAATATTAGCAGTAGCTCCGCCTGGCCCCATTCCATTCTCACCCTAACCACATGTAATATTACTAAAAAAATGAAACCGTTTCTTGGCTTTTTAAAAAGGTCATTCAATATGGAAATGCCTATGGGAAATTTAGTAAATAAGACAATTCACACTGTACCCGTGAACTTAATTTTATCATTCATTAAGCCAGCAGAGAAGGGAGTGTCTCAGCTAACTGCTCGGTGCTTGGTGTTGTTTTCCCGGAAACAAAACTTCTCTGTCTGTCACGACTCTCCAAAGCTCAAGGCCAAGACGTGGCTCCACTGACAAAGCTCCAGCGTTTCAGTTGAGCTCTCATGTCGCCTTTCTGCGGGTGCCCTCCTCCACAAGCCGTGCTGACTCCCTGAGAGGCCTAGAGGAAGGGGATCGCTAAGAAAACCTGACGCCTGGTAGAAATGCATTCCAATGAATGGAATTGCTCCATATTGGACTTTTTGGCTGGAGTTTCCAAAAAGAGACTTCAAAGTAAGACAGATGTTCCAGGATTAGGTCACAGAGAAAAGTCTTCTCAGTCTTGGAAAGGACAAGACATGGGCCTATGTCTCAGACTCTGAGGAAGAAACTTCTCATCTCCTTTCCCTTTAAGTCTGTGTGGTGTCATTTCTCCCACCTGCCTTGGGTTATTGGCATGGGCATCTCCTTGCCCTTCGAGACTGTCAGATCCCAAAGGGCAGGATGCACCGCTGATATGCCTCTGTATTCTCCACAGCGAGTCTAGTGCCTGTCCCCAAGGAGGTTCTTGGTCATTGACTGGCACTGTATTTGAAATGCTCTGAAGAAAGATTTCAAAAATAGTTGGCTTTCTCTGATCGGAGTTTTGCTGGCTGGGAAGGTGATGCCAGGTAACTTCTCAGCAGGGTTTGAATTTTGAGTGCTAGGGAAAGAGCAACCTGATTCGAAGAGGGACACATTTCACTAGGATACACTCTGTTATCTTTGTTTTACATTTAAATGAAACATTTGGGGGCTACATAAAATTTGGATGACACATTAAGGGCAATTTCCACAGCATGATTCAAGTTGCTGATTAGAGATCTGAGGCCTCCTGGAGAATGCTGTTAGTGCTGCTGATTGGTTAAGGGCTGTTTCCCAATGCGGGGTGGGCTCATTTTCCCTTGGAGAACTGAAGAGCAGTGCCTTTCAGGCACAGCCAAAGCGAACTCTCTCTTCAAAAAGTCTGCACCCCTGAGCTGAAGCTCTTGAGCTCTCTTCCTAACTACACAGGAAGCAAAGAAATGTCAGCTGCACTGTGGGGTGAAGAATTAACCACCCTCTGAAGAGGTCTGACCTTTGTTCCTGGCTGCTAGTGGGTGACCTCTGGTGTGAGTCTTCTGGGAGCAGTGATTTAGATGGGGGGTTGGCCACCCCAGAAAGACTGACAACATGACTTGGGGCCAAGGCTTTGGGTCTTCTAGTATCAGTGGCCTGGAGACTGAGGTCAATAACGTGCTATCAGTCAGTCAGTCTCTCATGCCTGTGTAATGGAACCCCAAGAAAAATCGAACGCTGAAGATGAGGTGAGCTTCACTGGTTGGCAAGACCCTGTGCGAACTGTCACACATTGATGTCATACAGCACGTCTCCTCTTGCTGGGTGAAAGCCCCCAATGCGGGGTGGGCTCATTTTCCCTTGGAGAACTGCAGCGCCTTTCAGGCACAGCCAAAGAAGCTGTGTATTTGGAACCCTCCTGGACTCTGTCCTCTGTGTCTTTTCCTTTGGCTGACCTTTATCTCTATCTTTCCCCTGTAATAAAGCATAACTGTGGGTAAACCAGCTTTCAGTGAGTCCCGTGAGTCTTTCTAGAAAACACCAAACCAGATGGTGATTTGGGGACCCATTGAACTTACATTGGTGTCAGAAGTGAGGACAGTCTTGGGCACTGTGCCCTCTACCTTTGCAATTGGCCCTAAAGCTCTCACATGCACCCTCTCAGTAAAACCAGAAGCCAGGCCCTGGGAATAAGGAATTAGTTTGCTCCCAGGGAAGAGTCTATACTGAGATTGGGAGTATTCCCGTTTAGAGTGCTGGTGGTGGAGGATAAGGGACAATGTGCTCCCTATCCCCCAGCAAACCTGACAGGAATCTATCAACAGTAGGTTTACCAGCTAACTAGAAATATTAAGGGAACACGCTTAGATAGATTTTAAGGCACCTGTGCATGTGGAAAGCACGGGGTAGAAGAAAGCGCAGTGAACTTGAAAACACCAGACCAAGTCTCTAGCTCAGGCTCGAACTCTAGAAACCTCTGTTAGTCTATATAACTTAGTCTCCTGGGCTTCAGTTTTCCCATCTTAAAGTGGGAATGATGGTCCCTGGCCTGAACACTTCAAAAGTTTATTTGAATGAACAAATGAAATAATGTGTGTTAAAAGTTTAGAAACCTGTGGGGGTGCCTGGGTGGTTCATTTGGTTAAGTGTCTGACTCTTGATTTTGGCTCAGGTCATGATCCCCGGGTTTTGAGAATGAGCCCCACATCAGGCTCCATGCTCAGTAAGGAGTCTGTTTGAGATTCTCTTTCCCTCTGCCCCTCCCCACTCCCGCTCTTAAATAAATAAATAAATAAATAAATAAATAAATAAATAAATAAATCTTTTTAAAAAAGTTTAGAAAACTGTGATGTTATATTTCTAGAAACAGGCAATATTAATATTGTCATACTCCCAGCCATTTTATAGATGAGACCCAGAGGGCAGAAGTGACATATATTGCAAGTCAATAAAACTGGGACTCCTTATCCCCTAACTAGCATGCTGGTGATTTTTTAATAAAAGTTCACTGTATGGGAGTATTCTCTTGTCCAGGAGGCAGGCTTTCGATGACCTCCACCGTTTAGAATAAGCAGGGAAGTGTCGGAACACCGAACAGCTGTCAGGAACACCACTTTCCAATGGAAGCTTCCAACCATACAACCTGGAAGGTAATCTAAAATTAAGTGTACCAATTTAATGGTTTATTATTTATTCTATTGAGAACTACAGAATAGGTGAGGTAGAGCAGCTAGAGTCCAGTAAGCAGATGTGAGAGAAAACACCATCAGTGGCATCAATTTCAAGCAGGGACGAAATAGCCCATAATTTGTTAGCATTGCCAGTCTCCGTAATGATGTGCCTGAGTCATTAAAAGAGGTTTAAATGATGTTCCATTTGCCCTAAGAGATGGCAAAGAAAGGAAATAAAAAATGTAATTATTAAAAAGACAGAGACGAGGTTATCATTTTGTGTAGATGATGTCATTACATAGAGAGAAAGCTTCAGAGAATCAACTGAAAAACTTTTACAATAATACATTCATTAACCTCAGTTTCCTCAAAGTTATTGTGAAGATTAGCACTTGCACATGGCCTGGAACATGGGAGGTCCTTGGCAAGTGGCAGAGAATAAATACAAGCCTCATGTACAAAAGTCTAGAGCTTTCCAGCAGACCAGAAACTTACTAATTAAAAATTATAATGGAGAAAAAAGGGATCACATTTGAAATAACACTAACAAGCCCCAAAGCCAAATTCCCAAGGAAGAAAAAGAAATCTGAGGCCCCTGTATGAGGGAAATTATAAAATTACAGAGAGAGAAAAAATGATTTCCATCAATGAAAAGATATGTTAAGATACTGAATGGCAAACAGAATAATGTGTAGTTTCCATATGAACTTATATACTTAGAATTATTCTAGGCCAAATCTCTAGTTTACAGTTTTTGGAACTTGGCAAAATCTCTTAAAATTTCATCTGGAGTCACAACAAGCAAGTACACTGAAGAATATTTGTGAAAGGAAAGAGAGGGGAGGGATGGTCCTAACATACAGAATACATAATGTAATGTAGGGGAGGAAAACCTTTCCTCTACCTTCTTAGGTTCTGCACCTGGGTCTGAGAATTAAGTTGCCATAAGACAAGTGAACAGGAGAAAAACATGCATATTTTATTTACTATTTTTATGTGCACATGGGAGTCTGAAGGGAAATGAAGACCCAAAGAAGCATTTAGGACTGACAATGTACATACTTCTTAAAGAAACAATATATTTGTGGAGAACTGACAAGACAGTTAACCATGGGAAAGTGACTAGGAAATGTAAAGGGAAAACTAAGAGGATGAGGGTCCCTTTAGATGGTTTGCTTGTACAGATCCATTTTGAGGTTGACTTCTAGTCTCCTGTGATAAGAATGTTCCTCCCTAATTCAAAGAGATACATGCACCCTTTGTTTATAGAAGCATTGTTTACACTAGCCAAACTATAGAAGTAGCCCAAGCGTACATCAATAGAAGAATGGATAAGGAAGAAGTGGTGTGTATACACAATGGAATATTATTTAGCCACAAAAAAGAATGAAATCTTGCCATTTGCAACAATGTGGATGGACCTAGAGTATATTATGCTAAGCAAAGTAAATCAGAGAAAGAGAAATACCATGTGATTTCACCCACACGTGGAATTTAAGAAACAAAACAAACAAGCCAAGGAAAAAAAAAGAGAGAGAGAGAGAGACAAGCCAAGAAACGACCTCTTAACTATAGAGAACAAACTGTTGGTTACCAGAGGGGAGGTGGGTGGCAGGGAATGGGTGAAATAGGGGATGGGGCTGAAGGAGGGCACTTGTGATGAGCACCAGGTGGTGTATGGAGGTGTTGAATCACTGCATCGTACACCTGAAACTAATAACACTGTGTGTTAACTATACTACTGGAATTAATTGAAT
Organism: Zalophus californianus; assembly: GCF_009762305.2. NCBI lineage: Eukaryota > Metazoa > Chordata > Mammalia > Carnivora > Otariidae > Zalophus > Zalophus californianus. The sequence goes on along the minus strand of NC_045603.1, from coordinate 66,133,608 downwards.
TTAAATAAAAATAAATAATACATTAATAAATAAATAAATAAGCCATGTAGATATTTGTTCTGACATGTCAGAAACTGAACTAATCTTCTCCATCCCTCCTCTAGCCATACTCTTCCTCATGTCAGTGGATAACAGCTCTACCTTTCCACTGGGAATCCTGCTTTCAGCGTGCATCCGAAGTCTGACTGCTTGTTACCCCTTCCACTGTTACACTGTGGTCCAAACACCATTACACCCCACCAGGATTACTGTAATAGCCTCTGAACAGGTCATCCTGCCTCTATCCTTGTGTCCTACAGTCTGTCTTCTGTACAGCAGCCAGAGCGGTCCTGTCAAAACCCAAGTAGACCATGAACCTTCCGATGGCTCCCATCTTATCCAGAGTGGATGGCAGAGTCCTTCCGATGCCACACAAGATCCCCCTTCCATCTCTGACTGCTGTCCCACTTTGCCCCCTCTGCTCCAGCCATCGTGGACTCCGTGCTGCTCCTTCAACACGGCAGCCACCCAGAATGGCTGAGTGTACGGGGTGTAGATGCACCATATCTACACATCATCTACACCCAGAGCCTCTGCCCTTGCCATTTCCTTCACCTGGAATGTTATTCCTCCAAATCTCTACATGGTTTACTCATTCCCTTCTGTTAAGCATCTTCTTCAAATGCCAACTCTTCAGATGAGTTCTGCTCTGATCACCTTGTTTATCATTGCCAGAAGTCCCCACCTCCCAGCCCCTGTCCTGGCACGACTGACCTTCATAGACTGCTCTAGTTTTCCCCCATGGCCCTTACTACTTTCTAATATATCATACAACAACATACTTATTAATTTTGCTTGTTGTCTCCTTCCTGTATAGACAAGCTCCACGAGGGCAGGAAATGGTGTCTGCTTTGTTTTCTAATATAAACCTAAAATAGTGTTTTACAGATGCTCCATATTTATTAAGTAAATGAATGAGACTAATTGGGGGAGTGAGAAATAGATGAGGAACTACTTTCTAGGCCTCGAAAAGATGAACAGGAATCATCAAGAAGGGAATTTTACTTTTTTACGACCTATGCATTTAAACGTTTATCATGAATAAAACCCAGAGATAGGCTACTACTCATATACTTTAGAAAACGCCCAGGTCTCTCCCGAAGTAAGAACTTTTTTAAATTTTAGAGTAGATGAGTACTCATAATAAAAATCCAAAATTCAAGTCTTAAGTCACTTTTTCCAATTCTGGAAAAAACGATTTGAGGTTATTATATGCACTTTTGCTGAAGCCTGCCTACATGGCTTTATGTTTTCTCCATAGTACTGATTAAAGTGTGGATTTTGTTATGGGAGTTTTACTCATTTTAGATTTCTATCCATGCTTGTTTTTTTTTTTTAATTTCTATTAGCCCCTTGTTCCAAATTTTTATTTTCAGCACTATTTTAAGCAAGTGAAATCTAAAAAATTAGGAAAGACATTTTGAGCCATCACTGGAACTTAAAATAAGATTTTTTTAAATGCACATGGAATTATCTTAATGATATTAAATGGCTTTGCTATAAATAATCTTCTAAGGATCTTATATAAAAAGGTTGTAGGTAATTAAGGCCAATTTTTGACATTGTTTTTCAATCAGAAGGGTTTGGAATGAAGCTGAGAACAGTATAAGGAGACTGCTGGTTAATGCCCCTGTGTTCTGCCCAGTGCAGGGGGCGGGGGTCACACCCTGGGAGCTGTCCCACTCCCCCGTACCGCCCCCAACCCCTCCACCCCCGCTCACTTAGCAGCCGAGAAAACCATAACTAAGTTAAGCAAGTTCCAGGCCTAGGGGTTAAAACCACGATTTTGGTTTGATTGCCATAAAAGCTCAAGAGGGCAATTCTTTATTTCAACTATTTATTAACTGTTAGTGTTCATATTAAAAGCATAGGGAGTTATGAGGAATAAGGTGTTAAATTATTCTTTTCTAAAGAAGCTAACATTTAAAATTTCTGAAAATATTCATTTCGTCTATAACATTTTACTGGGAAATATATGCAAATATAGAAAGCACATAAAACAAATATACAACTTAACAGATTGTTGTAGTGTAAACACCATGAAACCACCATTAGGTCAAGAAATAGACTGTTGCCAGGACCCAGAAGACGCCTTACTCTCTTCTTCCCTTCCCAGCGGTTACCACTAGCTTGGCTTGAAGAATAATTCTTTGCTTTGCATTAGAGTTTCACCACCTAAGTACACACCCCTAAAAATTACATTTGTCTTGTTAGTGATCTTAGAAAAACTTTCAGTCCTTCCCCATTCAGTATGATGTTAGCCATGGGTTTTTATGGACACCCTTTATCAGTTTGAGGAAGTTTCCTTCTAGTCCTGCTTTGCTAAAAAATATTTTTTTATCATGCATAGATGTTGAGGTTTGTCAATTGATACTGACCATGTGTTTTTCACCTGGGTCGTAAGTTACATCCAAAGTCACAGGGGAGTTGGGGAGCAGGAGGAAAAATGATTTTTTAAAACATTTACATGTTCGAAGTGTTAGTTCTTTGCCACCACAAACTATTCCTCTGCCATCAATCCAAAACTATCAAGAATCATTTATCGCAAATTGATTGGTCAACATTGTCAAAGCTGCCTTCTCTTACGGACCTCAAAACAGTTCCGAGTCCAGAAAACCCCGCAGTGTCTGCTCTGTACCGAGTGCTTCCTGCGGCCAGGAAGTGAGACCACATAATTATAGCCTCATTTTATGATGCCGCATCATTCGTTCTGTTTAGTTCAACATGAGGACGTCAGCAGCTTATTTAGAATTTTCCATTTGACATGCTCTCTTTTTGGGAAAGAGTTGTTCTAAAGAGTTGTAAATAATGACAAGCCTGAGCTTTTTATGTTTGAATTGGGCACAATGATTTCCACCTTATTCCCCAAACTTCCCGTCTTTTCTTCTGTTTGACATACACAAGCTATTTATACCTGTACCTGGCTCCCATCTGAAATCAGTGACACAGGCTTATGAATGGTGTTTGAGTATCACGTTATATGCTGTGTTTAAAACACAGCAACAGTCTGAAAAAAAATATGGTGAATTGTGTTGATTGATTCTGAATATTGAACCAGCTTTGCATTCCTGAGATAAATCCCAGTTGGTCTTGGTGTGTTATTCTTTTAAAATAATGCTGGATTTAACTTGTTAACTTTGTTTTCAGGATTTTATATCTATGTTTATAAGGGATACTGGTCTGCTGTTTTGTTTTGTTGTATTATCATTGTCTGATTTTGGTATCAGTGTGATATGGGCCTCAAAAAATGAATTAAAAAGTGTTTTCTCCTTTTTTACTGGCTAGAAAAGATTATGTAGAATGGTGTTATTTCTTCTTTAATTGTTTGGTAAAAGTCTCCAGTGAAAGCATCGAGGCCTGGAGACTTTTTTTTCCAGAGGTTCTTAAACTGTACATTTAATTTCTTTAATAATTATAAGATAATATATGTTTCTTCTTGACTGAGTTTTGGTATTTTGTATTCTTCAAGGAATTAGTCTATTTTATTTAAACTGTTGAATATCTATAGTAAAGTGTTCCTGGTATTCTCTTATTGACCTTTTTATGAAAAGGAAGATCACCCTCTAACTCAGTTCAACAAAGACACATTGACTACCTGCTATGTTGCTATAATTAAAAAAGCCACAAGCACTTTACTAATGATAGTAGTAGTTTATGGTCACGGAAATGCTACGTGCTGGCCTAGGATTATCAGTTCAGATTTCCACATTGGCAGGATTCTAAGGCTTGGAAAGAAAGTCAGAATCCTCCCTCATCCAGCTTCATTCCGTGTTCGGGAATCTTCTGCACAGGAAAAGGCCTTTCTAAATAGTTGGGTTGGAGGGAGCTCAGAAATGAGAACTGGGCATGCTCTGGAAGGCACATCATCATCCTTGAATTCTGGATTCAAGAAGCTGGTATGGAAGGGTGACGACCTTGAGGAACACGGCAACAGGGTGGGGGGGGGCACTGTGCAGCTCCCTTTTCCCGTTTGTCTTTCAAAAAAGTTTACTTTTCCCTTCTTTTGCCCAGAGAAAAAAGAAGTTGGCATACAACCCTGTTGGCAAACAACAGGATTCAGAAACTGCTACTCCAAAATGTGGTACCTTGGCATATTGAATATTTTAAGCTGAAGGAATTTGAGAAACAACAGGTACAGGAAGGGCCCTCTGACCCCCCTTTGCCCCTGAAGCAGGTTGTGAGAGGTCCCCTCCCTATACTTGGAGGAAAGGAACACCCTCATCTCCAAAGATGGAGGGAATCCAAATGAACAGACTTTGCTAATTTCTCCCAGTTTACTGCCCTTACCTCATCTTCTTTGTCCTATTACATTTTTCCATTACTTACTCCTCTTCACTAAATCTAGTATAAAAAATGCCCAGGCTTAACCTTTTCTTCGGGTCTTCATTTCCTTAGGAAGCCTCTCGTGTCACGTAAAACTTACATTAAACACATTTGTATGATTTTCTTCTATTTTTCTGTCTTTGTCAGTTTAATCTTCAGGCACAGCCAGGGACCCTAAGAGGGTCAAGGAAAAGTTTTTCCTTCCCAAAAGTATTTAAAAGGAATTTGAATTGTAGTTTTTGAAAAATTCTTCAGTGCAAGGCCATTTGGATTGGTGAATTTCTACCTTAGGAGCTTTACTAGCTCCTGAGGGCAATTCCTATTTCAGCATTGTGCAATAATTGATGTCCAGGTCAATGAACCAAAGTCAGTGAGAAAATACTAAGAATTAGGAATATTGTCCAAATGGCCAACTAAATAAAATATTATATATATGCCTGTGTCTTCATAAATAATAGATATAATAACATAAAAATATTTTTAAAGTTTTTATGTTTCAGGGTTTGGTTTTAGTAATTTGGGAATTTTACTTATGTGGTATGTATTCTTCATTTACTTATGGTTACATATAAATAAGATTTTGTTGTAGGGAGAAAAATTATTTCTATTGGTAGTAAAAAAAAGACGTGTTTACTTTAAAAATATTAATATTATCATTTAAATTTTATGATGCATGCTTTTCTTAAATAATAATTCACATTTTCCTGAATCTTAATATATCATGAAATTTAAAACCAAATGTATTCTGAAACGCTCTATATTGAATAAACTTATTTTAAGTTCACATAGACTAAGCATTATAACAGATGCATGTATGTTAGATGAATCCTAGGAAACTAACAATGATTCTTAAAGTTGACTGATTTTCCCTCATTCTTAAATGCTTTTTCCCTCTGATAAAACTTGCTCAGTAATTTTCTCTCAGTTGTAACACAAATGGCTACCATTTATTGAATACTGGCTACATGCCCAACACCGCACCCTAGTTGACATACATTTTCTCATTGAATCCTCACTACAGACCTACAGATTGAGCTCTCTGTTGTCTTTGCTTACTGAATGAGAAGACAGAAATTTAGAAATGTTCAGGAGCTTGCCTCAGACCTCACAGGTCCCTGGCACATAAGGATTCAAACCCAGGTCTGTTGGAAGCCAAGACTCCTAGTAAATGACTGGGAGGCAGAAATAAATAGGGAATGTAAGGGAGATGTCATTCGAGATCTCCTGGGATGAATTCTGACTCTTACATTTATTCCTTCCATCCCCACCTTTCCTGCTTGATTTACATAAGGGAGTATTTCTTCAGGCAAAGAACGCTTTCTTCTGACCTGTGAAAGAGAAAAAGAATGGAAAGACAACTCATGTTTTCCTTCAGGTTAGCAGATATTATCCAATGACCTTTGTCAGTAATTTCAACAAATGATGTCATGGTAGCCTGGTCTGCTATGTGGCACACACTCCGATATGTCCATCTGGTATGACCAGAGAACAACGTCTTCCTTTCTACTCTCTGAGGTGATTCCTGTCTTGTGTGGGTGCTGGTGTCACATACACACACACACACAATGGGTATCTTTGACATTGTCATTTTATAGATATACTGTATTTTCCAGATGCTAATGTTAGATGTGGAAATAATGATCTTCAGCTTCATTGCCTGCCCCCCCAGAACTGAACCCTATAATATTGCTCATCATATTTGCAAATGAAGGTTATCTTAATACTGTTTAGCTTGGTTAAAACGTTATCACCATGGGTGGTTACATACCTCCTGTCATTCTGATGAGAAGCGTGCTTATCTGATTGCGCTCACCAAGTCCTCCTCCTGAAGGGGAGACTGTGGGGTGGCGGGGGTCGGGGGGGAAGGAGGCGCTGGAAAGCAATGGATGGGGCATGAAGGAAGAGGACCACAGGATCTGGAGCACTCAGCTGAAGACTGTCTCCACTCCCCTGACCACTTAACATCAACAGCAAAAACAAAGAGTAGTCTGTATCACAGTGCTTTATGGATTACAAAGCGCTTTCACAAATATTACCTTATTTAATTTAATAAGCACAATGGCCCATGAGATAGGCTTTATTATTCTCAATTTCTCTGCTGGAAAACTGAGTTCTCTTGAGCGGGAACTATTTAATTCAAACAAAATTTTCCAATAGGAAATCCAGTGTAATCTCACCAGGCCAGAGCTCGTGTCACCTAGTGTAAAGGAATGTGGTAGAAACAGATACTACATGCCTCCAACGGTCATGTGTTCCTCCCCCACCTCCCAACTTGCTGCTCCTCTCACCTCATCAGCTCTTGTAACCCCTTCACTTCTTCTGCTTCAGCCACCTGGTTTCTTGCCATTCCTTGAACACACCAGCCACATTCTGACCTCAGAGCCTTTGCACTTGCTGGAGTCCTCTTCCCCAGAGAGTGGCGTGGCTCGTTCTCTCTCTTTCCCCAGCTCTCTGCTCAAATGGTACCTCATCAGAGACATCGTCCCTGGAAGCCCATACATAATAGTGGACCTCATGACTCCCTATCTCCTTTACCACTGTGCACTTGGCGGGGGGGGCGGGGGGGCTTGGAGTGTGCCCTGGGCACAGACCAATGGTAAAACTGCCTTGTGCTCACTCTCTATAATCTCAGCAAAAATTACCCCAGACCCTGCATGTGGCAAAATACCAGACTATTTGACATTCTTATCCTTTCCATTACTGTAACTCTTTCTTAGACCTACAGGCTCAGTGATGAATGTTCTACTACTGGTCCCTTCTCTTAAGAAAGTGAGCTACCCTAGCAAGACCCTGTGGGATACATGGATCTATATTTCATATCAAGAAGACTCTGAGAGAGTTTTATGTATTCCTATACATGGAAGACATGTTATCATTGAAGTGCTCTCCTGTGGTGGTGTACAGTGATGGAGGGCTTGGCTGAAACCCTGTTGCTAAATTCAAATCCCAGTTCTATCACTGACTAGCTGTGTAGTTTGGGGCACAACACCTAACATCTCTCGGCCTGTTTCTTCATCTGTAAAATGAGGAGAGTCATAGTCCCCACATCACAGAGGTGTTATGAAGAATAGAAGTACCTGGTTATACTTAGTGCCCAGTAAATGGTTAATATTATTATCACAGTGTACCTTATATTACAATTATTTGACTGGGTTTTTTTTTTTTCTGCAGTTTACAAACTTTTTCAAAGCAAGGATATGTCTTACTTATTTTTCTGCCCTTCTTACCCATCAGAGAGGAAAGTGGATGGCGTATGGTAATATACTAAATCTTTAGCATATGTTTGATGTTGGATTGAATAATCTGCTTTATTTTATTGCTTATAAATTCTTTTTTTTCTCTTTTTGAAATGTAAGCTCTATACCCAACGTGGGGCTCGAGCTCACAACCCTGAGATCAAGAGTCTCATGCTCTACGAACCGAGCCAGCCAGGCACCCTGATTGTCTAATAAATTCTTGATTAGGTTAGAAGGATGGTTGTTGAAAAAAAACATTTTGGGACTGAAATCATATTTATCTACCTAGAATAATGACATTTTGCAAAAATCTATTATATGTATATGGGAAAAAAGCCATCAAAATGTTAACAATAGTAGAATTGTCTATTTTCTAGATTTTCTGCACTTGAATGTATAACTTTTTTTTTTAAGATTTACATATTTATTTTTAGAGAGAGAGAAGGGAGAGGGGCAGAGGGAGAGAATTTTCAAGCAGACTCCTTGCTGAGTGTGGAGCTGGACTCCGGGCTCAATATTACAACCCATGAGATCAAGATCTGAACCGAAACCAAGAGTTGGATGCTTAACCAGGCACACCAACCTGTATAACTTTTATAGTTAGGAAAAGAGTTAATCTTTTTTAAAAAGTCTACTTGGAGAGAGAGCAAAGATTACAGTAGAAAAAAAAAGAAATGAGATGTATATTAGTAAGTATGGTTTCCCAATAATTTTGTTGTTCATTATGCCTTCCAAAAAACACAGTGACCTAATAAAATTGAGTTTGAAAGTTCTCACTAAGTCAATATATCCTGATAAATCTATAAGAAGGAATGGAGGCACAATCTTTGATGTAGAAAGTACATATCCAATGATCATCTGAGCAAGAAACACCGTCTTTCATAAAATAAACAAAGGTAGCTGTTTCTATCAGACTGACTATAAGAAGATTATCATACTTAGAATGGAAATTCCAGGAACCTGAATTCTAATTAACATGGAAATGAAATCCACAAAATAAATATGTATTCAAAGTTTATGCAGTCCCAGAGTACAATGAAGACAGATGCAGATTGATCTAATCTGGTTGCATTAGGAACATGAGTGTATGTTGGGGAACATCGCGTGGAAAGTTGACATTTAATCCAATTAGGAAGGGCAAAGTAAAAATGATGAAAGCAATTTCCTTTGTCCAATTAAATTAGGCATCCAAATAACAAGCTGCTCTTTGACCTTCCTGGGAAGGGTCAGGATGGCTTCTAATGGTCATTAAGTAAATAGCCGGCCTACTCTTGCAGTTGCTTATAAGTGGGACTTGGGAAAATATATTTAGACTAAGAATCGGCAAGAATTTCTCTAATGTATTCTTATTGTTTCTATTTATCAGTTTTTAATTTGGAGAAACAGAAGGACTGGTAAGACTATCAGACCAAACCGAATATGGGGTCTATTAAACAAAATTAAGAGGTCACTTTCTGCTTCTTGCTAATTTGTGTTGCAGCTGCAAAAGAAAGGATTTTTTAAAAAATTGCTTGTTTGAGTGCTTCTCCAAGGTCTGACTTGAAATAGCTGAGGAACATTGTTGGCATTTGTAAAGATACATGATTTCTTAATTAAATTGGTGGCTTACAAAACTAAAGTTTAAGGACCTTCTTGATTCTGCCCTCGGTTATAATTCCCAAATCCTATTACATACAGCAACGGACATGCTGCCATTTCATCCAACAGCCTACATTGCAAGTGCATAGAAGTTAAATCAAATCTCTTTTCTTGCCCATGAAATTCCAAGTTTCCATGATAAAAGTAGATTATAAACACTGAATTAATGGGATAGATCTTAAGGCTATTTCTCCCTGATTCACACATCATTTTTGCTCACATCTGCTCATTCAGATTCAACAGACATTTACTAAGCATTTGTGTACTGAGCCCCATGTTGAAGATTCCGTGGAATCTGCCATTACTTGGCCTTATGGTTAAAGGAGGTCTGAAGACATACCTTGAATTAGGTGTTTTGACTCAAAATCATGAATCCTTCAAAATACCAGAAAATTATTATCCTGGTGTGTAGCTTAAGTAATACATAAAATATTTGGAATCCAATTTTAATATTATTTTCACCATTATTATAGAAGTAATGTGCATACATACAGGATTTTAAAAATTAAAAAAAAAAAACAGAATGGTAAAAATGAAAAATAAAATTTGCCCACCCCTCTCTTTCCCTACTTTCCATTCCCTCTCCCCACACTGAATTCTGGTACATTGTAAAAATAATCATAATACTGTGTAGTTCTTCCAAACAAGAGATAGGGTTTCCTTAAATCTGGAATGGCCTGGAGACTTACACTGATGAAAGAAATGTAAGAAGACACAATAAATGAAAACGTATCCCATGATCATGGATTGGAAGAATTAATATTGTTAAAAATGTCAGCACTACTGAAAGCCGTCTATAGATTCAAGGCAATCCCTATGAAGATTCCAATGGCATTTTTTCCACAGAAACAGGAAAAATGCTCCTAAAATTTATATGGAATCACAAAAGACCACAAATAGCTACAGAAATCCTGACAAAGAAGGGCAAAGCCGGAGACATTACACTTCCTGATTTCAAGCTATACTATAAAGCTGCAGTAATTAAAACAGTATGGTACTAGCATAAAAACAAATAGATTGATTGGACAGCATTGAAAGCTCAGAAAGCATATACAGTAAACAAATATTTGAAAAGAGAGCAAAAAATACCAAATGGAGAAAAGATAGTCTCTTTAATAAATGGTGCAGGGGAAACTAGATATTCACATGTAACAGAATGAAACCAGTCCCCTATCTTACACTGCTTACAAACATTAAGTCAAAATAAATTACAGACCTTGAAACTCCTAGAAGAAAACAGGAAGAAAACTCTTTGACATGGGTCTTGGTAGTGATTTTTTGGAAATCACACCTAATGCACAAGCAACAAAATAAAAAATAAACAACTGAGACTGCATCAAACTAAAAAGTTTCTGCACAGCAGAAGAAACTATCAACAAAGTGAAAAAATAACCTACGTAATGGGAAAAATATTTGTAAACCACATTTCTGATAAGAGGATGATATCCAAAACACATAAAGAACTCCTATAACTCAATATCAAAAAATACAAATAATCCAACAAAAAAAAGGTCAAAGGATCTAAATAGACATTTTTCCAAAGAAAAAGTACAAAAGGCCAATAAGCACCTGAAAAGATGCTCAATATCACTAGTCATGAGGGAAATGCAAATTAAAGTCACAGGGAGATATCACCTCATGCCTGATAGAATGGCTATCATCAAAAAGACAAGCGATAACAAATGCTGGCATGGATGTGGAGAAAGGGAAGCCTTGGGTACTGCTGGTGGAATTGGAAACTGGTGCAACTATGAAAAACAGTATGGAAGTTCCTCAAAAAAATTAAAAATAGAACTACTGTACGATCCAGCAATTCCACTTCTGGGAATATATCCAAAGGAAATGAAAACATTAACTTGAAAAGATACCTGCATCCACACGTTCATAGCAGCATTCTTTAGCATAGCCAGGATATGGAAATTACTTAAGTGTCCATGTTGCATGAATGGATAAAGAAGATGCAGTGTGTGTGTATGTGTGTTTGTGTGAGTGTGTGCATATACACAAAGGATGTTATTCAGCCCTAAAAAAACAAGGAAATCCTATCGTCGGCAACCTATGGATGGACTTGAAGAAATTATGCTAAGTGAAATAAGTCAGACAGAGAGCGACAAATACTGTGTGATCTCACTTACATGTAGACTCTAATAAAAAATTTTAAAAAACCAAACTCATAGGAAAGGAAATCTGGAAAAGAGACTTGTGCTTACCTGAGGCAGGGGGGAATTGGTGGTCAAAGGGTACAAACTTCCAGTAATAAGATAAATAAGTCCTAGGGATGGAACATAAAACATGATGGCTTTGGTCCCCTGCTGTATGATATACAGGAAAATTGTTAAGAACTCTCATCATAGGAATGTTTTTTCTTTTTATTGTATCTATATGAGAAGATGGATGTTAACTAAACTTATTGTGGTCATCATTTCACGACATAAATAAATTAAACCATCATGCTGCACACCTTAAACTTATATAGTAGTGTATGCCGATTATTTCTCAATGAAACTGGGGCGAAAAAAACAGCCCTTGCAACTTTCTATATTTTGTTCTTGGAACAAAGCAGTCCCCAGGTGACCATGGGGGGATTGCCTGCTGGAAAAGGAGAAGCCATGTAAAGTGAAGATGAGCCATTTCAAATGAGGCCCCCAACCAGCCAATCCCCAGGCAACCTGACCAGAACTACCAATGAACCCAGTCCAAACTGCTGAACTGCAGAGTCGTGAGCTAAAACATGGTTGCTGTTTTAAGCTGCTAAGTGGTATTTAAGTAGCAAACACGAAATGGGAGAAGTGACCCTTTGAACAGTTTCTGGTGTCTGCAGGCAGGAAGGGCACAGGAACACCTAAAAACCCATGGAACAGTGAAAAAATGCTAATGGGAAGAAGTAGAAGTGGTTGCATAAGAGGACTGTGGGGTAGGTAGTATTGTACCACCGTCATGAAGGAGATACAAGGGAAACTAGGGAGAGTAGAGGCAGAACAAAGGAAGGAAGGGGCTTTGATCATATACAAATATATAAATTCAGGCCTGTATCCTTAAGTACCTACTTCTAGGGCACACTGCCTACCCACCCACGTGTTGGCTGTCAGTGTAAGCAGATTCTTGCTGCTTCGCCTTCCCTGCCCGATGGTAATGCTGTGCAGATGGGTGGATGGCTTGGGAATAGGCAGAGAGAATTCTCATGACGGTGTGATGGTGTTTGTAGATTGACTCCGCTCCCAGCATTAAAAAATAAAGGAGGTGTTGTCAACATCTTGGGGGTGATAAGAGGCTGGGGCCAGTCTCCACAGGTACCCTGGCGACTGAGGTCAGCTGGCCTGGGCAAAGAAAATCCACACTCACCACTGCTCAGTACAGAGGATGACTGTAGGGATGGCCCTCCCAGCAAGGGGAGGCAGATCCAGGCCAGTCCACACTTGGCCTGTCACCGTGTCGGATCTGGAAATGGGCCAAGGGGAGAACAACCTGTGTTGAGTATTTGATAGAAACCTATAGCAACATTTTCAATGGGGGGGGGGTGGGTGGGGAACAAGAAAGACAGTGAGGGAAGTGATCAGAGGTTAAACTCAAAAGATAGCCCTTTAGGACCACAATATTAGCTCAAATGGAAGAAAAACTCTGTGAGAGGTGAGATTTATAAGGCTACAAACAATGGCACCCTTAAAACCAGCGCTGTGTATGTACATAGATTTTCTCTTTCTCTATCTGGAAGTTTTGGAGATCTTCTCTCCATCCCTGGGGTTTTGAAATTTCACAGTGTTGTAGCTTTATGGTGGACATATTTTGTATTCATTGAGCTGAACAATCAGTCCAACCTTTCAATCTGGAGACATGTCCTTTATTTGGGGAAATTTCCTTCTGTTTCTTTGATAAGTTTTCCCCATTATTTTCTCTGTTCTCTCTCTCTCTCTCTCCCTCTGGAACTGTCCTTTCTTCTTCCTCCTGTCTCCACATTCAATTTCCATCAGCTATATCATCAACTTAAAGTTTTCAATGTTTAGATTAAAACCCACTCTGTTCTTTAAACATACTTTATAGGTTGACTTGATTCTGAAAGCAGAACACAACACTCATAATACATGAATATGTGAATGTTATTCACTGAAGAATCAAGTGATGTGATTTGATTCATCTTAAAAAAGGAAATAGAATTCCTATGTTAGTACATGTCTGCAACTTCAAGAATGCAAAGGGTCTACTTTTCTTACATTCCATGAGCTGCTTAGAATACGACCACATTTCAGTTGGATTCGTACTTGAACCAACACTTTCTTAGAAACTTTTTTTTCTTAGAGTTTCTACAGTTGGGGTTTACTGGGGGCTAGAGGGCATTCCTATTCTTCTAAGGGAATGTTTGCCAGAAAATGGGAATTAAACTAGTAGTGACTTTTTCAAATCCTGAGAATTAATAACCTTAAAAAATCTTGGAGAATTTGCCCTATTTGCCTGCCTTGCTTCTCCTTGCAGTTAGATGACTATTTGGGTAGAAATTTGACCTTATTACCTCAACCTAATACCCAAATCTGTATGTAACTCTGGGAAATATATACTGTCAAGTTCAGATCTCCTTTCAAGTTCAGGAAGAATGCTGTGAGGCAGAATGTCTTTCAGAATCAATCTCTTTTTTGATATGAACCACACAAAATATTGAAAACATAAAAAGGACAGGGTTGGGACAAGCTACAAGAATGTATTTTTATGAGACTATATCTCTTATACATGTATTGTAGAAATCATCCTAAGACATTGCCAGTCACTTCTTTTTTTTTTCACTTTAAATTTTTTATTGTTATGTTGATCACCATACATTACATCATTAGTTTTTGATGTAGTGTTCCATGATTCATTGTTTGTTCATAACACCCAGTGCTCCATGCAGAACGTGCCCTCCTCAATACCCATCACCAGGCTAACCCAACCCCCAACCCCCTCCCCTCTAGAACGCTCAGTTTGTTTTCCAGAGTCCATCATCTCTCATGGTTCGTCTCCCCCTCTGATTTCCCCCCCTTCATTCTTCCCCTTCTGCTATCTTCTTCTTTTTTTTTTCTTAACATATATTGCATTATTTGTTTCAGAGGTACAGATCTGTGATTCAACAGTCTTGCACAATTCACAATGCTCACCATAGCACATACCCTCCCCAATGTCTATCACCCAGCCACCCCATCCCTCCCACCCCCCACCACTCCAGCAACCCTCAGTTTGTTTCCTGAGATTAAGAATTCCTCATATCAGTGAGGTCATATCATACATGTCTTTCTCTGATTGACTTATTTCATTCAGCATAACACCCTCCAGTTCCATCCACGTCGTTGCAAATCATTGCCAGTAACTTCTTGATGTCAACTCAATTGGTACTAATCTTTAGAGAAGTCAAACTAGAAGGCTTTAAGGAACACTTCAACTGTTATTGTGATTAAGGAGGAGGGGAGAACCTCTCCTTAGATACCTTGCACTGTCCTCTTCCATGCCTTTACTGGTGAATATTAATTAATATAACACATATTAGTACATATTATTAGTTATATTATCATACTATATTATGGTGTTCTTTTATATTTAATATGTATTAACATATTAAATAATATATTCACTTAAGGCCAGAAGAGTCAGTTTGCCTTTCCTGGGGTTCAAGATTGCCTTCTCCTCTGCTTCCTTCGGTTAGTGATTGTGGCATCTGACCCTCTTCCTGGCATGAGCCACATTATGTAACCCTGTTCGTCATCATGTCACCCCATAGCCTCCCACAGTTACTAGTATTGATTCTTCCTCCCATCTTCTCTCTCAGCTCAGATTCTTAGACCCTGAAGTCTGCCTTAATCCATCTCCCTCAAAAACTCCCACTGCTGTTCTCAGATCTGGTAATATTGAATGTCAGCTTTCCTCTTGAATAAATGAATGTTTTCTAAGGAGTTCATATTCTCCTGACTTGAATCCCAGAATATCGGAGCCAGAAAGGACCTCAAAGTCAGCTAAACTAGTGGTTCCAGCCTGTGGCATTTGGAATTCCAGAGACTCTGGAGTTATTAAAAGTCTTGGAATCAATATATACATAGAGGTTTCTTTTTTCTTTCACTGGGCAACAAAATTGACACCATTATCATGTGGTATCCATAACTTTTTGAAATTAAGGAAAGTTTTCATACTCTAAAAATGTGAGAACCGCTGATTAACACCAGCCCCCTCATCTTAAAAAAAAAGATGCCCAGAAAACGATTTGATTTGCCTAAGGTCACAGGGTAAATCAGGATTATGTTGGGACCTTGTCATAATCTTTGGATTCCCAATCATCAACCCATTGTTCTTTCCAGTAGTCCAATCCCCCAAATACCATACTCCTCTCAATTGCATAGCTGCTCCCACAGAGTCTACTGCAAGAGAGAAGAAAGGGTCCCCATCTGGCTCAGGCTGAATTGTAAGAAAGCAACTTCTCCCTCCACAGCAAATATTAACCTTTATTGAAAAGTATTGCCAAAATATAACAAATAAATATAACAAATAATATAACAAACAAATCCTTAGAGAACACACTAGTATTTTAAAACAATTGCCCCATCTTTATTCAGATAATCTAATCTTGTGCACTGCTCCTGCCATGGGCAAAAGAGAAGCCCTAGATCCCAGAGGGTCACTGATTTAATCCCATCCATAGGCTTTCCAGAAGCCTATGGCATGGCTCTAAAAGAGCACGTCGGGACCCAATTTCTTCCTCAGAGATTTGGAATTAGAACTCTGAGAGATAGAGTCAGCTGGAGGAGGCTGCTGAGCAGGAAGGCAATGATGAAATGTTGGGCCTGGCGGCCATTTTGAGCCACAAGTCCATAATGAAAGAGAATGAGAGAGGGTGAGAGAGTGAGAGAGAGCGAGAGAGAAGGAGAGCAAATATGCACAAGATGGACCACAGGGCTACATAGAGAGAAGGAAGGAGAGTGAAAGATATGAAAGAGATCACCTTGGATTCAACTCTTCTAGCTCCCACTTCCTGTCAGAGTATGGCCAACTTCCCTAGGATTCCAGAAGCTGTCTGGAGCTTAAAATAATTTCTTTATGCTTAGGCTGAGTTGAGTGGAATTTGCTCTCTGAATCAGTGGCCAGCTCTGGGAGAATAAATTCAGATCTCATGAATAAATACCTCAGAGTCTCAAAGCCTCAGATATGGTGGTTACTCAAGACTGCTTCGTGGGTGAGTCTGCCTAGTCAGAAAAATGAAGGATGAGAGCACTTAAATTTCAACCAGCACTGCCCCAACACACTTCAGTGCTGATGCTGGGCACTGGTTGGGCAATTGAAATCATCTATTACAAGAGTCTCGGGACACAGCAGACCCCCATGATATATGACTCCACAGAGACCTCATGTTAATCTCAACTATGTCTGAATTCTGTTCCTGTTCAGAAGGAGTTTCTCCTAAGTACTTGAGAATAGGAAAGAAAGTTCTATATAATTATTCTGGCATCTTTCATTTCAGGAAAAAAAAATTTAAATTGATTTTGAGATTTCTGTTCTATAAGGCACTTGATGTGAAACATTAGTTCTAAGGTGATTTAGAAAAAGAAAAAAGTGTACTGTGGTGTTGAAATATATTTATCCTTTTTTATTCTCAAGGGCAAGAAATAAAAATAATAATAGGCTTTCAGTGTGGTGACAGGAAGAGGCTACCAGCAAAATCCCATGAGGGAAATAAAGAAGAAAAGGAAGACAAAGCAAGATTCCAGTTTGAGAAAGATGTGGAGAACAGATAAAAAACCAGGAAGGAAAACAGGAGACTGTTAATGATCGCCAAGATTCTTAAAAGATGGAAGAGTTCCTACTAATTCATTTAGGTGAGTAGCAGTAACAGACAAAAAACACAAGGGATGAACAGCATGACGCCGTGACTGGAAATCTCAGGGGCACCACACTGTTAAATTCTACCTTTGGCTTAAAAAAAATCAGAAAAAGAAATTTGAGGAAATGAAGGGAAATTGTGTAAAATGAGTTGTTGATAGGGAAAAAAAGCAAGTACTTGAGAAACACGGAAATATCTTTAAATCAGTGCCTCTGTAACATATATTCCAAATTGTTAAGAGATTAGTTAATGGATTTGGAAAAGTCCTGATGGTTACATTCAGGGAACAGTTTGAACACCGTATTTTAGAAAACGATCAAAGTATGTACATTTCTTCAAGATATTAGAGGAAAACTAAGGAAAAATGAACACATGTGGACCTAATTTTCTTCTTTTACTCTCCTTTCTAAGAAAGGCCTCCCCAGAGGGCATTATGCTAAGTGAAATAAGCCACAGAAGCATTTTAATGATGACTGCTTTAAAATTTTTGTCAGATAACCCCAACATCTCTGTCGTCTTGGTGTTGGTATCTTTTGCTTGTCTTTTTTCATTTAGTCTGAGTTCTTCCTTGCCCTTGATATAATGAGCAATTTCTGTTTCTTGGACATTTGGAGGATTATATTAAGAGACTCTGGATCTTATGTAAACCTACTTGGGCAGGGGAAGAGGAGGGGACAACCTCATTGTCGCCAGCTGAGGGCAGAAGTTCAGGTTTTCCACTTGCCTTTTGTTGATGCCTGAGCTGGGTGGGGGTGGGAGTTTGGCTTCCCACTCGACCTCCATGGATACCTCCCCAGCTGGGGAGCATAGGGGTGCCTCATCACTGCTCCTCACCTGGTCTCCACTGACATCATGTTGGGGATGTTGGGGGGCCTCACTACTGCTGGGCAGTGGTGAGAGTCCTGATTCTGCATTAGGCCTCCTCTGACCCCAACCCAGTGGGGATGGGGAGGGGAGCCTCAGCACTGCCAGATGGAGATGGAAGTCCAAGGTCCCCAACTGATCTCCATTGACACTGCTACATGGAGGGGGCGTCATTGCGTCATTATCCCTGGGGGATGAAAGTCCTGGCAGAGAGTTTGGGCTCCTTTTTCAAGCCTCACAAGGGAAGAAGTCCAGGCTCCCCACTCAGCCTTACTGGCATGGATGAGAGTGGGCTCACAGATTTCTCTGGGGTGTCTGGTTGGAGTAGAGTCATTGTCTAAAAGGTTTCTGTCTTGCTAGGTGCTCCTTTGGCTCAAAAGAGCAGGCTTCCGTTGGGGCCTTTGGGGGCTATATTCATTGGCCTTTTCAGGCTTCCAACTTCTTCAGCCCCAGGTCTGGGATAGATGAGGCAAAACAGAAAACCCAGGGAAATCACACCATGTTGTTCCTCAGATTCCATGGTCCCTAAATGGTCTGCCTTCTTCTCTCCACCTCTCAGAGTTTCCCTGTGTTTGTTTTATACTGTTTTATACAGGACAGGGTTTCAGTTGGACTCAGTGGGAAGAATAAGGAGAGGTCCATCTATTATTCTCCCTTCCTATATGTGGAGGTTTTTTACAGATCATTTTACTATAGTTAATAATAGCACCTCCAAGGGCTATTGTGAGGACTGAATGAGTTAATTGGGGCTTTGGTCCAGTATCGGACACATGGTAAGTGGTACCTCTCGTTGTTATTAGATAAACGGTATAATGTGGTTGATAAGGGAATAGATTTTGGAACCAGACAACCCAGGCTTTAAATCCCAGCTCTTACACTTAATAAATGTGGTAATCTTTGGGAAATTACTTAATCTCCCTGTGCCTAAATTTCCCAAAGTAAATGGTAATTATAATAGTTTCTTCTTCACAACGTTATTGTGAGAATTAAAATACTTAATATGGGGCACCTGGGTGGCTCAGTCAGTTAAGTGTCCGACTTTGGCTCAGGGTCTTGGGATTAAGCCCGGCATAGGGCTCCGCGCTCAGCGGGGAACCTGCTGGAGATTCTCCCTCTCCCTCTGCCCCTCCCCCTGCTGGTGCGCTCTCTCTCTCTCTCTTTCTCTCTCTCTTTCTCTCTAAAATAAATAAATAAAATTTTTAAAATAAAATAAAATACTTAATATATCTAAAGCACTTAGAAGATTGCCTGCACAAAGTAAGCTCTATTTAAGTATTAGAAATCATTCCCTTAAGCTAAAGAACTTCATTTTCTCCTCAAAACACCCTATAAAGTAAGTAGTAGAGCATCACCGTGTCCATGTACAAAGAAACAGAAGTTCTGAGGCATGCAGTATTCTGCCCAAGGTCACAGAGCCAGTAAGTGGCAGAGCTAGCCTCAGCCACAGGTCTTCTGATGTCAAGTCCAGGGCTCCTGATGTCACATAAGTACCGCATGAGGCTTGGTTAAGAGTGCAAGATGAAAACCAGGATTCTTGCTTAGAGAACACGGTGGGCAGACCAGTATGGAAATACACCTGGGCCGGCAGGGCAGTGGGAGGAATAAGGTAGAGAGAGGGACAGGCAGGAGTGTGGTTGTTGGGCTAGGTCTATGCCAAGAAACTGGTGTTGAAGAAACCACCCAGATGATTTCTAATGAGAGCCTTACACCCCAGAAGGAGTCCTGTGGACATCCCCTGTTCCCAGGGTTTCCCTAATAGCTCACCATTCCCACTCCAGGCCAGCCAAACACTCTTCAGGGCCTGTGTAGTTCCAAGAAAGCAGAGGCCATGCTTTCTTCAGTTCAGAAAGTCCTCGAGTATGACTCCTGGAGTGGGGGTCCCTCCTCAAGGGGTTGCCACTGTTGCCCCTGCCCAACCTGCTGTCTGTAGCCTTCTGAGCCTCTCCAAGCCCACCCTCTGCTTCAGGACCTGCATTAAGTGCCACCAGCCTTCCAGGGGACACCAGCCCACCCTGAGTTGGCCCCTACCTAAACCCTAAGCATTAACCATTTCTGCCATGTTTCAAGACATAGTAAGCACCATCTAATGTCTGGTCTTCTATTTCCCCTGATACGTTTCATATGTCTAAGTCCTGTGTAACCAGCAAGACCATGGCTCTTGAGGGCAGTGCTTGCATCATCAAGGTTTTGATGAGGTGTGGCCTCACAGCATTTGACATAGAACAGGGCACTGTGCAGTGAGTCAATTAATACTTGTTAACTCTGAAAGAAAAGGTCACAGCCAAGAAGAGCTGCCCCTAGGTGGGGTATATGACACCCCAGGGAAAATTTTTTGCAAGGCCCTATACAACTAAAGACTTTGATTAAATATTTTTTTTACAAAATGTATGGGCCCCTAGAAAGTATAAGATGTAACGATAAAGATTCAGAATAATGGGAAAGAGTGGAAGAAATACTTTAATATGTACTATTCAGTCATGGCCAATGTCCAGGGACCATCTTTTTCTGCGAAGATCTAGGAATCATCACTCATGTTCTTTATTGTCGAATGTGCTCCTCCTAGATAATTTTTTATTTTCCATCCCCAAAGAAGGTGAACAATGTTGTTACTACTCACAATGTTATAACTCTTTGAACTCGTTTATATTGAAACCACGCAGATCTCATCTCTGCATTTATTTAATACCTATTATATCACTCATGCATGGCACTGAATCATGCGTGTGTGGTCTGTGTGTACTGGTTTCCAATGACTCTCCCACAATTCATTATTGCGCTCTATTGATAATTGACCACAACTGCAAGTCTCATGTAGAGAATGCCCGAAAATGTGAATGGTATTCCATTTTGCGGTCATATAAAATTCACAATTTGGAATTTGAATAGCGTACAGACAGAATGACCTATCTTCTAACTAACTCTGTCTTCTCTTGACGTCTAGGCCGAAATCATCACATTCTTAGAAAGTGGTCTCTGTCCCTGTTGACCACGCCCCTGACTTTCACACATCCCCACCAGCCAGGAGGATAGGCAAAGGGCCAGTGGGCCCAGTGAGTAAAGCTATCACATTCTGTAAGAAATGTTTGTCCCTCGCTCCAGGAGAGCACGGGGCCACCATATCCATTGGAGACAAAGCAGGACACACTGGTCAGAAGGGCCCATCAGCCTTCTCAATTCTCAAGCCATGGTCTGGAAAGCCTTTGGAGGAGATAGGCTTGGCCACCTCCAAGGACGGCCTGACTCGGGGGGCAGGGAACTCAGGGAGAAGTGGGAGAAGTAAGCCCTGTGTGCCAGCTTGGAGAGTACGAAGGGTGAAGGACTCCAGCTGCCTTCCTACTGCCCTTGGATGTTGTCGAGCAGAGGAGGCCACAGTCAGAAGAGGAACAGGCAAAAGCTAATCCACTACACGAACTCAAACCCAAAGCTGGGTGGGGTTCTGTCTTGGTATTCTAGTGTCCTGAACATCTCCTGTACCCAACGTGAGTGAGGGCCCTCAAACCAGAGCATCAGCAATTTTAGAGGGGTGCAGTCTCATGAAAGCACACCGTGCTGGCTGGCAGAAATGATCGGCTGGCAGCCCAGGCCTCCTGGAAGCAGACCAGGTCACAGGCAGAGACTAGGATCCCCTGAACACGAGTCCTGGAGCAACTTAGGCAGGCGGTGACCCCCTATGCAAGGTCATGGGTCAAAGAGTGACCTAAGGAATGGAAATAAGGACCAAGTCTCATAGGGATCTAGCCAGATTTGGGACTATCCCAGCCAGGTGGCACTGCCAGGCACTCCAGAGGATTTAAGCAAAGGCTTAAGGAGAGCACCGTGCTCCTGAGGAGCACACCGGGCAGCCGCCTAAATTCCTCGAGCTAAAGTCCTCCCTGCAGCCAAGGCTTTGTGTGCCCCTGCTCATCCCAACACCAGCCCGGTCTGTGTCAGTAGGGGCATCGCCCATGTGCTGGGCTACCAGATGGGGGGGCAGTAGAATTTTCAGGACAACTTAAAAAAAAAAAGTCCCTAGGAAACATTAAACAGCAATGAGATTTTCTTTCTTTCCTGCGTGGCAACTTCCCATTCCACTTGGCATTTTGAGTCACATACATGTGCAGGATTTTGCAAAGACTGAGAGGGAGACAAGAGGCTAGAGGATGAGGTGGGAGAGATGTTTTGCCCCTTGTGAATCTATAAATTCATAAAAATATCACTAAAAAATATCCCATTCAATTGTAGCACTGAAGGCATCCATTAAAATGTCCCATGAAAAATATCACTGATAGAGTTCATATTTTGTGATTTGAAAAGTCGTTCAATCTCTTTGGTCACCACCAATCAGTCTCAATCACCATCACGTTCACTGCTTAGACCACCACCACCAGTATGACTTCTGAGTTTCACTCAAAGGAATGTTATCAAATAAGTGAATTTCTGGCTACCCTGAAATCATAAAAGCAAGGAGTATTTTGATAAATACAAAATATGGAATTTGTTGTTAGCTTAACCTGATTTCTCAAGGCCTTGGCTGGCCAGTGAGTAGCACTTATTCATATTGGTCTGTTTTCCTTTCTAAATAGACTGTTCTGGGGCTTCTTCCACTTGGAAAGCAGAGTTTCTAACTCTGTTGGCAGTTTAGGCACAGTGTCTAATAATCTAACCTTACAATATACAGAAATGAGTAATATTACTATAATAGAAATAACCTATTATAACCTAATGCTTACTGGGAGCCTCATGGTGTGCTAGGGTGGTTCTCTCCTGTTATCGCATTTCATTAACTGAGCAATAAATGCTTATTCAGTGCTCAGTATTTGTTTTAAATGTAATCTAGCATAGTGCAGGGGTTTTTGAATGTCAGTGGACATTGGTATCACCAGGAGAAGACTTGTTAAAAATACAGATTACTGGATCCCATTTCTAGAGTCTCTGATTCAGCAGGTAGGGGGTGCAGGTTGAGGATTAGCATTCCTGACATGTTCCCAGGTGATGCTAGTGTTGCTGGTCCAGGGACCACACCTTGAGAATCCCTGGCATGGGACTTAAAAGCAGTGACTTTGCTATCAGGCTGACCTGGATTTGAGTCCTTTAACTTTAGGTTAGCTCTATAACCTCTCCTGGCTTTAGTTTTCTCCTTTGTAAAACTACACTTCCATCATTAGGCTATTTTGGGGATTAAGTGAGATAAGATATGTGTAACGCTTAGCATGATACCTTGTACGGGTCACGGTTCAGGAAATGTTTACTGCCCATAGTAACACTTCTGACTGTACTACTCTTATTACTAAATTCAATTAGAAAATTACTTGGATTTTAAAATCATTTTTAAATTAGCAATGTTATCTCTTCCCTTTACCTACAGTTGAGCTCCAACATCTAACCTGTTATGACATCATAATGAGACTAATAACCAAGACTCCAAGGATATAATGAATTTTTCATGTTATCATAAAGGTTCTCCATCGGAAAAATATATAAAATGAGTGTCATTTTTTATAAGAAACATAACCGTGAAAAAATCCCTAAGGAAAGGAGCTATAATTGAATTAGTTCATTACAGTCACTAAACCTCATTGAATATGTTATTATTGGCTGTCTAAAAGATGATACTTCCATTCAGTGGTTAAAGACACATACAAAACCAAGAAACATCATGAAAAATTGCTTAATCTTGATTAATACTTTAGGAGAGTTAGCGTATCCTTTGGTCATAGAAAATTCTAATAACTTTCTCAGGTGAAATTAACCTGCTACTAATCTGCGCAGTTCTGGAGTCGCAGAGTTGGCAGAATATATAAGTTGGAAAGATACTCACCATCTCTTCATCAAATACTGATCTAGTACTGCCATCAGGTGTAAGATTCTGAGCACCTGGAGGCTCATCCTGGCCTCTTTCTGTGACTTGCACCTAGATTCTTTTCTGTGTTTATGAAAAGCCACTAAGAAATACAACAGATAAATTAACACCCAAGATTCCACCCAAATCCTTTAAAATAAGTATGGTAACATTCACATGAGAGAAAGGTCATATTCTGTGTTGGCTTTGAATGTCCCAATATTTACAGTGAGATAAAAAATTAATAAATGTCACTAGGCTTCTTTGGTCTGATAGTCTCTCGGGCATATAAGTAGAAGCAGAAGCAACCTCTATTATCTGGTGCCTTCTAACACTGTAGCCCAGGGGTGGGCAAACTCTGGCCCTCTCTCTGGCCTCCTATTTTGTAAATAAAGTTTTATTGGAACACAGCCACAGTCATTCTTTTCCCTATTGTCTAAGGTGCTTTCCTGCTACAACAGCTGCATTGAACAGCTACAAGAGACCACGTGACCTGCAAAGCCTAACCTGTTGACTCTCTGGTCCTCTACCAAAATAGCCCACTCTGCTGCGGTTAGTTGGCATCCTTTGGAAATAAATGTCTCAAGAAAAAAATGGAATCTCCTTTCTTAAACTCTCTACCCAAAGAGATCATTTGTCTCCAATAAAATAGTTCCCTAGTATAGTAACAACATATTAGCCTTACAGTTGGGTTCCCAGTAACTGCAGATTGCAAGTGTTCACTAGCCCTTCCAAATACTTCAGGTCATTAGTGATATAACCCCAGCCATAGGCAATATTCTACTCTAAACCAGAAGTTGTCCTTGGTGTTGCATTATTCTTGCTTAATTTAAAGAATCAGACCTAATTTTATTATGGTTAATGAAGTCCCAGAATCTCATCAATGGCTAAATAACCTCTCTCTGGGAGCCACATGAATATTTCAGAAGCAGTAGTTCACTTTAAGCAGTTAGAAGCCTATTTTATTGTATTAGAACATGGCATTAGCCTGGGTTTATAAATGGATTTCTATTTCTCTAATAGTTTGTTCAAGAACGATACTTGAGGTACAATTTCTGACTTTTCCAGAATAAAAAGAATTGACATGTATTTGTTGGGTAAGTGTTGAGTAAACAAGGAGTATGTATCAGAGTGGGAAGAGCATGCCCTTTGGGGTCAGAGGGATTCATTCACCTGCTAGACTTTCCTCCTCCTACGAGCATGAGACAACCCTGTGAATCTGTTTCTTATCCTTAAAGTGGAGGTCATCCCTACACCATACATACACAGGAGTGTGGTAGGGATTTTAAAGAATGCATGTAAAACGCATAGTCATGGCTAGGCACATGGCACGTCTGCAAGAGGGAATTTAGTGAATGATAGTTAAGCAGATGCTATGTTTGTGTATGTCTGAATGTTTGTATCCCCCCAAATTTGTATGTTGAAATTCTAATGTCTTATGTGCTGGTATGGGAGGTGGGGCCTTCGGGAGGTGCTCAGGTCGTGAGGGTGGAGCCCACGTGAATGGGATTTAATGTTCTTATGAAACAGGCCTCACAGAGTTCTGTAGCCCCTGCCACCATGTGAGGCCACAAGACGTCAGGGACCCAGAAGGGGGCCCTCACCCAACCACGATCATGCTGGCACACTGATCTCCGACTGCTAGCCTCCGGAACGGTGAGAAATGCATTTTTATTGTTTGTAAGCTACGCCATCAGTGGTATTTTGTTACAGCAGTCCAAATGGACAAAGACGCTGAGCATAGCCATTTTTGTTTTCAAAATTCTTTCTGACTAATTTAGATTTTCCTAGAGGTGAACTAGATGCTACTTTGAGTCGTGATGCTTACATTCATTCAAGTAAACTTTAATAAATGTAGGAAGCGATCCCTTTCCTGTAAACAGTAGTTTCAAAACACAGTTTCCAGCTCAAACTAGGAAGAGGATCCAGAGCCGAGGAACCCAGCAGGCTGCCACATGCCGGGCATGTCCCTGGTGTCAAGGACCCTTCTCAACCCCATTCCCCACACGTGCACTGCTCTACGGATGCCTGCCATGGGTCACACCTTGGCCGGAGAACTAATGTTTGGAAGATTCCCTGCAAATCGTTCCCCCTGACAGGAAAGACAATAATCATCCTTACAAATGTGCTACACAGCTGCATCATACTCGATCCTTTGTGGGGAGTCGTGCACAGTAAAGCACTGAGAGCAAGCTGACAGACCTGAATTGCCCTTCCGGCTCTGCATCTTCAGCTGTGTGACTTCAGACAAGGCACTCGGGGTCTGGATCCCAGCTGACTTACAGTGATAAAGCAGATCTCTGCGGTCTTTCCAGATCTAAAAAGTCTTCTCCGTCTGTGGAGTGTCACACACACATGCACTTTAAGGGAACAGGTGACTGACTATATGCTAATCTAAAATGTCTGCTTTCTCATTTGGGGCAAGTTTCTTAGACACTTACACCCTGAGACGTCCCGTATTTCCTATTTTCTGAATTGCTAAGATTTGGCCCTTGCAATTATCTGGTCTCCAGAGGTATGGAACACAATAACTTAGTAGTCCCCAGATGGCGTCTCCTTACTCTCCTCTCCCTATGTAAAGACTCAGAAACAATCCCTTAGTCACCTAGTCTAGAACCTTGCCAGAGGTTGGTGTCATTCTAATTGGTTTACTCTTTACAGAAATCACTTTTATCCCCTCTTTGAAAAGGAGGACAATTGTCACCAGTCTCTAGGCTTTGGTGACCTTGGCTCATGTGCTCTCAGCTCAATTGCTCTCCTGTGCACTCCTCCGGATGATCAGGGGCTGGGATCCTGCCAGTTGTGCTTTCCCAGGCCCTTGAACCCCGGCTTTCCATTGCATGCAGGCTCCGGGGGACCCTGGAGGCTAAGAAGAGGGGAGAAGTGACTCTTTTCCCCCCTTGGTTGTCAGTTTGGGGCGGGAGCAGCAGCAAGGTCAGCCTGTAAAGCAGCAGGGCGTGCACGGGGGTGGGGGAGGCGTGGGGGGAGGGGAGTAGCCTGGCAGCGCCCCCGCAAGGGCCTGCTCTGCAGTATCCACTCCTGACGCCTGAGTCTCAGCTGCACGGGTTCAGGGAGGCCCTGGTTTCCTGTGTTGCTCTTTCAGTAACCTGATTTTTTTTTTCTTTTGGTCCTCTAGCCTTTCCACCATCCTTATAATGAATTTTTATATTAAGTTCCCTCTGCTTGAAATACCTAAATGGTTTCTCTTTTCCCAAATGGATCCTGACTAATACTATATATAATTTTCAGAGCTTGAATCCTTAAACAAATTTAAAGCCCCTCTGTGATCTTTATTTTGAAATCTGGAGCTTCAAAAGTCTGGATACAACCAGCTGCTCATTTCACAGAATCAAACCAACAGAACGTACGGGGGAAAAAAAAAGCGTTCTTGTCAAACTCCAGTAAACTTCAAAAAAAGGTCCAAATTATTTAATGCATTGAAAAGTGTTCATCACAGCACCTCATCATTTGCTGTTTGACAATATACAGGCTATGGAAATATTTTACTCTGACAATACTCACTATGATGAAATTCATTCTACAAACAACTTTCTTCAGCGTATTTTTTTAAAACTCAGGATTATACAAGACCACCTGATAAAAATAGGCACAATAATTCCTGGGCTTTTAGTTTCAGAGTCTGTTTTCCCATCTGTTAACCAAAGTCTAAGTCTATACAACCAAAGTAAAATGGAAGATTGTGTAATTATCTTCTGACTCAGAGACAAATAAGAATATCAGAGTAAGGGAGGACATCTGTGCTCATTTGATTCAACACCTGTTCAGATATAGGATTCCTTTGAAATACCTAATAACCATGGTTGTGGATATCTAGGCTCTGTTTGAATATCCTCAATTATGGAGAAATCATTACCTTGCCAGACAGCCCATTCATTTGTTAGACAGTTGGAATTTCCAAGAATGTATCCCTTTTATTAAGCCCAAGGATGAGTAGGCATGACTATAGCTTTTACTCATGGGCCCTGGTTATTCCATTTAGGTTTAAAAAGAGTAACTAGATTCCCTATTCTTCTTGAAAGCTATGTAAACCAGTGTAGAGATAGCTATGCTGTTCCTTCATGGAAGCAATTCTAGCATCACGGAGGCAGGTCAGTGACATGGGGAAGTTCTCAGTGTCAGGAGGATCTTCAGATTACAGATTGAAGGCTTACCTCTTCCCTGGAAATGATGAAGTTGAAAACATAACAGGTCTTCCTTTCACACTTCTGAACAGGCTCTTTCAGAAGGCATAGCTCTACCCCTTCCACAAAGAGGCAAACTTTCAGAAAGGTCTTAGCTACAAGTGAGGGCATCATAAGGTACATTGTCTTTAAGGACCCTCCCCTTTATCCAGAAACATGAGGGTCTTACATAACCAAGAAAAACATACTTTTTTGAGAATGTGAGCCAAAAATATTTATTGAAAATATTTCCTGCACATCATTGTGCTAGTGCGAATGGTGGTGGCAGAGCAAACTGGAGATAAAAGGAGAGATGGATGGAAACACATTCTAGAATTTAGACGGGGACTTAATTTTAAATGGTTTTGCATGTCATACCTAGAAGCTTGGCTATTAACTTACTTACAGCAAAGAGGAGCCACTAGAGACTGGTAAACATGATTGTGGTTGTACTATAGAAAGATTTTCCGGGTGGCAAGGTAAAGCACGAATTGGTGGGAGACAAGAGGTGTGGTAGGTCAAGTAATCAGAAGTGATAAACAGGTGAAGAAGATGGTGTCAGTGGGGCTGTTCAGGATGAGGATCAAGTCAAAGGGGTAGAAGAAACAGGATTTAGCAACTGAATGTGGAGGATAAGGAAGAGGAACAAAGAGATGATTCTCAGGTTTCTGGCTTGGGCGACCTGGCAGATGGTGGAGTCATTCACAAAAGAAGGGAACACAAGAGGAATAGCAAGTTTAGGAATAGCAAGTTATTGGGGTTAATGAGTTCTGTTTGGGGCAGGTTAATGTGAGTATCTCTAGATCGTGACAACACAGATGTCTCACAGGAAGTTGGGTAAGTGGATCTGGCTCTCAAGAGGGATGGGGCAGGAAGTGTAGATTTTGGAGTCATCAGCATGTGGGTAGTAGCTGAATCTACGGACAGTATGAATTTCTTTCTATCACTGATTCATGTACTCATTAATCTATCCATGGAATTAATATTTGCTGTTTACTTTATACCAGTAACACTGGACGGGTAGCTGAATGCATATGCAGCAGTGAACAAGGGACAAAGTTCTGGCAAAGTTCTCCGAGGGGAAAGGAGAACTAGAATAAAAAAGAAAATACCATACAATGCCAGATAATATTAGTACTCTCAAGAAAAATAAAGGAGAGTAAAGAAACAGAGAGTGTTAAGGGATCAGAGAACTCCTCTCGGAAGAGGCTACATCTGAGCAGAAACCTAACAGAAGAGAGAGTAACCCACAAGAAGACAGGAGGGAGGAGGGTCCTCTGTGGAAGGACATGGATGGACAAAGGCCTTGGGGTATAAGCCTATCAGACCTGTTTGAGAAACACCAGGGATCTTCCAGGAGAGTGTGCAGCATAAGAACAAACAAGGACCAAGAGCAAGGACAGAACTATGGAGGCTATCAACCTTCCAAAATGGGAACAAAAAAAGGAGACTAAGGGAGACCAGTTAGAATTATAGAAGGAAGGGGGTGAATTTTGTATTCTGTGGATTTAACACCATAGTTTCATAGTTCTCTTCCGAGATATCCACCATCCCTATTCATAATGGTGCTTATATGCGTAGCAGTAGACTAAACCAAGAACTCATCTCTCCCTCACTTACTCTTTAGCTACAGAGTCTTTCTATAGTTTGGTGAAGGCCTGCCTCTGAGCCTTTGCATGTTTTGTAGGAAGGGGTGGGGTGGGGACCACCTTCTTCTTCAGCTTCCGGATTCCACTGAATGGTAATGTCCTCAGGGAAGCTTTACCTCAAGCCTGGACACAAAGATTCGTTCTCCAGTTATTCACTACTAAAGTCATTTGTTCTCCTTTGCGACTAAAGACTTGTTTGTTTAATGTTCATCTCCTCCTAGACAATGAACTCGATAAGGGTGGAAAGCACATCTGTGCTGTTCAGCCCATATCCCTGAAGCCTTTGTAGCACCAGATACAAAGTACATGCAGGGATCATTCTAGGTGTACTTGCCCTACAGACAGACCAATTACTCTCACAGCAGGACCCAGAAACCCTTCGTCTACCTCTACATATGTGGAAAACATTGCTTCACTCCCACTGATCCTCAGAGCAGAAATTCAAAAGAAAGGACTATGAGTTTAGTTTAGATTCAGGCCAGATGATATTTGATTGTTTCCCTTTGGTCCACTACTTCTTTAGCAAAATAAATAAGTTCAAATGGTTTATTATTTTTTTAATAAATAAAAAGAAATATTTGTTCTGGTTGCCACTCTGTTAAAAAAAGGGGGGGAGAATGTTTAGTTTTGGTCTGCAATCATCAGCCTCTTGTCATTTGTCTTCATTTTGTACATCGTTTTATTTATTTAAATGCTCAATTTTAAAAAGAAAAAAATGGACATCAAACTATGGATATAATTAAGGGACTGGATAATATGTCTTCAGTAGCAATCTTTTCTGAGATTGAGAATGCTGGTTTTCATTTAATTCTCTCTCTTTTTAAAGCTTCTAATAATGGACCTTGAAAGTTTGTTTGGAGGTTCCAGCAGGGAGCCCAGCTACTCCTATACTCTTGACAGAAGAATGGTCCTCCTCAATCAGGGTAGGTGGTCCTCTTCCACCCAGCACACAGCCTGGGGAGAGACATACATGGAGTGGTGACGAAGGAAGCAGACACCGGCCTAGTCAGCCAGATCAGTCGAATCAACCCTGGCAATCAACGGGGTGCGACACATGTCCCAGCCAGATCACCCTCACATCCCATTTAATTCTCTTTGACCTTAAATATCCCAGGGATTGGTCCTAAAACCCATTAACTTTATTTGGATTACATAAACATTATTAACCACAGCTATTCTTCAGCCATATGTGTTTAGGGTTTCCTTTCAGGTCATTACGTAGACTGACGCTACGTGCATCACAGCAGATAGGCACATGCTTTTTCTTTTTTCTTTTCTTTTCTTTTCTTTCTTTTCTTTCTTTCTTTCTTTCTTTCTTTCTTTCTTTCTTTCTTTCTTTCTTTCTTTCTTCTCTCTTTCTTTCTTTCTTTCCTTCTTCCTTCCTTCCTTCCTTCCTTTCTTTCTTTCTTTCTTCTTCTTTCTTTCCCTTTGGTTGTTTTACAAACAACAGCTAATGCAATATTCAAGTGGTGGGATTTTTATAAATAGCCGAGTTTGATATTAATGACCAAAAATATACTGATAAAATGAATCTTATCTTTTTATTGAATCCAAAAGCATTCATTTTTGCTTATACCCACATATTTTCCAGAGGATCTTCTCAGTGTAAGAATGTGAAACTTATCTATTTAATAATGTTATGCATACGTCAAAATGTATTCTCAGAAGGACCTGGAAGTTATACAAATAAATGTTAATGGTATAGTATCAATTATAGATGTTTTCAGTTTTCTTCTTTTGTTTAACCGTGTTCTCTAAGATTTCTACGATAAAACCATATTGCATATCTGAGAAAAATAAAATTACAGTTGCAAAAGAAATAGAAGTTACCTTTGAAAATGTATTTTGTTCCAGATTTTATAATGTATCCCAATTGATCACTAGAATTATAAATTCAACAAAGACCTATATATATTTTTAGCCAAGAAGATTTGATAATTAAATACATTTCTAGGACCTGTGGGATTTTATCAATTATTAAGATGGTAACAATGGGGCTAAATTACCTTTCTAGCCTGCTGGGCTCTTGTCCTAACTTCACTGAATACCATCTTTGGTTTATTGGAAGGAATGGAGGAGATGTTATAACAGCAAATTCTGCCCAGTGGAGAGCAAGTAAGTTGACACCATCTATGACGCTTAGTCAAAGTGGTCCCAGCACAGACAGGAGTTGTGCAAGTGATTGGCTGGTAAGGTACCAATGATCCATGACAAAAAAGGAATTTCCATGTTACCTCCTAATTAAGACAAAGAATTACCTCCTAATTAGAGAACAAAGAAACAAGTTGCTCTGTGCTCTTCTAAGAGGTCATCGTAAAGAGCCAAGGAGATGATGAGTCTGAACCCTGCTTCTGGCTACCAGGACAGTTTCCTGGCCTGTGGAAAATGGACTCATTTGAGTGGTTTTGGTGGGTTTGCCTGGACAGAACTCACTTTTCCCACCAACGTGAATGCAAAACTGGCTCAGCTTCGAAACGGCTAAGTTCATCAACTCACTTATTTAGACAAATAACTTTTGAGCACCAGAGTACCAACTATGTGCCAGAGAATGTTCTAGGTGCTGGGGACACTGGAATGAAAGAAAAGCCTAAGACCCTACTCTCACAAAGTGTACATTTAAATGGAGAACCCAGAGAACAAACAATCAGAAACACAACAATGTAAGGCCAGGTATTGTTCGGGATCATAAAAAAATAAATTAAGCAGAACAAAAGGATAGATAATGACAGAGGTTCCTCCATCCAGTAAGGTGTCCAGGGACAGTCTCTCTGGGGAGGCGACAGTTGATGACTGGAGGAGATAGTCTTGTGAGTCAAACATTCTAGAATGGCCGTAGGCACAGCAAGGGGGAAGACCCTGAAATACAAACACTTTGCCTCGAGGGACTGCAAGGGTGTAGGATGCACCATGTGTGGTGAACAAAGGTGAAATGGGCGGCCTGGGGACAGATCAGGGATGGTCTTGCGCATCATGGTAAGGATTTTGGATTTTACAGTGTGATTAAAAGTTGCTGGAGGGTTAAAACACAAAACACGGATCTGACCATAAAAATTGTTTGACTCTGTTGAGAGATAGGGGCAGGAAGTGCTCACGTGTGTGCAGCAAGATAGGAGAGGGGTGTGGGCAGGCTAACTCCATACATTTCATGAAGAAACCACAGCAGTGCCCAGACCTTGGAAAAAAAAATTGAGAAGCACTACAAGAAAATTTAGAATTAGAGACACAAATATTTTTGAAAAAGATAAAAGAATGTGATGACTTGGAGAGTAGAAAATTGGGAAAGAATGAAAAAAATGGAAGGCTTTCTGGCTCTCAAGGCTATGCACATGTATAAAGTTGATCTTAAAAACTTGAAAAAAATGCAAAACACAAATGATAATATGAAAAGAAGACAGAAAGTATAGGGTAGCACTGTCTAACAGCACTTTCTTCTATGATGGAAATTACATCAATATGGAAGATATTTGAAATGTGACTAGTGTGACTGAGAAATAAATTTAACATTTCATGATGTTCTAATTAATGTACATTTAAATAGCCACATGTGGCTAGTGGCCACCATATGAGTCAGTGCCGCCATATGCAATGGCCAGCTCCTACCTAGGGTCTACTTTGCTTCTACAGTTGACTCTGCTTTCTCCTGTTTCATCTGTTTTTCTATCCCTACTGGATCATTTCCATCTCCTGTGTTAAAATATCCATCTTTTTAAAAAGTGCAGCTCTGAGCCCATCCCTCTGTGGTTGTCCACCCCATTTCTTTGTTCCCTGTATAGCAAAACTCAAGAGTTCTCTATGTCTGTGTTGTCCTACACAGCAGCCACCCAACTAGCCACATGTGGCCATTTAAATTTAAATTAATTAAAATTAAATAAAATGTAAAATTCAGTGCCTTAGTTGCACCAGTCACATTTTAAGTGCTCAATAGCCACATGTGGCAAGCGACCCGTGTATTGAACAGAGACAATACGGGACATCTCCATCATCAAGGACAGCTCTCTTGAGCAGTGCTGAGAAGCACTGGAGGGAGGGCAGAGAAAACAGGTGCGGTTGCTGGTAGTTTAGCAGATTTGGTCTAGAAGGATAAGAAAGTTATCTTAAGGCTATTTCTTTTTTCTCAGTGGAATAGGAAGTAAAGTCATCAAGTGAGAGTGAGAAAGGAAGGGGCAGGGGATGTTGCAGGATGGGAAGAAAGGAGACGGTAGGAAATAAACCTTTCCAGACCTCGGGAGAGCAAATGGATAAGGGAAATAAAGAGCAGAGTTTTCTCCAAGGCAAATTGGAATCATTATGTTTTATTTTGATATTCTTGCTTTTCTCAATGTTGGTACTAAGAGGCCATCCTTAAAATTGGCCAGTGTAGGTGGGGATGGAAACATGAGCCAATATTCCAGCTTCCTTCATATTGACTTTGAAATTAGACCAGGCTGAGAAATCTCATTGTCATGGCTGTGACCACAACCTTTACAGCAGGAAGGAAGGGGAGGTCCCTTCCTGGAGATGTTTTGCAGTGATAAGGTATGGGAACTTCCTCCGTTAAGGTTCTTTTAATTTTAAAAGGTAGAAACCAACTCAATCAAACTTAAACAAGAAAAGGAGATGGACTATAATGACACAAGAGTGTCTCTTGGAACCCACGGGAATGCAGCTTGGGATTTAACTAGAGTTAGCCAGGAGGAATAGAAAGTTCCCAGAGACCCAGGCAGAATCATATTTCTCTCTCTCTTTCTTTCCCCCCCTTATACTTATGATTTCTTATCTCTTCTTCTGCACAAGAGGCATTTTTTTTCTTTTCTCTAAAGAAAAGATCAGCTTTCTCTATAGAGTTCTCATCACACTTGATGGGTGAGAGAACGTCAACCCCCACAATACCCTAAGTTCTTATCACCTCAGAACAAGAAACCCTCTCAGATTAACAGGAACATCTTGGCCCCAGTCTCAAATTTCTGATAGAATCTGATTAGGCAAACATAAGACAACTGCCCTACCCTGGTTCAAACAACACACCATGGGTACAAACACAACTTCCCAGGGCCATTCCCAGGCTGTGCAACAGTTCTCAGAACTCCTTGGCGTCTGGGAAATTTTTCCTGTTCTGTTACCTTCCTGGGTCTTACCTGAACTTGGGGTGTTGTCCCTCCATAGGGCTACACAGCTTTCAAAGCCCATTTCCTGCCTGGAAATGAGGTTGGGACCTTGGGCTTTTAAGAACATCCTTATGGTTTCTTTGTCTCTACTGTACAATCCTCTCAAAAATACTGTAGGCTCTGTCTATCTGCTTCCAGCCATTTCCTTGAGCAAGTAACCACACTCAGTGTTCTCTTTGAGGGACTTCTTTTTTTTTTTTTTTTAAGATTTTATTTATTTATTTGTCAGAGAGAGAGAGAGAGAGACAGAGAGCACAAGCAGGGGGAGCAAGAGGCTGAGGGAGAAGCAGGAGGAGCTAAGCGAGGAGCCGATGCATTACTCAATCCCAGGACCCTGGGATCATGACCTGAGCCAAAGGCAGACGCTTAAACAACTGAGCCACCCAGGCATCCCTGAGGGACTTCTTATACGACCTTTATTTCTTTGCTTTTTTGCAAACCCTCTTCAACTCATTCTGTTTCTCTGTCTCTCTCTCTCTCTCTTTCAATACTTTGCCAACCACAACCAGTAGTAACCACATATAATCTTAAAGTTTTCTTTCCTGACATCTCCCCACTGAACTATAAGTTTGGTAAATGAACTACCTTTAAGATAATCACAAGCAACACCTTTACCAAATGTTTTGACTTCTTCCCACCTCTGAAATCAGTTTTCTCATTGTTACTACCTGATCGCCAAGCCAATATTTTAAGGTTTTTTTCAGCAGCATATCACTTTTGGTACTAATTTTTATATTGATCAAGATAGGATATATACACAACACACACTTATGGAAAGAATTTCAGTGGCCTTGAAACAATAAAGCTTATTTCATATGCACACCAGGTTTGGTATGAGCTAAGTAAGTCTCCAGGGGGGTCTGTCTTTAACCATATCATCTCAACTGAGGGCCTCAGCAACTGGCCAACAAGGAAAAAGCTCACAGGAAAAATTCATATCTGTTTTTCTAAGCTTTGACCCAGAAGTGAGACATATCACTTCAGCTTAAAACCCATTGTCCAGAATTAGTCTTATGGCCCCACCTAACTACTAAGGGGCTAGAAATTTGAGGGAGCATGTGGTAAAATTGTTGAATAGCCAATGTCTCTTCCACAGTCCATGCAGGCCTCATGTTGAGAGGCCTGCATCGAAGCCGTAAGATCAAATTAGCCTAGGCAGTGCAATTGCTACAGAAATGGACCCCTATCCTGGAGACTAGCTGAACTGCACTGTAATTTGTATGCGTGAGAAACAAAATGTTGTTGAATTAATCTACTGAGATTTAAAGATTTAATTATTCTTGCAGCATAGTCCATCCTCGCCTGATTATTTGGGGAGCATAAAAGAAGACGAGTAAATGGAACAACATAGCTTCCTTTCCCTGAAGCAATTGTAATCCAACCCAAATGGCAGCAGGATTTTTTTTTGAGAATCTGATAAAATGATACAAAGCTCGCTTGGAATAATAAAAGAGTGAAAATAGCCAGTACAACTATAAACAGAATAATGAGGGGAGGGAGAACTAATTTTACCCAACATTAAGACATTTTATAGGTAGAGAAAATACAGGAAACCCAGAAAGACATTGCAGAGAAAGTACAGGGAATAACAAAGATATTAGTAGAGAATAGAGATCCCAGAAATAGGCCTAAATACATTTGAGAATTTAGAATATAAATAAAATGATATTTTAAGTCCATGGAAGAGTATAAATAATTCAGAAATGTTGTGACAGATAAGCCACTGGGGGTAAAAATGCTGAAGTACCTCACTTCTTGTACTCAAATCATTTCTAATTTAATCAATAACTTAACTGTAAAACATGAAACTGTAGCAATACTAGAAAAATCATTGGTAATTTTTTTCCCCAATTTTGAACTGGTGAAGGTCAAGAGACATATAATAGAAGATTGACAAAATTACATAACAATTAGTACTTCTGCAAGACAGAGAATACCATACACAAAGTCAAGAGACAAACCACAGGATAGAAAAAAAAAATGTTTGCAATCTATATAACAGGAAGGAGATACATTTCTTTAATACACAAACAGATGTAAAATCAGCAAGGAAAAAAATGGACGTCCAATAAAAAAAAAAAGAGGCCAATGGTAGACAGTTTGCAGCCCCACAAAAGCAAATAGACAATAAACGTATGAAAAGATTTTTTTCAGCTTTTTAAATAATCAAAGAAATGTAAGATAAAACAAGATACTGTTTTTTACTTAGTATATTCACAAAAATTAAATTTTGCTCATTCTCAAGGGTATGGGAAACATGAACTCTCACATATTGTTAATGGAATGCAAATTGTATGACGTCTTTGGAAAGCAATTTGGCAATAACTATTAAAATTTTAAAAGTACATTTTCTTTAACTCAGCAATTTCCCTTCTAGGAATTTTTCCCACAGAAACACTTGCACAAGGAGGCAAATCTATACTGTACAGGGACAGCATGGTAATATTATTTGTAAAAGTAAAAAACTAGACAAAATTTAAATGTCTGTCAAGAGAGGATTAAATGAACTATAATAATGGCAAATAGAATACTACATAGCTGTTGAGAAGAATCAATACATTTATCCATATTGAAATGAAAAATATCCAAACTAAATTAATTTAAGTGAAAAAATAAGGCAGAATATAGTATTATGATAAATGAAACTCCAAGGATCACATATATTTATACACATACAAATTTCTGGGAAAAAAGAAATAATAACTATTAATACGTTCAGCTGCAGTTACATTATATATGAGGGTGTAGGTAAAGAGGTCAGCTTTTACATTTCATGTTTTATCCATTTGTATTGTTAGACTTTTTTAAAAAATATTTTATTTGTTTTATTTAGAGAGATGGGGGGCAGACAGAGAGGGAGAGAGAGAATCTCAAGCACGCTCCCCGCTGAGCCTGATGTGGGGCTCGATCTCACCACCTCAAGATTATGACCTGAGCTGAAATCAAGAGTCAAATGCTTAAACTGACTGAGCCACCCAGGCACCCCTGTAGTGTAAGAATTTTTTAAACTTGTGCATGCATTACTTCATGATGAAAAACACAAAAATTTAAACCATTAGTTCTTCCATGGAAATATCAGTTCTATGTTTTTACCTGTGAATCTGGATCTAAAAAGATATCAGCAAATAGAAAGAAGAGAAAGGAGAAGGAGGAGAAGAAGAAAAAGAAGAAGAAGAGGAAAAAGGAAAAGAAGAGGAATGACCAAAGTTAGACATTCACAATATGGCACAAAAGAGTAAACTGAGCTACCAATCATAATGAAAGAGGAGAGCCACACAAACTTTTGGAACTGTCAAGTCCTATTTCCACTGCAAGGAAAAAACAATCCCCAGGCATTATAGTAGTCTCTCTGTATCAATATTTCCAAAAAAAAATTTAGTAATAACAGTAGTAGCTCATATTTATTGAGCAAGACCTAATTTGGATTCAGTGCTAAGCACTTTTATATGAATTACCGCGTTAAATTCTCACAAACTCCATATGGTAGGAGCACTGCTATCAGTCCCATTTTATCAACAAGAAAACTAAGCACCAGAGAGAGAAATTAGGGGGGCCCCTGGGTGGCTCACTCAGTTAAGCGCCGGACTTTTTTTTTTTTTAAGATTTATTTATTTATTTTAGTGGGGGAGGGGCAGAGGGAGAGAATCTATGGCAGACTCCCTGCTGAGTGCAGAGCCCATCGTTTCACAACCACCATTTCACAACCCTGAGATCGCGACCCTACCCAAAAATCAAGAGTCAGACGCCTAGCCAACTGAGCCACCCAGGTGCCCCCAAGCGTCAGACTCTTGATTTCAGCTCAGGTCATGATCTCAGGGTTGTTAAGATCCAGCCCCATGTGGGGCTCCACGCTGGGCGTGGAGCCTGCCTAAGATTCTCTCTCTCTCTCTCTGCTCCTCCCCCTTCTAAAAAGAGTGGGAGAGAGAAAAATTAAGAAATATCACAAGAGACCCAGCATTTGTGTTTCAAAACATTTGCAATATGCTTCAATGGGCTTCAATGCTGATTCCACACTTACTCTCCATGCATCCTCAGGAAAGTCACTTAACATTTCCCACCAGTGAGTTGAGGATAGTGACAGAACCTACCTCACAGGGTTGTCAGGGGGTTAAATGAGAGAACTCAGTGTCTCACACATAGTGAGCTCTCAATGAAGGTGAGCTGCTGCGCCTGTTGTTACAAGGCCTTTAACGATAGGGTCTCTTCCTACTGGTCCAGTCTCGTATCTTTCCATGACCACCCCCGTCCTCCCCGAACTCAATCTCCAGTCCTCCTGATCTTGCACGCGCCCCGTGGCTTCCCAAGGCCTGCAAGCCTCCCTCGGTCCCTCTGCTACAGTGTTCGTTTCCACCTTCCTCCCCTTCTCCCCCTGGCTGACTCACCTCGATCCTTAAAACTCACCTTAGTGAGTACTGGGAGTCAAGTTCTAGATTTTCTTCCCCTGCATTCCTCCAGGTCTGAGCGCACGAGCCGGCAAAGAATATTTGCCACATGAGTTCAGTGTAACCAAAAGAAGAGTGAGCTACTTGTCCCGCAACCTCTGTGGACCATTCCCAGGAAAGCCAGTCGTAGGTGGGGCAAACGGAGTTATTCATTCACTGAATGATTATTATTATTAGCTCCTGCTATTGTTCTGGTGCTGAGGCCACAGAGTAAGACCAAGTACCCTGTTCCCTGGTGGGTATCGTCTATATGTATGGGAAGGAGATAGAGAACAAATAAAGGGAAAGATCATTTAAATATTGGTACATTTGAGAACAAAAACAGAACAAGGTTAAGGGTAGAGAGTGATGGGGAACGAGGGGCTCATTTAGACTTTGTGGCTAGGGAAGGCCTCTGTGGAGGTGACCTTCGAGCTGAGACCTGGGTGACAGGAAAGACCCAATCATGGCCAGTGAGGGAGCAGAGCGAGTTGAGAGCCCCTGCGAGGGGAACGAGTCAGCATTTGCCCCGGCCGGAAGAGGCTCCAGGTGTCTACAGCCCCGGTTCACCAGCAAAGGTCAGAGAGGGGGTCATGACTGGATCCAGTAGGGCCTCTTAGGCCATGATAAGGTATCTCGATTTTGTTCTACCCACAACAGGAAGCCGCTGGAGGGTTTGCACTGGGGAATGAGATGATCTGATCTAGTATTTTGAGACGGCTTTGGCCCCCGTGCAGAGGGCAAGAACAGGCTGTTATCAGGTTATCGCAGTGGTGGGGGGCGGCGGTGGCTGTGGGGCCGGGGATGGGGAAAAGCGGGTGGATTTTGGCCCTTCTTGGGGAGGGGACGACAGGGCTTTTGCTGACGAGTATATAAGGGGACAGATTGTGGTGTCCCTCAGTGAGGTGACGAAGACAGGAGGAGAAACAAGTTTGAGGGACACGGGGTGGGAAGGAACCTACAGTCCCATGTCTGTTGGGGCACGGCAGGCTGGCGATGCTGTCGGGCGTGCGAGCAGAGAGCGTCAGCAGCCGGTGGGCTCTGCAGGCCCGAAGTGGCGGGGAGCTCGGGGTGGGAACTCCCAATCTGCCCATCACCGGCAAGTGAGTGACCTTTAAACAGGGGAACAGAGCAGATAAACGGGGGTGAATGAGTGTGGGAGTCCAGAGGGCGATGGAGGGAGGGGAAGGGCCAGGAGAGGAGAGGAAGGAAGAAGAGGAGAAGGCCCCAGGTCAAATTCAGGACACTCAGAGATAGCAAGTGATGGAGGCAGGAAGCCCACCTTGAAAATCCTCCCAGGAGAGCGTGTGCTGTAGAAGAAGCTGAGCGAATAGAGAGGTTGAGGAAAGTGCTAAGGGTGGCCTCCCATGAGGAAGCAAGTGGCTGGCTCTGGCAAAATCATGGTTGCTCCTCACTGTGGCTAGAACCAGTTCAGGGGCATGGTGGGGTTAGAGGGTCAAGGACAGTGAGTTGAAAGGGGGAGGACTGAGGGAGGCGAGCCAGCGACTGTTGTGGAAAGGACAGAAACATGGTCAAGGAAGCGCAGTTTGCTGTGTAAGAGGCTCTGTGTGCTGATAGAGTCGGGGGGGGACTACTTGTCAGGGCGAGGTCCTGCGGAGGTGAATT
The DNA here is from genome assembly GCF_009762305.2 of Zalophus californianus. Classification (NCBI taxonomy): domain Eukaryota; kingdom Metazoa; phylum Chordata; class Mammalia; order Carnivora; family Otariidae; genus Zalophus; species Zalophus californianus. The sequence goes on along the minus strand of NC_045603.1, from coordinate 66,092,841 downwards.
GGGGGTGGGGGTCCAGACAAAAGTAGAGGGTGAGAGTTGGCCTGAGCCAAAGGGCTGGGTCATCGACCGCACCCACAGGGAGGGCAACATACTTGGCAGAGGCAGGCCACATGGTAGAAGTGACTACGGAACAATCTGGCAGCTTCTGTTTTCTCAGTGGAGTCTGACAGAAAGGCGTCAGCCAGAGAGAGGAGAGAAGAAAGCAGGTGTTGGAGTGGAAGGGGAGAGAAGCTGTGAGGTGCTGCCTTGCAGAGCGGGACGGTGACCAACCCGGGGATGTGTGGGCGGGTCGCCTGGCACAGCAGAGAGCCCATTCTTATTTGTGATCCTGAATTAAAGTGCCACTAGTTTCCATACTTTCCTGTTGGCACTTTTAGCTGCTCTCGCTAAGAGTGGGTGATGCCATGGTAGGACTTTTGACCAGGTATCTGAGGGAACAGAGCTGGCCCACGGCCATGCTGTGAACTCGGGAAAGCTTATTGTAGGAGTCACTCCATCTTTCCCAGCATCCTGTTCTCCCTTCCTTTTCCATAATAGAATCTGGTTTTGCCTCAAGTGTTCATCCCACTTATGAGATTCACAGGAATAGGAAACTGAGCTCATCTCCTGCTCCAGGAATGGATGCTGATATTCTTTTTTTTTTTTTTAAGATTTTATTTATGTATTTGACAGAGAGAGACACAGCGAGAGAGGGAACACAAGCAGGGGGAGTGGGAGAGGGAGAAGCAGGCTTCCCTCGGAGCAGGGAGCCCGACGCGGGGCTCGATCCCTGGACCCTGGGATCATGACCTGAGCCGAAGGCAGACGCCTAATGACTGAGCCACCCAGGTGCCCGGATGCTGATATTCAAAAGCAGTCAGCACCTACCATTTCTCTGATGATGGTTACTAAGTACTCCGGGGATGGGCGTGGGGCCCAGGTTGGGCCAAGCAGATGGAAGGAAAGGACCTGATCCCATGGGTGGATTCCTCTTGTTTCTCTCTCCTTCTTAACCAGAAAAAGGAAACCTGATGCTCCAGGATTGGCCACAGTTGCAAGATGAAGCTGATGCTGTGAACAGCTGTGTGGGGAGATGGAAATAACCTGGGGCCCCGATGACATTGTTAAATCCCCAAATCAACCAGCCTCAAAGCCCATCTTACTTCTAAACTTCCTGTTATTTGAGATAATAAATCTCCTTATTCTTTAAAAACCAGCTCACGTCAGGGTTTCTGTCACTCACAGCAAAAGCATCTTCTTGGACACAATTGTTTTTCTCTGAATTTACACTATATTAGAAATCTTCCAAAGGGTGACTGATTCTCGCCTTCTGCTTACTTAAACATACTGTCTCATGGCAGAGCCAATGTGTGTGTCCAGGCAGCAGGATTTGGGGTCACCGGGACACTTCTGCTCCCACAGTGTGGGGTTACTAAGAGACACATATGTTTGTCCACAAACCGGTTTTGCCAGTTGTACTTGTTTTTGTTATTATGCAAACCAATGAAACATGAGTGAAGAAAAGAATCAGTGCATAAAAGCCAAACCGTGTGCTTTTAATAAATAGTAGAGGGAAAGTAGGTTTCCTGCTGGTGTGGATGACACAAATGTAAAATGGTTGGGAAATTTTGTTTCATCTAGAAGATTCCAAACTCAGATTGTTTCCCCAACTGTCTTGGAGCTCTCTACTTTAAAGCTGGTTTTTAAAAGTTTTTAAACGTCTTTTTAAAGGTCAATCGGCTGTCACATACTTAAAGAAGAGGCTTTGTCCCTTCAAAATATTGCTACATGAAGGTACATTTGTATGTTTTACTTCAATAAAATGATCACCTTGTTTTTCATTTTTACTGTCTCCCTACTTTACCTGCGTATCTGCCTTAACTAATTGCTCTCCTAGCTGCGGTCTGGGGGCTTCCTGGGACAGGTGTCCATGGCTCCCCTTCTTCCCCCACTCCCATATGTCTCCCGTAGCTTTGCCCTCCCCCTCCCTCCCCTCTCCAGCTCATCAGCCCCTGTCATTACAAAGTTAAAATTACAAGACGAGAGTACCTTTCCTTTGGATAGAAGGTCTGGAAGGAGCTACGCCCAAGTGTTACCTGCTGTTTCTGCATGGAGAGATTATGGATTTTTTTCTTACGCATGTGAATAATAATGAGGTGAACTAGTATTGATTTGGTAATAAGAAAATAAAAATAAAGTATCCCCCCCACCCCAAGAACAAAGAATGCCTTGTCTTTCTATGAGAATTCACTCTTTATAAAGAACTTTTCGGTCCATCCTATCAGTGGCACTTCATAATGACTCTATATAAAAACCATTACTCCCACATAAAGATGAGGAAACGAAGATGGGGAGGAGGGACGTGTCTGGCCTCAGGTGACAAAGTGAGGAAGAAGTAGAACCTGTTCAGATGCCTAGGTCCACGATACCCACTTCAAATGGTTTTTGCAGCCCTCTACGTTACTAAAGGTTCCGTGAAAATAGACTGATCATAGCTAAATAAGCTACCTGTGCCGGGATGAAGAGGTACGTTTACATTGCTAAAATACAGCAATGTAAATAAATGTAGTTACAAAGAATGGAAGCACAGGTCCCAAAAGGAGGCAGGAGGAGAAGGAAGGCCTGCCCAGCACAGGTGGCAGCTCCATACAAGGTCAGTGTCACATGGGCGATGGCATTCATCTTTCTTGTCCAATTCCCGCTTAAGAATTCAGGACAAACTCCACTGGTCTCTACTGGAAAATTGAGGTCCATTGTTTAACCTCTTTGGGCTTTGGCATTGTGTTCTATAAACTGGGAGTGGTAATACTAAATGCCTAAATAATGTTCTCAGGATTCAAATGGTAATGTATGTAAAGCCCTTACAACTGGCAGCTGGTGGAGCGTGCCATCAACACCATCATCTTTATCATCATCATCACTAGGACTACTGGCACTATTACTATATTACTGGTACTACTATCAGATGTAGTCACAGTGTGACTGTTTTCATAAAACGTGAAGGACTTGGCTGGTGCCACCTGGTTGATTGGGCATTAGACCCAGAAATTTATGCATCAGAACAGCACTATCTCTAAGGATTTGTCGGAGCTGTTAGGGCTCATCTCTGCTTCTCTCAGATCTCTTCATTCTCATGCTGAGAATTTGGCCCCTCAAAGTTTTTTGGGCCACCTCCTTATCACCTCCAGGAGCTATCACCTCCACTTTGGCCTCCTGAGCCTTCTGAGAATGGGAAACCTAGGTCTTTGTGGAGGAATGACAAGTTTGCTCAGTTCTCTTCCATTTTGGTAGTTCATTTTGACTTTCGAATGCCTCAGAGGTTCCAGGAAGATGTCACCATGTGTAGACCCACAGAGAAACTGGCAGAGGGGGGTTTCATTTTACAGTTGGCCTGAGCAGCCCTAGTGTGAGCTCTCAGGCTCAACAGCGCCCATGACCTCGGGTCTGTCCCGCCTGCCCAGGATCCTTCCACCCAACGGGCCACACCCACCACATGATGACATGATGATAGTTGGCAAAGTATTTCCCATAGTATGTCACTTGTAGCACAACCTTGTAAGGAGTTATAACTACTCCATGTTACATTTGAAACAACCAAATAGTCTTTGAAAACTGACACTGAAGAAAGCCTTAGAAGTTAACCCAACCCAACCTCTTCCTTTTTCAGATGAGGATGTTGAGGGCTTGAAAGATTAAGTGGCTGGTACAGACTCACAGTAGCAGTGATGATAGCAAGGGTGGCCTGACCAGAGATGGCACTGAGCCCTTCACATCTAGCATCTCATTTTGTGCTCACAACTATCTCACAAGGTAGGACACAGCAGATGAGGAAACAGAGGGCCAGGGGTCAAACGCAGCTCTTCTGATGTGAGCACAGTGCTGGCTCCGTGCCCCAGCATGGCTACCCAAGGTGGGGGCCTCTAGTCCTGATGCCAGGGCCATCCACACAGGGCCCCTGTGCGGGCACAGGAAGAGAAACGGACAAAGGCTGCCTCCACACAAGAAACAACAGACTGCTTCACCCCTGCAGAATGTCTGGAACTATGATCACCCAAGCAGGTCAAAGGTGTGGGCACCATGTTTTGTTCTAGAAGAGACTCAGTACTTTCTCCCTCTGCTTACCAGGGTAATCCATAATCGTTATAGAAACTTAAGAAAATAGACACTAACACAAAGGGAGGAGAAAGAAGTATATTATAACCCCAACCCTCTGAAAGGAGTTTTGTTCTAGAGGACTCCAGATACTAAACTCCACTACTTTGAAAGTGAAGAGGAAGAAGAGAGGGTGGGGTCACTGCACTCCCCTTTTGTTGGTTTTTTTGTTTTTTTTCTTTTTCACTTCCCTGTAGTGCAGCGAAGCTTTACAGACTTTGAGTCAGAAGTAGAGTTCAAACAGTTTTAACTCTGGCTCTTTGACTTTGCACTAGTGTCCTACTGCTTTTTTAAAATTTTTATGTTAAATTGTGGTAAAATACAAATAATGTAAAATGTACTCTTTACCATTTTAAAGTTTAGTAATGTTAAGCTTAGGAAGGTTAAGGATATTCATAGGGTTGTACAACCAATCTCCAGAACATTTGCATCTTACAAAACTGAAACTCTATATCCATTAAATGACTAACTCCCCATTTACTCCTCACCCCCACCTCCAGCCCCTGGCAACCACCATCTACTTTCTGTTTCATGATTTGGACTATTCTAGACATCTCATATACATGGACTCATACAACATTTGTCCTCTTGTGATTGGTTTATTTCACTTAGCGTACTGTCTTCAAGGTTCATCCATGCTGTAGAATGTGTCAGAATTCCTTTCCTTTTGTACGGCTGAATAATATTCTAGAGCATGTATAGACCACATGTTATTTATCTACTCATCCGTTGATGGCCACTTAGGTCACTTTCATTCTTTGGTTATTGTGATTCATGCTGCTGTGAACATGGGTGGACAAATATCTCTTAGAGACCCTGATCTCCATACCTTAACCTCTTGATTTTCCCTCTCTCGTGCTATAAAATGGGGCAGAGAAGAACACCTGCCTTGCTCCTCTGCAGAGAGCGTGCTAGAGAAGCAGTAAAGGGCCACCAGCAGCAGGACTGGAGACTGGCCCTCACTGGAACCGCCGGACAGGACTGAGAGGGCCTGGAGAGAAGAGAAAGACAGGCCTGAAGCTGCTCCACATGAGCAGCCAACTCCATCCCTGCCCGGTGAGTCCCCCAGCCTGGCCCTCCGAGTGCTGGCACTTTCCTCCTGTCTTTGGTTTGGTTGTGTGGTTTCTCCGTGAAGCTCGTTTTCACTCCCTCTGCCTGGAACATGTCTATCCCTTTTCAGGACCTCTTTAAGCAAGTGTCCCGCCTACAGAGCATCTCCCGGAGAACTCCAGCATGTTTTGTTTCACACTGTAAAGTCAAGCCATTCCCACCTGAGGAACAAAAATCAGATGATCTCAGGGTCTAACAATTTCCACAATTTCTTAACCGTAAATTTCAAACTTTAGAAAGATCCTCTTTCCGGAGTATAAGGCTATAAATTTCTACTTCAGGAGGTTAAATCCTACCCTGGTGGCCTGAAGAGACATGTCCCTAAGGTGCCCTGTTTCTGTCCAGCACTGACTCCTAGGAGACTCAGGTCTTTCATCCCCCAGCTCTACACTTTCATAGGCCTGTGACCGCCCCCTGCTCACTGGGACATAATGTGACAACAGTACCTTCCCTGTGGAAGCACGTGATACTGATGTAGGAAAGATGTTATTAGGGTTCGAAGCCGACGGCCAAGAAAGAATTCTTGAGACGTCTTTGGTGCAAAAAGGTGGTTTTATTAAAGCATGGGGACAGGACCCGTGGGCAGGAAGAGCTGCACCGGGGTCATGAGGAGCGGCCCGTCATATGCTTTCAAGTTGGGAGGGGGTTAGGGATAGCGTGAGTTTCTGAGGAATTTTGGAAACAAGGTTTCCAGGACCTTGAGCGGGCTAGCTATTGTTGGGAAAAGGTCATTTATTACCGTCTAATAAAACCTTAGTCATGAGACCCTTCAGCCGTATATCGGTGGGCCATCTGCTTGGGGGGTGATTACCATTACATATCTTGGAGGGTTTAGAGATAAAGGAAGTTTCCAAAGGAACTCTTATACGTTAAAGTAGACTTACAGGATCTTGGGGGAGGTGGGGTGTGTCAGGCGAGGATTGCCTTTTGCCCTTAGCAAAGTATTAACATTGAGGCAGTTGAGTCCCTAGGGGAACGTCACTCTGCCTATTTCAAGGACTTGTCGGTGGGTAGTAAGGAGATTTAGTAATTTTTCTTCTGCCTTTGTTTCCCACCTCAATAGTACAGACCACGTTCATCCTTACTGCCTCTCTGATTCTCGCAGTCCCACAAGGTGGGCACACAGGGGTTGGTGCATCTATTTCAGATGAAGAATAGGAGCTCAGAGACACAGCCAGGATGTAGAAGAGCACCAAACTGAATCGTTTTCTTCTCCTGATCCTGTGAGCCATACACTCCACCACGTGGAGAAGCGATGGGCCGATGAGTTGGGTGTCACATCCGTGAGCTCCCAAGTCAAAGAGGTAGGGGGGGCTCGGAATGTCTCAGTCTTTTTAGTTACTCAGGATAAAACATAGGTAGACACAGAGAAATCGTAGTGTATGCATATGTGTGCCTATGTGTGCATGAGAACAGAAAGAATGTGAGAAAAAAGATAAACCAGCAATGCCTGATCAATGATAGATCAGGACTGTCAAGAAAATTCTGGAGTTCATTAAATTTGTAGGCATCCCTACTTTAAAGGATCTCTTAAAGATTTATAGCCTAGACTTTGTCAACACGCTTAAACTCTTAGCAAAAGAGAAAGAGTTTTCTGTTTTAAAATGATGCATTGACCTGCTGGAAAAAATTCGTCACCTGAATAGAGCTTGCAGCATAGCCATTAAGCAGAGGAAAGGATAATTACCGTAGCTCTGAAGACGTGACCTTTTAGAATCCCTCTGGAATTGTAGGAGGCTAAAAGATTTGGCCACAGCACTAATGTGCCTGCTGCTGTATTTTCTGTTCTGCTCCATTCACTACTACCAACCTCTCACATGTAAATAAATAGTAATCTAATCAAAGCCTTTGTGCTAGTTTATTAAAATACTTACATAGGAACTAGAGGGTATTATGCTAAGTGAACTAAGTCAGAGAAAGACAATTATATGATCTCACGCATATGTAGAATTTAAGAAAAAAAAACAGAGGAGCATAGGGGAAAGGGAGGAAAAATAAAATAAGCTGAAAACAGGGAGGGAGACAAACCATAAGAGACTCTTAATCATAGGAAACAAACTGAGGGCTGCTGGATGGGAGGCGGGTGGGGAGACAGGGCAACTGGGTGATGGACATTAGGAGGGCACTTGAACTAATGAGCACTGGGTGTTATATGCAACTGATGAATCACTAAATTCTACCCTTAACTAATAAAAAAATACTTACATAATTCTTCACTATCTCTTTAGATCTCTCTCCCACAGCTTTTATGCTGAAGCAGTGAACTGTCTGTGTCTTCACAGAAGCCTCATTTTCCTTCTTTATTGCTCCTGTGGAATGACAAGACTAACACCCTTACCCAAGCATAACTTCTACAGGTTCCTTTGTCTTCAGACAACGCGCTGTCCAAATTTAAGGAAGATGAAATCCCCACAGTTTTCCTTGAGCATGACTCAGGGTTTCTCTATCTTATGAGAAATCATCAGGGCCTGCAGGATGCCATGAAATTAGCAATGGATGTGCCTCTGATGTCTGAGAGCAACGTCTGCCTCAAGGCCAGAGATAGTCTAGACTGGTTGCCCCACGGGGATACTTGGCCATGTTTGGAGACATCTTGGGTTGCCGCCCCTGGGAGACAGAGTGCTACTGCATCGAGTGGGTAGAGGCCAGGGATGTCCCTAAATGTCCTACAATGCACGAGACAGCCTCTCACAACAAAGACTTATCCACCCTACACGTTTGGTTGCTGGGGCGGCAAGAACAAAGTACTGCAGACGGAGCGCCTGGCACAACAACGCTGTGCTGTCTCACAGTTCTCGCGTCTGTGTCAGCTCCTTCTAAGGGCTGGGAGGGAAGCATCTGTTCCAGCCCTCTCTCCAGGGCTTGCAGATGTCCGTCTTCCTGTGTCTCTTCACCTTGTCTTCCCTGTGTGTGTCTCCGTGTTTCAATTTCCCTTTTTTGTAAAGTCACCGGTCCTACTGGATTGGTTGGCCCTCATGACCTAATTACAGCCTGATTACCTCTGTCAAGACCCTCTCTCTAAATAAGGTTACCTTCTGAGGTATTAAGGGTCAGAATGTCAACATATGAATTTGGGGAGGGACACAAGTCAACCCATAACCCTGCCTAAAATGTCCATAATGCTGAGTTTGAGACACTCTTGCCTAAATGGCCACTTACCGTCCCTGCCTTCTTTCCTTCTCAGGACAATGAGATGATTGGGCTGAATCTTTGGAATAACATTCACCTGGAAAGAAGACAGGAATTCTCATTTATCATCAGGAGATGATCACTAGGCCTTTAGGCATGGACACCTAGAAACGTCACCCCGATTAGGTAAAAATTCCACTTCCGTGCCCCATCTAGCACCAAATATACCTCTTTATTTTGCTGCCTGTTTTCCTTTTCCTCTGGTTTCCTATACAGGTTCTTCCCCTTCAACGGGCTTTCTTTCCTTTTGAGACCACCAGTCAGATGCCCATGGGATGCAGCCATCTGGGTCCTATATAAGAAGACTAGTAGAGGAAGCCTTTTGAAATAGTTTCAAGTTATGGTTAACTGAAACTCCTCAGCAGCATAGAGTAATGTGAAAATATGAGCTTCCGGTGAGTCAGACGGGGGCTCCTATCCCACTCAATCATTGTTGCTGTGTAAGCGTGGGAAAGCTAATTAACCTCTCCAAACCTCCAACAATGTCCTTCCCGATAAAAGGGGGTAGAATAAGAGTATCTGCACTCCTGATAGAGCTGCAGTAGGGATTAAAGGAAATAATGCATAAAGCAAGGTTAGCTTAATGCCTGGCACCAATATATAGCCACTACACATTCATTTGCTGTTGGTATTATTATTTTAAAGAGATGGAAATACCTCTGTGAATTCATGCCTTCATGCCATGAAGCTGGTGGAGCACTGTCCATGCAGGAGGCACTGGGGATGCAAATACGGGTAAGCCCCTTGCATTCTAGCAAAGAAGAGAACCAAGTAAATAATAAGAGCCGCCGTGCAAGAAGCACCAGCACAGAACTGTGCATAACCCTTTACAGGAGCATGAAGAAGGATTTCTGGAAAAGGCCTTTGGGAAAACATGCACAAAATATTTATAGAAACCTGAAGTCATCGTCTCGATTTACCCAAAGGCAAGTCGGGATTTACATCAGCAGCTTTTTTAGACCCTATTATGACAAAATCATGCCCCTTTCATCACTACCAGGATTTTAAAATATTAAGTGAAAAATGCAGAAGGGAAGACAGAACATTTTTCACGTTAATAATTTGTTTCTGTGATGAGAGAAAAGAGAAAACATCTCATTTGATGATGATGAATTATTTCCAATATTCATGGATGAACGAAGAAGTTAAAAATTTGTAGTGTGTTTATTTCAGCACTAAATACGAGAGATCGTTGGGGAAATCCCACTCATGGTACAAAGACAGTAGGAGTGAAAATTAGAGCAACAGCTATTTCCAAAAAAATTGCTTTTAGAAAGAAAATATTTAGAACAAAAGAAATTACTGAATACAATAGTTATGAAATAGAGTGCCTGTTTTATTCACAACTGTCTCCTATTGCTTAGAACCATGGCACAAAGCAGATTTAGAAGGAGCTGTTGAGTAAATTGGTTGCTTATCAGCCAAATGATAATAACTAATAAGTTAAGATGAATGGAAAGAAGTCACCCTTAAAAATCTCTACATTAAAAAGGAGTTTGGAATGTCACACTGGAAACACCATGCCCAGAGAATTTCCTTCTGCTCTTTGGAGGCTCACTGCAGATCATGAAATAATTAGTTAGACTAACATGGGTTAAGGACCCACTTCTGCTGAGTCTGGGGAGGCACGCACGAGGGCCGTGGACAGGGACACCACAGCTATATTTGCCACAATAGAGGGAAATACAAGAATGTGGAATCCTGCTGGAAAGAGTTGGGAATTAACTCCTGGAGAAATAACACATTTCTTAAAATAAAAAATCTTTCCCACGTCTATCCATTCATTCAAGAATCACTATTTAAGCACTTAGGGTATGCTAAGCCTCAGCCTTGGGGCCAGAGAGGAAAAGCTGGGTAAGGCATTGCCTCTGTCCAAGAGCAGCTTCAAGGTATGGTTGAAGGACACCGACATGTCAATTACAAGAGCAATCAAGTGTCTGAGATGTGCTAGAAGCATGCTGGTGATGGGCAGGGGACCACGGAGGGAGAGATTTGCTGGCAGGAAAGGACCAGACCTCTGCCGTGGGAAAGCCCCTGACCAGATCACAGACACCAGAGCAAGAGCCACCAAGTGAGAGGAGAGAACTCAGAGCCATCCTGGCCTCCGCTTCTAGTCCCCCGGAGCAGCCTGGCACCCCCGCTGGAAACCCCACTCACCAAGCAAAGCAGAGCAGGGTACTGAAGCTCAAGTAACCGAGAGCCGGGACTGCCAAAAAGTAATTTGTAAAATCATCAATTCATCAAATTTACCATTTTACCAAAAAAAACCCAAAACCAAAAAACTTGCTTCTCTGCATTATTTATAAACTTTCATAGTAATCTGTTGCCAATGAAACAGCTTTAGTAGTTTGGGAGGATGTCTGTAGTTTTTGTTGACAAGATTTCATTTTTTCTTCATAGAGGCATTTAGAGAAACTTGATGTGTTTTTAAACTGTATTAAAAATTCAGAAATCATTCCATAACCAAAATATCAGTGCTTGTTTCCCACAAGAATTTTTCAGTTGCTGCTGGTTTCTCTCATGCCATTTTGGTTTCGCCAACATTTTAGCAGATTTGTGATGGTTCTGCCAATTTCTCAAGTGCATCGTCCACCCAACTTCTCTAACAATTTCATCGTTCAAATTTACTGTGTGATATGATTGTTCCTATAGCTTCCAGTTATTTCTCACTTTACCAGTCTCTCTAGCATTTTAGGATTTTGTATTTTGTATTTAAAATCAATAAATGCCTCAAAGTTGAGGAATTGGTCATAGAAGTCATTATAATACAATCTTCTGGGCAGCCTCACTTCCTTTCTGCTGCCTTGCTTTGTTTTATCTCAGTTGGTTCTTGTTAGAAATTTAAAATGCCATCATTTTTTTGTAGGGCGGGTTGGACTGCCACTAATTTTTTCAGGTGCTCTTGAATTTAAATCTTAAATTTAAATTTAACGACAACTGTATCTGCTGTTTCTTCCCAAAAATCCCCAGTTAAAACTTCCCCCTTTATCGTAAGCCTTTGCAGTTTTAATCTAATTTGACTTAATGTAACATAATTAAGTTTTAATTGCTGGAAGTTCAAAATTAACATTCACCTGCTATTTGAGGAATTGGCAAAGAATACTAAGCACTGAAGAATAGAAAAATGACAAATCATTAAAAGAGCCAATCTTTTGAATATCAGTAAAATTTTTAAAAGTTAGATAAATTGATCATTGGGAAAGTGAAATGCAATGAATTGATCTCAAGCCAATTTCGTATAAGATGGCCTTGGGGATGTCATTTAGTTCTTAGTCGATAGTCAGCTCTTTCTCTCAATCTTCTACTAGGGATTAAAGGTAGGGGTGGGGAGCATAACAGAACATAATCCCAAATATGTCCATGTCCTAATCCCCAGAACCTGTGAATGTTGCCTTACAGGTCAAAGGGACTTTATGGATGTGATTAAATTCAGAACCTTGAGATAGGGAGATTATCCTGGATTATCCGGATGGGCCCGCTGTCATCACAATGGTTCTCATAAGGGGGAGGCAGGAAGGTTGGGGTCAAAGCAGAAGCCAATATAATGAAAGAAGCAGAGATTGGAGCCATGTGCTCTGAAGACAGAGGAAGAGCCACCGGCCAAGGAATCCAGGTGACCCCTAGAAACTGGACAAAGCAAGGAAACAGATTCTCCCCTCAGAGCCCCCTGAAGGAACCAGTGCTGTCGATACCTTGACCTTAGCCTCGTGAAACAACTGAGGACCTCTGACCTCCAGAACTATGGGAGAACAAATTAATGTTGTTTTAAGTCACTAAATTTGTTGTGATTTGTTATAGCAGCAATAGAAAGCTAACACAGGGTGCTGTTGCCTCCCCATCTCCTTGGTTCTTTGTCCTGTTTGCACACAGGGTCCTACAGCCAGGCACTTGGCCACCAAGGATGTTGTTCATCTCCAGGGAGAAGACCAAAAGAGCCCTGCCTGGACCTTTGTGAGACCATTTTCCCCAACCCCTATCCTGGCTTCTGTAGATCTACCTGGAACCAAGGTGCAGAGCCATTTATGTTGGTTTAATGTTGTCCTAGGAAGTCACCAAAACACATTATAAAATTATCTCAATTAACTTCACCCAGAGAACACACTGTACACTAACCTTCCCATCCTATTTTTCATCTCCATCCATGCCTGGCTACATCTTCCCATAAATCTTACCAGCCAGTATGTGGCCCAGATAAAAGTGCTAAATGATTCAGATACAATATGGTCAGCATTACAAAAAGCACCCAATTTGCACACACACCCCTGCAAAGCTTAGTTCTAGAGATTTCCCCATTTTTCCTAAAATAGTCCGTGCTGGCTACCAGCAATCCCATGAGGCAGGCAGACCTTGTCTCGCCCCAGAAGATCCATGAAGCTAAATGACATCCCCAAGGCCTCACTGATAGTTAGACACAGACCAGGGGCTCAAACTCAGGTCTTATGACTAGCTCTGGCTTAGCATCTGTGACTTTCAGAGCGGGCACCAACGCGCAGGTGGCATAGGTAAAAGTCAGCGGCGCTGCTACCGGAAGAAATACAACCCCACCTGCTGGTTCCAGTCTGAAATGCCTTGGTTAGAAGTTGATCCCCTCTTCAAAGGCAAATGCCTTGGAAGGCCTTTTGGGGCACTTGAGCTCACACCAGGCCCAGTACCCACAGGCTATTTAAGGACTCAGGTGACTTGTTGCACCTGATCCTCCCAGAAAATCCTGGTAAAGTCCAGGTTTTGCAGTAATAGCCACTGGCCTGTCAGTCAGGCTACAGCAGCCTCCTGTTCGGGGAACTGGCCACTGCACGGTGGACATACATTATTTGGGGGTTCCTTAAAGTTTGAGGATGTGAGAGGAAGAACTGTGTCTGAATCTTGCCCAGAAGTACCTCCTCAGAGAGAAGATGCTGGAGAATAGCAAGACCTGGGTCTCCCCAGCATCTTCAACTTTCAGAGAAGCTGTGATTTCTAAATTGCGAGAACCCTGAGTCCTGTTTTCCCCAAGAGCTAGGAGAGTTCCTAATACTGACTGATGGAGCCTTAGCATGGTTAGCATTTTCTTGTCTGCTGCCTGGGACAACCCTGAGACCAAGGAGTGGCTGGCTTCAGAATGCACACTGCGGTGGATGTGGAGAGCCCTTTGGAGGATCCCTTGGAGACAGAAGCTGCTTTAAAAGACAGCAGAGGGGAAAGAGAAGGAAAAGCCCCTACTCATCACTTCCAGCAAAGTGGAGATGGAGCAGGGAAAATCCCACCAGAGAAAGAGTATATATAAGAAATTATATTAGAGGGGCGCCTGGGTGGCTCAGTCAGTTAAGCGGCTGCCTTCTGCTCAGGGCATGATCCCAGGGTCCTGGGATTGAGCCCCAGGCCCCACACATCATCAAATCAGGCTCCCTGCTCAGCGGGGAGCCTGATTCTCTTCTTCTGTCCCTCCCCACTGCTCATTCTCTTTCTCTCTCTCAAATAAATAAATAAAATCTTAAAAAAAAAAAAAGAAATGATACTAGAGAAAAATGCCAGAATTTCGAAAGAAGGATTCTATAAAACTTTCTATACTGTTTTTTTAAACTGCGGTAAAATATATATAATAAAATTTACCACTTTAATCATTTTTAAAGTGTGCTGTTCAGTAACATTGAATGATTGAGTACATTCGCACTGCAGTGCGACCATCACCACTGTCCATCTCTGGAATTCTTTTATCTTCCCTATTCCTCCCACTTTCTAGCCCCTGGCAACCACCGTTCCACTTTCTGTCTCCATGAATTTGACTACTGTAGGTAGCGCATCTAAGTGGAATCATACGGTATTTGTCCTTTTGTGTCTGGCTTATTTCACTTAACATAATGCCCTCAAGGTTCAACCATGTTGTAGCAGGTGTGAGAATTTCCTTCCTTTTTAGGGCTGAATAATTTTCAATTAGATATACACACCACATTTTGCTTATCCACTCATCTGTCAATGTACATTAGGGTTGTTTTCACCTTTTGACTATTGTGAATAATGCTGCTATAAACAGGGGCCTACATCTATAAGACTTTTAAATGTAAACCCCCAACTATTAGAAAATATCAAAGTTTGGAAAAGTGAAGAAATCTTATTCACATGGTGAGTGTGGAAAATCATGCCAGAAAAGTTCCATCATTACATGCATTCAAGGATACATACCTACATGTGTCAGGAGTGTGGGCAAGTTTTTATAAGAACTCAGTCCTTACTCAACATCAAAAAACAAACTCTGGGGAGACACTAATTATATGTGATCGTCATGGAAACCCCTTTAGAAGAAACTTATTGGAAATCAGAGAACTCTCAGGACAGAGAATCCATTTAAATGTGTAAACGGGGAAAATGGTCAACTACAAGCCCCACCTTACTCAACATAGGGGACTAGACAGTGGAGCAATATCTTATTCCTGTGAAGATGGTGGCAACCCTAGTAACCATAGGGCAGGCCGTAATGCACATGTAGTAAATGTGAGGAAGTCTTTGATCACACAGATGAATCTACACATGACCCAGGGGACAAAACCACGCCCTAGCACGTGTCGCAGTAGATACCACGAAATCCACAACAAAGACGAACCTTTAAAAATACAGCAGGTCAGGGAAATCCCTTTTTGGGGATTCAAATTTTATGACATATCAGAGTATATTAAAGTGGTGGTCTGTGTGAGAAAACAAGGGGTCTTCCATGTGGCTTACATAGTAGTAAATCTCATAATGAGGAAAATATGCAGGCAGACATACAAGCAAGCAAGCAGGAAGAGAAAAAGGGAGAAAGGAAGGAAGAAAGAGAGAGGGAAGGAGGGAGGAAGGGAGGGAGAGAGGGAAGGAGGAAGGAAGGAAGGAAGGAAGGAAGGAAGGAAGGAAGGAAGGAAGGAAGGAAAAGAATGACAGAGAGAAGGGGGGGTGAGGAAGAAAGAAAGGAGAAAAAAAGAAAAGAAAAAGAAGAAAGGAAGATGAAAGGGAGAAAATAGACCTTCCAACAGGACAAAACTCAAAGCTACTCTCTGTCCTCTACTCCAAAGGTGCTCCTAACAGATGCCCAGGGGCCAGCATCAGAGATTGTATCATGGACACCAGAGCCCCAAGGGAGAGAGAAGGTTGGAGAGAGGGGATGCTGGACCATCTCCTCCCACATTTGAGGGTCTCTGATGGAGAGGTAGCTGCAGGATATGTTAAGATCAGGGCCCAGGGCTGAGCCAATAACTGGTCCCTCCGCTGGGGGCCTTTGCTGATGTGTCACCCCTTGTGGATGGTACTTATACACCCACACCCTGGCAGAAGGTGCTCCCCAGCAAAAGCGCAGGAGGTCAGCCACTGTTCTAGTCACACTGAGGACTGAAACCACAGAAGGTTCAAGGGATGTGAGTTTCCCAAAGTCTAACGGGGAACCCTGCACCATGTCTGTCATCTTGATTTAAAGAAGGATAACTGTTCTTTCAGGCCAGCTTCTAGCAAAACAACCCCATTTTTCTCTCCTCCTCACTCTCATCTATATGCAGGGAGGTGCTGGGCATAGCGCGATGACCCAGGGCATGAATTTGGCCTTCCTTTCCTCCTTCCTCTGTTCCTGCCACAGTTGTCCTTCTACTTCCTATTCAACCTGTCCCACCTTCTTAGGATTGGGTTCTCTAACAAAGCTAGTCTGATGAACAAGCCAGGGCTCCCTGGCAACCATACATCTAGGTTTTAGCAGGAGTCCTCAAGAAGTGGCTAAAATTGTCAGTCCCTGACTGGGTTAGAGGGCAAGGAGTGTCCAAATATGGAGTCAGAACTCCTAACCCCACCACTTGGAAGAGGCCTGACTTAGACAAGTTTTCTCTGAGCCTCAGTTGCCTAATCTGTTAAATGGGCATCTGTTAAACCATGCCTCCTTTCCAGGGTTGTTATGAGAACCATGGAGAGAAGACATGAACAGACATTTCTCCAAAGATGATATATAAATGGTCAACAGACACATAAAAACATGCTCCACATCACTCAGCATTAGGGAAATACAAAAATCAAAACCACAATGAGATACCACCTCACACCAGCCAGAGTGACTAAAATTAACAAGTCAGGAGACAACAAATTCTGGTGAGGATGCAGAGAAAGGGGAACCCTCCTACATTGTTGGTGGCAGCGCAAGCTGGTGCAGCCACTCTGGAAAACAGTGTGGAGGTTCCTCAAGAAGTTAAAAATAGAGCTACCCTATGACCCAGCAATTGCACTACTAGGTATTTACTCCAAAGATACAAATGGAATGATCCAAAGGGGTACGTGCATCCCAATGTTTATAGCAGCAATGTCCACAATAGCCAAACTATGGAAAGAGCCCAGATGTCCATCAACAGATGAACGGATAAAGACGGTGTGGTGTGTATATATATATATATATATATATATATATATATATATATACATATATATGCAGCCATCAGAAAGAATAAAATCTTGCCATTTGCAATGACGTGGATGGAACTAGAGGGTGTATGCTAAGTGAAATAAGTCAATCAGAGAAAGACAAGTATCATATGATCTCACTGATATGAGGAATTTAAGAAACAAGACAGAGGAGCATAGGGGAAGGGAGGAAAAAATGAAACAAGATGAAACCAGAGAGGGAGACTAACCATAAGAGACTCTTAATCTCAGGAAACGAACTGAGGGTTGCTGGAGGGGAGGAGGGAGGGAGGGAGGGATGGGGTGGTTGGGTGATGGGCAGTAAGGAGGGCATGTGATGTGATGAGCACTGGTTGTTATATGCAACTGATGAATCACTGAGCTCTACCTCTGAAACTAATAATACACTATACCTTAATTAATTGAATTTAAAGAAAAAAAGAAATTTTAGTCACTGAAACAGAGCAGGTGGGAGACGTATTTTAGGGCATATGACTTCCTAAATCTCATCAGATCACTCATTCTATGAAGCATCACTTGGTCCCCATCTGTGAGTAAAACTTATCCTGTTTCCACCCATCCTATGTCTTTGGGTCCCAAGAGAGCCCCAAAGGTTAAAAACATACATGTGCATTCCCTGCAAAGAAGGTCCTGCCCCTGTCTTAATGTTTAGCAATCACCTTGCTTAGGTCCTCATCGACTTGTCAATTTGTTATTTTACTAAGCAGAATACAGAGTTTCTTTCTTTAATGTGGTCTTCTTTCTCCCTCTGTCCTGAAGAAACATGAAAATACTAGTTGTACAAGAGAAAGAGAAGTAACCATCTGGGCGGAGATGGGGAAAAGAGGAGGGACTCAAGTCAGGCCACTGCAGGGGGACCGGAAGAGAAGGGAGGCAGGCGGAAGTGAGCGGAGCAGTGGGCTGGCAGCGGGCCAAGGTGCATGCTCCCGGGGAGTCTGTCTGCACACCGCGCCATTGGTTTGCATTTCTGTTTCTTCTTAAGGCAATGATGCATATTTCATCTCATCTTTTATTTTCTTTATGGTTTAATTATGAGAAGAAGAGGAATCTAGGCATGAAGGAAGAGTTATGTCCTCCCCCCCCCCCCCCGCCCCGGCGCTGCATCTGTTAGAGGTTGCATGTAAGTGAATTAATCACCAAAAATATCTGAGGGGGAAGGCACATGTTTGTTCTTGAGTTTAGTCACCAAGAATTGCCAGGGCTTCATTCCAGCATCCTATCCTTGGTTGAAAACTAAGTACTGGCCAGCAATGGATGCCAACACCTAAGCAATGAAGAGGGAGAGGGAGTTTCATCTGACATGATTCTTTTTCTACTCCCAAATACCACTGCTTACACAATGTAGGAGCCTACTTATGACTCCTTAAGTTACACACACACACACACACACACACACACACACACACACTGGCCCAGTAAATATTTAGCCTACTACAGTTGAATTGTTAAATATTGGAATAAATATATAGATAAGCAATTTAGTCCTTTTGACAAGGAGAAAATTTATCCAACGAATATATTTTGCTAAACTATTTGGTTTACAGTATAGTGAAATTCTCTTGGAACACAGGGAGAAATTTCCTGCTTTCAAGAAAATTCTGGGGACAATTCATGTATATGAGTATGTAATAAAAATACGGTGGGCCAGAATATATGAGTACACCTACCAGTACGAATTGGTATGTGTCCTGAGGCTTTCTTCCTCCTTTTTGTCAAGAAGAGTTTTCCAACAACCAGACCCACCGCCCTCCTCCCTAACCTTCCACCTTCCCCCTTTCTCAAGAAAATTTCCTCTTCCTCAATTATTTGGGCTTTTGTGATACCAAACAAGGGAAGGGTTGGGGGAGGAGAGGAACCAAAGGGGCTGGAGGCCAAGGGGAGGACTGGGACCTCGGGCTGAGTGGATATACTCTGCAAGGCGAGCGCAGTATACGGAGGAGGTTGATGGGCTAGAAGAGAAAGACACCATGTTGCTTGCTGTTCAGTTCATTTCTCAGTCCCTCACCAGGTGACACAAACACTGTTCCCCTCCCCCCATAGAGTTAAAAACCATCTTCATTCTAACGATTCCTAAATGTGTAACTCGAGCTTTGACTGCTCCCCACCCCCCGCCTACCCGCTCCAGACCCACTTGGATTTTGTTTAAGAAGTATCTCAAAACCTACCATACCCAAAACAAAACAGTTGATTAACACTCCCGCAAATATTGTGTCCCCCTCCCCCACTCTTCCCCAACTCAGTAATTAGCAACAACCCAGTTTTCAAGTGAGACCTAAAGGGTCATGCTGATGCCTCCCTTTGCCTCTCCATGCTTGTAATCACCCCTTCAGGGAGTCCTCCCCAGTGTCCCTTCAAATATAATCAAAATGACACTGAGTCAGTGGTTGAGAGGAGTAGAATGGGGAGTTTGCATCCGTGCATATCTGGGTTCTTCTTCCATTCTTTATTTCTGCCTGAGGCCACCATCTGCCTGACCCCAGGTCTACCAGCTTTTAGACCAGAATGCCGGTCCTTTCTTCTTTTCCACCTCCCTTGGTGTCAGGTCCAGAACTTTGTCTTTATAAATAAATTGTTGGGCAAAAGAGTCCAGGCACAGAAGAGTGCATACCACGTACCTCTATTCCTGTCAAGTTCCCAAGCAGGCAAAGGTGCTACCATCATGGTGGTGATTGGTGGTGGTGGTTGGGGGGCTTGGGGGGGTGTGCCCAGTGACCTGGTCATTTTGTTTCTTGATCCGGACACTGTCACACGAATGTGTTCACTTTATGAAAAGTCATGAGCACTGGGCATTTGAGCTCATTTCTGAATGTATGTTGTACTTCAATAAAAAGTTTACTTCGACAAACATGTTATCTAGACATTTGGAAAAGATTAAGCAATTATTTCTGGACTGAGGGTGTTTGTCAAACATCAAAGCGTTTGCATATTGAAAATATATGATCTAATCCTGGGTGCCCAAAGAGATTCAAAATGCATCCTCTTTCAACAAATGGACCTTTCCTCCCATAGTACAAGATCACTCCTGTTTTTAATTCAACTACAAGAAAAATACGAATTAATCATGGCTAAACTTCGGAGACTTGTGAGAACATCTGAAATGTGAGCAATGATACAAAAACTTGGGTAGAGACTGTCTGGGGCAGATATCGTGAGGCGTGGAACAGAAGCCAGTGCCCTGCTCAGCCTGTCAAAATTATCCAAAGACTCCGCTGAATGAGATTGTCCTCTTTCTTCAAAGACCACAGCAGAGCAACCGTGTCTTACCATATGTCCTCCTTTTATTTCCCTGATTGTCTAAAATGGGAAGGGTGGGACCCAGAGAGACCCTAACCAGCTGTTCCCTGTCCTCCTTGCAGACAGCTCCTGCTGACTTCCCGAGGCTGGTCTGCCAAAGGTTCGGGAAACTGCCTGAGGGTCCAAGGCTGGCTGGGTTGCCAGTGACAAAATGGAACCAGGTTTTCTGGCCCCACTGCCAGCAGACGTGCTAAACAGTTGCCTATGTGGTGCAGTTTGAAAAGGCCAGGACCATGCCCCATATAAATAGCCCCCCAACAGCCTGCATCAGGTACCGAGATCCCACCATTAGTACGTACTGCCTCTGCAGCACCTCTCCGCACACCCCCCCCCCCACCAGCACTCACTAGATCTTCTAGTCCTGGCTCAGAAGGGCCCTGCCACCAGTCCTCAGGACCCACTGTGGCCAGAGGCAGTGCCAAGTTACCTGACTTGGAACCCACACTGTTTTTACAGCAAAAGCAAAGCAGAGAGGGGAAAAAAGGGGGGAGAGAGTGATTCGTTCACTCAGTAAGTATGGAGCACGACTTTGCCAGGTACTATTCTAGGCACTGGAAACACAACAGTGAGTTTGTCCCATTAAATTTTAATGATGTGAGACAGACAATTAGCAAGATAAAGAAACACGTTATATAGTACATGAGAAAGTGATGAAGTGTAATGAGAAAGAGGCTGGAGAAAGTGCAGTAGGAGGAAGCTAGAAACTGTAGAGTGGTCAGAAACAACTTTGCTGATTTTTTTTTTAAAGCACGTGGTCATCATGGGGAAAATCAGAATTTTGTCGGACCTCCGCATGCTTATGATAAGGTTCAGTATTGTTATATTTTGAATTCCACGGAGGAGTAGAAAAAGTGAGCATCTGGAGTTCCTAATCTGTCCCCTACCTGAGGCAAGGGTATTAGGTGCTCTAGCCCCAGTCTGGGCTCAGCGTGGTCACTGCTGTCCACGTCGGCCCTTGCATTCGAGTTCTGACCATTGGTGCCCACCATCTACCTGAGCCCAGACCACAGCCCTCCACCATGGCCCCGTGATTCAAGTGGATCTTCAAATGCCCTGACTCTGGACACCTGTTCTGATGACCTTTCTGAGTCCAGTCCTCCCCTGGTGCTCCAAATCTTACAGCTGGGTTTCTGCCTTGGTCCCTCTTTTCAGCTAGCCTCGTTTCCTATTCAAAGGAAACCTGGGGCCAGGGTTGTGCCTTGTCCTTGACAGTCCCCACCTCCAAAATCCTCCTGAGTCCAGTCCAGAGTGAGGCACCTTGCGATGCACAGCCCAACCCCAAGTTGGCGGCAACTTCAAGATGGCAGCTGCTGGATCATCTGTGGGATTATGTGGGCTCTGGGGCTAGTTCCACCACTCAAGAGCCAGGATACTCCGTGCAATTCATTCTGCCTTTCTCCATCTGTCTAAAGAGCTGTGTATCTCACAGGATTATTGGGTGAATCTGGTAGGTAAATGTAGATTGTGGAGTTTTAAAATTATAAGATAATATCTAAATATATGCAATTACTATGCATTGCTATTCCTCCACTCTTCAAAATAAATCTTTGCAGTCCTAGAATTGCACTTACAATAATTTTATTACTTAGAAAAATTATAAAAATAATTGCTTGCATTAGCATCATATTTAGACTCTTCAAAGTACTTTCATGTCCATTATTTCATTTGATCTTCATAAATGAGATGGGAAAAGTAGCAATTAGCATCTCCATTTTATAATTAGTGAAACTAAGACCCAGAGATGAGGCAATTTGCCCATAAGAAGCTATTATAAGCTTTAGAGGAGGGACTGGATCTTCCACTTCCTAATTAGGTTCTGCAGGTGCCGTATCAGACTTCTAAGGGTTTCAACCCTGAAAAGTTCCATCTCCCACAACCCCAAACAACACACCACCCACACATATGCACACGCACACACTCCAACCCCTAGGTAGTCATTGTCAGGTTCACAGAAAATTCCATCCAAGAAAAATCCAGGGAGGTTTAGACAGAAACACATCTCAGACTCCCCAGCAGCTGGGCAAAGCATAACACTTAGTTCTAAATAAAACGAAACCTCTCATTTCAGGAGCCAATGGGGGGAAAAATCAACCAAGATTCTGCACTGAGATAATAAAAATATCTTTTGTTATCCCCCCAAGACAGATTATGGATGTGCTACATGTTAATTTACTGTCAGTTTATTCATTTTTATATAATCTCCTCCAACCAAGGTAGATTTCATTCCATTTTCATCTTGTATACTTCCTTTCAAAGCTTGGTAATTTCTTTTCTATTTTTATTCATTCCACTTTTGCTTCCTGTCAATTTTTATATCAAAATCTGCTCCGGTTCCATTTGGCAAGGTGTAGTAATGAAAATATTCCTCATGCTTTAATGCTTAAATTTGCCATTGCACTTTAAAGTGCTTGTCTGCCTGTGCCAAGAGCCCAAGGGCGGCTCTGCACCTGGCACAGCTCCCGGACCCGCAGAAGGCAGGAGCGCCGCATCCCTGCCGGCTCTTCATCATTGTCTGAAATTCTCTTCTGTTCTTTTCTGTTTCTTGCGCACCTATGTGTGCTAGGCACTGTATGTGCGCGGGGTAACACAAGTCAGACGCGAGGTGAAAGAAGCCAGTCACGGACTCAAAGCTGGGCTGCAACGGCTGCACAGGTGTCCCCAGGAAGGCGCCCCTGCTGTGTGTGGAGGAGGTGGTAGATGCAGGAGGTGGGGGGACCCGGACAGACACCAGCCCGAGAAACCCAAGAAACCCATGTGCGTTCCCACTCACCTGGAACAGGAAGGCAAATGCAGTGTGTGGCAGATTGCGACTGGTCGGCAGCCACTGGGCCATGGGTCCTAGGGAATCTTCTAGAAATAAGCCTCTCCAGTGGGCCTGACTAGAAGCCCGGCTGAGCAGTGGGTCCTGGGGATGTTAAGGCGGGGGCAAGAGGTGCTAAGGCACCATTTGAGACCACAGACATGGGTTACTTTTCATCTTCCCAGCTTTTCAGACCACCTCTCATGTCTCACGGCCTGGGGTCTGAAGAGAGCAGGGTGGTTAAGAGGAAGGCTTCTGGAGACCAAATGCTCTGGTTCAAACCCCAGCTCTGCCACTCACCACCCATTTGCCACTGGGTGAGTTACTTGACCCCTGTACCTGAGTTCCCCCGGCTGTGCAGTAAGGTGGGAGGGATCCTCATGAGGACTAACCAAGTTAGTTGATACGGGTAATGCTTGGAAGAGCACCTGGCACACGGTAAGCCCTCGGTGAGTATTTGTTATCATGATGATCCCTGGCTTTGGTTTTTCAGGAAGCAGAACCCTCAGCTTTTCTGGGATGCCCTGGTGGTTGAAGCCACGGCAGGTGGGATGCAGCTAGGAATTTTTTTTTTTTTTTTTTTTTTTTTTAAATTTTTTTTTTTAATAGATTATTTATTTATTTATTTATTTGAGAGAGAGAATGAGATAGAGAGAGAGCACGAGAGGGAAGAGGGTCAGAGGGAGAAGCAGACTCCCCGCTGAGCAGGGAACCCGATGCGGGACTCGATCCCGGGACTCCAGGATCATGACCTGAGCCGAAGGCAGTCGCTTAACCAACTGAGCCACCCAGGCGCCCGCAGCTAGGAATTTTTGCAGGTGCTGACCTAACTGCACCACCTGGTGGCTGCCCCCCACCTCTAACTGGCTTACAACCTCCCCATCACCACCCAAGCCCCTTCTTTCTCCCATGGGGAAGGGAAACAACATTTAACTGAGTAAGTTTCTAGTTCATGTATTTACTAAGCACAGGACAGGGTAACTGCCTCATAGAAAACACTCATGACCAAGTCTTGAGGTCACGGTGCTGGTGATTTTAAAACAATTTGACTCAAATATCATACAGCTGGCAAGAGCCAGAAGAGAAATTTGGTTCCAGACCTGCCCTATTTCAAATGTCTGCTCTCCCCGTGCTTCACCACACTTCAAGTGTTCCAAGAAGACACACACATTTGTCCCTGCAACCCAGGACTAGACTTCAAGTTCACTGTGATCACATTGCACCTGTATATGATGCAGGAGTGGTGAGAGGTGTTCGGGGGATCATTACCCCAGGCACAACTAGAAAAGGGCCACTAAATATCATTATTTCCTACTTTGTCACCCACCCACAAACCATAAGTGCTCTTTTCAGATTTAATGATCTAAGTGAACAAATTCATTCCCTCATTCAGTCAGCAAGCAAGTTTTAGCACCTATTATGTGCCGGGCATTATTTTAGACACTCGGCTGTGTCGCAGTGAACAAAAGAGGCAAAATAATCACAGGAGTTTACATTTTATTGGTGTGCAGGTATAGGAGACAGATGATAGACAAGTAAATACATAAACAGGCAAGTTAATTTCAGATTATGCTGTGTGCTATTAAAAAGATAAAATAGGGCAATGACATAGAATCATTCATGACTCACTTAAAAATGGATATCAGCTCATTTCATACCCTCGCTTCAAACCTGTCAATTTTGTTGTACTTGAAATAAAATCCAAACTCCTTTCCATGTCCTTCAAGGCTCTACTTGATCTGGCCTCCCTCCAACTTTATCTCCTACCATTCTGTCCCTCTTTCAATAATCTCCAGTCATGGATGTGAGGGCAATCTGGCTGCGACACCTGTCACTGCACTGATCACCAGGGTTGATTCGGCTGATCTGGCTGGCTAGGCTGCGACACCTGTCACTGCACTGATCACCAGGGTTGATTCGGCTGATCTGGCTGGCTAGGCGGGTATCTTCTTCCTCCCCCACTGCTCCATGTGCGTCCCTCCTGAAGCTGTTTGCTCAGTTGAAGAGGACGACCTTCCCAGACACAGGAGTACTATTCGTTGGTCAAGCGTGTTTGAATAGCTGCTCTCCCCTGCTAGAACCTCCAAACAAGCTCTCAGGGTCCATTTGTAGGAGAACATAGAGTAGTCATGCTTCCATACTCCAGACACATCCAAATGAGGTGCTGCATGTGACAGTCTGCCTTTCTTAAAAAATCATCATCATCTTCATCATCATCATCATCATCATCTCCATCTGGCCTTCTTCTGTCCTTCAAAAATATAATGCTCCATTTCTGCTCCAGGCTTTGCACTTGTTCCTTCCCCTTTCTGGAACATTTTCCCCCTCCAAGCCCCTTTCCATGCCCCCCAGCTCTTTGATAAATGGCTCACTCATTTCCATCTTTCTGCTAAAAACACCTCAACCATGTCATTCTAATGATCTTTCCCTTATTTTGCTGGGTTTTTTCTTTATATCTGAAAGTACCTGATTTATTTCCTTATCTGTTTATTGTCTCCCTCTCCTACTCATGCATGCAGATTGTAAACTTCATGAGGGCAGAGACTCTCATTCACAGCTGTACCCCCAGGGCCCAGAACAGTATCTGGCACATAGTAGGTCCTCATTCAATGTGGATTGAAGAAATGAAAGTGTGTCCACACACAACAGCCAAGAGAGAATCCTGACAATCAACAAAGGAGATATGCTTCAAAAGACGGTCCTCGGACACCAAAAATCAAACACTGGGAAGGGGGGTGTATGTGAGAATACCAGATACAAACTGTGTATTAAGTTTTTGGATTCCAAAGACTCTGAAATTGGTAATAATTTGGAAAGCAACTATCACAGGGCTTATAAAGAGATGTTTGCAAACTACTTATCCGTCCTTGAGACCAGAAGCTGGGTTAGCACCCAACAAACCATTGCTATAGATGTCAAAATAAACACAAAACAACATCAAAAGCCAGGGGCAGCTTTTCTAACATGGTTTCTTTATGTGCTTTTTCTCTTCCCTAAAAGAAAAGTAACATGAAATTAAAACTGATTATTCAAAGCAGTCCATGGATTTTGAGAAGAGCCACAGAATTCCAGAGATGAAAGGAATTTTTTCAAAAACAATGTTTTTTAGTAGCAGCACCTTTTGTTCAAACAAAGTATTAAGCAGAAAGAACATATAAGAGAGATACATACGAGAGATGACTGCAGCGGCGGCCTGCTTGAAGTCAGGGCGGCCGCCTCACCCACCTGCATATCTCCCTCGTACCCAGACAGGAGCATAGGGTGAAAGCTACCCAGCTGGCCTAACCCTCTTATTTTACAGGCCGTGAGAAGGAAAACACCAGCCCATATCACAAGGGCAAATAAGGAAACCTCAGAGCTGACACCCAAACCTCTTGATACCTGTTCATCCTTTCAACTAAACCATTGCAAACTTTCTTTCTTCTTTTTTCTTTAAGATTTTATTTATTTATTTGTCAGAGAGAGAGAGAGGGCACACAAGCAGGTGGAACGGCAGGCAGAGGGAGAAGCAGTCTCCCCGCTGAGCAAGGTGCCTGATGCGGGATTCGATCCCAGGACCCTGGGATCATGACCTGAGTCAGACACTTAAAGGACTGAGCCACCCAAGCATCCCCATAGCAACCTTTCAAAAAGGATTGACTAATATAGTTAAAGAGAGTTCCCCTGCGCTTCTTCTAAGTACAATCCCATCTTGAAAGAAACATTGCCCCTTCCGCTAGCCATCCTGTCACATTCACTGCCGTGTGGCTGGTTGACACAGCCCGCCTCATTCTGGGCCGTCCCACCATCCCTGTGCTTTCCTCTTCTGACCACTCACATATCCATGAAGTTCGGAGCGAGCGTTAGACTTCTTTTTTCAACTGGCCTGATTAAAAATTGCTGTACAAAACATACTCTGGACCACATAGCTTGCAGGATTCCATTGTTTCCTAAAAGCAGTGAGGAGAGACATGACCCAGAGATTTGTAAAGCTGTGAAAAAGCAGACAGAGCTTAGGGGAGAGGCACTTCTTTCTGTACATTTTGACACCTCACAGTGGGCACAGGAAGGAAGCTGTGTAAAAATGAGAGAAATCAAGGTAATAGCTGGTTCTCATGGTTCCATCTTTAGTTCTCCCAGTGAGGACTGGAGTATGTTACTCAACGTGTTTATCCCTTCATTCATTTATCCAGTGGGTATTTGTGCACTGACCAGGTACTATGCTAGGCTCTGAGGATATTTAAGTACAACTGTAACCAATGGCACCTCCAGTCTGGGAATAAACTAGCAATTACAGAGCAGAGTGATGTCACTGAAGGATGAACAGAGAGCCACTGCGGTAGACCTATACTTGGGTCATGCTTCCCATATTTACACTAAGCTCTTGCACATGTAGGCCTTTCCATCATGTAAAGAAGCCCAAGCTAACCACACAGAGAAAGCCACATGGAGAGAAAGAGAGACAGAGAGAGAAATTTCAGCCTTCCAACTGTCCTCACCAAGTTTCCAGACACATGAGGGTAGCCATCTTGAATGTTTGGGCCCCCCTCCAACACCTGACTGCAATGGCATGAACTACCCCAAGTGAGACAACAGAAGGGCCATTACAGAATCATGGAACAAACAAAACAGTGGTTGTTTTAAGGCATCAAGTTTTGGGGGTGCTTGCCACATAGCAATAAAAATATAGCCATGTATATATTTTTTAAAGATATCCTCTTTTGTTAAAATTGATAACAGGTTTAAATTTTGACTGATTCCTTTTTTTCACAGCAATTCTTCTTTTAAAATTATGTTTTATAAGTGATTATTGATATGGCATAGTAGTTCGTTGTAAGCATGTAAATTTACTCGTAAGAGTAAGAATGAAAGATAGGCTATCGTCAAGGAAGGAAGGCAAAAAAAAGTCAGAATTTATAGGAGAAAGAGGAGAGAACAAGCCTGGGAGAGGGAATCTTGTTTGCACATTTTCTGGGTAAACTGATTAACTCGTGTCTAGCAAAGGAGTCCGTCTGGACAGTCTGTTCTTAAGTAGGCTGATGAGGGTTATCAAAGGAAAGAATTTAAATGCTTATGGATTCTTCCCTGAAGTTTATCAGGGAGCTTCCAGGACAGGCTGTCTCCGGGCAATGGCTCATGACGTCCCCCCATTAGACCTCATCCTGGTTGCGCCAAGTCTGCACCATTTTCCTCTTCACAGTTTTACGCGTTGATCCGAGTATATTCAGCCACCGCGTTCTAACCTTTTAATTAATTCTTTTAGGTTCTCTCAGAGAAAATCAGATCATCTGAACATGATCATTGTGTCTCTTCCTTTTATTGTTATAGAGTCACAGACAGACCATGGCTCTCGCAGATAAAAGCAGAAACTGTGAAGCACTCAGAGTCCACGGCCAGTTGGTGCCAGTCCCTCACGAGGATCCCTTCTACTAGGAAGTATGTGATCAGTGCGGCTGAGGAAGCTCTAATTTGGAGCGGGGGGTGCTGGCAGATGGGTCATTCAGTTAATTCTCACCATAAGAATTCTTCTGAAATCATCTGACCCCACAGGAAGCTCTGTCTTAGAATCTGGGCAGTAACGATCCTTGCTTAGCTGTTCAGCAGATGGCTAATTCTTACCACACAGTATCACTCCACAGTCACCCACCACAATGGAATGCTGGCTTTATTTCCCGTAAAATCAAAGTGAGACAAGCACTATTTGGCTGAAAATGGTTGTAATGATATACAACAAAAGAGAATGGGGGGGTGCGGTTAGAGCCAAATTTTATAGGTAAATATTCCACTGTCTCGCTCTTCCTTCCACCTCACATGGGTGCACAAGGACGCATGTGCGCATGCGCATGTGCACTCACACCCCCTACCATCATCCGTGCGCGCCTGCGCGCACACACCCCGCCCCCAACCATTACCATCACGGCAACGCCACCCACCCTGCGTTATACACCAAACAGTCTTTGTATGGGAACGAGATCTATACCATGTAAATATTCACCCAAGTTTCTACCACGTAGTTCTAAAAATTATATATTTAGTCGAGGACATTTGATGTGGTGCCAGGCGAAGAGCTGAAGTTTCCTGTGGAAAGGCTTAAAGCTAACTTCCTCCTTTGGAAGAGTGTCGAAGTTTATTCCACAGGTCAATGGTTAAATCTCTAGGGAAAGCACTTTTTTTTCCCCCCAGCTCACATTTCTACATGTCAGGAGAGTCTGAATCGTCCTTCCATTCAGCGAATCCTGTGACAAGTTACTTGGGACCACAAAGCAGGCACCCACCTGCCTGTGTGGTACAATTGGCAATGCCAAGAGGGACCCCCACCTTTCCTGAATACCCGAATAATTGTGACTTACCTTTGTACCGTTCCGTTTGCAAAAAAATAGAAATTTCCTCTGTTGAAGATTCTTAGGTGATTCTGAAACAAACTTTTGGAATTCAGAATCAACCACCGGCACAGGATGTTCAAGATCACAGACCTGGGTCTCACGGGAGGCATTTGACTTGAAACCCCTTCTCTCTCTACTTTGTTTCATTTCCTCCAACTCATTGGAAAGGGTGTCTGTGCTGTTAGCCCTGGGCTAAATTTTATTGGAAAATCATGTAAAAAGGATTCAGTCTGCTTTGGTAGAGATGATCAAGTCTAACCCTTGCCTTTACAATCAGATTGCAAAGCTAACAACATAATTATAAATTGTTCTGGGGAGGGGGGGAAGAAAAACAGAGGGAAAAAGACAAGGATTGATGTATTTTGAATGGGAGGTGGGAGCAGAGGTTAAAGACTGGGGCTGGGGATGGGTTCCTAGGGGACTTTGGGCACCCCGGGGTAAAAATCTAGACACACTGTGGTACAGAGGGAAGAAGGAAGTCAGGCAAGTGCAGAAACAGGAGCGATGGCAAGAAAAGACCAACTTGGCTCCACTTTTCCATTTGTCTGGCTCCTAATCCTCACGGAGTCAACCGCCTCTCCCTGCACGCTTGGGCAGCAGGCCCAGGGAGCTCTTTGCATGCATCATCTCGGTCGGTCTTTACATCTCCTAGTAGGTTCAAGCCCGGCTTGTAGTGAAAGGACCACTGGAAAGATACTCAAGTTTACAGGATTATAAGGAAATATGAGATGAATGAGCCTTTTGCAAGCTATAAAGCATCACAGAGTCAGTCAAGCGGTCTTTATGTCTACTGTCTTTCCATCATTTCACCTCTGTGAGAGAGAAGGAGGTTTTCTGTTCCCATCATTCTCACTCCCCACCAGGCAGACTGTACTCAGTAAAAGAGGCAAGGCACAGACGAAAGCAATTAGGACCACGGATATAATCAATCGATCGTATGCCATTAAAAATATGATAGATTACCATCAATGCCTGGGATGAGCTTAACACATAAAAGATGGATATTCAGTACTTGTTAGTTGACTAAACGTCAGACTGAGTTATTTTGTGTGCCTGGAGGAGGGAGCGATTTCAGACTGGCTCACCTAACACCCTCTTCCAGGTGACCTTCTTATACCATAGGTAGTAACTCTATTTTTAATTGTAAAACTCTGTTCTTCTTCTTGCGTTTTCACTCCTTCCTTTGGGCCCACACACCCTGCCTCACCCCTATTGGAGGGTGACTTCAAATGGGCAGGAGGTCCTTGTTTGGCTGTTGGTATTTGAGTGGCTCAACGAAAAGCTGATTTGGAGCTCTGTCGATGTGGGAAATGGCCTATAAATTGCTGGTCTGCTTTAGGCTATCAGGTGGAAAATCATCCTTGACCCAGGGAGACCCCAGTGCTAAAATGTTGTAAGTCTTTTACCAAAATCCATCCAACTTCCCCCAGAAGAAATGCCAGTCTTCCAGCCTGGGGGAGCTACCTCACTGTCCACACCAGCCGGGTAGGGAGAAAGCAGGGTTGACTCTTCCATACCCAGACTGTCAACTAACCCCACACCCCTGCCCCCCGTTTTGGGCTCCAAGCTTCATTTCTGCCCTCCACTATATCCAGCATCTCCAATTCAACACTTCCTCATGGTTTTGTGTGGCAAACTGTCTAGATGCTTCTTTATGAACAAATGAAGAATCCCAATTATGGCTTCCTCAATCCATTTCACGTGCTGCGTTCACATCACACCTTTCAGACTTTTGTTCAAATAGCTCTTCTACTGAGCCTGCCTCCCATTCTCTTTGCTGTTGGAGATTCAACTTTTTGTGTGTCTTCCTTACATCTCTCCAGTAGACTCTCTGAAGGAAGATAAGCATGTGTGTTTGGTCTTTAATCGGAAAACCATCTTTAATCAGAAAACCTCTCAATGTGCATTTAGATTTGCGTCGGTCACGGAAGATCATCTGTCTTGCGTGTTTCAGGGGTGGAGGGCAGAGGAGGAGTTTCTCATTGAGGAACTATGAGCGTGCTAAGGTGGATTGTTTTGCCTTGGACTGGAAGCGAGGAGCAGAGGGGCTGAGGACCCTCCTTCCACAGATTTTTCACTATTGGAGGACGAGCACATGGGAGCCTGCTAGGAACTAGGCATAGATCCTCAAGTTTTTATTTGGGGCCCAAAGGCCTCCAGATCGAACATTCCCCAACATTCAGGAAAAGTTAACATCCTTGTCTGGACCTACTCTGCTTGGGAACATTCAGACTGTGGACTCTATTGACACATGAAATGACAATGGGACAGAAAACAGCCTTGAGGAGTAATTTCAGAGACAGTCTGAGAAGCCCAGGAGAATACCAGACAATATATTCCTGGTGGTGGGTACCAGCAACTACCAGGATGAAGTCAAGGGACATTACACCCTAGAAGTCACTTGGGGAGGGGACCCAAGGAGAAAAATTGAACTCGTCAATCTGGGAGTATTTTTTTCATTGTTATGTTTCAACATTAAAATAAATATAATCTTATTTTATGCCTCCAACTGTGGATATGAAACACATTCGTTGGAAATATTAAAATCTGTTTTTACTTTATTACAGACAATCATTGTTTACCTCAACGTTCTAGTTTGCATTTAGCCTGAAGGACATGCTTGAGTCATTTTTTTCGATAAGAATTTCAAAGCTAAAAGGGAAAAGGGTAATTGTTTAGTTGTTTGCATTTGCTTTGCCCTCCTCAGTGACATCTGGGGGTGTTAATCAGTGTCACACAGGGCATGTGGCTCCGTGGGGCGGATGCCACCAGTCCCTGACCTCTGCCTGAGGCTGGTTGCAAATGAAAACCAATGGGGTGGGGTAGCTATGGAAACCATGAAGGAGGATTTTTTTTTTTTTAAATCCACATGAATTAGAATAAAATGACTGTCTTCCCTTTTTCTCTTTCCATTTGTGACAAAAGTTGTGTCCTGGTTTCTACCTTCCCTTAGAGTAAATTCTGAGGAAAAGAACATCATAAAGACTTGTGACTCTCACAGGGGCATTTCCTCTTTCCATCTTTCTCTGGATTCATTTTAAAAACCATCAGATAGAGTTAACCATAAGTCAGCCCCATTTGCCCTGAGAATGCTCACCTTTGCACAGGTGATTTTGTAGAGAGGAGCTTCTCCAGGGAGCCTCCTTCAATGCCATGGACATCCGAGAATGTCACTGTCAAGATGAGGAGGCTGAAGTCTGGAAAGACATAGTCCCTTTCTCAGAGGCCTCTTAGCCCACCCACAGGCAAGAGTGCCCACAACCACATTTGTCTCCATAGCACAACATGTGAGACTTTTATGAAGTCATTTGGCCTCAGTCTGTTTCCCTTTGTATATGGGCTGTTTTTGCCTCAATCAAAAATACACATTTTATGATTTCCTGGCATTTATAACCTACCCATCTTAGTGGACGCTTTCTGCCTTTTGTCCTTTTGTCGACAACATATTAGCTCTTGGAGTCTGAATTTTTAAACAGTGTAATTTTCGTTTAGCTCCAGGCCATGGTAGCTCTACTTTGTGCCCAAGCCTCCCATCATCAGCTGTCACTCTGTGCCCCTTTGTTCTATTAAAGTGTCATCAGGAAGGCCCACAATTAATCCAGGGTGAAAAATCCTGCTCCAGGAGCAGCTGAATCATCCAAACTTGTGTGTCCACTGGGGGGAGAAAAAAAGAACTCCATGCAGCATATTCATTTTCTTAATCACTCTTATTATGCACTACCTTAAAGAGAGATGGTTATTAATTCACTCTCCCCAGAGATGCCCCCAATCCATTTCAAAGACTGCAATACTAATTACCGTAGATCTTATACTCACTTTTTTACTCCATTCTACCTTCTAAATTAAAGTATATCCTGGTCTATTCACACGTTTTCCCATCGACATTCATGCCAGTGATGAAGGAAGTTGGTCAGCACAAGTACACTCCCTAAAATTCTTATGGATGACATAAAACAAGCTCAAGAGGCAATAGGGAGAATATCCTCCAATAACACATGGGCCCCGGAGGCTGGCATCTTACTGACTAGAACAAAGCAAAAGAACAAAGTGACTGGGCTCCAGTACCTCTTTGGATCTTACTCAGTTAAGAATTGAGGTTGTACTCCCCAACAGACATGAATATTTTAGTTCTAAGTACAATGGTCCCCCATTACCTGTGGGGGATATGTTCCAAGATCCTCCCTGGATGCCTGAAACCACAGATAGTACTGAACCCTATGTACACTATGATTTTTTTCCTATATATCGATTCCTATGATAAAATTTCACTTATAAATTAGGCATAGTAAGAATAATGAATAATAAAAGAGAACAATTTTAACAATATACTCTAATAAAAGTTATATGAATGTGGCCCCCCCCTCTCAAAATATCCTATTGTTGTTCTGCACTTACCTTTCTTCTTGTGATGATGTGAGTTGACAAATACCTGTGTGATGAGATGAACCACGTGAATGATGTAGGCGTGGTGTTGTAGCCCTCGGCTACTAATGACCTTCTGACTATGAGTCAGAAGGAGGATCCTGGGCTTCCACACTGCAGTTGACCCTGGCAGCTGAACCCACAAAGAAGGGGGACTACTATCAATGATGCTGAGGAAGAGGAAACCAGCCTAATTTGACAGACATTTTGAAACATGCTTTTGTGTTTTGGAAAAGCTTCAGTGGATTAGGTAGAGTATTCAGAAACAAAAGTTATTGTACATTTGTACCGTTGGTCAGAAAGAGCAGCCCACATCCCATATTCTCAGGTAAGGCTGTGGCATATATATGGCACCACAAGTAACAACTTATAGAATAAGTTGGTAATTAGATTCCTTGCTCTTTTATTCATTTGGCTATAAAGCACTAGGCAGAAGAGGCAGTGACCAAGAGTACAGACTTTGCAATCAAATATGTTGGGGCTTCATTTGAGCTTAAATATGCACTAGCTAATTGATACTAGGTGTGTCACCTAACTTCTCCAGCTCTCAACTTCATACTCTCAAGAATGGGGATGATAATAATACCAATTGCACTGGGGTATTTTATATGCCGGTGCCTGGCACATGGTAAGTACTCAGTAGTAGCTTTTTGCTCTGGGATACTGCTGAAGTATACAAAACTGTATTTTTCCCACAGACTCTAGGCAGCCCAACTCTCCTCAATGCTCTCTGCAAATTCCCCAGAGATGTATATTTTCGTGTCCTTGACTCAGGAGACATCTTTCTTACACTCTTTACAAGATAATGTATTTTAAAATAAAGAATCTGGAAGATCTCACTGCTACTAAGGACAGAATACTGGATCTTCCTCAGTGCTGAAATTAAATTTTCCATTATGCATTTTAAAATCTATTTTTAAAAGCCTCATTCTATATTCAACTGTTGACATTTTCAGGGCTCACTTATGTGGAATAAGGACAGCATAAATGCAAAATGAAGGATAGATCTCTAGTGTGTATAACTTTTGAGTTTTCTAAGGGAAATGCCATGAAGTGTGCCCCAGGATGTCATGAGAGTTTGCAAGCCAGCTAGGGACACAAGCACCTCAGAGATGACAACCCAAGGTAGGAATGGGGGCTACGGGAGGCAGCAATGGTATGGTGTGGGAAGAGAGCATAGTGAGGCACCTGGAAGACCCCGGGGGAACTGCATCTAGTTCTGCAAGTGTTAACAAATTTTGTGACGATGTTGTGCCATTATTCCTCCTCCTTACTAGCTCGGTCAGAACATTCTGAATAATAACAGCAAGAGAAATGCAAAGACAGCCACACTTTATCCTCAGCCATTTCCCAAGAAGGTGACAGGTATTCACTAGGAGTTTCTCACAGTCCTGATTAGGTATTCCATGGGCCCACTCCTTGTAAGATCCAGAAACACCGACATGTTCTAACTGCTTCAGTTATCTGCCAGGATTTGGGTATTTTATACACTGGTGGATTAGAGAGCATGGGAGTATGATTTTGGAGCCAGACTCAGCTTTTTTTTTTTCAATTTTTTAGAGAATTTAATTTTCTAGAGAATTCTAGAGAGAGAAAGAGAGTGAGTGGAGGGAGGGGTAGAGGGAGAGAGGGGAGAATTCCTAAGCAGACACCCTGCTGAATACAGAACCCCAGACCCATGAGATCATGACCCAAGCCAAACCAAGAGTCAGAAGCTCAACTGACTGAGCCACTCAGGCACCCCTGGACTCATCATTTTATAACGCCTTAAGACCAAAAGCTCACTGAAAATAAGCACCTCCTCTAGACTTTTAAAACTCTTTTTTTTGTACCCCACACAAACCCTGACACAGTGTCCTGCTCTTACTAGGTGCTCAGAATAGTTGGTTGACAGCTGAAACTCTTCCTCTGACCTTACGGTCCTTTTGACACTGGAAGAGACCACACTCACAGCTGGCTGAGTGCCTCTCTCACGGTGAGCGTTTCACAACTGAATGACTGTTGAGTTATTACATGGAGCGGTGCTGGGGTCTCTTTCCTTCATTCTTTGTTTTCAAATTGTGCTTTTTGGGGGTCTGAGACAATAAAAAATGGGCTTAGGGCCAACCACATGACTGTTAAAGACAACCCCTTTCACATAGAGATTTGCCAGTGTTTTGAGTTTATTGACTAAAAGGACTCTTAATTTTTTACCCAAAGGGTTTTATCTTTATCTGTTTCTGCCTGAGGGGAGGGAAGTGGGTTGGGGTGTATATATTTTTCAGTTGTCCTGGTCTTCCAGTTAGCTAATCACAAGTCAGGTGGTCCCTGTCCTTTGAGATGCTGACTTAGAGTGATATCATGCAGTTAAGGACAAAATAAACCCAAAGAAAGAAAGAAGGAAGGAATAAAGATAAGAGCAGAAATCAATGAGGTTGAAACAGAAAAAGAATAGAGAAGTTCCTGAAACAAAAGTTGGTTCTTTGAAAAGATCAATAAAATTGACAACCATCTAACAAGACTAAGAAAGGGAATAAAGGAAAAAGAAAGGAAGTACCAATGTCAGGAGTGAAAGGGAATGTTGCTCAGAACCTGTAGACATCAAAAGGGTAATAAAAGAATACAGTGAGCAAATCTATATGACAGCTTAGATACTATGGATCAATTCCTCAAAAACACAGACTACTGCAACTTATCCACTATGAAGTAGATAATTTGAATAGTCCTATGACTATTAAGAAAACGAGTTAGTAATTTTAAAACTCCCCCCAAAAGAAAGCTCTAGGCCCAGATAATTTCATTGGAGAATTCTACCAAATTCTATACAATCTCGTGTAGAAAATAAAAGATAAAAGGAAAACGTCTCAATTCACTTTATGAAGCTAGTATTACCCTAAAGACAAAGCTGGACAAAGACAATACCAAGAGAGAGAGAATTACAGACCAATTAGCCTTCATTAGTATAGATGCAAAAAAATTTAACAAAATATTAGCAAGCAGAATTCAGCAATATATAAAAAGAATTATATACTATGCCTAAGTGAGGTTTATTCCAGGAATGCAAGGCTGGCTAAATATTCAAAAATAAATCAAAGTGACTCACCATATTAACAGGCTAAAAGAGAAAAGTCACATAATCTTATCAATAAATGCAAAAAAAAGCACTTGAAAAAATTCAACAGCCGTTTATGGCAAAAGCTTTCTGAAAACTAGGAAAGGATGGGAACTTCCCCAACTTAATAAAGAACATCTACCAAAAAAACTATAGCTAACATTACAGTTGATAATAAAAGAATAAATGCTTTCTTCATGCAATAAAGAATAAGGCAAAAAATGTCCACTCTTACCACTGCTATTCAACATAGAGTTGGAAGATCAGTCCAATACAATAAGGCAAGAAAGGGAAATAAAGTGCATACAGATTGGGAAGGAAGAAATAAAATTGCCTGTGTTTGAAGACGCCATGATAGTCTACACGGAAAATCCCAAGGAATCTATACAAAACTCCCAGAACATATAAGTTCAGCAAGGTCACAAAATATAAAATCAACATGCAAAAATCAAGTCTATTTCTATATACTAGCAATGAGCACCTGGAAACTGGATTAAAAATACAAACCCATTTACAGCTGCCGAAAAAAAGTGAAATACATGTTAGGGACTCGTATGTTAAAAACTACACAGCACTGGTGAAAGAAATCAAAGAAGATCAAAATAAATAGTGAGATATTCTGTGTTTCTGGATCAGGAGACTCAACATAATAAAGATGTCCACTCTTCAAAAGTGATATACAGTTTAACACTATCCCTATCAAAATCCCAGCAAGATTTTCTATAGATACAGCAAGATTATTATAAAGTTTACAAGGAGAAGCAAAGGAACTAGAGTGGCTAAAACATTTCTGGAAAAGAAGAAAAAAGTGAGAAGAATCAGCCTACCTGATTTTAAGGCTTGTTATATACCTCTAGTAGTCAGGACTGTATGTTATTAGCAGAAGGATAGACACATAAATCAATAGAATAAAGCGGGAACCAAGAAATCACTTCATATAAATATGGCTCCCTGATTTTTAGTAAAAGTGCAAAAGCATTTTGATGGAGGAAGGATAGCATTGTCAAGAAATGTGCTAGAGCAATCTGATATCCATAGGACCAAAAAACAAAAATAAAAAGGTTGACCTACATCTTGTCTCATATAAAAAGTTAACTCCCCAAATAGTTCCATAGGTTTAAATGCAAAATGTACAACTATAAAAATTTTAGAAGATAATACAGAAGAGAATCTTAGAGGGCAGTAAAGAGTTCTTTGACATGACACCATAAAAGAAAATGTTAATAAATTGGACTTCACTGAGATTTAAAACTTGTGTTCTGTGAAAAACATTGATGAAAAGACAAGGTACGGAGTGGGAGACAAAAATGTCAAGCCACATACTGAACAAAAGACTCACACCTAGAAAATATAAAGAACTCTCGAAACTTCACATTTAAAAAAAAAAAAACTGCAATTAGAAAATGGGCAAAAGACATGAAGAGACATTTGCCTGAAGAGGATACAGAGATGGCCAGGGAGTACATGAAAGGATTTTCGACATCACTAGCCATTAAGGAGATACAAAGACCATGATGGGATATTAAAACAGCTAATATCAAATGTAGTGGCAATACCAAATGCTGGTAAGGTTGGAGAGAAACACAATCTCTCATACATTGCTGGTGAGACTGTAAAATGATACAGCTACTCTGGAAAATAGTTTGGCAGATTTTTAAAAAATTAAACATGCAGCTTATCACATGACCCACCGATTGCACAGCTGGGCATTTATCCCAAAGGAATGAAAACTTATGTCCACCCAAAAACCTTCACCATTGCAGCTTTATTCATGATAGCTAAAAACAGGGAATAATCAAAACATCCTTCTATAGGTAAATGGTTAAATAAACAATGGTATTTCTAAACCATGGAATACTACTCAGCAGTAAGAAGTAATTTTGGTTCTGTTTTGTTTTGTTTCATTTTTAAGGCATATCTGATTATGTCTCACCCCACACTCAAACATTTCATGGTTTTCCATTATCACAAAGGTAGAGATGTGCATCCGTAACATGGCCCAAATGCCCAGAAGGTTGTAGCCCAGCTGTCCAGGCTCATCAAAAACTGGTCTCTCCACGGCTCCCTCACTTCCAGTGCCACTCAACACGTTCACTTCACGGTACATCTACCTATGTTTGGGAGACAACCAACAGTCTCCACCACAGTGGTATTCTCAAGGTAATAGCATTCAGAACAAAACAAAACTTCCTCTCCATCTTTTCATTCCTTCTCCTTTATTAAATGGGAAAAAATCCACGTTCAAGTCATTCACCAACAGCAAGTCTTGTAAATTCTCTGAGACTCAATATTCCCATTCGAAAATTAGGGATTAATAATACTCATCTGGCTAGAGTCATGTGATGCCCACATGAAATTATGCATCTGAAATTACTTTAGTATACCATAAAGAACTATCCTGAACAACCAAAAAGTCATCCCTCAATGAAATCTCTGAGGCAAGAGCAGGGAAGTGGGGAAGAAGGGGCCATCTTTGGAAACAACCAGAACATTTGCCACCCAAAGCTATGGGGGGAAAGGAAAGATAGCTAAGCCCCTCCTGTGCACCAGTGCCGGTTCTAGATGTTTTGACCTCTGACTAGCATGTTTCATGAATCACATTTAATCTAAGAACAGGTCTTTGAAGCTTGAAATAGTGAAAAACTGTCTGATTTTGTAGAAATGTCAATAGAAATGGATTGGTATGAGCATCCTGTGGGATGGCACATATATTATGTCGGTTCTTGCAGAGTTCCTTGGACTGGCATAACTTCTGCTGATGTCACATCAGTCTCAAACCATGGATGAACCAACATCCTTCACAGGGTTTACGCTGGCTTTTACCCAGCCCTCCTGTGTCACTACTGTCTTGTCTCCTGAAATGTCAATCAATCCAGGAAGGACTAATTGATTAGTTACTTCTTACAAGGGGCCATACTGCCTGCTGGCAGACAAGGAGGTGGCCGCCCGAGGAGTAGCCCGAGACTAGGAGGACAAAGAAGGTTAGAGCATGGGCCCCGTTCTGAAAATTCTGAAAACTTTGGCAGTCATTTGAAGTAGTGTCTATTCAGATCAGATGCTAAGTGATGATGCCCCAAAT
Organism: Zalophus californianus; assembly: GCF_009762305.2. Classification (NCBI taxonomy): domain Eukaryota; kingdom Metazoa; phylum Chordata; class Mammalia; order Carnivora; family Otariidae; genus Zalophus; species Zalophus californianus. The sequence continues at coordinate 66,052,960 of NC_045603.1, read as the reverse complement.
AAATAATAGCATAATAAATGCCTAATGGACTTAGGAGAAATTAGACCAAATGTGCTATTGGAGTTTAGAGTATGTCTGACAAGAACTGGGGCAGTCTGTAAAATTTTTATGGAAAAGATGATATTTGAACTAAGCCTTAAAACATAGTCTCAACATTATATGTGAGGAGAAAAGAAGGAAAGACAAGGCAGGTGAGGTGACAGTAGGCTAGGCATGATCAGAACTGGAAAATATGAGTAAAAGACCTGGAATAGACTGAAATGGCTAAAGAGAGGGATGGAAGACAGTAAAAATTAGAGTTAAAACTAAGAGAGGTTAGAGTTTACTAGTGAAGGAATAAAATAGATTTTTTTTTCCTCTATGAGATTAAACAGAACATTTTGGGTTCATTTTGTTTGTCGGTTTTATGAAATTCATTATTACTGTGTTTTTATTACCCAAACTTAAGATCTGGGTCTTTCCTTCTTCTATTTGGACAAGGATGAAAGAAACATGTGAAATGTCATGAACGGCAAGATTTTTATGGCCAAACCCAGCAATCAAACTGACATCATTCCAATTAGGTTTAGGCAACCACTGCTGGTTCAAAGCTGGATTTTCTTGATTGCCTGAATGTTGACGTATGTCCTAAAGGCAGAATTTGCAGTTTGGAGTCAATGCTTACTTCTTCTAGCATAATTTCTTTGCTGGAAAATGCCTTCAAAGAAAAGCGAGTGCAAAAAAGTTGGCCTTTAGAGCTGTGCTCAACTGGGTTTCCTTTTACTGTTTATCATTCTATTCCTCAGTGGCAGTGCAAAGGTCTTGCACTTGCCTGGACTAACCCTCTAAACTGGAAGCCTCTTGGCCTTGGCCTATGGTCTACCACTTTTTGGTTATGGCCTATAACCATGAACCCACAGACACCCCCTGGTGTCTTCTGCCTTTTCTTTTCTTTTTTTTTTTTTTAAAGATGTTATTTATTTATTCGACAGAGAGAGAGAGCTCAAGCAGGGGGAGCGGCAGGCAGAAGGAGAGGGAGAAGCAGGCTCCCTGTTGAGCAGGGAGCCCCATGCGGGGCTCGATCCCAGGACCCGGGGATCATGACCTGAGCTGAAGGCAGCCGCTTAACCGACTGAGCCACCCAGGTGCCCCTTCTGGCTTTTCTTAACAGAATGGGATGCCATGACAACCTCTAGAGGATAGCCCAATCTGATCCTGATTTCCCCCATAATTATTAATAAATATTTGCCTATATTTTCTCTGGATAACTTTATATTTTTTTAATCTCAAAATTTAATTCATCTGGGGCGCCTGGGTGGCTCAGTTGGTTAAGCGACTGCCTTCGGCTCAGGTCATGATCCTGGAGTCCCTGGATCGAGTCCCACATCGGGCTCCCTGCTCAGCGGGGAGTCTGCTTCTCCCTCTGACCCTCTTCCCTCTCGTGCTCTCTCTCATTCTCTCTCTCTCAAATAAATAAATAAAATCTTTAAAAAAAATAAATAAAAAAAATTTAATTCATCTGGAATGCATTTGGGATCTGGCATGAGATGGGAATCTAACTTTGTGTTTTCTTTTTCTTTTTCTTTTACCAAATTTGTAGCCAGTTGTTAAGGCATAATTCTATACAATTTTAAATGTCTTGATATTTCTAAAGTTCTTGATATGGTCTTCAAGTGCTTCATGTTAAAATATAAGCTATGCAAGATTTTAAAATCTTCCTGAGTCTTTTATCTAAAAATCATGGTCCTTTGTAGAGGCTAGGACATTTAGTACCTTGGCCAGATGGGGGCACAACTCTCAATTTGAAGGAAACCATGTATGAAGCTCTCTCTCTGAATTTCATTCCATTAAGTTTGGCACTCAATCTTCCCTCCTTCTGTTTCCATATTTTCCAATGGCTTCCCAGAGGCTCTCCTTCCACACCAAACCCTGAGAAATAGACCTTCACTGGAAAAAACAACAACTTTATTCTCTCAGAATTCTGTGAAATGGCCATTGAACTAATCAATAAGCCAATTCAAGATAAAGTATCAGTGCTTGATAACGGTTTGATGCCTCTATCCCAACCCAATATCTCTCCCCCCAAATAGCATTTATGTCTTGATTCAAAGAGGATGGTGCCCCTCAACTAAAACGATTGAGTTGGTCCCAGCACCACCTGTGCATAACCACAACCAAACCCCATTGCCTGTGAGTGTCTGAATTGTCATGACAATACAGAAAAGGTATTTATTAGTTAAGAACACTTAATCTAGATTCAGACAAAACTGCCAATTATGGGATAAGTTACCTTGAGTAGGTGTATAACATAATCTCTCAAAACCCCAATTCTCTGACATGCAAAGAAGGATAATAAGACTCATTTCCAAGGGTGTTATATGAATTCAGTGAGATTGTATGTAAAGAAAAGCACTTGGCCTCATATCCGGCATATGGTACATGCTCAAGAGACAATGGCTGGCTTACTATTTTTGATTCTTCTTCTTTTTACTATTTTTTATTCTTTTTTTAAAATTTTTATTGTTATGTTAATCACCATACATTACATCATTAGTTTTTGATGTAGTGTTCCATGATTCATTGTTTGTGCAGAACACCCAGTGCTCCACGCAGAACATGCCCTCTTTAATACCCATAACCAGGCTAAACCATCCCCCCACCCCCCTCCCCTCTAGAACCCTCAGTTTGTTTTTCAGAGTCCATCGTCTCTAATAGTTCATCTCCCCCTCCGACTTACTCCCCTTCATTCTTCCCCTCCTGCGAACTTCTTCTTTTTTTTTTCTTAACATATATTGCATTATTTGTTTCAGAAGTACAGATCCATGATTCATCAGTCTTGTACAATTCACAGTGCTCACCATAGCACATACCCTCCCCAATGTCTATCACAGAGCCACCCAATCCCTCCCACCCCCCACCACTCCAGCAACCCTCAGTTTGTTTCCTGAGATTAAGAATTCCTCATATCAGTGAGGTCATATGATACATGTCTTTCTCTGACTGACTTATTTCACTCAGCATAACACCCTCCAGTTCCATCCACGTCGTTGCAAATCGCAAGATCTCATTCCTTTTGATGGCTGCATAATATTCCATTGTGTATATATACACCACCTCTTCTTTATCCATTCATCTGTCGATGGACATCTTGGCTCTTTCCACAGTTTGGTTATTGTGGACATTGCTGCTATAAACACTGGGGTGCACGTACCGCTTCGGATCCCTACATTTGTATCTTTGGGGTAAATACCCAGTAGTGCAATTGCTGGATCGTATGGTAGCTCTATTTTCAACTGTTTGAGGAACCTCCATACTGTTTTCCAGAGGGGTTGCACCAGCTGGCATTCCCACCAACAGTGTAGGAGGGTTCCCCTTTCTCCACATCCCCGCCAACATCTGTCGTTCCCTGACTTGTTGATTTTAGCCATTCTGACGGGTGTGAGGTGGTATCTCATTGAGGTTTTGATTTGGATTTCCCTGATGCCGAGCGATGTTGAGCACTTTTTCATGTGCCTGTTGGCCATTTGGATGTCTTCTTTGGGAAATGTCTGTTCATGTCTTCTGCCCATTTCTTGATTGGATTATTTGTTCTTTGGGTGTTGAGTTTGATAAGTTCTTTATAGATTTTGGATACTAGCCCTTTATCTGATATGTCATTTGCAAATATTTTCTCCCATTCTGTCGGTTGTCTTTTGCTTTTGTGGACTGTTTCTTTTGCTATGCAAAAGCTTTTTATCTTGATGAAGTCCCAATAGTTCATTTTTGCCCTGGCTTCCCGTGCCTTTGGTGATGTTTCTAGGAAGAAGTTGCTGTGGCTGAGGTCGAAGAGGTTGCTACCTGTGTTCTCCTTTAGGATTTTGATGGACTCCTGTCTCACGTTTAGGTCTTTCAACCATTTGGAGTTTATTTTTGTGTGTGGTGTAAGGAAATGGTCCAGTTTCATTCTTCTGCATGTGGCTGTCCAATTTTCCCAAAACCATTTGTTGAAGAGACCGTCTTTTTTCCATTGGACATTCTTTCCTGCTTTGTCAAAGATAAGTTGACCACAGAGTTGAGGGTCCATTTCTGGGCTCTCATTTCTGTTCCATTGATCTATGTGTCTGTTTTTCTGCCAGTACCATACGGTCTTGATGATGACAGCTTTGTAATAGAGCTGGAAGTCCGGAATTGTGATGCCGCCAGCTTTGCTTTTCTTTTTCAATATTCCTCTGGCTATTCGGGGTCTCTTCTGGTTCCATACAAATTTTAGGATTATTTGTTCCATTTCTTTAAAAAAAGTGGATGGTATTTTGATGGGGATTGCATTGAATGTGTAGATTGCTCTAGGTAGCATTGACATCTTCACAATGTTTGTTCTTCCAATCCATGAGCATGGAACGTTTTTCCATTTCTTTGTGTCTTCTTCAATTTCTTTCCTGAGTATTTTATAGTTTTCTGAGTACAGATCCTTTGCCTCTTTGGTTAAATTTGTTCCTAGGTATCTTATGGTTTTGGGTGCAATTGTAAATGGGATCGACTCCTTGATTTGTCTCTCTTCTGTCTTGTTGTTGGTGTATAGGAATGCCACTGATTTCTGTGCATTGATTTTATAGCCTGCTACTTGACTGAATTCCTGTATGAGTTCTAGCAGTTTTGGGGTGGAGTCTTTTGGGTTTTCCACATACAGTATCATATCATCTGCAAAGAGTGAGAGTTTGACTTCCTCTTTGCCGATTTGGATGCCTTTGATTTCTTTTTGTTGTCTGATTGCTGTGGCTAGGACTTCTAATACTATGTTGAATAGCAGTGGTGAGAGTGGACATCCCTGCCGCGTTCCTGACCTTAGGGGAAAAGCTCTCAGCTTTTCCCCATTGAGAATGATATTCGCTGTAGGTTTTTCATAGATGGCTTTTATGATATTGAGGTATGTACCCTCTATCCCTATACTCTGAAGAGTTTTGATCAAGAAAGGATGCTGTACTTTGTCAAATGCTTTTTCTGCATCTATTGAGAGGATCATATGATTCTTGTTCTTTCTTTTGTTAATGTATTGTATCACGTTGATTGATTTGCGGATGTTGAACCAGCCTTGCAGCCCAGGGATAAATCCCACTTGGTCGTGGTGAATAATCCTTTTCATGTACTGTTGGATCCTATTGGCTAGTATTTTGGTGAGAATTTTTGCATCCATGTTCATCAAGGATATTGGTCTGTAATTCTCCTTTTTGATGGGGTCTTTGTCTGGTTTTGGGATCAAGGTAATGGTGGCCTCATAAAATGAATTTGGAAGTTTTCTTTCCATTTCTATTTTTTGGAACAGTTTCAGGAGAATAGGTATTAATTCTTCTTTAAATGTCTGATAGAATTCCCCTGGGAAGCCATCTGGCCCTGGGCTTTTGTTTCTTGGGAGATTTTTGATGACTGCTTCAATTTCCTTAGTGGTTATAGGTCTGTTCAGGTTTTCTATTTCTTCCTGGTTCAGTTTTGGTAGTTGATACATCTCTAGGAATGCACCCATTTCTTCCAGGTTATCTAATTTGTTGGCATAGAGTTGTTCATAATATGTTCTTATAATTGTTTGTATTTCTTTGGTGTTGGTTGTGATCTCTCCTCTTTCATTCATGATTTTGTTGATTTGGGTCATTTCTCTTTTCTTTTTGATCAGTCTGGCCAGGGGTTTATCAATCTTGTTAATTCTTTCAAAGAACCAGCTCCTAGTTTCGTTGATCTGTTCTCCTGTTCTTTTGGTTTCTATTTCATTGATTTCTGCTCTGATCTTTATTATTTCTCTTCTCCTGCTAGGTTTAGGCTTTATTTGCTGTTCTTTCTCCAGCTCCTTTAGGTGTAGGGTTAGGTTGTGTATTTGAGACCTTTCTTGTTTCTTGAGAATGCTTGTATTGCTATATACTTTCCTCTCAGGACTGCCTTTGCTGTATCCCAAAAATTTTGGACAGTTGTGTTTTCATTTTCATTGGTTTCCATGAAATTTCTTAATTCTTCTTTAATTTCCTGGTTGACCCATTCATTCTTTAGTAGGATGCTCTTTAGCCTCCATGTATTTGAGTTCTTTCTGACTTTCCTCTTGTGATTGAGTTCTAGTTTCAAAGCATTGTGGTCTGAAAATATGCAGGGAATAATCCCAATCTTTTGGTACCGGTTGAGACCTGATCTGTGACCTAGGATGTGATCAATTCTGGAGAATGTTCCATGGGCACTGGAGAAGAATGTGTATTCTCTTGCTTTGGGATGGAATATTCTGAATATGTCTATAAAGTCCATTTGATCCAGTGTTTCATTTAAAGTCTTTATTTCCTTGTTGATCTTTTGCTTAGATGATGGGTCCATTTCAGTGAGGGGGGTGTTAAAGTCCCCCACTATTATTGTATTGTTGTCAATGTGTTTCTTTGCTTTTGTTATTAATTGCCTTATATAATCGGCTGCTCCCACGTTAGGGGCATAGATATTTACAATTGTTAGATCTTCTTGTTGGATAGACCCTTTAAGTAGGATATAGTGTCCTTCTTCATCTCTTATTACACTCTTTGTTTTAAAATCTAATTTGTCTGACATAAGGATTGCCACCCCAGCTTACTTTTGGTGTCCATTAGCATGGTAAATGGTTTTCCACCCCCTCACTTTCAATCCGGGGGTGTCTTTGGGTCTAAAATGAGTCTCTTGCAGACAGCATATTGATGGGTCTTGTTTTTTAATCCAATCTGATAGCCTGTGTCTTTTGATTGGGGCATTGAGCCCATTTACATTCAGGGTAACTATTGAAAGGTATGAATTTAGTGCCATTGTATTGCCTGTAAGGTGACTGTTACTGTATATTGTCTGTGTTCCTTTCTGATCTATGCTGCTTTTAGGCTCTCTTTTTGCTTAGAGGACCTCTTTCAATATTTCTTGTAGGGCTGGTTTTGTGTTTGCCAATTCCTTTAGTTTTTGTTTGTCCTGGAAGCTTTTGATCTCTCCTTCTATTTTCAATGATAGCCTAGCTGGATATAGTATTCTTGGCTGCATATTTTTCTCGTTTAGTGCTCTGAAGATATCATGCCAGTCCTTTCTGGCCTGCCAGGTCTCTGTGGATAGGTCTGTTGAAAAGACAAGGAATTATTATTTATCTCTCTTTCCTCCCCATTTTCTAAGGAGGTTGGGTTCCTATGAGGAGAAGACATTTTTAGTTGATTCTAGAGATGGGCTGAGGTGTGTAATCCAAGGGAGAAGGTAGACAAGTGCTAAATGTCATGCAAAGAAAAAGGGGATGGGATCATTGGATTGGAGATGAGGGACCAAGGGAAAGGAGCTAAGACCCAGAGGGGGCTTTGCTGTGGAGAGGTGCCAAGGAGAACAATCCACCACACTGTGCAGATTCACTGGGTAAGGAAGAATCTTGAGAGCAAATGGGTTCGTTGAGAATCGTCCACAGCTTGCTGTGAAGTGTGTACTAAAATCCTGCTACTCTATCCCTGCCATAAAGTCTTTAGTGAAATCTGCACTGCTCACTAATCATTGGTGCCAGTAGATTTCTTTGTAGGGAATGTGGAGAGGTTTTGTGTTCCGCATCAGTGTTGACAAGGAGTGAAAACAGACTGTATATGATAACAGATTACCAACATACATGCAATTTTAAAAGATTCAAAATAATTGGGTAAAGAAAGCAAGTCAAAGAAATCTAAAAGAGTACTATGCTGGTGTGGTTCGTTCAGGATGCACAGCCAGGCAAGCTTCAGATAGGGACTTCTGTCTGGAAACATTATGGTGTAAGACCTTAGGCTTTGGTACAAGGTAAATCCAGATTCCAGACCAGGCTCTTCCACTCACCAGTCTTGTGACCTTCTGAATGCTCATCTCTAAAAGGAGAAGAGCAATAAAGGGTTAAATGAGAGAGCATAAATAATGCAGTTCACACAATAAATAATTCAATATTGGCAGTTACCATTTCATGATAATCAATCAAAAGTACTTGGCCTTCCTGGGGTCCCTGCTGCTGGCTGTTCTGGTGGCTGTCCTAGCATCTCTAATTCCTTCTCTTTATTATTATAAACAACAGCTGTCATATATTAATTACCTATATGTAAAAGCCAGGTGTGATGCTAGCCCTAGTTGTATAATACTTCTAGTGCTCACGACAACCCACAAGATGATCATTACTCTTATTTTTCAAATGAGGAAACTGAGGCTCGATACCATTAAACTAATTGGTCTCAAGGCACACGAGCTTGTATAACTTCACTGCCCAGGTTCCTATCAGAAGCATTTTAGGGTTGAAGGGGAACTCCAATCACATCATCTAACTCATGTAATAAATATGGAAAAGGATTTATTCCAATAAATTCTGTTCTCCATTTTAAGTTGTATCCCTATTAGAATCTTGAATGACCCTGGCTCTCCTATCTGTGTTCTCTTGTCTTTCTCTTCTTGGTCCTTCTCTTCCCAATCATTGGAGGAAATGGCACAAGGTAATAGGAGAGATCCAGAGGCTAGAGAGGAATGCCAGAAGGAGTGCCAGGCATGTGGAGTGTCCTTTGTGGTTTGCTTCAGGCAGGTGGAGTGGCCTTTGTGGTTTGCAACTGTGATGGGTCAGTTGTGGAAATATCATCCTTCTTGTCAATGCTTGGCTCAAGAATGGCCCATTCTGACCAACAACATGAGGAGAAGTCTGCAGGAGGATTTCTAGAAAAGGCTTCCTCCCTTCTAAGAAGGAGACATAACAAGAAGTAACCACTCTTCTCCCTCTGATTTTTGTATCCTGGACTTGAACAGCCATCCCGCTACCTGTCTGAGATGGAAACAAGCTCTGAAGTTGGTCAAGGGAACATAGAAAGACCTGCATGCTCGAGGATATTCTCCAGCCACCAAATCAAACCAGTCCAAAACCCACACACCCTCTGACCGGCTGATATGGAGGTGATAAGTTTTCTGACTGTTTAAGTCCATTTGAATTAAGGCTTCTGTTAGGTGAGGCCAAAAGCATTCCCATAAAAGATGTGGGTTTATGGATGGTGGTGTTCAGGTTTGGAGGAGGCAAAGGGCTTTGGTGGAAGCACGAGGGACATGCTTTGAGAAGATATGAGAAAGAAGTTCCAGAGGGTTAGTATATACAAAATGAGTTAATGGTAGAGATTTCTTTTCTAGGCCTCTAAAAATAGGATAGATTCTCATTCTTCTGGTATGATTTCAGTTACTCCTGATGAAAAGCAGAGGAAAGGGCTAGAATACTTTATATCTAAAAGGTCAAATTTTGAGAGGTCAAAATGCCTGCTTTAATAACACTTGAAGCCTGAATTTTATCTTTTTCATCTTTTAGCAGTAAATCTATCTTGAAATAGCTTTTTTTAAAGATGCCAAGACAGAAAAACAAAACAATGATGATCATATTCTTAGTATTATGTAATCTAGTGTCAAGGAAATATTAAAATATTTTCTAGTGGAATGTACTTAAATGCCAGAATCTGATTTTGTTGTGCTATTCATAAATCTCCTCAATAAAGTATTTCAACTCCAAGCAAATGGAGTCTACTCCTCTTCCCTCCCTATATCTTATTCTAGATGGGTTATGGCTAGGTTGGATAAGGTATTTTCTTTAAAAAATTATATTAATAAAAATGTGGAGTCTTAACAGAGTAAATTTTCTTATGTCTCAAGGTATACTCTCTGTAGCTGGAGGGACTTTGACAAATACTGGCTCATATTGAAGCAACACAGTTCTGAGCTTTCAATAAATGGGATGAGTGGGTTCTTTTCCTAATATTTGGAACCAAATGTCTGACTCACAGTTGTGAGCCCCTGAAGAAATGCTCAGTAATATACCCTGATGAATCACAAAACAGAACAATCAGCAGTTGCCCAAATCTGGGAGTACTTGGGCAGTCTATTCACCTAGAACATTCAGGTAAGAGCCAGGTGAGTAATTAGCCATGACTCTTAATAAGTGACTAATCCCCTGAGAGAAAGCTTTGCTGAAGTACAGTCAATATGAAAATGCAGATTATTATGAAGTCTTTGAGGTCTTAGTCATTCAGTGGATACTTGTGGAGCTTCTCATAGGAATCAAATGCTATACATGACATTAGGGACATTAAAAAAGAAGGCATGGTCCCTACTCTTAAGCAATTCATGGTTTAACGGGAGCATCTAGTATCATAATATTCATAAAAAGCAGCTATAATACACATGGGATGCTATAATCCAGGTATCTATGGCAAGTTATTGGATGGTAAGATGGACAACACCCAGTCTGTTTAGAGAAAGTCAGGGAAGACTTTAGAGAGGAGATAACTGTAGAACTGAGATCTAGATACATTGAAAAGTGTTAGGGGGACAAGGTGGGGAAAAGCATTTTAGTCAGAGGGAACAGAACCAGCCAGAAGGAATTGCATGGAAGTTAAAAAGAAAAGCAGGGCATATTAGAAGTGATTTACTAGGAATAGAGCACAGGATGTGTAGGAAATGGAGCTGGTGGCGGACGAGTCAAGTTCTAGGAGGGAAAGAGCCTCCTAGGACATATTAAGGAACTAAGATTACATTCTGTGGGTCACAGGGAGCTGTTGCAGTTTTAAGTCAGGGTGTGACATAATGGTGCTGCAGTTTAGAGAGATTACCCACTCTGGGGATAGAACACAGCATGGACTATATAAAGCTGAGTCAAGAGGCGAGGAGATCCCATGAGAGGCTGTTGTATTTATGATCTTACTTTTGTTGTATTTATGAATTTATGTTGTATTTATGTCTTTAGGAGAGCAGTCATGGGGCTGGGGAGGAAGAACCATATTCAGAAAACACATAGGGAACGAATCTGCAGGACTTCACTGATAATCAGCAGCATGTGACCAGTATCTGTCTCTCCTTGAAGCACTCCTCTTGTTTTTCATCCTGGACGCTAATCTCATATTTTCCTTGTTATTTCACTGACTGTTCCCTCTTCAGTCTCCTGTGCCAGCTCCTTGTCCTTTACCTGACCTCTAAATGTTGGCAGACCCTTGGGCCCGGTCCTGGGCCTCTCCTCTTCTCCACCTCCCTCTCTGGAACATCTCATTCAGTTCCATAGTGTTAGAAATTATCTATCCCCTGATAACTCCCAAAATTCTATCTCCAGTCCCTTCTTTCAACTCCAGTCTTGGGTATCCGGTGGCATAGTCAACCTCTCAAACCTCACATCCCCACAGAAGAATTCTTGGCTTCCCCCAAAGCTAGCTCATTCTTCCCTGGTATTTTGCATCTCACTAAATGGTACCACCATCCACCCAGCTGCTCAGAGAAATAAACAAAAAGCCTGTATGTCTATGTAGAGAAGATTCTTAGAGTTTTTCCCAATTGGGTACTACTTTCATTGCAATCTATGCCAATGACACCACTTTTTCTTGGGTACTGCAGTCACCCTACCATGCTTCTCTTCATCCTCTTTGCTAAAAAAACTAGAGAAAAAATTTTAAGTGAAATTCAACACCCCAACATTTTCCTAAAATTTCATCTTTCACACAAGGTAAATATCACCTGACAGAGCGCAATCAACGTTTACCTTCCACGTGTACGTCATGAAAACTGAAACCCCCAGTAGTTGTTAGCCAATGTTTTGTACTGATTTTTGCTAAGGACCAGAATATAGGACTCTGCTTCTGCTGGCATTCCAATAAATATTGAGGGATTGGCTCTTATATCCCAGGCCACAGTCTCATCCAGTTAGTGAGAAATATCTTCTTTCCTTTCCACATAATATTGTTCCAATTTATCTCTATTCAATTTCTATCTATTGAGGGCTTGCCTCTCCATTATTATGAAAGATTCTACTAGTCTTAACCGCAACAGAGAGCCACAGACACAAACATTAAAATACTTCTAGGACACAAACATGAAAAATACTAAACTTACAAGTACAGGCAAAAATATGCCAGGCCCCGTGGTTGATTGACAAGTGACGCAGCATTGCTAAGTATATAACTGTCTGGCATAAGATTCAGGCCCACTCAAGTTTGCATCTCAGCTCCAGCCCTAGGGCTGCATGTCCTGGGCAAGTTCATCTCCAGAACAAGTTCCTTCATCTGAAAATAAGATCAAATGCACAGATGCACAAATGCAGATTAAATGAGGTCAAGATACACAAAATGCCTGGAATCTAGCAGATACTTAATAAATGATAGCAGTCTTATTGAATTATTATTGTTTCTTTTCTCTGCCTGATTTGAGATTCTCAGGCCACCTAATAAATCAGAAGTGGTTCTATCACAGCTGATCTTCATGGAACATCTTATTCTGGAACACTTAGACTGAGAAATGGTCAAGCTCCAGCTCTCCACGTCTAGATTTTGTGATCTGTTTTCAAGAGAAACTGTGTATGACTCAGGAATTAATCTGCAGAAGTAGATAATGAAGTTGTTCCCAGTTGGAGAATAAATCTACACAGGAAATGGAAAACTGAGCCAGCCTGGAGTAAATGTAGAGACATGTGTTGCTACAAAATATGAAACACAGAGTGTGCATCCATTTGGGCTCCTTGTCTCAGTCCTTCCCAAAGAGCAGGGACAGTGTATGCTTCAGAACAAAGCGTGTTTTCTCTTCTTGTCAGAGCACCAGGAGCATTCCACAGTGAGAAATCAAACTGGCATTTCTAAAATAGACTAACAGTTAGCCACCTGTGACACAGCCCCAGGTCATCAAGTCTTGAACAGCTCTGAATGGAGATGTCCCTCTTCTCCTGGCATTCAAAACAAAGTGCTTCGGTTCAAAATGATGAGTAGTTTCAGCACATCCATTTCTTTATAATAAGATATATTTCCTATCACAGTGCCTTGACACAATCTCTGCCAGGATTTCCAAACCAAACCATAGGGTGGTTTAGCCTCTTGGTTCTTTCAAACGTAACAGGCACAAGGAGATTGAGCTTGGTAAGGTTGGCAATTGCCTTTGACCCACCAGAAAATGTTCCCTTCCAGAGTTTATCATTCTGCCATGCTCCAGAAAACAGGTAGTACTCTGGAACTTTTACAATGATCTATACATTATGGGCTGAGGGGCGGGGAATAACATTGTACGCGCCTTACGTAGTTTATCCCTCTAGTTTGGGTGCCGGTGAAAGCTCTTCCCGGCTGTAATAGCCCTAGTACCAGGGATGCATTTGGGGGCTTCTATTTATTTCTATTTATTCTCTTACAAAGCTGGTGTACAGAGTTCTGTTTGAGAACCTAGACTCCAAAGTATGAAACTGTAGGTGCCCTGGATCTTCACTACTCCAGTGCCAGCCCCCAAATGTCGCTCGGGAGCCTCTAGAGATGCCCTGTGGTAACCGAGTCCTAGCAGATGGCACAACTCCGAAAACACCCAGGTTGGAGTTACAGAAGACGAAGGAAACAGAACAACAATAAGAACACAAATGGCTTTGAAGCCCTCAGGGAAAACCTAAAATGTTACTTCATTTCTGCTCACAGCAGAAAATACAATAACAACTGGTGTATAAAAAAAACCCCAAAACTGACAGTTGAATTAGCATGTGTGGGGAGACCTGGCATCTCCCTGTTGTCATGACAACACCGAGGCCTCCTCTCAGCTCGCAGGCCCCTTCAGGTGCGGTGTCCAATTTAGGATTTGACTTGTAAGCTGACAGAAAGACTTGGAGACGGCGAAAGACCTACCCGTTTTTTCAATTAAGATGACATGCACATGCCAGGAAAGCATTCACCGGTTTCTCTAGAGATGCTATTCCCAGGCCCGTGTGGCCAAAAATAAATGTGTGCTCTCAGAGAACGGCAAAAAGAGGGGATTTCTGAAGTGCAGGTGTGAACTGGGGCACCAGTGATGGAAAATTTTGTTTCTTTCTTGTCTGTTTGCCAATTTTTCGTTCATGCCCAATGGAACTACAAGTAATGAAGTATATTTTTCAGTCGAGAGATGGGATTGAGAATCAGTGATTGGCATGCAAATGTTGAGGAGGAAGGAAATATAAATGAACTTCAGGCCCTTAGTTTTTGGAGGGGGACCCTAAATGAGGCCAGGAGACTAGTCCCTGTCATTAACAGCATGCTGGGGTTCAGCCCGAGTGGAACTCGTTCTCCCGGCACCCTGTGGGATCTCTCCTGCCCTCACCCCCACAGTGCCTCTGCACCCTCCCTTCCAGCCACTTGAGCAAAAGCTGCAGGTAAAGGAACTGCCAAAGGTCTCCTTAAAAATGAGTAACTCCACCTAGGGGGAAAAAAAGTCCCTTCTCTTGAACCATTTAGAAAAATTAAAGCTGACTCTGAATAGTGGCAAATTTTCCTAATTTCGAATGTGAGTTCAGGCGCCCTCCAACTATATACACAGTGATGAATATGCAAGACGAATTAAACAAGATACATATGAGAAAACATGTTTTGTAATGCAATTTCTATTACAAAAGCATTTTTTCCTCCTCTTCATCCAAGTCCTAGGACATAAATCATTTGTAGCTGATATTATAAAAAAGCAATTTTCATGAGAAAGATTTTATTTATATATTTTTCTAACCTCTGGTTAATTAACCAGGTACCTCAACATTTATTAATGTGAAGGAAAAATAATATAATTAACTTCTCACTTGGAAGATTTCTCTGCTTTAACAATCTTCTTTTTTTAAAAAATAAAAATTCTCCCAATAAGATTTTGTATAACTTAATGAATAGAAAGACCTTTAGTATCTTTTTTCCAGTAGGCTCTGCACCCACTGTGGGGCTCAAACTCATGACCCCAAGATGAAGAGTCACAAGCTCTCCCAACTGAGCCAGCCAGGCACCTCAGACCCTTAGTATCTTAGTAAGAAATTGATCTCATTCCAAGTGTTTGCATATATTAGTTACTTTTATGTCAAAAATACTTAGATGTGCAGATTTAAAGACAATAACTATTCCATCTAAAGGTGCTCATTTCTTTGACTGACCACATAATGTTACAGTTGTTGATTTCATGTTGGAACCTTTGAGCTGGCCTTAACTCCTTAATGAGATACAACTTGGGGCAAGGCTTTATTAAGGCTTTATTTTTGTTATGACCAGAATTTCAGAGCACACATCAGACAGAAAAGTCAAGGTTACACATGTGGCCAAACTGGGGAAAAGAGCGAGAAGGAAGGAGAAGAGACCCAGCACATGTTGGGTACTCATTAGGGGTAAAAGCATAGCCTTAGGTAAGTCCTTCCGATACTGTAGAAAATATTTGAAATTTGGGGAGGTGACTTGGCATGGAAATCCTCAGCCTTTTGGGAAGAATCCTCCAACTGTTTCAGTCTTAGTAAGAGAGAAGCCACTTCTTGCTGTAATTGAAAAGGCCAGTCGCTCCCTCTCCCCATCCCCTTGCAGCTGATGTGCAGCCATGTGTCCCAGACTTGGCCGATTAGGTGCCCATGCCCAGCATTTTAGTATTTAAGGCAGCAGTGTGCTGAGAAACTGGGTCTCTGGGGAAAGCAAACCAAGACAAAACAAAACAAAACCCAGCCCTGATCTTTATCATTTGCCAATTTCTGGGGTGTCAATTATGGTGGCTGATTTCAAACTACAAATATTTTAATTCCCAGCTTGCAAAACTCCTGAATGTTTAACAGTTATCTCTGCAAGCAGGGTCGATGCAGGTCCAGTCCATCTCTGACAGAGGACGATGTCTAGACATGGTGGGGGGAGAGTCTGGATCCATGTCTGACCGGCCTGGGTAGGAGCCACAGGAGGAACCAGGGTCAAGTGGTAGAGGAGCCTGTGGGGGGGGTTCCCAACCAACCATACCTGGTGTTGACTTGGGCTCTTCTCTTTTGCCCAACTTTCCCTAAGGCCTGCTCATTTTCTGACCCTGGTTCTTTCCCCTTTCTGTCAACTCTGTGAGCAGCTCAGTAGCCTCCAATCATCATCCCTTTCCTGCTAATGTCAGCTAGAATTTGTTCCTAGTGCTTGCAACAGAGAATCACCACACACTTTTAATTAAGCCTAGCAAGAATCCTGTGAGTAAGGGTCTGTGATTATTATCTCTGGCTTACAGATGAGGAACGAGGCTCAGAGAAGTCCAGTAACTTGCCTAAGGTCATACACAGCTAGTAAGCAACAGAACCCAAACACTCTCTCCACTTTGGAAAGTGGAAAAGTTCCTCTCACAGACCATGGCCACTTCTTCTATATCTATAGTACGTGCCCTTGGTTTAGGTCTCCGTTGTGCCTGCCTTACCCTAGAAACATTATTTGGGGCATAAAATTTTTGAACAAACTAAATAACTTCTCCACGCATGAGGCCCAAGTAGCCATTGCCCTCCAGAGCCAACAGGATAAAATGTGAGATACCCATTTGTAAAGAGTAGTTGATTTTTTTGTTGTTGTTGCAGTCTATCTGTGAAGGAATTTATCTCCTTTAGTAAATCATACCCCAGAACCTTCTGGGTTAACTTAGGAAGCATTCCCCGGTGTGGAGGGGCAGCAGAATGAATGGCCCTGCCTCAGTTTCCTGAAATGGACCTTCCCCTCTTCCCCCCCCCTTGGGGTTCTCCCACCAAAATCACGATGTCTTCCAAGTGTGTTCTGTTCTAGCTTTAATGTTCAGGCACAATATGGACAGAACTTTTCATTTGCACATTTTCAGCACAGTGTTGATTCTGGGTGGAATAAGAAAATATGAAGGATATGTTTCAGGAACATACAAAACAATGAGTTCTGGTTCTACTAGAGCTAACTTATTAAGGGATACGAAGAAGCTCACAGAATCACTGGAAGATCTGGAGGAATAGTGTTAGACTGAGCTTCCAGGGACAACTCGCAGTACCCCAGGGAAGAAACCAGCTGCCACCCACGACCCCAGAACCACTCTACCACTTCTGTGTTCTGGAGGTTGCCTCCACCACTGTGGAGCCCAGAAGTACCCCATCTTGGCCACACTCACCAGCAACACAGATGCCCCAGTGCTCTGCTACTTCCCTCAGGTAGCTTGTCTCCAAATCACTCCATGCATGTCTCTGGAAGAATCGAAGGGGCATATCTGAGTCCTACAGGCAAGGAACGTTGGAAAATATGGTTCTGAATGGATGGAGAACCATAAAAATGTGAAGACTTTATTAAAAATCTATGAGGATGTCCACATACCAGGAGACAGAAGCATCTAGCTGCAAGTCGTTGGCATAATTTCATAGACATGTTGCCTGGCTTCCTCACTTTCATGTGAGGAACTATTTTTTAAACATCTCAACTATTTTTTCAGTCAATTCTAAAATTAAAAAAAAAAAAATAGTTGAGAGACAGAAATGGGTTACTCTCTGCCTTTGACCTTTATGTCTTGGTTCTTATTTCTGAATAGAAACCAACATCTTCCTCAGAGTACTTATACCATCACTGGCTCACCTTTCTTCTGAGATCTCATCCTCTACCTACAGTGAGGGGTTGTCTACATCCCTCCTCCAGGTTCAGTAGCATAACAACATCATGCCGGAAATGCCTGGCTCTTCACCCAAATCCGTGATCTCATCTTCCAGGGCACATAGGTATTTCCCAGCACCCCTTGCTGTCTGGTGTGGCCACACACGGAGTTCTAGCCAATGGATCACGTACATAACGGCTGGAGCTTCTCAGCCAAAGCATTTACAAGTGGCTATGCCTAACCCACACTCTTCCTCCTTCTGCCTGCCAGATGCAGATGGTAGTGAGGGCCTAGGAGATGACAGAGACACAGACAGAATGGGGCTGTGTCCCTGAGACACGGCATGGAGGGGATATGCTTGTTATTCAGGAACAACCGTTTAGACTCGTAGATGACTGAAAGGTTCATTTATCTTGTGCTTAAGCCATCATTAATGTGGGGTCTATTTATTCTTGAACTTAATCTACTTCAACTAATACAACATTTTGAATGCAAACAACCCTAGTTTTCTTCTGGTGAGAATTACGAGATCTATCTATCTATCTATCTATCTATCTATCTATCTATCTATCATCTATCTACACACACACACACACACGCACACACACAGTTGGAAAGTTAGAAAAAAATTAAAATACTTTTCGAGTTTGAGGAAAAAAAGAATTACAGACTTGTAAATGGGAATTCTTTCTTCATGACATTGAAGAGAAATATATGGTTTTACCCTCGGCTGGAGCAAGTTAAATACTGCACTTCCATTTCTGAATTTTTTTTTCACCAACTCAATAGTTATATGTTTTGGGTTACAGAGGTCAAGACTGAAGGTCTTACCTCTCATAGTCAGTTCACTCAGTTGCCAGGACAGATGCTCTGATACCTTACAGCTGTCTGGCAAACCTGTTCCCTTGCTCATCAAGAGCCATATAGGGAGAGCAGGAATGGAACATTATGAACCCATTAGAACTCTTGCAAAAAAATCTCTCAAAGTTCCTATGCTATTGTTAAGTAGGTGGCATCATTTTTTACCTGTCATGGGCCAGCCATCCTTTGACTATAATAATGTAAGTCTCTTCTAGCAATCCTAACCAATGAGTAGAAAAATAGTAGGGGAAAATGTGCATTGTAGTTCTCCTCATACTTCTGAAAAAGGAGCAAATTATCTCCCTTTTGAAGTTGCATTAACTTGGTCAGACTAATGGGATACTATTCAGTGTGTTGAAAGAGGTAGTCTACCAGGTAGTCTCAAGTAGGTTTTCCCCAAAAGACTTAATGCACCTACAAAAAGTGAGCAATTTGCTCCCTTTTCAGAAATAAGGAGGAAAGTCCTTTTTTAGAGAGAATTTCTTCACTTCTGAAAATGGAAGAAACAAGAGCCATTAGCAATATAGCCTATTGATTACATCTGTGGGTAGTTAAGAATACATAGCATATGGATAAACACACTCTATCTTCATTTACAAACATTCAGATGTATGTGTGCCTATGTGTATCTGTGTATGTATACATACGTCCACATATATGTATAATGTTTATCATTGATTCTCATTATTCTCAGTTGTTTTGTTCTGTAAAGCCCATGAGAAAACTGAACCACTGTATCTAAAGGAAATATCTATATGTTATAGAGCTATGTTGTATATTTCTATCTATTATATATGTCTCTATATACTATATATCATGTAGATTATAATCTTAAATCCTAAAAACAACTCATCCTGGTAGATTGTATTTTCTTTATTTTACAAAAGTGAAAACGAGATTCAGAAAGTGTTGAGTGACTTGCCTGAGGACGCCCCACTGACAGACACTGGAGCTGGGATTCAAACCTGGTCCAGATAGCCACAGAGCCAGACCTCCTGCGTGACCTTGCACGACCCCACCATCCCCGTCCTCCCATCACCTCCGCGCGACAGCCGACACAGGGCAGAACTGTTGCTTTGTTGCACCTCAGCTGGGAGCATGCCTGTTCAGGCACCTCAAGTGTGTCACCACTCTGCACATGTCTGCAAATTACTAGGAGAGCACCGAGAGTATTGATGTGGGGGTGACAAAAATGTTGAAGCGAGTAGGCAAATTCGCAAATAATGAGGACTGAGTACACACATGACATGCTTTTTGTATGTTTTTGTAAAATATCAGCTTTTATTCATATATGTGTATACATGCATGGAATATAGATACGTTTCTATATTCATATTTTTGGAAGTAGAAGCCTCACTCTCTGAATCAAATGGCAACAGGATCCAGACTGACATCTCATAATTCAGCTGGTGCAATCCAAGCTGAGTAAGTGATGAGGCACATTTGAAAAGAAGGACTTTTAGATTGCACTACAAGGCTCTTGAAACATCAGGAGCAATTTCCTTCATAATTAAGCAAGTGATTAGTGGATATCTGTAATTTATCTCTTACACGATTTCTTGGGCTACCTAATGGCTTTTCACAACCTGCTCTAATATTAATATATTTTTATTATTTCTCTTTTGCCTTTTAACTATTTTTGCTTTACCGTAACTATAATTGGCAGCACATGCCATCTTTTGTGTTGGCTTCTGTGAAGTGATAATCAATCAAGTGCAATACACTTGGTCACTGGCTATGGGCAGAAGTGGGCCTGTGTGTCAAGTGTGACTGAAGGGGCTACAAACAGACCCTGTCTTCTCCAGAACATCTCTCACTCCACCCCTGATGTTCCTCCTGAAAAGGGAGGTACTAACAGATTGTCAGGCTAAGCAAGGAGCATTACAAGGACCTTTCCCCGCCAATTATTATTCATTATTGAAGACAGTCACAAAGTCTCAGCCTCCAGGAAGCCATCATGACAACCCTCTACCCCAAATCCAACCTCGGCCCCATCTGCTTCCTTCGCAGCCTCTACCTACTACTCTCAATGCGCTTATTACTGTGCTGTTGCTCGATCACAGGTCCATCTCTCCTAGACCCTGAGCTTCTCTGGAACGGGAACTGCGCCATTCCCAGCCGTGAGCGCGGTGCCTCGCACAATGATGCAGTCTTGGGGGAAGACCTACCTCTGCTGCTAGTAAATGCTCCGTGGTTCTCTGCAAACCATTTTAGCTCCTTAAAACCTATGTCCAGTGTTATAGAACACAGAGTCACCTGGGGCTGTCCTGCCGTGAGAATTCTAGATAAGATGGGCTCAATCCTCATTCTATGCCTTAAGACCAAAGCCCCACCATCAACAACTTCCTGCCAATTCCTAGAGGGATGTGGGGAAAGAGGATATTCTCATGGTGTTCTCTATCCCCTCTTCAGTTTATACATACACAGTTTCTGTCCGAGATCACGTTGGTCTAAGCCTGAAACTGATTTCCTGACATGATTCTCCGGAATTTCCCCCAAATCCTCTCTGCTGAAAGCACCCCTGAGAGCAGGTGACATTTCCGAGGGCTTTGAGCACCATGGTAAGGGGTCACACCCCACACCACAGAGCAAATAAAAAGAATTCCTGGCTTCTCTGCTTTTAGGTGCTGCCTTTAAACCCAGAGTATGTCCAAAGTTCTCCGTACTCACACTCTCCTCAAGGGAAAGAAAAAATAAAATAATCAAACAAGATAATAAGATAAAATGCAGCCTTCCTCTTCTTGACATGTATAATGCAGGCTGGGCACCCACGTTTGTTACCTGGGTGACCACCGACTCCAAATCCTGGGCCTCTTGCTGTCATATCACCCCGCAGTCCTATCAAAATATTTCCCGAAACAAAGACAGTGCATCTTCTTGACAGCTGTTAAGACATGCTGCCATGTATGTATCCCCTTACCCCTCTAATACTTTACAAGGCATTCTCGCATCAACTATCTCATTTGATTTTAACGATCTTGCTGGTAGTTGGGGTGAGTGTCATTATCAGACTCAGTTTACAAATAAAGGGCTTGAGGCTGAAAAAATATTGGATCAGGAAAATGCATCACTCAAACCTGCATCTTTGGATGCTGGAAGGGGTTGAACAGTGTCCCCCCAAAACTCATATCTACCTGGAACCTCAGAATGTGGCTTCATTTGGAAATAGGGTCTTTGCAGATGTAGTTAGTTCAGGAGCTTGAGATGAAATCTTCCTAAATTTGGGGGGGGGGGCTAAATCTAATGACTGGTGTCTTTATGAGAGAAAGGAGAGGAAGATTTGGACACAGAGACCAAGGGGAGAAGGCCATGTGAAGACAAGGGCAGAATTTGGAATGATAGAGTTACCAGTCAAGGAATGGCCGGAGCCATCAGAGACTAGAAGAAGCAAGGAAGGATTCTTGCCTGTAGCCTTTGGAAAAAGTGCAGGCTTGGTGACACCTTGATTTTGTCTACCTTCCAGAACTGTGAAAGAACAAATTCGTCTTTTTTAAGCCACCAGTTTGTAGGAATTTGTTATAGCAGCCCTAGAAAACAAATACAGATGTCATACACTGAGTTCGTCCTTTACGCATTGCTTCCTTCCTACGGACATGGCGGCCACAGCTCAGAGGTGTCCCGAAAACCAAGCCTCTGTGAAGAAAGCAGCACAGAGTCGGCTGTGATCCTCCAGCTTTGGAAGAAATCACTTCTGCTGTCCCAGCCACAGGGAATAGAAGTGCATTTGATTAATGCTGAGGTTTTGCTCCCAAAGAAATCGGTGCCATTTCCACCCCCAGCGAAATGGACAAGAGCTCCCACCCTGCCCAAGAAGGCAGACACAAATGGCACTTTTGAGACACTTTCAGTGGCTAAGAAAGGAAAATTTCTTCAGCATTCTTTTTCTAGAATTACATTTGAATGAACTAGAATTCTTGGAACTGCCTGAGTAGGAAAATGCCCTAGGAGGGCAGTTTGGTGTTGGAGGTGGGACTGCTTGCGTTCGTGCTGAGGGCACACATGCAGATTGGGGCTCATTCAGTGTCGACCCAACACAGAACATTGTTCAACGGAACTACCAACTTAAAAAAAATGTTAATGTGCATAATTCCAGCCACATGGTATTAAAAAATCTTGCAGTTCTCAAATGGGAGAGCACATGTTTTCTAAGCCAGTGGCTATACAATTGACTCACGTCTGCACCTTAATTGCATTTTACACATTCTGTGCTTAGCTGCCTATTAATTAAGGCACAAGATGAATAGGGTTTGAGAGGCTCACAGAATCCTTGTCTGGGAGTTTTCTTTTTAAAGAGTCCTCATCCAGCCCTCCACCAGCCCCGATGTCTGGTTTTCTTTGGTACATTCTGATATGAAGCAGAAAATGCAGCCCTTAGACTGGGATTTTAGCACAGAGTAAGCTTTCCCCCTTACTCATCCCCACCTGCCTACACACAGGAAAGCCATAGTGTGGCTGCACCTGCCACAGAGAAGGGAAAACAGTGAAGGGCTTCTGCCCCTCCCCCATCTCCATGTAAGACATACAGAGACCAAAACTTAAGCAAGATAAATTGGAGGGGAGTCATGTACTTTGTACAAGGAGCCTCCAGCAGGGCTCTGCAAGCAGGGGACTTCCCGCAATGACTTATAACACCACATACCCAGAGTTGGGCCGAACTTCACAGGTGAAGGGCACAGTCGTCTACAAGACTGCCCTCTCACTTAGGCCCCAGCAAGTTTGGCCCCCAGGACCATCCTCACTTCAAATCATCTGCCTATAAAATTCAGGGGTCCATATGAACTCCCTTAGGTTCCCCAGTTCACCAGAATGACTCACAGAACTCAGGCAAGTGCTATACTTACAATGATAATTTTATGATAGCAAAAGGATACAAAGCAGAACCAGCCAAAGGGAGAGACGTGTAGGGTGAGTTCTGGAGGGTCTCAAATCTGAAGCTTCCAATCATCCTCTCTCCATGGAGTCCTGAGCAGCACTGCCTCCTCCTGGCTATGATCTGTGGCAGTACTCAGAGCATTGCCAACCATGAAGTCCACTGGATCAATAGTGTACAGGGTTTTTATTGGGGTTTCATTACATAGACTTAAGTGAATCATGGGCAAGGTGACTGAGCTCCCTCTCCAGCTCCCTTGTCTCCTTGGAAGTCAGGCAGATATCATGGCTCAGAGCCCAACCCTCTCATCACATGGTTGGTCCTTCGGGCTGGCCAGTCCCCGTGCTGAGTTCATCTTCTTAGCACAAACTATCTAGGGGCCCTCGGGTCACCTCACCGGCATAAACTATCAGGTGTGATCTGAGGGCCTGCCGTAAACAAGACACTCCTATTACTTACGGAAATTCCAAGGGTTTAGAGGTGCCCTCCCAGGAATGAGGAACAAAGGCCAAATTATTTATTGTATACTCTTATACTCAGAAGATTCATCTCTAAAATGGGGAGAGTAATAATGTCCCCTGCATGAGGGTTTTATAAGGATTAAATAAAGCAATATGTGTTTCTGGGGTAGAGTGCTCATTCAGTGAGTTTAGCTCTTACCATTTTGCTGAGTTTGTGGCCACTAAGCTTCTTGAGAACACGTCCACTGCTAACTCTATTCTGAGTTCCTTGAGGGCAGGGGAAACATTTGATCCATTTTTATATGCTTCATAGTAACTATGTCTCACACAAAAAAGTTTCCAATCCATATTTACTGGTTTATCCTAAAAAAAACAAAAAAAAATCTATCTACCTTCCTTTAAGGCTAATATATTCAAGATGAATGTCTATTGGGAGAGGCTGCTGGGAAGATGGCAGAGTAGGACGTCCCTGGGCGGACCTCTTGCCACGTGGCCACCTAGAGAGCACCCACGTCGGCATAAATAACCCAAAAAGCAGCCCGAAAACTGGCAGAACAGACTCTCCACAGCCCGGCATAGACAAGAGGCCACAGCGAAGCAGATCCACCCCCTCTGATCGCTCTTGGCAAGATCCCATCAAAGCGGTGCCACAAGCCTGGCAGTGTGTGCGTGGCCAAGACAAGGTCAGCACCGCTCCAGAATGAGTCCTGCCCCAGGGAGAGGGGAAGATAACCACACACCCGTCTGACTGTGACCCCAGCAGTGGGCTGAGGGCAGGCAGCTGGTCTGACTGCAGGTCCCACCCACCAACAAAAGCTTCTCCGGGGATGACACAGGGACAGTGCCTGCAGTTTGGTCCTACTGCATCTCTGGCAAACACCTGGTCTGACTCGACTCAAGCCCGAGGCAGCCCCGGAGCAGCCCACTAACACCACGGGCACCAGACTCTGCCCACAACAGGCAGGGAGCCATCGCAGACAATAGGACTGAAGGCAAACATATCCCAGCCACAAAGTAGGACACCCCCTGGAGCAACACACATAGGAGACACCCCCTGAAGCACCAGGTTCTGGGGAACAGACATTGCACTGCAGGACCTCTTCTTCATAGAGCCACTACTTTCAAGTGCAGGAGACGTAGCTGACTTTCCTAACACAGAAAAACAGACAACACAAGAGACAGAAGGAGGAGACAGAGGAATGTGTCCCAAATCAAAGAACAGGAAAAAATCAGAGCAGGAGACCTAAGCGAAACAGAGATAAGTAATATGTCTGATAGCGAATTTAAAGTAACACTCATAAAGATTCTCACTGGAATTGAGGAAGGACTGCAGGACTTCCTTGAGACCCTCCACCAAGAGCTAGGAGATGTAAAAAAGAACCAGTTAGAGCTATTGGATTTACTAAATGGAAATAAAAATAGACCATCTGGAATAAATAGCAAGCAAGAGGAAGTAGAAGAAAGGACCAGCCACCTGGAGGACAGAGTCATGGAA
The DNA here is from genome assembly GCF_009762305.2 of Zalophus californianus. Classification (NCBI taxonomy): domain Eukaryota; kingdom Metazoa; phylum Chordata; class Mammalia; order Carnivora; family Otariidae; genus Zalophus; species Zalophus californianus. Next base: position 66,027,987 of record NC_045603.1, on the reverse strand, counting down.
AGCAATCAAGCCAAGCAGATGAGAAGAGGGAAAAATACACAAAATGAAAATAGACCCAGGGAACTGAGCAACGCTGTCAGGCCTAACAGTCGCATGATAGGGATCCCAGAAGGAGAAGAGCGAAGAAAGGGGGCAGAAGACTTGTCTGAAGAAATAATAGCTGAAAACTTCCTGAATCTGGGGAAGGAAAGAGAAATCCAGATCCAGGAGGCACAGAGAGCCCCCAACAAAACCAACCCAAAGAGGTCTGCACCAAGACACAAAGTAAATAAGACGGTCAAAAGTAGTGAGAAAGAGAGAATTTTAAAAGCAGCAAGAGAAAGGAAAGCAGGTACATACAAAGGAAACCCCATACGGCTATCAGTGGGTTTTTCAGCAGAAACTCTGCAGGCCAGAAGAAAGTGGCATGATAGATTCCAACTGCTAAAAGGAAAAAATCTACAGCCAAGAATACTCTATCCAGCAAGGCTTTCGTTTAGAATAGAGGGAGAGATCAAGTTTCCCAGAAAAACAAAAATTAAAAGCAAAACCAGCCACGTCCCTGTCACACACGATGCCATTGGCCTGTGGGTCCCAAATTCACAGTCCAGCCGCCCTCCTGCCCGAGTCAGCGTGCACGGCCTGCCACCTGCTAAATGCCAAGTCAACACGCCTTCACCTCAGATTGCCAAGGGCTCAAATTGACACTGTTCCCCTCAAATTTCAGCCCCTGTGCCCAAGTTTGTGCACAAAAGTGGGAATAATTATAACAGCAGAATGAAGCAACCCAAACATCTATTTCTGTGGAATACAGAATGGATAAAAAGAGTGTGCTAGGCTGAGAACATCTCCAAAAAGCACATGAACAATACATACAGCATGCTTCTGGTTAGTTAAAAAAAAAAACAAAAACCTGGCAGGAATAAAACAAGATGAAACCAGAGAGGGAGACAAACCATAAGAGACTTCTTAAGCATAGGAAAGAAACAGGCTTGCTGGAGGGGAGGTGGGGGGGGAAATGGGGTGACTGGGTGGTGGGCATGAAGGAGGGCACGTGATGGAATGAGCACGGATGTTGTATGCAACTGATGGATCGCTGAACTCTGAAACTAATAATACACTATATTGTTAATTAATTGAACTTAAAATTTAAAAAAAGGAACCCCCCCAAAAAAGATGAATGTCTATTGGACCTTCTTTGATTTAACAGCAGAACTCCTTCATAAAGGGAATGAGAAGAGCAGCAGAATCTGCACTGAAAACAATGAGAATGACAGGTAACTCCCAGCATTACTGCAAATGTAAGTTGGTGAAGGTAGGCCTGCCTTCTTGATGAAAAAAAAGTTTGTGTGCATTTCTGCTCACTCTTTTAAAGATTTAAAGACATTTCCCCAGCATTGAAAAGAGTAAGTCTTCCTTGCATAGGAAATTTCTGTTATGAAAAAAAGAAGTACTATCCTTGGGGTGCCTGGGTGGTGCAGTCAGTTAAGCATCGGACTCTTGGTTTCAGCTCAGGTCATGATCTTGGGGTCATGAGATCAAGCCCCACATCAGGGTCCACACTTAGCAGGGAGTCTGCTTGGGATTCTCTCTCCCTCTGCCACTACCCACCACCACCTTCTTCCTTTCAAATAAATTAACTAAAAAAATAAAATAAAAGTACTATCCTTTCCTATACACCTACAAAAAACAATTGAAAAATATACCATTCACAACAGTAACAAAGCTATAAAGTATCTAAATAAATTTATCAAGATGTGCAAGATCCTTTCAAAGAAAACTCTAAAATATTACTGAAGAATATATCTGATTGTGAACAAGAAAATTCAATATTTGTGAATACTCCACTCTCTATAAATTAATCTGAAGATTCAATGCACTCCTAATGAAAATCCCCAAATTATCTTTTTATGTAACTTGGCAAGATCATACTAAAATTCACATGAAACAGTAAATGCAAAGCAGTAATCAAGGTAATTTTGGAAATGAAGAACAAATTCTGGGACTTGTAATTTCCGATATCAAACTTCATTAAAAACTCTAGTCATTTTTGAGCAATATCGTATTGGAACAGGAATAAAGTGGATCTCTGAACTAGAACAGAAATTCCACACACACACACACATATATATATATATGGAAATTTAGTATACGCCAAAGAAAGCATTTCAAATCAACAGGCAGGTTATTTAATAAATAGTATTGGGGCAACAGGAGATCCATTTGGGAAAAAATAAGATATATCTTTATTTCATGCTAGTTGCAAAATAAATTACAACTAGATTAAAGACCTAAAGATAAGATCAAAATACATAAAAGTATTCAAAACAAATAATTGCAAATACATGCATGACCTTGGGTAGGTAGGTAGGTCCTTCTTAGGATACAAAAACAAAAAGTCATAAGAGAAAAGGCTCATAAAGTTAGCTACTTCAAAATTAAAATCTTTGGATGACAAATAACATCATGAAGAAAAAGATTTTTAAAAAGTGGTAGACTAGAAGAAGATACTTTGACATACAATAGATAAAAAGATTGGCTTCTGGAATAGACAAAAATCCCTAAGAATGGGAGGGAGTGCAAATTACCCTGTGTAAAAATGGACCCCCCAAAATCCCAAAAAACACAAGCAGGCAGCTCGCAGAAGAGAAATACAAACAGGGCATTAAACACCTCAAAACAATGCTCAATTCAATTGGAAATCAAGAAAATGAACATTAAAACAATGATATGCCATTTTTAACCCATCCAATTGGCCAACATTTAAATGTTTGATAATATTAATCCAGGAAGAGAGTGCGGGAGAATATATATTCTGATCACCAGCTAACAGGATTCTAAATGGCACATATCTTATGTCCCAGCAAATCTGTTTTTTAGTATCGTCCCTAAAGAAACATTTGCACATCTGACCAAGAAGATACGTTCAAGATATGTAAGAGCGGGGGTGCCTGGGTGGCTCAGTCAGTTAAGCATCTGCCTTCATCTCAGGTCATGATCTCAGAGTCCCGGGATCTGATCTCAGAGTCCTGGGATGGAGCCCCACCTGGGCTCCCCACTTAGCTCTCAAACAGCCCCACTCTCTCTCAAACAAATAAATAAAATCTTAAAAAAAAAAAAGAAAAGATATGTAAGAGTGAAAGTGGAAACTCCCTATATGTCCATCAGTAGCAGAATAGTCAAATATCCTAAGCACAGGTTCTACTGTAGTATATTATGGATCAGTTAAAAAATAATACCAAATGGCATTTGTGTGTGTAGTATGAAATATGCATTATATGAGATAAAGTTGTACATATAACCTGGAAAGATCTCGAAGATACATTGTTGATGGTAAAAAGAAGTTGCAGAACTACACATACAGAATGTTATCGTTCCTATTTAAAAAAAAAGCACACTCACTAAAATAATAATATACATTGCCTATGAGTACTAAATGTTTGCAAATGCAAGTAAAAATATGCAAGAATGCACACAAAACTTTTTCTGTGCCAAGGACACTAGGATTTGGTTGGTAAGCAAAAATAAGTTAGCCTGCAACATTTTAATTCTTACAAGGTGAAGGGATTTATGCATTGCATCTGTAATGTAATTACATCCCCACATCATGGTTAACATATTCCATAAGAGACTGTGTATCTAGCATTCTATTTTAGGAAGACCGAATGACAGAAAAGTTTTTAATGCCTATTTTTCTCCTTAGCCTCCGTTCACTTGAATAATTCTCTCTCGTGGTGTGTTCAAATGGATTCAAGAAACACAAGACTGTTTCTTGAGGAAGCAGAAAATATTTTCTATATCTCAAGAGGTTTCAGCAGAAGAATCATTGTTTTGTTTTCTCTTGTGTTATGTCCACACCTCAAATATTCTATAGTTGTCTTCAAAACATTGTATACTTTAAAAGCTAACCAAATATTTTCTCTAAAAAAAAAAAAAAAGAATGAAAGCCATTGACCAGTTTGTTTCTAATCTAGACCTGGTTGAAATCTTTGCTGATGATCCAGAAACGGAGACCCTTCTGGCCAGAAGATAATTCCTCTGTTAGTTTTATTTTCTATCCCACTTATTTATTTTCCTGCTTTTGTCATTGTAGACATCCACCTTGAACCATAGGGAAAGTACTATTTTTTTACATATTTGAAAAGGACAAGGACATAATGGAACTCTATGCAGTTTCAGAATAAAATAAACCCACAAATTTAGGCATAACCTGGGAAGGGGTTGGGAAATGGTTCTGTTTCTCATTATTTTGGGAAATGATGCTTTAAGTAGCAAGCAGCATGTTAAACTGAACTGACCAGTGATATGAAAATGAACAAAAGCAGGAAAGTCAGGCATGAATCATCCAGGGTCATTTATCTCTTTTTGGGGACAGGCTGCAAAATCTCTGGGCTTCTGCCCCTTAAAGGGGGGGGGGTCCCAGAGGGTGACAGGTCAGCCACCAGACAGCATTACAAGCGCTAAGAAGTGCCCACTGACCCTCTGGAGTGGTCGGCCTTTTGTCCTCCTTCTCCCCAGGGCCACAGAATTTTCCAGGACCCCTGATTCTTTGACCCCTAACAAATAGGGCTAGGGTTATTCATTCTAATCCGTTTCACACTCACTGGCTTCACAGCCTCCTGGGCACCTGCTACCTATAATGTTCTTCTACTCCAGCTCCCCAGGGATGGCTGGCTGGCCGGACTGCCACTAAGGGTTGCAGATCTGTGACACTTGGATGTCCAAGTGTCAAAATGGAAGCAAGGAAAGGGATATGGGCAAAAACCAGAGGCGACAACAGCAGGAATTCTCCCTAAATAAGAAACCTTTGACTACATTGAGTATTCACGATCCACCACACGCGCCTTGAGGTTCGCGTCTTTCAAGCCTCTGCTCTAGCCGGAGTCAGCAATACACACACTATCTATACCCCGCACCCTGGGCCAAAGCTGCCATCGCCAATGGGTTGTGACACTCTTTCCCAGGTCAAAGCAGCCGCTGCACCAACTAGCATAAGCTAAAACAATTCCCTGGCCAGAATGCCCTGTCCCAGCTGCATCTGCCTGTTTCACTGTTTAACTCTGCTGTTATTCTACCTCCTAGTGAAAAATCCAAATACCTCCCAAGAAGAATGACACTGAGTTGCTGTCGACCTGTCTTGAGTTTTATAGCCGTGGAGGAGTTAATGGGGAGGAAGGCAAATTGAGAAGCACTGCTCCCCCTCCTGGCAGAATCCAGGAAGTACAAGCCTACCAGGGCCCTGTGAAGGACAGCGGGTGGTCAGGGGTACAGGGAGAAGACTGGATGATGCCATGGCAGGCAAGGGGGAAGGAGCAAGGAGGGAGAGTGAAGAAAGGCAAGGAGGAGAATAATGAAGCAGACATCACGGTTATGGCCAAGATCAGCCCTGGAAAACAGCTGAGAAGGATCTTCCTTGAGAGAGTTGCGGGAGATTATGCCAAAGAGGAACCCCAGAGCTTTGGAGTCAGAGTGCTGGGTTCAGCCCCAACTCATCTCCTACTGACCCAGGGACCTGCAGACTGTCACTACGTCAAAAATAATGCCCCCTGGGAACACTGAGAAAGACAGAAGTGTTTGCATGAGAGCAGGTCCAACACACAGTAAGATCACCATCACCACTGATGCTTCGGGTTTTTTCTGCGATGGAAAGATAAAGAGATTTCTGAGTGTCTCTTCCGAGGACAGAGCCAGCAGAAACACACCTTCCCAAATCCCCAACATCTTCCCATCTGTGTATCAGTGGACTTGATTGTTTTAATTCAGCTCTCCCTAGAGAATCTTTTTAACCAGTAGCACACTGTCAGACTTCAAACATTATGAGAGTTTTCTTTAATCAGTACTCAGAGGATGTTTATTAATAGCAACACACATTCTTTGCAAGTTTTAAAAGGAGCATTCTGATCTTAAATATAAATAGTGGTTTAACTAAGGACTGTTCTCTATTCCAATTTCTGAGAAATCCATCAGATTTTCACCCATGAGGCCAGGGATTGTCTCATCTTTCAGTGCGTTTCTGTGAACAAGGGACAATAAAGGTCACAGGGAGACAGTTACAGAGCACTGTTTGTGGTAATAAAATATTAATGATGGCTGGATAAATGACTGTAGTTGCTAAAGAGTCTTTGAAAAGACAAGGTAGAGGAAAGGGAGAGAGGAACAAGGAAAACACTGTAAGGACAGAGAGAATTTGTTGAGGTTGGAATGTTTACTTCTTTCCAATTCGGATGCAAATAGACAGTAATGAGGTCTTTGGGGACCACCAGCTCAGAGGCCTGGGTTTTGAATTTAGTACTGGATTAATGTCTTAGTCCATATTTTTCACATGCTGGGATTCTTATAGCAGCCTCCTCATATACATTTATCCACATCTCACAAAGATCTCAGGATGCTCATTTTACAGAGAGGGAAACTGAGGCTCAGAAAGTTGAAATGACTTGATAAAAGAGTATGTAATTGCTTCGCTGTTTTACAACACTACATAGAGTTCCACAGTGACTGGAGTATGCAGCCTGTCATGGAATAGAGCTGTTAGGCTGGCATCAAGGAGTCAAAGGCACCTAAAGATATTCCCGTGATGCTTTGTTATAAAGCAGAACCTCATAATAGAATCAATAATGAGGTACGATCTCTGTTGTTCACTTTATGGCTTTGCCATCTTTGTTCCCTATTGTGTCCACATTTCTCAAGAATTGATTTAGCAAAAAACAGTATTTTTATAACATTTTACAATATGCAGAGCGCTTTAAATATGTGACTTCATTTAGTTGACTTAGTAAACTGAATTATAAGTGAATTCTATAGTGTTAAAATCCGTGTTCACTTGCGTGGATCTGTAAACCTCCTTAATCCTATGCTTTGGATCCTGCTATAACTCTTCTGGAACAGAAGGGGCCGCTTTCTCTGATATCTGATATTTACAAAAGCTTCATTATTGTAAAGAGACATCATTTCCTGCTGTGGATGGAGACTGAAAAAAAAAGGGGGGGAAATAATTTAAAATAGCAGAAAGTGTAAAATGGTGGTATCCAATATGAAAGTAGCCTAACGACTACACCTTTTCCTTTTAGCTTCCAGGCCTACAAATTACAGTGAAAATAAAAGCGAAGCTATCCCCTATCATTATCCAAAGTAGGATACCAAAATATAAAGCAGTCCTGCCAGGGCGTCTGTTTCAGCTCTCTGTTTGGGAAGCAGTATAGCGCCTTGATGAAGAGTGTGGGTGCTTGGTTAAGAATCTAGACTGCCTGTATTCAAATTCCAGCTTCATCACTTCACTAGTTAAATAATCTCCCGAGCAAGTGACTTCAACACTTGAAGTCCAATGTCTTCATCGGCAGCATGGACACCAGAACAGTGTTCTCTTCATGGAGTCACAGGGAGAATTAAGTAAGATCATCTATGAAGAGCTCTTGGCTTCGTGCCTGGACAGTGTTAGCTCCGTTGACGTTGTTGTCTGTTGTTGAAGTATTTGAGCAACCAAAAAGAAATATTGGTGGAGAAAGAATCATTCAGCTGCAATCTCTTCTCTTCTTCCATGTAATAGAGCTGTTATCTCTACTTGGCCTTCTAGGAAGAGATGAAAGAAGCAGTTCCTGACACTCTGTGATGAAATTTAGAAGTTTATTTAATTTAATGAACTTGCCCGAGTGATGGGTTTCTTTCTGTTGTTTGTCTGTCTGTTTGTTTATTTGTTTGTTTCTCTTATACTCAGCCACAGATAATAATTTAATTCTTACTCTGCTCTGAAGAAATCGCATGCACTTTTTTTAAAAGCACAGTTAGGCTTTCTTTCTTCTTTTTTTTTAAAGATGTTATTTATTTATTTATTTCAGAGAGAGAGAGAGAGCATGAGAAGGGAGAGGGTCAGAGGGAGAAGCAGACTCCCCGCTGAGCAGGGAGCCCGACGTGGGACTCGATCCCGGGACTCCAGGATCATGACCTGAGCCGAAGGCAGTCGCTTAACCAACTGAGCCACCCAGGCAGCCCCTAGGCTTTCTTTCAAATATGCATGAAAAGGAGATTTTTTAATATTCTGATTTTGTTATATGTGAAATCAATTTTGTATCATATACAAAATCAGTTTGATTTTGCAGTGTGACAAAACATCCCCAAACTTAGAGGCTTAAAATGATTATTTACCAGTTCATAATTCCATAGATCACTCATTCGGGCTGGACTTAGCTATTCAGCTTCTCCACTGGTCCTTCCTGGGCTCACACACTGCAATCAACCGGTAGACCGGCCAGGGGCTGGTTGGTCCTGGATGGCTCACTTGCATGTCTGGGTTTGGCTGGAGCAAGAGAGTAACTGGGTCACAAATCTCCAGTATCTTCCAGTCTACTCTGGGCTTTTTCATGTGGCAGCTTGGTTCCAAGAACAAGACAGAGAACAAGTTCCAGTGAACGAGCTCTTGCCAAACCTCTATTTATGCCATGTTTGCTAATGTCCCATTGGCCAAAACAAATCCAATGGCCAAACCAAAATTCTAAGGGGAGAAATAGACTTTCCTTCTTAACGGGAAGAACTGCAAAATAATGTTGCCATTTTTCCCTTACTATTGAATTATAATCCTCCTTAGGGAAAATTAAAGCTGCCTTGTTGCAGATAGCATAGAACATGAAAAGTGACAGAGACTGAGACTCTTATCTCTAGTTTCTGACTATAGTGAAGAGCCAGCATATTACATGGGAGGAGGATGGAGGTGCAGTCAATTAATATTTGTGCGTGTTGCATCCACCAAGCTCATGTACTGTGTACAGTTTAATGTTGGGGGAGAGGGTTGTGTTCAATTCACAAAAGTCATAGTCCCTTCACTCAAGGACCCTGTAGTCCATTGACTCTAGAGGCACATGCAAAGTCCACGCTACAAGGTCGTTTGTGATGAGCATTATGGGAATGGTGCCGCTAAGAGTTACCAGAGTTCTCTCAAGACAGAGATCACTGTAGAGTATGTATAGAGGGTGGTAAAACTCCTTGGGGGAAGTGAGACTTAAGCAGAGCTGGAGAAATGGTAGGATCTGCAAATAAAACAGTAGTGTGTTCCAAGGGGATGAATGTCAAGGTCAAGGGTGTTGCCATGGGCATGAATTCTGCATGTTTAGAAACAGTGAGAAGACCCTCAAGGGCTGGGAGAGACGACTGGGCAAATTGTGTTTGTGACACACAGTGGACCAATGGCTTTCCATGCCTAAATTATACCCAGCACCAAAATTAAACATTTCAGGTCTCTAAAGTCTGGAGTACTCTTCCTAAAATACTGTTCCCATTCCTCCGCTCTTTTGCTCATTGGAAATCTTTGATGGCCACCTTGGTGCATAGGGTAGAGTTGCACAGGGGAGCTTAGTGTTAAGTGTGCTTTAGTGATAGGCCTCGAATCACATTGTCAGTCATTCCTCTCACTACTCCCCTCTCCCATTTCCAAAATTTCTCAGGAGCTGTAGCCACTAAAAATTAAGTGTGGAATCTCTCTTACCCACTTAAAAATTTTAAGGCCTTTCTGATTTTCAACCATAATGGTGGGCTTTAATTTGTAACAACAGTGAGTTTTAATCTCTTAGAAGCAGAATTTGGAATGAAATTACAAATGTTCTTTGAGCAAAGTAATCACAGGAGTCTCTACCATGTAGCTTTTACTTTATATTTTAAGTATTTTACTTAAAAGTTTCTTTCACTACATAGGTTCCAGCAAAAGATGGTCTGCCATTAATCAATATTGAGTTTCCCACTGAGTACCGAGCACCGTCTAGAGCTATTTTTTAAAAATCTCTCTATCTCCTATTTGGCCAGGACTATCTAAACCTTTATTGCGTGCTCTCTCTCTGTCTCTTTCTCTCTTTTTTAAGTATGTCTTTCACTGCCCCAGAGACACACCCTGGAGCCAACAATGAACTTGGGAACTTATCCAAGTCTTTAGGCTGTGAGTAGGAGGATGTGTCCCCCTCATTATAGAATACAACAACAACAACAACAACAACAACAACAACAAAGAGTTTTATCAGCAAATACTTTCTAAATCAAGCAGTAAAGCAGAGAAATGTTTTTAATATTCAAAGTTGTGAGATATTTCTGGACGGGCAGTTGCTCACTTTTTAAAAATAACAAAATCATCTTTGACCAAGAACCAAAACAAAGTTCAATAACTCAAGTCTCCTGATTTGTCTAGGAGTTTGAGTTTGGCAGTGGATTTTTTTTCTGTAAAACTTATTAAAAGAGTGTGATTCATTTTTGAGGACTTCTCAAAATCCTTTTTTTTTTTTAAAGATTTTATTTATTTATTTATGAAAGACAGAGAGAGAGAGGCAGAGGGAGAAGCAGGCTCCCAAGGAGCAGGGAGCCCGATGCAGGCCTCAATCCCAGGACCCCGGGATCATGACCTGAGCCGAAGGCAGACGCTTAACGACTGAGCCACCCAGGCGCCCAAGGACTTCTCAAAATTCTTGAATGGGAGAGGCTTTGTGCATAAATTTAAATTCCCTTACTGTTTCTGAACAAAACAAATCAAGGACCAGCTCTTAAGACTAGACAGCTCCAAGCCTCCACGCATGCCTGCAGAATGTGTTTATCTCCTTTCTGTAATCAACTGACTGCAATGTCTTGAGCAAAGGGACTATGACTTATGTGAATTGAACACAACCCTCTCTGAATAGTGTGGAGTCACATGGTCCTAGGAAGCTGTGTGCATACAGTCCAATTACTGCTCTTTTAATGTAAAAATCCCAGCTATTTCTGTGCAGTTTATTCTAGACTTCCCAGGAAATTGGATTCACTGCTTCTAAAAGGAAAATAGGTTTGATAACCCAGTCCTTTGGAAAAGTTCAGCTACACTCAGTATCATGCGTTTTGGACCCAAAATAGGAAGCTGAAAAGGCCATTAGTGTGAGTTTCTCTCAGCTGGGATGCAACAAGCAAACCGAATCTCCGGAGGGCACCGTTTTTAATAGGAAGCTTAAAATAATTACACCAAAAGCATTGCCCAGGGGAGCTCCATTCTATGCTGCTAGTTCTGAAACAATGTCTTTTTTTTTTTTTTTTTTTTTTGCTTAAATACAATTCCACTTAATCTTTGTTTTCTCCATCGGTTACTTTAACCAACATTTATCCCTTTTGCAGTGAACCTTCAATGTTTGGAGGTCTGTTTAAGCCAAATTTTGAACAAATATTTCAATGTAATATTTGTTCTTCCTCTCTGAAAGGGTAGGATATGTATGATAACACAATTTTTTATTTTTGTTTGTTTGCATGCAGAGAGAAGGAGAGTCCTGGAAAATGGCAAATGAAACCATAATAATTTTTTATATTAAGCTCTGTCCACAGTCTTCAAGACATGATATTAGCTCTTAAATGTATATATTTATTTCATACTTCAGTCATGCATATATGACTTTTAAGTGACTCATCCTGTACTCAAATGTTTCTTTGGTTTGGTTTGCTATGGTTTGATTTGATTTTCTCACACGTGAGCCAAGCCACGACCAATTATGCAAATTTAAAATAATGGTGCAAGTGAATTATGGACAGCTATCCAGCAGAAACACAAATCTATGCATCAAATCCAAAGTGGTCAAGAAAATGTAACTTCCTTGTTTTTCATAACTGCTCTGTTGTTTTTTGTTTGTTTGTTTGCTTGTTTCTTGAGAGAGAGAGAGAGACAGTGAGCCAGCCAATACAAGCTGGGGTGGGCAGGGGCAGAGGGAGAGGGAGAGAGAGAGAATCTTAAGCAGGCTCCACACTCACGACCCTGAGATCATGACCTGAGCATGGAGAGTCCAACGCTTAACCAACTGAGCCACCCAGGTTCTCCCCCCTTTTTTTCATAACTAACTGCTCTGTTTTTTTTTTCCCATGGGTTCCTACCCCACTGACTAGCAAAAGAACAACATAGCACAGTCTAATAAACTCAGTTCTATCCACTATTTTAAGCAGTGTCTTAAGGAAACTCGATGTTATCAGGATAAATGCTCAGAACTTGAGATTTCCTTCTCCACCCTGGCTCCTTTTCTAGATAAACACCTGGACATATAAGAAAGGCATTTCCGTATCCTTGTGATGATTGGGAGAAGGGACTTGACTTAGTCTTGGTCCTTAGCCTTCCTCCTCATCCATTCTCCACAGTGATGTCCCCTTGTCCACCTGGTTTCTGGACACAGTAGGGGTAAATAAAAACATTTAGAATTTTCCATATGCCAGAGGGGAAAGAGGCTTCAATCCCTTCCTCTCCTGTAAGAGCATTTCTGTGAGAAGCCTAATGTTTGTGAATCCTTTCTCTCTCCCTTTGACAGATACGTAAATTTTTGCAAAGGCTAGGTAAGGTTTTTGCCAGCTTTACAACCTCAAGGTCCCGGAAGCCATCTCTTTTGGAACATAAACATCAAGGAATGTGGCACTGCTATCTCCCAGCAATGGTGGGATTTAGCCTTGGCACTTGGCTCCAAGGTGGAGCCACTTGTTTGTCACAGAGATACACGGAGCCTGAAACAAAGACTCAGCAGAAAGGTGATTTTTAAGGAACCAGACAAAAGTATGAAACATGCCTGAATTTAGGGTGTGGGCATTCATTTGCATAAAATTAAGACCATTGTTTTCTTTTGAACAGGAAAAATCGTTTAAGTAATTGAGTGTGTCCAACGATTGGCTTTCTCCCCAGAGCCTCAACCTAAAGAGAAAAGAAGGGTGATGGGCAGAAGTATCTTATATTTGGTTACTTATGTTATCTATCCATTATTCCCTATAGGGAAGTGATGGTGTCGACTGATATTTGACTTAAAGCCTAAGAATAATATTCAGATAAAATATTCTAAGTCATCATAATTTGGGAGATTAAGCTTTCACGCGGGTTATAGTTGGATGTGTATACTAACAGGTCTACTGAACAACCCTTCTTGATTTAGTTAGAGAAAATGAATCATAATGAATTTCATAAATGTAATGTATCCACCTATTCATAGTTTATCTCATGTCAAAATCAGTTTTGTTTCATTAAAGAAATCTGATCAAATAATCTAACCAAGGAGAAAGAGCCTAGCTTCAAGTTTACGATGTAAAAGTGAGCAGGAAATTATTAAGTTTCCACTTAATGATTACATTTAGGACTCCTGAAGAGTTTGTTGGTTTTGAGGGAGCACCGCAATGCTGTTTGTTTGTGCCCCAAATTTCATGAGCTGTCCTTGAGCATCAAAATGGTCAGCTGGTCCATTGTATATAGCAATACTGGTTCTCCAACAAACAGCTTCCTTGCTCTCCCAAAGCTCCATTCATCCAGGATGAAGCGGTAATAAGTCCTTCCGGGACGCGTTACATCCGCTCGTGCCATACAAATCCGAATCAGTTTGAAATCTTCATCCCCTACATCCAAATATCCACTTCCATCACAGATATACTGAATTGCATCGTCCAAGTATAGACGTTCTTTATAAAGTATCTTAATCCTTGTCTCAAGATAAAACTTCTGTTTCTCTGCGCAAGTAACGTCTCTAATTCATCTGTTATTTCCCAATAACAGCCTCTAATGTTCCTAGAGGAACATTTTCTTCATACTTTGGTAGTTTATCTCTGCACATGGTTATTATGCCAACCCAGGAATAGCTTTTCTTTTTTCAGTTCTTTCTAATTTTGGATCATTCTCATATTTGTCACATCCAGTTTCCACTAAAAAACACTGAGTCAACGTAGTTCCTCCAAGCTGACTGGGCAACTGGTTTTCATTAATGAGTTTTCTCTACTCTGAAAAATTGGCCACATTCCACGACTGCATGATTCTGTGTAACAGGTGGCCTTTCTCCTAGAGAAACCCCACACGTCCCAGGTGGCATGGCTCCAGCCTCTGTCGTAAGCCCCACTCTTTTACTTTCAACCCGTTTTCTTTGTATTAAAGGTGGTTCTTCTAGGCAGCGTATAGTCGGCTCTTGCTTTCTTATCCAATCTGACAGTGACTGTTTTTAAGCGGACGTTTGTACCATTTACATTTCATGTAGGTATTGGTACAATTGGGTTTAAGTCTATCACCTTGCAATTTGTTTTCTCTATGTTCCCTAGGTTCTTCATTTCCCTTTTCTCCTTTTCTGCTTTCTTTTGGATTAACTGAGCATTTTTTATGATATCGTTTTATTTACTTTGTTGATATATTAGCTATCACTTTTTGTGGTTATTTTTAGTGGTGGTTGCTTTACAGTGTACATATTTTTAAGGTAATACAGTCTTTCTTCTAGCAATATTACACCACTTATATATATTTCCATTTCTTCCTTCCCATTCTTTATGCTACTGTGGCCACACATCTTAGTTCTTCAGATGTTATAAACCCCACAATACATTGCTATTAATTTTGCATTGAAAGTCAATTATCTTTGGGGTGCCTGGGTGGCTCAGGTGGTTAAGTGTCCAACTCTTGATTTCGGCTCAGGTCATGATCTCAGGGTCCTGGGATCCAGCCCCACATTGGGCTCCACACTCAGTGGGGAATCTGCTTGAGTATTCTCTCTCTCCCTCTCTCAAGTAAGTAAATAAATCTAAAAGAAAAAGAATTATCTATTTTTTTAAGACTTTATTTATTTGAGAAAAACAGAGCACATGAGAAAGAGCATCAGCAGAGGGAGAGGCAGAGGGAGAGGAAGAAACAGGCTCCCACTGATCAGGGAGCCCAACTTGGGGCTCAATACTCAGGGACGCCTAACCAACTGGACCACCCAGGCGCCCCAAAAAATGAATTATCTTTTAAGAGATTTTAAAAATAAAAAAGTATTTTATATTTATCCATGTGGTTACCATTTCTGTACTCTTCATTCCCTTGGTTGATCCAGATTTCCATCTGATATCCTTTTCTTCTGACTGAAGGACTTCCTTTAACCTTTCTCGTGGGACAGGTGTGCTGGTGTGAATTCCCTCAGCTCTTGTATGTCTCCTTCATTTTTCAAAATTGTTGGGGGATTTGAAAAGCAGGTTGACAGCTTGTTTTTTCCTTTTACTGTCATTCTTATCTTTGTTCTTCTGTACTTCATGTGCCTTTTATCTTGGCTACTTTTAAGATTTCCCTTTATCACTACTATAAGCCAACCATTATGATGTAGCTCAGTGGGATTTTCTTAATATTTCTTACGCATGGGTTCTGTTGAGTTTCTTGTGTTTGCGGGTTATAGTTTTCATTGAATTGGGGGATTTTTTTAAATCATTTTTCCGCCCCCTCCTTTGAAGACTCCAGTTACCTAGTGGGATATTAGGCCATTTGGAGTTTTTTTTTTAATTTTTTATTAACATATAATGTATTATTTGTTTCAGAGGTACAGGTCTCTGATTCATCAGTCTTACACAATTCACAGGGCTCACCATAGCACATACCTGCCCCAATGTCCACCACCCAGCCACCCCATCCCTCCCACCTCCCACCACTCCAGCAACCCTCAGTTTGTTTCCTGAGATTAAGAGTCTCTTAGGGTTTGTCTCCCTCTCTGGTTTCATCTTATTTTGTTTTTCCCTCCCTTCCCCTATGATCCTCTGTCTTGTTTCTCAAAATCTTCATATCAGTGAGACCATATGATACTTATCTTTCTCTGATTACCATTTGGAGTTTTTAACAGCTCAGTGACACTCTGTTCACTTTCCTTTCAACCTTCTTTCTCTCTGTGTATAATTTTGAATAGTTTCTATCTACCTTGTCAAGTCACTAATCTTTTCTTCTGCAATTCTCTAACATCCTGGTTAATCCCACCTAGTATGTTTGTCTTTTCCAATATTGTAGTTTTCATCTCAAGAAGCTCAGTTTGAACCTTCCTTATGTTTTTACTTACCATATGAAATCTTTCCTCTGAGCTTCTTGAACATGTGGGACCCGGTATAACAACCGCTGTATTGTCCTTGTCTGCCAATTCCGTATCAGTCCTAGGGGGGTCCAATAAATAGACTTTTCTCCTCTTCCCGGGTTGTATTTTCCTTCTTCTTTGTATGTTGGCAAGTTTTAATTAGATGCTCAACAGTGTGAACTTAATCTTTTGGGGTGTTGGATATTTTGTATTTCTGTAAAAATTCTTGAACTTTGCTTTGAAACAGAATTAAAGGATTGGAAATAGTTTGAACATCTTGGGTTTCACTTTAAGCTCTCTCCAGTGGGGCCAGAAAGCATAATGTTAATGTTGCCCCACTACTGAGATTAAAAAAGAAACTTTTGAGCACTCTATCTGACACACCAGGAATTGTGAGGTTTTCCACTCTGGCTGATAAGAACAAGAACTACTCCTTGCCTTGTGTGAAGTCCAGAAATTCCATTTAATCCACTCATGTAGTTGTTTCCGTGACCTTGGGTTGTTCCTCAACTCTGTGCATTGATCAGTAGTCAGCTGGGTACTTAAGGGGGACCCTCTGCAGATCTCCATAGCACAGTCTCTCTCCCTCCCTCTCTCTTTCTTCCTTTCTCTCTGTAGTTATTTCTCCGTTAGTACTCTGCGCTATGAACTCCAGCAGTACAGTCTTATAGTCCCAGCAATGTCTCCTCAACTCAGGGAGACCACCTGGCTGCACCTGGGTCCCCCCTCCTTGTGTTACAGACCAGAAACTCTCTCCAGGCAGTAATACAGGACAATCGCAGAGCTCACATCATTCATTTCTTACATCTCAGGGATCCCTGTTCTTCATTGTCTGATGTCCAACATTTTAAAAACTGTTGTTTCATATATTTTGCTTGGTTGTCTGTTGTTTCAGGTGGGAGGGTAAATCCATCCCGGTTGCTCCATCTTGGCTTGTAGTAGAAGTCCTGATGTCCTTACTAATAAATAGTTCCCAAATTCCATCCTCAAAAGGGGCTTTGTTTGCACAATATGTGACATCATCACTCAACTTACAGATACTAGCTAACAACATTGCAAATTGGTTTGCTATAAATGTATTCTCTTTTTATAACACTTCCCCCAACATTTAGACAAAAGCCTTTCTTAAAGTACAATCTTTCCTTTGAAGTGAGATAGGCACATCCTTCTCAGGCCCTCCAAATTATCAATGTAAAATAGGTGAAAAATATGACATTTTGAGGATTGTTTTTATCTCAAATGTCTAATTTGTTCCCAAGGCTCTACAGGGAAATGAAAGTTGCCCTTGAACTACATTCTTATTCTGAAGGGCAAGCAATTCAGAATACGGAGAATGTAGAAGGGCAAAAATTTCGGAGTCTATGACAAGGGAAAATTCTTAATATCTTTCATTTCCCTGAGTATTAAAAGTATTCAGAGAATTTGGGTTAACGTGGGTTAGTAGATGAAAAGCGATATGATCAAAAAGACCACACAATTTTTTAGGCAATGTGATGAAACTCCTATTTCAACTTGTCCTCTGGAATAAGTGTATAAGGAGAAGTATTAAAAAATAAAAACCGAAAGAACACACCTTCCATCCAGCCTCCTCAGCTAGGGAAGAGAATGGCCTTGTGGGAAAACTAATCTGGCCATTACAAGTTATAATTTCAAAGGTTTAACTTAGTTTCCATGGAGCTTAAGAAGCAGCCAGGAAGAAGTGTGTAGCTCAGTAAATGGCTTCATGTCTTGCTCCAGGTGAGTCTCAAGTGCACAAATTGAGAATCGAGGTGCAGATGAGAGACATGTACTAAAGCAGTTGTGCACAATAATGTACAGAGACTAACATTTCTCCGGGCAAGAATGGCCTGCAGACTATCATACATGCGAAAAATGTTTTTCTTCCTTCTTGTGAATGGCAATGACTTTATAACATCTACAAATTAATATTTTCCCTAAGGAGTGTGTGTATTTGGTGAAGGGGGGAAGAGAGATTGAGGAGGCAGAGAGAGAGAGAGAAAGAGAGAGAGGTTGACTTTGACCCTTACACACTCTGCCGGACTCTTACAAAACGAAGACACCAAAGCAATTAGGTCACTATGTTGTAAGTAATGGAAAACACAACTCTAATGGCCTTAAACAGTAAAGACAATCTGTTGTCTCACATAACTGAATAGTCCAAAGAAATTCAGACTCAGCTTGACATAGAACACAATGCTCCTCCCTCCTTTTCTCTCTCTGTCTCCCTCTGCCTCTCTGTCTCTCTGTCTGTCTCGCTCTTTCCCCCTTCGACCTCCCTCCTTGTCCCTCGCTTTCTGCTGTTGACAGCATCCTTAGGCAGGCTCTGCCCTCTTGTTCCTCCTCATACATATCCGGTTAGGGAGGGAGATCATGGGGGTCAAAAGCCACTTCAGAAATCTCCACCAGAAGAAAACAGCTTTGTCAGAAGCCCCAGTGAATGTCTCCTCTTGTCTTATTGCTTGTGATTGGCTTTATTGAGCTCTATCCTGAACCAATCCCCAGAGCCAGGGATACAGAATACGCATTTGTTGGCTTTAGTTCACCCCTCGAACTGAGGAAGGGAAAATCCTACCCCGACTTCATGGCTGAGTATAGGGAAGGAGTGACTCCCTCCATAGAAAATCAAGGTAGTGTTGGTGGGAGAGGAGCAGAGACAGATGGGGAGCACAACCAACAGATGTCTCTTACCCAGAAGACTTTGCGGGGGACTGCACCTGAGCTACCAGTGCCCACCCTGGACTGACCCTGGGCTGTCTAATGCTATTCCGGCCTGAACAATTCAGCCTGGGGAAGCAGTCACTGGGAAAACAGGATGTATTTGCAGGGAGTTTCTGTGCGGACAGAATGAGGTTGCTGCAAAGCAGGTGGTGGCAGAAGATCCAGAAAACAAAGAAGTGAAACAGGAGGTACCTCAGGAGCGGACAGAAGCCCTGGGTGAGGGAGGCAGCTCAGGAAATGCAGCACTTCCCAGTAGCCTTTCACTGCTCGGAACTCTTCTCTGGGGTCTCAAGGAAATCCTGTTTCGTTTGACAATTTAAATCTTTTAAAATGCTGTTAAAAATTAAAAAAAAAAGTGCTGTTGAATTCCCTCCGACCTTCTTAGAAAGTTTAAGGCAGGAAGTGGGTGGGACTGGGACCCGGAAGAGCAGTGTGAGGAAGAGATGTGCTTTCCTGGGCATTTACCTGGGGTGGGGAGGGGGGGAGAGGGGGTAATTAATTACCTGTCTTCACGCTCTCCACAAGCAGACAAAGAGAGGCTGTATTTTTAGGATCATCAACCCATTTTACAAATGAGGACACTGAAGTGTCCAAAGAGATGAGGCAGTATGTCCACCCCCAGAATGCAGGCCCCTCAGCGCTGGGGTATCCTGCTGCCGAGGTGCTGCGGGTCAGACCCCACCTGCATCCTCCCCGACGAAGGACTGGAGTCCATAAATTCTAGGCTGTGGCCGGCGGGTAGGGCCAGGACCAGTGCAGATGGACCCTGAACCCACACAACCCCTAGAGAAAATGCCTCCTCAAACCGAGGTCCCTGGCTGCCTCACTTGCCCCGAGCTTGTACTGGACCCGCACGCAGCAAGAGGAAGAGGAGCCCACGGGGACCAGAGAGTGCGGGGCCAACGCGTGCACCTGACCACCAATGGGTTACACAGGGAAGAGCATCTGACACAACGTCCCTTTTTCCAAATACACCAAAGGAAGGGATTACTTAAAAGGGAAGAGAAAACGGTCACCAGGGCTACGCATAAATAAGCGGAGACTGCTTCTTATTAGAAAGGTCAAAGGCGGCATTCCGCGGGAGAGGACGTGGGACCTGAGACCTGAATCGGCCTGTTATCACAGGCAGGTCTTAGAATCTTTACTTCATGGATGCTTAGCTCACTGGAGTAGCCCCTCAAACGCTTTTTGCAACTGGATGGTGTGTGAATTATAAATATCTATTACATTCTGCAAGAACGACAGTCCCTCCGCCAGTTTCAGCGGGGGCGAATTACCAATAATTTGATTTACAAATTACAGCAAATCCTGCCCTAGACACAAGAGATTTCCAAATTTCAAAAACAAAGAGGGACAAGGAGAGTCTGCAGAGAGGCATTACGTGTTGTTCATAAACTTCCTCGTCATTGTCTTTTCTGACGTCCTGGTGAGCTTCACGGGACTTCCCGATCGAATCAGTGATCCAACTGGACCTCAACAAGAGGGGATTTGCACCATAATCCGTATACATAAAGCAGCTGGAAGCTGATTTGAAGAATAAATTCAGCCTTTGAAAGAACATGGTGGGAAGAAGAAACCCAGTATCACAGCCTATGAGGGACATTTATCTTTTACAAAATGCCGAAGTCGTTTTCAGAGTGATTCCCTGTTGCGCTTGGAGCAGGTTCCTCTGAGGGAACAAAAACCAGCATCGAAATACAATCATGGGCCCCGAAGCCGGAAGAGCAACACAGAAGACACGGAAGACATTGGCTCACGTATTTGAATCATGGGCCAGTCAGACAGCTTTTAAAGTCCTCCAAGCTGACCACAAGCCTCCATGACACATTTAGGAGTATAAAAATCTCAAATCTCTTTTTATTTTGCTGTTGCTTAAAGTGGAGAAGACTTCAAAGTGAAGACCCACTGTGGGTAGCAGTGGTCAAGGGAGAAAGCTCTGGATACAGAAACCTGGCTCCATTTCTCACTGGCTGTGTGACCTTGGTTGAGCTCCTTCCGTCCTTGAACCTCAGTTTCCTCATCTCTAAAACAGGGATAAGAATAGCACCCATCTCATGGGATGTTAATGGATTAAATAAGGTAATACCTATAAAGTGCTTAGCATAGTGTCTGAATATGGTAACTGCTCAATAAATGTTAGCTTTTAAAATTACAGTTGACCCTTGAACGCCACCAATTTGAACTGTTCAGATTTTTTATACTTATACACAGATTTTTTTTTATAAATACAGTATGTATTTTCTCTTCCTTTTGATTTTCTCAATACATTTTCTTTTCTCTAACTTACTTTACGATAAGAATACAGTATGTATTCCATTCAACAATGCGCATACATACAAAATACGTGTCAGTTGACTGTTTATGTTATTGGTAAGATCAACAGTAGGCTATTTAGGTTTTGGGAGAGTCAAAAGTTATGTGCAGATTTTCGACTGCCTGGGGATTGGCACCCTTACTTAACCCCCTCATTGCTCAAGGGCCATATGCTGTATTATTTTATTATTAAAAGTAAAAGTAAAAATTGTTCAACATTCTTAGTTTTAAAATTTGAGAAAGCCAGTAAATATTAATGCTACATGACCAGCTTCATTGCTATGTGAGCCCCGTGAGAGTATTTGGTGACCATCCCCAAGGTGCTTCTATCTCACACAGAAATAAAACCACCAGACCCTTTCTGGGTCTTAGATCCTTTGCCTTTAGCTTCCTGTATGCTGTGTGCTCACCAGTGCGTAAAAATTATCTGAATTTTTCCTACCCCAGTTTATTAGTGATTTATTTATACAGGCTGCCTTGCTATGTCACACATTATGAAGAAGGCATTTACAGATCATCAGCTAACTTTCTGGATATGTTTTAGTGGCAGGAGGCTGCTACTAACTTTACCAATGTCCTCAATTTCTCAAATTATTTACTACAGCACTGACTAGAGCAAAACGCTGGAAATAACCTAAGTGTTATCTTTAAATAAACTGCAGCACATACAATATCGTGCAGCTACAGAAACAAATGAGGACATTCTATGTACTCGTGATGCACTATTAGCACGATGCAGTTTTAAGTACAAAAAGCAAGATTTTAACAATTTGTGTGCATTTGTGTGGGAAGAAAAGCAAGGAAAATAAACACGTACACATACACAAATATAAACTGGGCTACTGGTGGACAGTGTTTGAAGGTGACACTTTTCACCTCATACCCTTTTGACTTTTGAATGTTGTACCATGGGCCAGTATGACCTATTTTAAAATTAAACAATATTAAAATAAATAAAAGCTAATACATTATTTTGGTATTTAAAAATTAAGTAGAAAAGATTTAATAGAAAGTTCCCAGAGAAGGGATTATATGACAGGTAATGACAATTGGGCTCAGACACATGATTCAGAATGTTGTCACAAACCAACACACTGAGGTAAATGTTCTTAATCAAAAAAGATAGGTAAAGAAATTGGCTATTCATAATGAAAACACAAATAATTGCCTTGGAAGTGAGCTAGCCAGAGGAAGGCGTTGGGGAAAATCTCACCTTCAAAGACTTTTCTCCCCTTTCTTCTTAGTTTCCCAAATTAAGAGCAGAGGAACAGTCATCGAGTGACTGACAAAGATGGAGGCTCTCCAGGAATGTTTGGTGGCTTTTCTGACTGGAAGCCTGGATCTGCGGGGGCAGAAGCTGTGTGGGGAGATTCTAGCCTCTCCAGGTTGAATAAAGCTTTCTCCTCTGTTGAACGCGTAGGAGACTTCAATGTGTGAATGGCCACTCTGAGTGTCCCAGAAGAGGGTTTATACATTTCCCAAACACTTGACCACCAAAAGCAGAGCACCTTGTTTGACTAGAGCTCCTCAGAATGTTCACTGGAACCCTGGTCCACTGAGAGTCCTGCTACCCAAGGCAGACACAGAGGAAGTGCCTGAGCTTACGTACATAAACCAGTCCCTGGTACCAGAGATCCCCGCTTCTTCCCTGCGGGCCTCAAATTTACCGTCTGTAAAATGGGGAATAGAAAGAAATTCACAGCTACCTCTACCTTCCTCATTCTTTGAAAGATGGCAGTATTTAATTTATATTCAAAATGTGACATTTTTCCCATTCTATCTTGTGTTACGTGTGCACATATCTTTGTTCTATTCAACTCCAGTGGCCTGTAAACAACTTGAGTGCAGATTTTGCCTTGGTTTGCAAAGCACTCAAACATGCGTAATGGATGAAATGCGCTAAATGTGCAACAGAGCCAAGAAGCATAAAAGGACTCAGGGAGGAGGAAGACAGTGGAGTCTGGTGGTGTTCCTGGCAGCAGAAACAGGAAAATGCAATGAGCGGAGAGGAGCGATGAGGTGGGTGGGGACAGGTCCAGAAGGAGGCACACACACCTGAGTGAATGACAGAAGCCCTGAGCATAATGTCTATAGTGACTGCAATACCACTTTGGGGCGTTCTGTTATTTTTTCAATAAAAATCTTGAATCTTAACTATTTCCACACTGACGTACCCAGAGAGTTAGAGGCAAATTTTTTTTTTGAATTCTGACCACAATCCTTTCTTGGTGAAAACCCTTCTAAAGTGCAGCCAGTCTGGAAAACAGTATGGAGGTCCCTCAGAAAGTTGAAAATAGAGCTACCATACGAACCAGCAATTGCACTACTGGGTATTTACCCCAAAGATACAGATGTAGTGATCCAAAAGGGCACCTGTACCCCAACGTTTATAGCAGCAATGTCTACAATAGCCAAAAACTATGGAAAGAGCCCAGATGTCCATGAACAGTTGAGTAGATAAAGAAGATGTAGTATATATCTAAAATGGAATATTATTTAGCCATCAAAAAAATGAAATCTTGCCATCTGCAAGGACATGGGTGGAACTAGAGGGTATTATGCTAAGTGAAATAAGTCAATCAAAGAAAGACAATTATCACAGGATCTCACTCATATGTGGAATTTAAGAAACAAAACAGAGGATCATAGGAGAAGGGAGGGAAATATAAAACAAGATGAAATCAGAGAGGGAGACAAACCATAAGAGACTCTTAATCATAGGAAACAACCTGAGGGCTGCTGGAGGGGAGAGGGTGGGGGGATGGGGTAACTGGGTGATGGGCATGAAGGAGGGCGTGTGATGTACTGAGCACTGGGTGTTATAAAAGACCTCTACCTCTGAAACCCATAATACACTATATGTTAATTAATTGAATTTAAATTGAAAAAAATGACATATTTTATTGATGCTCTAATAATTAAATTCTCATTTCTGGCATTTCTAGTGACAGTGAGAATATTTTCTTCGGTTTATTAGTCATCTCTATTTCTTCCAAAACAAGTTTGCACTCCAGCTTGACTTCATACTTCCTTAGCGCTATTATTTGGCAACAGGGGTAGAGGTGGGGCTGGAGACTCAGACTAGTCTATGGTGATTCTCAAAGTGTGTCCCCTCCTCCGCATATAAGGAAGGTCAAGTGAGAGACCATTCTTTAATGGTCTTCAAAATTGAACGGCTTCTCCTGAGCCGTGACTGAAAAGATTCTTAACCTCACTCACTTGAGGATGTCCTGGGATTCCTATCAGCAAACACCAACCCACAGCAAACAAATGACAGAGTGGGGTTTATCTCTGCTCAGGGAGGTGGGCTGCCATACCCCAATTTCTTGCCCACTGTGCCGGCCATCTCAGCCCCCACCTGAGGAGCCCCACTTGGACATGTCTTCCTGGCACTGCCACCCACCAGCTACTCTCTCTAGGAACATAACTATCCTGCCTGCCTCAGTTCCTTCTTCTGAAGTTACCTGCGGCTGCAGGTTAATGCGCTTGACCTGCTAAGAGACCTTTTTACATCTAGACACAATGGCAATAGCTTAACCCAAAGGGATCATTTTAATGGTAATAATAACCACCATTTAATAAGCGGTGAGCATATGCTAAGTACTTTAAAGACATATCTAAATTACATTAAGCCCTGGAGCTAGGTTATAATTACCTCAATTTTATATAGGAAGAAAATGCAGAGAGCCAAGTTATTTGTCCAAGGTCACACAGCTGGTAGTGCTGAGAGCCATCTGTGCTTGAATTTGTGCTACCTCAAGGCATTTTGGTCCCTGCAGGAGGTGAGAGAGGGAGAGGGTGGGGTCTGCAGCATCCTACAACTTGGAACAAAGAGCAAAACACTTGGAATTAGAAGGCCTGTATTCTAATCTTTGTGTCTGTGTACATTTCTTTCAAGATCTTGGCTACATTACAACTTTTCTGACCTTAGTTTCCTCTGCTGAAAATTAGGATAATGAGACCTGTTTACCTTGAAAGACTGGAGTGAGGGGGACACCAGTGAGGGGGAAAAGGGAAGAGCAATTTGTTAGCTCTCAAATTCTGCACAAATGAAAGGCATTTTTCTTTAGGGAGCAAAGCACTCTGGCTGCTTGTAGGATGAGCCCTGGTCAGCCCTTTAATTTACCAAGTTTCTGAGCTCAAGATGCTGAGTTTCAGCGGGAATGCATCTGTGATCTGATTTCCAGTTGCCTGTTTGTGATTTACATTCATTAATATGAAGTCTATAAGTGCAAATTAGTTGGGATTTTGATTACAAATAGACCAAGCTCCCCTAAAAGAAAGCACTGGATTCTCACTCGAATGCTGGCCCCATGGTTTCCCTTTGGAAATAGCCACATAAGTGAGGCTGCTTCAGGGCCAACTTCTGAGGACTGTAGGTAAATATTTTGGACTGTCACTTATTTTACTGTGACCTCTTGGCCACAGAGAATTGGACAAAAAAGCAAACAATAGGCTGGGCAGTGGCCTATGGTGCAATAGGAAGGGTTTTGATTTCCCGGGTCAATTCGATTTCCTCTCTTCAAAAGTTTGAATATGGCTCCCTAGTGAGAGAGCTAGTAATTGATAGTGGAAGAATCACAGAGGAATAATGCAGACAATGAGCATATAAGGAAGCAACAGTCTTGTATCCAAAGCAGAGTGCCCGCACACCTGTGCTGGACATGTGTTGTTCATGAGGAAGAAACGTGTGTGCACCACCACTAAGATTCTGAAGTTGTTTTTACTACGACTGACTGATACAGTTCCTTTCTTTCCTTTTAGTCTCAAACTAGGAATGGCCTTAAAATTTTCTCCTTTTTTGTGCTCTTATTCTTTCTCCGTTTAATCTCAACTATGATCATCCTTTCCTGTAGTTTTAATATACCACTTTTTTAGGGATGCTTCCCTAAGGAAGCCATATGTCCAGATGCCTATAGCTTCACTTGAATTCCCAGCCATCACCTTAAACTCCATTCAATTCTATTCAAAGACTATGCACCTGGCTTTATGCTGGTTGCTGAAGATGCTGAGGTTAATAAGACAAATAGGTAGTTAAATAGGTTACCTTAATTTCATAACTTCCAAAAACAAACAAAACAAAACAAACAAACAAAAACCTCATCATACTTCCTACACAAAGTAGAAAGTCATACTTCCTACACAAAGAGATGTTTACCCGAATACCTGATGGCTACCATGGACAGTTCTTTCTCCCCATCCCACCTTAGGGGGATGGGAGGTGGTGTCGGCTCTCCTCTCATCCTCCTTCCCTGAATCGAAATGGACACAAGTTCCTTTGTTCTTTCTGAGGAAATGCTACTCAGAGCATCCCTCTACTCTTCAGCATAGCTTAAGTCCCTCTTCTTTGCCGCAGAGCTAGCTGGCTTCTCTGCCTCTCTCATCCACTTCCTCTGGTAAGATACATCAAGATTTCTAAATATCTGCCTTAATATCACCCATTCAGGGGCATTAAATGACTTTCCTGACGTTCTGAACCCCATTAAATCTAAATTCTTCATTGCAGTTTTCATCATTTACCCCGAATATATGTTTCTACTTCTCTAAGTAACAATGGTAATTTAGGCAAATTTATTGAGCCCTTAGTATGCAGCTGGCACTATGTTCAACTCCTTTGTTCACTCTTTCATGAAATCCTGACTAAAATTCCATGAAACAGAAGGATTATTAACTTCATTTACAGGCAAGGGAACTAAGGCCTTGAAGAGGTGGAGCAAACTCAAGATCAAAGAGTAAGTGGTTTTAAACTTGGGTCCTAAATCGTGCTCCTTTCTGTAACATGGGAGCAGGGATCATACCTCATACTTGCTTGTAAATCCACAGCTTTGAGCACAGTGCCGAGCAAACATCAATTGTGTTTGTAATAGCTATTGATTTATTAAAATACTGTCTCTAAACTATTCTGGTAAAGGAATACGGTATTCTTAGATGTCTGAGATCACCTCTACAGAGAATGCTGTTTCAGAGGAATATATGTTGATTTTTTTTTCCCTAAAAGGGGCAAGATCCATGAGAGATCAGAAAGAGGGACAGGCTGAGCCAGTAGCCTGGAAGTTAAAAAAAAAAAAAAAAAAAGGACGACATAGTTATAAAGGAGCCAGAGAGTTAGTTTGTCCTCTCAACTTTTTTGTTTTACATTAAAATATTTTACATATCAGATACTGCCTTGGAGAATTGCATTAAGGGGAGCTGAGAAAGGCTGGATAGATTGGGGTGGGGGGGAAGTTGATGCTAAGAAAGTGAAATGTGGTCCAGCCGGTACTTGTGAGCAATGTTGAGGGACTCTTAAAACCTGAGGTGTGGTTCTTAAGTTTATGCACAGTCCAACCTTTACCTTAATCCACATTGCCTAATTAAATAGCTTCCTAAAAATTCCAATTAAGGGTTTGCCATATGGGGAACCAAAGGACTGCCTACCCAAAAGAAGAGATATTTTGAGTTCCACTGAGACAAAAATGAGGACAGCAAAGAAGGAGTGAGGAATCCTCCTAAAATACCTCCTGAACCATTCCAGTATAGAATGAGACTGAAATGAGGTTGGTAGCTAGGAAGTGTTACCAAGCGCAGTAACGAGAATTGCTCAGTTTTCAGGATATGATGGAACGATCAAACATTGAACACAGTTTTACCTGTTGCTCTCTTGGGTCACCACTGGAAA
Organism: Zalophus californianus; assembly: GCF_009762305.2. Taxonomy (NCBI): domain Eukaryota; kingdom Metazoa; phylum Chordata; class Mammalia; order Carnivora; family Otariidae; genus Zalophus; species Zalophus californianus. The sequence goes on along the minus strand of NC_045603.1, from coordinate 66,000,528 downwards.
CCTCAACTATCCTGGTGCAAGTGAAATATGAAAATGCCAACTAATAGTGATTCCTGTTTGATGGATGCTGAATAGAACAGTAAGAGTGGTGAAAAAGAAAGTAGTTAAATCCAGAGACAGGAGCACAGAGCCCTGGTTATGTCTACAGCTTGCCCTGATGGTCTTATGCCTGGCACTCAAAGGCATCAATTTCTACACATGTAAAACAAGAAGGCTGGCAGCCTCCAACATCTCTTCCAAATCAAACAGTATATTATTTGACATATATGGCTACCATATATGACAGGCCATATATGACATGGTTAACATCATATTTAATGTGGAAAGGCTGAAAGCTTTTCCTCTAAGATCAGAAACAAGACGAGGATGTCCACTGTTGCCACTTTTATTCAACATAATACTGAAAGTCCTAGCCACAGCAGTCACACAACAAAAGAAATAAAAGGCATCCAAGTTGGTAAGAAAGAAATAAAACTGTCATTATTTGCAGATGACATGATACTGTATATAGAAAACCCTAAAGACTCCATCAAAAAACTATTATAACTAAATAAATGAATGCAGTTACATTGCAGGATACAAAATTAATATAGAGAAATCTGCTGTGTTTCTATATATTAATAATGAAGTAGCAGAAAGAGAAATCAGGAAAACAATTCCATGTACGATTGCACCAAAAAAAATTTAAAAACCTAGGAATAAATTGAACCAAGGAGGTGAAAGAACTGTATTCTGAAAACTATAAAACACTAATGAAGAAATTGAAAGCAACACAAATGGAAAAATATAGCATACTCATGGATTGGAAGGTTTAATATTATTAAAAGGTTCATACTACCCAAAACAATCTACAGATTCAGTGAAATTTCTATCAAAATACCAATAGAATTTTTCACATAACTAGAATAAATAATCCTAAAATTTGTATGAAACCATCAAAGACCCCAAATAGCCAAATCAATCTTGAAAAGGAAGAATAAAACTAGAGGTGTCATAATCCTTGATTTCAAGAAATACAATAGTAATCAAAACTGTATGGTACTAACACAAAAATAAGCACATAGATCAATAGAACAGGATAGAGAGCTAAGAAATAAACCCATGCTCATATGGTCAATTAATTTATGACAAAGGAGGCAAGAATATAAAATGGGGAAAGGGTCTCTTCAATGAGTGTGCTGGGGAAACTGGACAGCTACATGCAAAAGAATGAAAGTAGACCACTTTCTCACACCATACACACAAATAAACTCAAAATGGATTAAAGACCTAAATGTGAGTCTTGAAACCATAAAACTTTTATTTTTTTTTTTATCTTTTTTTAAAGATTTTTTTGACAGAGAGACAGTGAGAGAGGGACTCAAGCAGGGGGAGTGGGAGAGGGAGAAGCAGGCTTCCCGCGGAGCAGGGAGCCCGATGCGGGGCTCAATCCCAGGACCCTGGGATCATGACCCGAGCCGAAGGCAGACACTTAATGACTGAGCCACCCAGGCGTCCCTGAAACCATAAAACTTTTAAAAGAAAACATAAGCAATATTGGAAATCAACCTTAGTAACATTTTTCTGAATATTTCTCCTCAGGCGAGAAAAACAAAAGCAAAAATAACTATTGGGAACTACAACAAAATAAAAAGCTTTTGCAGAGCAAAGGAAACCAACAAAACGAAAGGTGACCTACTGAATGGGAGAAGATATTTGCAAATGATGTATCCAAATAAGGGTTAATATGCAAAATATATAAAGAATTTTTACAACTCAACACCAAAAAAACAAATAATCCAATTTAAAAATGGAGAGAGGACTTGAATAGACATTTTTCCAAAGAAGACATACAGATGGCCAACAGGCACATGAAAAGAATGCTCAACTTACACCATTCAGAATGACTAGTATCAAAAATACAAGTTTGGGCAAGGATGTGGAGAAAAGGGAACACTTGTGCCTTGTTGGTTGGAATGTAAATTGGTGCAACCACTGTGAAAAACAGTATGCAGTTTACCATAGGATCTAGTAATTCCACTACTGAATATTTACCCAAAGAAAATGAAAACACTGATTCAAACAGATATATGCCCCTCTATGTTTATTGCAGCATTATTTACAATAGTAAACTAGAAGAAAACTAGAGTGAAAGAAAACTAGAATAGAAGCAAACTAGATGTCCACTGATAGATGAATGGATAAAGATGTGATAGGTACAGATAGATATGGATATAGACACAGTGGATATTACTCAGCCATAAAAGGAATGAGATCTTGCGTTTGTGACAACAATGGATGGACCTGGAGGGTATTATGCTAAGTGAAATAAGTCAAAGAAAGAAAGACAAATACCATATGATTTCATTTACATGTGGAATCTAAAGAAATAAAGCAGATGAATTTAAAAAAAAACAGAAATAGAATCATAAATACAGAGAACAAACTGGTGGTTGCAAGAGGGGAGGCGGTTGCAGGGATGGCTGAAATAGATGAAGGGGATTAAGAGGCATAAATTTCCAGTTATAAGACAAATAAGTCATGGGAATAGAGAGTACAGCATGGGGAATATAGTCAATAGTGTTGTAATAGTGTCATATGGTGACAGATGGTAACTATAATTATCGTAGTTTGCATAACTTACGGCATAGAATTGTCAAATCACCATGTTGCAAACCTGAGCTAATATAATATTGAGCATCAACTATACTTCCAACAAAAAAGTATATTATTTGAAGATGTTTTAAACCATGTTTTAAAAAATCGAAGGAAGTAGAATTAAGAATTAAAATAAGTATAGAACATTTTGATTTCTCCTTTTCATTTTCTAAATCATTTAATGCCATTTGAGGAAGAATTTTAAAACCTTTCATCAACTATGGAAAAGGCCACAGGAAAATATTTTCTCTGGGAAATACATTGGAAAGAGGAGAGTCAAGTGAAGAAGAATGGGAAGTTATAGGCTAAAAATGACTTGAGAGACATATCAATGAATTACAATGTGTGGGCCTCATTTTGATCATGACAAACAGTAATAAATATTGAGAAAATTGGGGTAATTTGAATACTGACTGTATATTGAAGATTTGAGACAATTTTTATTATTCTTTTACTTACTATGATTGTGATTTTTAACAGGAGTTCATTACTTTCAAAGATAGTGAAATATTTACTGATCACGTGATATGATTTCTGGAATTTGCTTCAGAATAATCCATTGAGGAGAGGGGAACATGGGGGGCTGTAGATGAAACAAGATGGGCCATGAGTTGACAATTGTTAAAGCTAGTATGTGATGTCAGGGGAAGGGGTACTATTTTAGTATTTGGTTAAAATTTTCCCTGATAAAAAGTTTACATAAAACATGGTCACTTTTAAGTTGAAAATAGAGCTACCCTATGACCCAGCAATCGTACTACTAGGTATTTATCCCAAAGATACAAATGTAGTGATCTGAAGGGGTACGTGCACCCCAGTGTTTATAGCAGCAATGTCCACAATAGCCTAACTATAGAAAGAGCCAAGATGTCCATCAACAGATGAATGGATAAAGAAGATGTGGCGTATATATATATATATATATATATATATATATATATATATATATATATATATACACACACAATGGAATATTATGCAACCATCAGAAAAAAAAACTGAAATCTTGCTTTTGCAATGATGTGGATGGAACTAGAGGGTATTATGCTAAGTGAAATAAGTCAATCAGAGAAAGACAAGTATCATATGATCTCACTGATATGAGGAATTTGAGAAATAAGACAGAGGATCATAGGGGAAGTGAGGAAAAAATGAAACAAGATGAAACCAGAGAGGGATACAGACCATAAGAGACTCTTAATCTCAGGAAACAAACTGAGGGTTGCTGGAGTGGTGGGGGGTGGGAGGGATGGGGTGGCTGGTGATGGACATTGGGGAGGGTGTGTGCTATGGTGAATGCTGTGAATCGTGTAAGACTGATGACTCACAGACCTGTACCTCTGAAACAAATAATACATTATATGTTAATTTAAAAAAAAGAAGATAGTAGGAAGGGAAAAATGAAGGGGGGGAAATCGGAAAGGGAGACAAACCATGAGATACTATGGACTCTGAGAACAAACTGAGGATTTTAGATGGGTGGGGGTGGGGGAAAGTGTTAGCCCGGTGATGGGTGTTAAGGAGGGCACGTACTGCATGGAGCACTGGGTGTTATACGCAAACAATGAATCATGGAACACGACATCAAAAACTAATGATGTAATGTATGGTGACTAACATAACAATAAAATAAAATTTTTTAAAAATTGTCACTTTTACTAAAATATGAGACATTAATCTATTATTAGCAACTTGATCTGATTTGATGGGATATGGTGGGATATGAGAGAGAGTTAAGAGGTAGCAGGGACAGGGTTTGCCGATGGACTGGAAATGGGGGCTGGGGAGTGGGAGGTGTCAAGGATGGCTCCCAGACTTCTGACCTTCAGAGCTCCTAGGTGCTGGTGCCACTTACTGATAATACAGAGAACACAAGAAGAGAACACCAGCAGAGGTCTGCGTGGGAAGATCCTGACTCAGGTTTTAAATGTGCTGAACTTTAAATGCTTTTATGGTATCAAGTAGGTTCAATAAATGTCCGCTTCATGAATGAATAAACTAGCCAGCCGGTGCTATTGGGATGTGAAATTCAATAGCATTCTTCTTAAACTCTTTTGGGTTATGGATTCTCTTGTGAACATATTGAAAGCTGTAAGCCTTTATTCTCACATAAGCACAAAATCTCACATCACTTTGGAGTCATGCACAGAACCTCTAAGGATACTTAGGCCCCAAGTGAAGAACTTCTATTGCCTTTCGTTATAGCAATTACGTCTCCTCTGTCTGGAACTTAATAACTGTCAAATGGCAGAAATTTGAATGTTTTTAATTACCTTTCTTGCTTCCTCATGTTCTAACACAACATAAATCTCAAAAATTAAGGGAAACTTATAGCCTTCCTCTTGCTCCTTCACCAAATAACCCAGTAATTAAAGGCCCAGCAAACTTGAGATATCCATTGGCTTCTCAGTATAGCCAGGTATAAGAAAAGAATGTGCCAGAATAGGGGTGAGGAGATTTGGGTTAACTGGGTTAACTGGGTTAACTGACTGTGTAACCTTGGGCACTACTTGTCCTCCTTGTACTTTGTGAGATGAAGATGTCCCCAGGTTCACTGTCAACTTTGCAAGGTACCCTGGCCATCTTGACCACAGGAAGAACTTGACTTGGTTCTCCACTGAGAGCTCAGGTGCTTGTCTTGGTTCTTGGGTCTAGAGAGAGGATGTGGGTCCCATCCATGTCTCTCTGCCTCATGGGCTGGACAATCTTTTGACTCAGAAAAAGCCCTACTTGTCTATACCTTACTGGGGTTTCCAGCCATTGGTAGAGAGGCTGGATTCTTTTGTAATGGTACGAGCATGTGGTCCTCTGTGTAGCGGCTCGGAACTAGCCTGCTGTTGTGGGCCATCCTCCAACACCTGGCCTGCTGTCTGCGCTCTCTGGCTCCCCTCCTGTAGCAGGGCTTCTGAGCTGACCTTCACTAAACTCCCAGCCATATGCTTGTCCCTTTCAATTCTAAATACCACATGCTTGCTCCACTTAGATGAGAGAACAGACAGCTTGGGTTTGTCCATGGTTTCCCTCTAAGTCTTCTCATGTGGGCTCTAGAGATGGGGGTCTCTGACCTGCACATCAGTAGTAGCAATAAATAATAATAATAATAATAATAATACATATTTATTAAGCGCTTACTATGCACCAGGTACATGCTAAGTATTTTTTATTTATTATCTCAACACATTAATCCTCATTAAATCCCTATGAGACAGATGCTATTATTATCCCAATTTTATAGATGAGGAACCAGAGTTTCATGAGGTTAGGTAATTGTTCAATGCCACCCAGCAAGTAAGTGGTGGAGATAGAATTTGAAGAGGCAGTCTGACCATCTATCTCACTACTATACTACTGTTACTTCTCCCGGCCCAGAAAAACAGAAACCTTTCTAGGTATACAAGCATGTGTGCTATGACGTGCTTACAAAATGGTTAGAATTATGTGCTTACAACTATGTGCTTTTAAATCATATGAATTATGTGCTGACAAAAGAGTTAGGAGGCCTGGAAGAGCAAAAGCCAGGGGGTTGCCAGTAAGTTGTCTGGGTCATATGGCCACAAGCTACAACCCAGAGTTTAGGACGTTGTTGTTGCTCACCAGAGATACAGAAAGCTTCAGGAGCCATGGCCGAAATCAGCGTTGCCCCACAGCCCCAAAGCCGCCAAATGGCAGAGGGAGGTGGGGTCTGGCTAGACACTGGAAAACTCACGCCCTGAAGCCGGTATGTACTGGAGGATGAATGGCTTCTGCTTCTGTCTGCTTCCCAAGTATCAACCCATTGGTCGAATCTAAATCATATCCAGAACCCTGTTAGGAAGGGAGTCTGAGAAATGTAGCTCCGCCCAGGAGGAAGCAGAAGAGGACCGGGATAGTTGTCAGAGGGCAAGTGTACTGAGCAGGAAATATCCGATGCTTCTAGAGGTAATGCAGTAGCCAGCCTCCAACTTGGCTCTCAACGCTCTCCACCTCCAGGTATCCACACGTATTCCACGCCCACCTGTTACCGGGGTTGGTCTTTGTGACCACTAAGATATGGTGGAAGTGAAGATATGTCACTTCTAGGATTGGGTTAGGAAAAAACTATCGCTTCTGTCTCCAGAGTACTCTCTCTGTCAGATCTCTGGCTCTGGGAAAAGTGAGCTGCCATGCTGTGCAGAGAATCAGTTAGGGGCTCAGGAAAAAAGGAACAAATGATGCACAAAGAGGAGCAGAGGAAGAGCAAGGCACTGGGTCCTGGGACTTGGAGAACACTCAAGTGAAGGCCAGAAAATCCTCCAGTGGCTCTGCATTCTGAGGAACATTGGTCACACGTCCTCCTGGAGACTGGGTGTTTTTTCACGCCTCAGCGCCCATGCAGCCTCGCCATGTGGCCAAGTCCCTAATTATCTCTAGAATCCTAAATGCAAATTCCCCATCACTGCCTGGAGGAGCATGAGTGAGTCTGCGCCCCTTGGAACAGGATAGCCTAACCAGCACACACTGTTGACGTGACTACATCCTTTGTGACTTATTCAAGAAAGCCTCCCATCCTCAGTGCTTTGACGCCAGAAAATCCCTGCTTGGCACACACTTCCTTTGTTGCTGGCACGAAGTGGGAGGCCCTCGCTGGAAGACTTGGCCTGGTTCCTCCACAGCTCAGGTCCCAGGGACGTGGCTTCTCTGCAGAAGGATTCACCTCCAACAAGTCAGACGGAACCCAGAGTAGGTGAAGTGGCAGAGCACAACCAACCGCTAAATTCATGATGTCACTCCACTTCTTTCTTTACTGGAAGCTTGAATTAGTACAAAAGTCACCTTGATCAAAATCCTTACAATTGCGTGTTAGCCACCCAAAGGCTTTGTGGGTGCATTTGCCCTGGTGATCCTCATTCTTTAGAAGGCCAGAAACCTCGGGCCAGCTTACAATTTCAGCCAAGGCCCTGTCACCAGGAGTGAAGGTAAGCAGAGCCACCCAGTGGGTATCACCAAGCCGCGCATCCACAGCTTGCCGGCAAGGAGGAAGTCTCCAGGGCTGAGAAATGAATGGCTCAGTGTCATGCAGGAGAAAGGTGGTGGCACAGAGGAAGGGACTTTGCTTCTGACCTTCATGAAAGAAGCCAGGTGGCACATCCTAGGGCAGTGGAAGCTGACTCTGGAAGGGACCATGGCCTTATCCCGGGGGAAGCGGGGGGAGGGAGCAGTGAGCAAAAACAGCTTTTGTCAATCATCTCCTGACTTCATGCTCATTACACGCTTTTTTCTTTGTAATTAAGCTATGTACTTAAGCTATGTAATTAAGCTATATACTATTATATATATAACACATATGTGTGCATCACAGAACACTGGTAACTTGATGCATGCTTCTCCTTCTTACCTCCTGTACCTAGCTGTCACCCTCCCTGTGTTCAGGCCGGCTGCTTCTGTCTCCACCCGCACCAGTGGCTATAACCCTTTGCCAGTTTTCATGAATGTTACTGTAGACTGAGAGCGGGGAAGTTACAAGGGGATCACACTGCAGAGCACACGTCATTTCGCTCGCAAAATCTTCCCCTTGCGGGATGCCTGGGTGGCTCAGTTGGTTTAAGCAGCTGCCTTTGGCTCAGGTCATGATCTCAGGGCCCTGGGATTGAGTCCCGCATCGGGGGGGGGAGTCCCTGCTCAGCGGGGAGTCTGCCTCTCCCTCTCCATCTGCCTCTCCCCCTGCTCATGCTCTCTCTCACTCTCGCTCTCTCTCAAATAAATAAAATCTTTTAAAAAAATAAAATAAAAATAAATCTTCCTCTTGCATTTTTCTCTCCGGAGCATTTGCTCTCATGCTGCCATTTGGGATTCCTGCTCCCACTTGGTCTCTGCAGTCCCTCTTCAAAGTGGAGACACCTCTCCTTCTTGTTTCCTACCCAACAGCTACCCCCCAACACCCACTACACCCCTTCCCCGAATGCACATGCTTCTTCCCTGAAACCACAAAGCCAGTCAACCCTCTGCCAAGTGCGGGAGGCCCAGATTCTTCACCAAAGCAAGTTTATCACACTATCTTCTCAACCGATGTCGGCAATCTCTGTAAAGGATCCACAAACCATCTGTGAGAGGGATAGAGATTTCTTCACCATGTTGCATTTCTAACGATCTTGAAGGAGGAGTTACAGCAGTTGAGTTTGGTGCTCTCTGCCAATTCCACCCCTCAGAAGTCTCCAGAAGAACTATGTCCACAAAGACCATATTCCATGAGAGAAAGACATGGGGAACACATATCAATGTGAATTGGAGCTGCACAAAGGGCAGTATATAAGGCTTTGACTAGGGTGACCAGGGACAAAGTGCTCACTGTGCTACTTACACGCTGTGTGACGTTCTTTGTGCCTCAGTTTCCTCATCTGTAAATTGGGGATGTTATTAGTGTACCTTCTATGATAGATTCTGAGAATTGAGTTAATGAAGGTAAAGTGCTTAGAACGTTATCTGCCACATAGTAAATGCTTAAATGTTTGCTGTTCTTATCATTTATTATTATTATCTTTATTCATCCTAACACGTACAATTCTTGTATGTCATCCACATGTGCTAGGTGTATGTGGGAGAGGGAGAGTGACAGGGGCAACCTGATTTTATCAGCTGCCATGTGGAACAGGATTGGTGAGTCTCTTATGCCTCACCGTAGCAGGTGGGGCCAGTGAGGACCCCTGACCCCTCACTACACCTCACTCAGACAGGGGACTTTGGTGACAGGGTACAGGGAGGTCCAGAATTAGGAGACTGGATAAATCTTTTTTTTTTAAATCATTGATCATTTATTGGCATTTTAATATTGACATTTATTTTGTATCTTACAAGACACATTAGTCCTTCATCATTTAAATATCTGAATTCATTAGAAACCATTTTAACACTTTTTCTCCCGCCTGCCATAAAAATACAGTAAATATCTGCTTTTAAAAGCAACCATGAACAAGTGTTCTGGTTTCCTCTCACTGAATTCATATGTCCCTCAGTGCTAGCAGTTTGTAAATCAGTAAGACAGTAGGCTAAAGGCTGAGTTTCAAATGATCTTCCACTTAAAAGTGTGAATAAGCTATGGAATCTGCACGTTATAAAGTTGCCAAACACTTCTATGATCTTCTTGGGAAAAGTCCTTTCTAAAAGCAGCCATGTTCCATGGGGCACCTGGGTGGCTCAGTCAGTTAAGTGTCCAACTCTTGCTTTAGGCTCAGGTCATGATCTCAGTGTCATGGGATCGAGCCCCACGTGAGGCTCCATACTCAGTGGGAACTCTGCTTAGGATTCTCTCTCTCCCTCTCCCGTTGCCCCTCCCCCCCCCACCAAATAAATAAATAAATAAAATCTTAAATAAAATAAAATAAAAAATAAAAGCAGCCTGTTCCTTCAACGGTCTTCTGAAAAAGCTACAACTTCTACCTGGCTAATGGCAGTTCCCGAGATGAAGCAGAAAAAAGACAAGTGAATGCCCCTCCTGTTTGCCAATGCTGAAGAGTGTTCAGAGGTGCCACCAGCTTAGTGTAAATGAGTCCGTGTTGTCAACTATAAACCCCATACAAATGTTACAACCAACATTCAGCAGAATTTTACCCACCATCTTCTGTGACCAGAAGCAAGACTCATCTCTCCCAGCTCTTGCCACCACCACCACCCCACTGTGCTTGAGTGGTCTTTGCCTGGACTTCTCTCTCTCTGCCCCCACTGTCCCTGGTAAGACTCATCTGCTTCATGAGGTTCGACAACTGCCTTCTTGGGGAAGTCTTTTCTCTCAACGCCTGGGAGAGGTAGTGGATCTCTCCACTGAGCTGCACTGTACTGGGTGTGCAATGCTATTTCAACACTGGACTGTCTGCTCACCTAAACCCTGAGCTCCTTCCTTATATGCCCAGCTCTCATCAGTAAGTGGCAAAATCCTGTAGAGCTGACCCTGGACTGGCAGTCAGTCCGTGGGCTGATTTCTGATCCACCGATTCTCATTGCACTTTAGATGCTTCATCTATAAAATGATGGTGACTCTGCTTCCTTCAGGTTTTAAGATGACTCTGTGAGTTATGGTGGGGTCAAGTCTGACCCAGCAGCATGTACAGAATTCCACTCAAAGCAGCTCTCTGGGGAGAGAAAGAATCTTGTAAAGATACAAGGACTTCTCATAGAACCCAAGAAAAGTACGGATAGGTTTTAGGAGACACAGGAATCAAGAACTAGAAAACCCTCAGGCACTGGGCAACCTCTCCCATTCCCCCTGTGTCTGTGACATGCCCGTAAGCACAAGCACACAGAGCATGTGACCACCTCTGTACCTCAGTTTCCTCATCTGTAGAATGGGGAGAATCTTGGGAACCTATCTCGTTGGGTTGTTCTGTTAAGTGAACAAATTGAGAGCGTTCTTCCAGTGCCTGGAAAGTAAAGAAGTATGAAAAGAAGGAAGAAGAAAAGAAGGAGGAGGAAGGGAAGAAGGAGGCAAGGGTATCAAAGGGACACAGAACCAAACTAAAAGAGCTCCCAATGGCCAAAGCTGGAACAATTTGAGCAGCAAAAGAAATAACATAGTACTAGATTATAATCCAAAGCATAAACGTATTGGCTAGCCCATTTAATATAATTAAATGATTGAATAAATAATCATTTTTAAGGAAAAAGGACAATTCTTCCTTACAAAATTTCAAATAATATATGTAGATACTGCTCCCTCCAGGAGGTAGAGTTTAGGGCACCTGGGTTGCTCAGTCTTTAAGCCTCTGCTTTCAGCTCAGGTCATGGTCCCAGGGTCCTGGGATTGAGCCCCACATCAGCCTCCCTGCACGGCAGGAAGCCTGCTTTTCCCTCTCCCACTCCCCCCTGCTCGTGTTCCCTCTCTCACTGTCTCTATCTGTCAAATAAATAAATAAAATCTTAAAAAAAAAAAAAGGAGGTAGAGCTTAATTCCCCTCTCCATGAGTAGAGATTGTACTTACTAACTCACTTCCAGAGAATGAAAAGGGATAAATCAGTGGAGCAATCTGGCAGACAGTACCTTAACCAAATGATCAAGGCTAACATCACCTGCAATAAGTCAAGTAGATATCATAATACTCCCAATATGAAATGATGAGGAGAACACCTCACCTCTATGGATTTCTTCCCAGAAATGACTAACCTCAGTTTCTCCATAAGAAAAACATCAGGCAAATTCAAATTGGGATTATTCTACAAAATATTTGGTCAGTACTCCTTAAAACTGTCAAGGTCATGGTAAACAAGGGACATCTGGGAAATTGTCAGAAACCCAGACACTAAGGAAACACGATGACTAAACTCAATGAGGTATCCTGGATTGGATCCAAAAAAGGGGAGGGGGGAAGAGATAGATAATTTAGTGTAAAAACTGGTAAAAATCCAAAAAAAATCTGAAATTTAGTTAATAGTAATGTACCAATATTAAATTCTTAGTTTTGATGAGTATACTGTGCTTATTTAAGATGTTAATATGAGGAGAAACTGGGCGAAACATACAGAGGAGTTCTGCATTATCCTTGTAACTTTTCTATAAGCACACGACAGAGGATGGTCACACCCCAGCTTAGCACTTATACAATTCAATTCATGAAACCAGTAGAAAACTGACTAGTATCTCTGAGTCGCAATTACAAATTCCCAAGAGAGAAAATCTGGCTGGTCCAGCTTGGGGTCAGGCGCCCTCTTATGATCTACCAGCCTGTGGCCGAGGGAAGCAATCATGGAGTACATGTATGGCCACAGGAACCTATTATTCTGAAAAAAATAAGAGGAGGGTCTCAGAATAGGAGTTTAAGGATGGGGCAGCCACTCAACCACCTGTCTATCTTAATAGTACTACTCAAAATGTGGTCCATGGGTCAACACTATCAGCATCGTCTGGGAGTTGGTTGGAAATGCAAAATCTTGGCCTCATCCCAGACCTTTGGAGTCAGAATCTAGGAGACAAGAGGTAGGGGGGGGCGTGAATCTGTGTTTTAACACAAACTTTCTGGGTGATTCTTATGCATACTATATTTTGCATCCATGACAAAGAAAAAAAATATCCTCTAAAAATCCTGGAGGAGAATTAGACTACCATATATAATTAGATGGCTCAACAACAAAAAGACAAACAACTCAATTTTTTAAATGGACAAAGGGCTTGAATGGCCATTTCTCCAAAGAAGATACAAAAGGCCAACAAAAACATGAAAAGATCAGTGTCATTAGTCATTAAGGAGATGCAAATCAAAACCACCATAAGATATTACTTCAGACCCACTATGATGGCTCGTAGAAAAAGTTAGATAATAACAGGTATTGACAAGGATGTGGAGAAACTGGAACCCTAGTACATTACTGATGGGAATGGCCACTGTGAAGAATAGTTTGGCAGTTCCTCAAAAAGTTAAACATGGAATTACTATATGACCCCACAATTCAATTGCTAGGTATGTACTCCCAAAATTGAAAACAGGTGCTCAGACAAGTATGTGTGCATACATGTGTATAGCATCCCTGTTCACAATAGCCAAAAGGTAGAAATAGCCCAGGACGCCTGGGTGGTTCAGTCAGTTGAGCATCCGACTCTTGATCCCAGCTCAGGTCTTGATCTCAGGGTTGTGAGTTCAGACACCATGCTGGAGGAAATAGCCCAAATGCCCATCAACTGATGAATGGATAAGCAAATTGTGGTAAAAATGTGCACTGGAATATTATTCAGCCATAAAAAGGAATGAAATACTGCTATAGGCTTCAATGTTGATGAAACCTGAAAACATCATGCTAAGAGAAAAGAAGCCAGACACAGAAGGTCACATATCGCATGATTCCATTTATATGAAACATCCGGAATAAATACATCTGTAGAAAGAAAATGCAGATTAGGTGATTGCCAGGGGTTAACCAGGGGAGGAGAGAATGGGGAGAAATTGCCAAATGGGTAAAAGGTTTTACTTTGGATTAATGGAAATGTTTCGAAACTAGAGAGAGGTGGTGTTTGTACAATATTGCGAGTGCACAAAACCCACTGAATTATTCACTTTAATGTGGTTAATTTTATGCCATATGGATTTCATCTCAAATAATTATATGATGATGGTATTTTTTCCTGATTCACCTTCCATTGACAGGTGGGAAAAGATCCAGGGAGATTATGTGATTTTACCACAGGCAGGACTGACCTTAGCTCAAGCGTGTTTAAGACAACATAAAGGTCTCTGCCCCCACCCTAAATTCTTTCCGTCCAGCCTGTGCCTAATTCCTAAAGACTCACTCCAAGACACTTGTTCCTACTGGTTAGAGATAAAGATGAAACAGGTATGATATCCTAAAAGGATGATGCTAAGATTCCACAGCTGGTGGGGAAAAGATTATTTGAAATGTCACCTAGCTCCTCCATATTTGTTGCCATAATGATCAAGAAGCCATCCCTGCCTGTGGTTGAAGTCCATTCCTCCTTAGTCAGGCCTCTTGAGGTAGAGAATCATGGCAGTGGTCCTAGTAATGTCTTAAATACAACAGATACTACTAAATCACTTCCAATCCTTCACTTTTCCAGGCGAAAGAATGTCAGGCTTTTTATCCTTTTATTCAAAGGAATGATGTTCTGGCCCTTTAATCAATGGTGTAGCATTTCTCTGGTCTTCATTCCTGTTTCCCCTCACCTGTCAAATCACAGGGCTGTAAACTATACAAAATGCTTGTGTGAGGGCCAGACTAATGTCAAGTAAAGTATACAGAGCATTTCCCAGCTCTTGCATATTGCATTCCTATAGCTCAGCCCAGTAAGGTTTTGACATGAAATTATTCTCTTCTCTTCTCTTTCCTTAATCCTAGCATCTGTTCTAGCTGGCCCTGGAGCCCAGAATTCATCTTGTCATGGTTAAAGTCCTGTCCTTAAGAATCAGTCATCGAATTCCTTACAGAGAGTCGGTGGTTGTTGTGATTCAGATGTTTGGCATGACAGTCCTGAGAAAAAGGAGAAAAAGTGGCAAAGTCACAAATGGATTTAAGAGGAATTTCCATTTTCCTTCTTGAAAGGGTTCAAACTAAGTACTTGGTTTTCTATATTGTGTTGAACCATTTCCATTCAGATTTTTGCAGGTAAAAAGGTGGTCAAATAGCAGCAATTTCATATTGTTCAACCTAATAAAAGAAAATATAGGCAATAATTCACAGGCAGCACCATAGAACATAAATGGCATTTCTTCAGAAGCACAGACAGTGCTGAGCTGGAAAATCAGTGGGGGCCATATTGGTGTGATTACACAGCTTCTGACAGTGTCCTGCGCATCAGAAAACCCTCCCCTACTTGTACTCAGAGACCTGTACCTGGGCTAAAATTCACCTCAACATTTTGGGGGATCACTGACCCCTTTGATGACCTGCTGAAAGCTATGTATTCTCTTCATAGTAATTACATTGAAAATATAATTACTACTGGAATAGAACACAATGACTTCATTTAGCCAACATACGAACTATACATATAACACTCAATGCTTATAATCTTTAATGCAAAAAAAAAAAACAACCACAAAATAGATTTTCTTAAGTGATCCACAAGACAGTCACAATTGTAAACCAGAAGTCAGCAATGCTCTGAGAACAGAACTTTGTGTGAGACAAGCCACGTATACAACTGCCCAGAAGATACCATGGGTGACTCACGTCTCCTGGCATTCTGCAACTCACAAGGCTCCTGAGTCCATATGGGTCTTCATATATTCTAATGCCTCTGAAGCCAAAGTAAGGAACTAAAATAATATAGCCTGTAAAGCTAGGGTTTTCTCAATCCCAGTAGACATGTATTGGGGTGTAACTGAATTTGTCAAAACCTAGGAAACAGAATTCCCTATGATCCAATGTGGCTAAGCTTGGAAATAAGATGTCTTTAAATACTCACGGCCCCAGCTACCAGCCTTCAGCACCCAGGAGGTCAAGAAACTTCAGCAGACACAGACTGGGGTTCAAGGCCAGGACTGCTTTGGAGGCTGAGGGCAAGGAAAGGCTCCTATCAACCTGCCTTTAGTTTCTGATTATAGATTCTGATAACCAGAATCAATATTCTGCCTATCAACCCACCCTGCAGAGATAACCACCTTTAACAACACAATTTAAGTAGTGTGTTTTAAGTTGTTTGAATCTCATATACTCATAATACCGGAAATGAGGCATAAAGTTAACTTTTTCATGCAGTGATTTTACCCTTTTGGACCAACTTTATATTTTGTTTCTCTCTTGCTTAGCATTTGTGTCATGCTTTATATTATAGCTGTTTGTCTATCAGACTGACCTCTCCAGATAATAATTTCCTGTTGGATTGCAGCCATATCTCACTATCTTCACTGCTTAGTATCGTCTCTGGCATAAACTGAACTCTAAAAACTGTCTTTGCATAAATAAATAAATAAGTGAAAAGGTTTAGTATTCAAGTTGAATACCTTGAAAATACAACTGGTGTTGACACGTAAGATGTAAGCACGTTGGCCATCACTTTGGCTTTCATAGTGAGTATTGCCTTAAATATTATTTTTCAGTTTTGCGTATTAAAGACACTGTGCTGATATTCATTCATATGTAACTGTAAGCACTAGCATTATCTGCCTTTGGTCCATAATTCTAAAGATGTTTACTGAAATAAGCATAAGTAAAATACAAAGTCCTTATTACAGTCCCGTCACGCTAAGACTTCCTTGAGAGATTTCATTTCCGGAAACAGAGGCAACTCTATTTAAATGGCCTTAATGTTTTTACTGATTCCTTTCTTAGCCAAGACTTGTCATCTGGCAGGCAACAGAACATCCCACTCCCTCCTTGACTAATTAAAATGTGTGACTCTCCAGAGGAGAAGAAAGTAACATTTGGCAACAGATTGCCAGAGTGAAGCACCAACAAATAGAAATGGGATATAGATAAGTCAGCAGCTCAAGAATTCACAGCTGCTGAAGCTCTTTTAGGTTAAACACAAGACCCGTTAGGACTCTCACCATTTTTTCATTCAACAATAATTTGATTCCAGCCACAGTAACACAGTAGAATCCTACTTCCAAAAAAAATCTTTCTGTCATCTTTTCCTCTCCAAGGTGTTCATCATGGCTGCCATGTTCCCAAACACTTCTAGAATGGACATCTGTTAGAATGGAAGCTTCCAGATTTCATGGTGCATCGAAGCTAGCCTAACCACACATGGTAAGTTAGAAACGGGCATTTGGTCAAACATGTATTTAAAACTAGGGCATTTTGCCAAAAAAAAAAAAAATGCATGAAAAAATACTCAGCATCCCTTTAGCCAGAGAAATACAAATTAAAACTAAAATGAGATCATGTATAGGACTATTAAGGTGGTGGAAACAAAATTAAGTACTGTAGGTAATAGTGTCCAAGAGTTTGGGAAGTGTAAATTGATAAAGTCTTTGTGGCAGATAATTCATCAATATTGATAAAAGCCTTTTAAAAACCACATTGCCTTCTGACCCAGTAGTTATACTTAGAGGAATTTAACCTGAGAAAGCAAGTAAACATGTGGATAAGAGATTTAACTATAAGACTGTTTATTGTAGCGCTGTGGCAAAATGATAAAATCCACCTAAATATCCAATAATAGAGAATTTATTAAGTACATTATGCCAGAACAAAACACCACTGAAGCCATTAGAGAAGACTATCGAAGTATCTCAGTGACTTGCGGAGATGTGTAGGGAATATTTTGAATGCAGAAACCAGTTCACAGAAAACTGTGTATGGAAAGATCATATATATAAGGGGTATAGTACAAAATACATACAGTGATACTGTATCTCAGAGGTGGAATTATGGCTACTTTTTATCTCCTGTGGCTTATTTGATTACATGATTTGTCTACAATGAGTATGAATCCTTTGTGTAATAAAAGTTACTTAAAAACAAAATGTATTATGATGCCGCTCGCATGCCCTGGATCATCCAGGAAGCTGAAGAGCCTCATAGCCTTTGAAATCTGATAATGATTGAGTACATCCCACAAATCCCCTTATGGTAGGGATGATGACATTATCTGGACCAGTTCCAGAAACCACCTGAATGAGTTCTGCCTTCATCAAGGCAAAACCCTAGGACTAAGCGGCCACTCCCAGAGTGGGAGTTGAGGGTGAGACTTTCCACACTCTCTGAGGCACTGTATTAGTCAATCCTTTGCATTAAGCTCTTGAAAGCCTCTCTTTAAAAGCATAATAATACTTATACTTTTACATTTGAAAAACCTACATAATTGGTTGGGAAAATTATTACACCTTACACTGTCAGTAGAAATGAAATACAAAGACTCATACTGTTGACCAAAAATGACTACAACATTGCACACTCTTCGGGGGAAACAATTTAGCAAATATCTCTGTATGAAGAGGGACTGGGCAGCCTGGTGAGAAGTCCATGAGCTTTGAAATCAAGTAGACCTTGGTTTGAATCCACAGCTCAATCTCTCACTGGCTGTGTGACCTTGGGCAAGTTACTTAACTTCTCTGAACCTCAGTTTTCTCATCTGCCAAATAGGAATGCAACAAAGTTATCCTTAGCAATATTGTGGGATTAAAATAATAAATGTAAACACCTGGTGGCATACTGCCTGGCACTGAACAGACACTTAATGGGGGGGTAATTGTGATAACAGATGTCTTTTTTTGCCACTAGATGCTGAGTTCATTGAGTGCAGGCTCTACGACATTCGTGTGTAACAATTCAAGACCTAGCACAGCAGATCCTCAGAACACGGTCGTTAAGTGAATTGTTCATCCCTAAAATTGTTCGTAGCCTTTGGCTCAGTTCAATTCTTTGGGATTTATTCTTTGGAAATCATTCAAAAGGAGAAAAGAATTGAGGGTATCTATTTCTCAAAGCTGCTGATAATGGAGAAAAATGGAAATAACCCACATGTCCAAAAAGGGAAGAATGGTTAAATAAGTCCTAACATAGCCATGGTATGAAATATCATATGAGCATTAAATACGATGATTCTGAGAGCTATGTAACAACATGGCAAACTAACGTACTTGTACGACTAAAGCAGAGGCTGTATTGCAGCTGTGCTATGAGTTACCGCTCTGTAAAGCAGGTAGCATATGGACAAAGACCAGCAGGGAACTCAAGGAATGGAAACGGTTGGCATGGTCAAGGGTGGAACAGTGGTGGATTTTTTTTCATTTCCTGTTACCGTTATACTGCTTTACAATAAATAAAATTCATCGAGATAGATATACAGTTATCATGTGGAACAATAAAGACATCAGGCCATTATTCTTGTTTAATTTCTCAGTAGAAGTTCAGAACACAACTTCCTCAGTAGCATCCTGGAGAAATGGGTGATGGGGGACTGAATATTTGGACAAAGGACGAGAGCCAGGAAAGGCATCATGGAAGGAGGGAGAAGCCCAGGACTGTGAATCAAGGCCCAGAAGGTGATGACATTGAAGAAGTCATCACCACCATGACAGGGGTTGTAAATCCAGATGCTTTTGTAAATGCGAACTGTCTTGCTCTTCTATAAGTCTCAAAAACTTAGCAAGTGTGTCCACATCCATTATCACCCATCACCATTCTAAGGTTGTAAGGACCTACTATTAATCCACTTCCCAGTTGGACAAATCAGAGGATAAAACAGTCTGAAAGGCAGAGATGAAACAAGGCTCAAGCCCAGGTCTTAAACTCCAAGATGAACCTTCTGTTCATGACCAAGTGGAGTCTCAGGAATTAGGACAGCAGGTGAGTGTTTCTGGAGAGCCCACAGGTCCAGAGGACGGGACTTGGGAGAAAGGCCAAGAGTGTACCGAGGCAAGGAGCCAGTCCAGAGGACAACCAAGGGCATTGGGGGGGGGCGGTGCCCAGCCACAGATGGCAACCAACCTCAAGTCCTTTCATTTCCCGAGGGCCCAGGACGTCTGATAACCCAACAACAGAGCCCTCATTGAGGGTGATAATTTTGCAGAGACCTCCTGTTGATGAAAAAATTGAGCACACATTTTTAAAGCCTCAATCTTTTCCCCTTCACATTTAATTTAACAACCGTGCAACACATTCTGTTCTGAATCAGATGTCTCATTGTCCTTTTGTTCAAAGGAGGAAATTAAAGTCTAGAAAAGAAGACAGACACTGGTCTGCTGATGTGTTTTATATTTGGCCATAAGAAGGTCATTAAAATGCACTTCCAGCTCCCGCAGGAACATTTACATTTGAAGCAAAGTTAATTTACTTCCCTGCCCAGTAATATCCATTTATTTTCACCTACTAATGAGCTATCCCCTTGTATTCTGGATGGCTCACTATCACTGAGAAGTTGTGATAAGCCCACGAAGCTTGGACAGGGAAGATGTCTCAGAACACTAAGGGGAAGCACCAAGGTGCAAAGAGTGTATACAGCACAGTCTCAGAGCAGCTGATGCTCCCAGTTCTCCGGCCTTCCAGGGCCACCCTTTCCTATGACATCCAGAAAATGATTCAAGCCTTCATCCCCTAGGATAGTAGCCTCCCAATTCCAGGGGCCTCCCAATATTTCCAAAGATTCTTAAGGAATCCCAGGTCATACCATTCTCTACTTGCTGAGGACATCCTTTTATTGTATCATGCCAAGCAGCTTAGTGCTTCTCAGTCTCCGTCTCTCCCTGTGAACTGGGCTCTCCCTTGGCTCTGCATTTTCAAAAAGCCCACAAAAGGGTTTTGTTTCTCTAAACACAAGCTTTGAAAATCCATTTTTCCTGTTTCTGCCGAAACTATATACGGATCTAGAAATGGATGATTACCTTTGAATAGAGGAGAGTGTAGAAGGCTCCAAGGCCATCTTTGTGGGTGATCTTTTAAATCTGGTGAGTGGGATTGAGAAGAGGGCAGAAGGAGATATTAATATTTTACTTGGCACTTCTATATTGTTTGAATTAGAATAAAAATATTAAACTATAAATATATTATTTACCATTTTCTCTCTCCTCTCTTTTAAAGAGGTTGGGCCTGGAGATTACACTATTTGGAAAAAGGGTCCTAACCAGAGGGCTGGGGTGGGGGGGTGGGGAGTGGCATGGGGAGAGGGGTCGGGGATGGTGCAGCTTGGACCTGACAGGAGGAGGGGGGACAATTTGAGGGCAGCTTTTGCGAGAATTGTAGGGGAGGGAGAGACCTCTGAAAGTGATTTGGGGGCAATGGAGCCATGTGCTGTGCTATGTAACATCCTCCCTTGGACCCTCCAGAGAGGTGTTTTTCAAAAACAGACATATTTCACTTTAAAAGTGCTCAAGCACCTGCCTTTGTCTGGTGGAAGTGCTGGGGATTACAGAGGGAAATACTCAGAGATCCACGGCAGCCCTCCAGGAGCTCAGCCGCTAAGACCTGAGGGGCAAGGGCTGAGACACACCGCACTTCATGGGATGGACTCAGCACGACCAGCTGGTATTTCTTCTGGCCTCCAGGGCATATGTGCACAACTAGTTTGGAAGGGAATGCATTCTAATAGGCAGCTCCCTTCAATTCTCCTTTGTCTTTCTGAGTTGCCAGGATATTGGCATCTTCTGCCTTTTGTGCAAGAAGCTATGCTGGGGGTCTGATAAACCACAGAAAGAATCACTGAAATCGAAGTCCAGAAACTGGAAAATGACTGGAACAGCTATGATGTAAGAAGCATCACATGAGAGGTCTTTAGAGGCTGGGTTAGCTATATGAAGGTTCTCATGAAGAAAATTGGGGTTTTTTTTCCCCGATCTTTTAAGAGGTGAGTAACATTTCTGACTTCAATCTATTTAGTACTTTTTAAAAACTTTTTTGGCAGCAGTTTTTAGGTTTGCAGCAAAATTGAGAGGAAGGTACAGAGATTCCCCATATACCCCGTCCTTACACATGCAGAGCTTCTCCCATTATCAACATCACTCACCAGGGTAAAATATTTCTTATAACTGATGAACTTATACTGGCACATCATAATCACCCAAAGTCCTTAGTTTATATGAGGGTTTGCTTTGGTATTATACATTCTATGGTTTGGACAAATGTATAATGACATATATCCATTATTATAATATCATACCAACTATTTTCACTACCCTCAAATCCTCTGTGCTCTGCCTATTCATACCTTCCCACCAGTCCTTTATCAGATGTGTCTTTTGCAAATATTTTCTCCCAGTCTATAGTTCATCTTCTGATTCTCTTGACATTACCTATCACAGGGCTGAAGTTTTTCTTACTTTAATCAAGTCCATCTTATCAATTATTTCTTTCATCGATAATGCCTTTAGATATAACTAAAAAGTCATTACCACACCAAAATTTATCTAAATTTGCTCCTATGTTTTCTTTTAGGAGTTTTATAGCTTGGCATATTACATTTAGGTGTATGATTGATTTTGAGTTAATTTTTGTGAAAGATGTAAGGTCTATGTCTAGATTCATTTATTTGCCTGTGGTAGTCTAGTTGTTCGGCACCATTTGTCAAAGAGACTACCTTTGCTCCATTGTATTGCCTTGGCTTCTTTGTCAAAGATCAGTTGACTATATTTATGTGGGTCTATTGCTGAGCTCTCTATTCTATTCCATTTATCTCTCTGTCTATTCTTTTACCAATACCATATCATCTTGATTTCTGTAACTTTATAGTAAGTCTTGAAAGCATATAATGTCAGTTCTCCAAATTAATTTTTCCTCTCCAATATTGTGTTTGCTCTTCTGGGTCTTTTGATTCTTCATACAAACTTTAGAATCAGTTGTCATTACTTACAAAATAACTTGCTAGGGTTTTGTTTGGGTTTTCTTTGAACTTATAGAACAAGTTGGAAAGAACTGACATTTTGACAATCTTCCTATCCATGAACATGGAATATCTCTCCATTTATTTATGCTAGGAACATCTGACACCAAGCTCCTTGATTTCTTAGGATTTCCTGGGTGATAAGAATGTTTTTTGTTCTAATGAGACTCTTGGTGGGCTCCTGCATGGGCGGTTGAACACCAGAAAGATCAAGCCATGATTCGAAGCTCAGAACTTTCTGCCCCACCACCCATCCTCCGGGAAGGGTTGGAGGGGCTGGAGATTGAGTTACTAATCCATAATACCTACATGATGAGACCTCCATAAAAATTTCAAAAGTACAGTGTTCTGGGAGCTTTCAGGTTGGTGAACATATTTACATGCCAGGAGGGGGGTGCAGCCCAGCTCCACAGAAACAGAAGCTCCTGTGATCAAGACCCTTTCAGATCTCACCCTACATCTGGCTCTTTATCTGTATCCTTTATCATATCCTTTATTATACAATAGAAATTGATAAACATAAACACATTTATTATGCAACATAAACTGGTAAATATAAATAAGTGCTTCCCTGAGTTCTATGAGCTATTCTAGCAAATGATTGAATTCAAGGGGGGGATCATGTAAACCTCCAATTTGCAGCCAAGTCAGCAGAAGTTGCGGGTAACCTGGGGACCTACTACTTGTGGTTGGTACCTAAAGTGGAAGGCAGTCTTGTGGGACTGAGCCCTTAACCTGTATTGTCTGCACTAACTTATGTTAGTGTCTGAATTAAATCAAATTATAGGACAACCAGCTCGTGTTTGACAAAATTATTTGACATGTGGAAAGCCCCCACAACTGGTATTAGAATTATTGTATGATAGCAGTGTAAACACAAAGGAGAAAACACAGGAGTGTTTTCCCAGTTTGCAGTATACCTTTACAACTCATAGAAGTCCACTTTCAAATAACACTATCATTTTACAGGTAGTGTGAGTATGTTATAATAACAAAAATAATTCCTCTTACCCATCCCTTGTGCCATTGTCATTCATTTCACTTACATATAAGCATATAGAGTTATATATATTAGTATTATTATTTTGAACAAATTATTATCTGAGAGAGATCGATTAAGAATAAGAAAAATAAGAGTTTTATTTTACTCTGACTTAATCTTTCTTTGATGCTCTTCCTTTCTTTATGTAGATCTGAGTTTCTGATCTATGTTATGTTCCTTCTCTCTAAAGAACTTCTTTTAACATTTCTTGCAAGGCAGGTCTACTGGCAACAAATTCCTGAATTTTTGTCTGAAAAGTCTTTATTTCTCCTTCATTTTTGAAGGATGCAGAATTGTATGTTGGTAGTTGTTTCTCTCAACACTTTAAATATTGCCCCCCACTGTCTTCTTGTCTGCATGGTTTCTGAGGAGAAGTCAGCTGTAATTCTTACCTTCATTCCTCTATAATGAAGGTGTTTTTCCTCTGGCTTTTTTCAGCACTTTGATTTCCTGTAGTTTGAAAATGATATACCTAGGTGTAGTTTTGGGGGCATTTATCATGCTTGGTGTTCTCTGAGCTCCCTGGATCTGTGGTTTGGTGTCTGACATTAATTTAGGGAAATTATCAGTAATTATATTATAAATACATCTGTTTCTTTCTCTCTTCTTCTCCAACAGTCCTATTACACGTATGTTACACTGTTGTAGTTCTTCCACAGTCCTTGGATATTCTGTTCTGTTTTTTCAGCTTTTTTATCTTTGTTTTTCAGTTTTGGAAGTTTCTATTGAGATATCCTCAAGCTCAGAAATTCTTTCCTCAGTCATGTGCAGACTACTAGTAAGCCCATCAAAAGCAGTCTTCATTTCTTTTACAGTGCTTTTTTTTTTTTATCTCTAATATTTCTTCTTGGTTTTCTTTTTGGATTTCCATCTCTCTACTTACATTGCCTATATGTCCTTGTATGCTATCTACTTTATCCATTAGATCCCTTAGTATATTAATCATAGTTGTTATATATTTTAGGTCTGATAATTCCAAAATCCCTGCCATATCTAGTTCTGATATTTGCTCTGCCTCTTCAAATTGTGTTTTTTGCTTTTGAGTATGTTTTATAATATTTTTCTTGATAGCCAGACATGATATACCAAGCAAAAGGAACGGCTGTAAGTAGGCCTTTAGCAATGTGCTGGTAAGATGTGCACAGAGGGGAGGGCACTCTGCAGTCTTATGATTAAGTCTCAGTCTTTAGTAAGCCAATGCCTCTGAACTGTGAATGTCACAGGTGTTTAAATTTTTTCTTTCTCCCTCTGTGTGGACGAGGATGGTTAGAGTAGACTAGAATTTCCCCAGGTCAGTTAGGCTCTGGTAACAGCCCAGCAGGTCAGGTCTCATTAGTTAGTTTCTCCTGAGGACAGAACTTCTTAGGGACAGAGTGCTCTCGTGTATTTCAAAATGATTTTTTTTCCCTTTCCCTGGCAAGAGCATGAGGGGATTTTCCTTTGATATTTACTGTAAGAACCTGAACAAGCTCCTAGAGGTAAATCTCACAAAAAACTGAAGACCGTGGAGTTTTTAACTCAGACTTGTCCACACAAGCCTCCAGCAATTTGCCAATTACAGTCGTGGTTTGCCTACCTGGCACTGGTTCCCATGGTAGTTTCTGAGTCTCTGCTCAGATAAGCTGTGGTTCTCCGTATTCACTGTCTGTTCTCCACTCCTGAGGGCTGCTGTGTGCCCTGCTTCACCACTTCTCTCATGGCTCCTGGAAGACTTATTGATTTTTCAATGTGTTCAGCTTTTTACTTATTGTTGGGACAGTGTGTGGAACCCCCAATTAATTTTTCCTTTGTAATGCCATCACTCCTCTAATCACCTTTGTTTGCTTGCTTTCATATTGTTATTACAGGAAATGTCAACTGTACACAACAGCTGAGAGAATAGAACAATGAACCTCAGCACCCAGAATCAACAATGAGCCTCATGGCCATGTTATGAATTCATGGACAAATCTAAGATGTTTTGTCCATAAATAGTTCACTATGTATCTCTGAAAGATAAAGTCTCCAAAATATCACCACATTATTATTACCACACAAAAAATGAATGATAATTCCATAAAAGTCACAAACATTCCACTACTGTCTTAATGTTTCATAAATTTGTTTAACATATTGTTTGTTCAAGTCAGTATCCAAATAAGGTCCTCATGAATTGCAACTGGTTGATATTTCCATAAAGTCTCTTTTATAAATATTTTAAAAATATTTATATATATATAAATATATAAATTTATATATATAAATCTCTAAGGATAATTTTAGTGAATTTTTTAAAAATTTCAGCAAACTTTAAAGCTGTAGGAAACCTTGTTCATTTAGGACCAGAAAAAGCTACAGTTTGATTTGTTCACAAATTGTTTGGCAAACATAGTTATGTCAGAAAAAATATCTTAATAATTCTCATTTTTAAATGATTTTTGTCATAAATGGAGCAAAAGCTGCTGATCTCTAAGGAAGATGTCATCTTTAATTTTCACCAGATTGTGAGAAGCAGAAAAAAACTTTAGAATTGAAGAAATCATCAACATTATAGCAAAAAAAAAGAGTCCTGGTTTCTGAACGTAATTCTTTTTGTCATAACAAACACATGTCAATGAACCATTTCAGAAAAGGAAGTGAGAGAGGGAGAAAAACACATTTCTTTATATTCAAACTGTGTTACATGAAAGTTTGCCCAATTTGTCCCCCTTTCTGAGCGATCACAATACACAATTTATGGGGGAGGGGCAGCATCAGTTAGAAATGTGTTTAGCCACAAATAACAGAAACCCAACCAAGAGAAACTAAACACATAGAGATTTGTTTTCCTCATATAACCAGAAGTCCTAGGTTCTTTAGTCCAAGGTTGGGAGGGTTGTTCTATGGTGTGATCATGGACCTAAGCTACTTCTCATTTTTGGCTCTGCCATCTTTTGTGTGTGGCTTTAGTCTTTATGGTTACAAAAATAGCATTAAGTGTCCCAAGTAAAGACATGCAGCACCAGGGAACGCATCAGGTGGATCTAACTGTGAGACTAACCAAATATTTCTGAGATTAAAGTGAAAGCACTTTCTAGAATCAGTGTCAGAATTAAATAATAGAGCATAGATGAAACACCAGAGTCAATGCCTGACACCCCAAATTACTTATCATGAATCTCATAGTGACCCTTATCAAGTTCACTCCAATTTCTAAGGTGGGGCTTTCACCCACATTGTCCAACTCTAAATCCAAAGCTCTATCCACTTCACCACTCTAGTTCTCCACATTTACTATTCAGGGAATCAAGAATTGATCCCTCCACTTAAAAGGCATCTAGCTAAAGAGGTAGTCCCCAGAATTATTCATATGTTTAGTCCCTGAGATTCCCAAAGATAATAAATATTCCTAACATGGTGGCGAGGTTGTCAACATTTTAGTAGGTACTTTCCCCAATTTCATGTCAAACCTATTAAGAAGACCAAAATCACTCCATCCAAGCCTCAGAAGACATCTGTGATTAATATCCTCCCATGTGAACTACTAAGAAAGAGTCAAATACAGTAGCCTGTACATAATAATCAACCATTGTCACATCTCAACTCTGAGTAAGGAAGGGAAGTTGTATTTAACAATGTGAAACGTGCTTTTAGTGCCTCAGCTTAAAGAGTCAGCCTGTCAAAATAACCATTCATCTTCCCCACCACTCCCCATCCCCACTAGAAGTGGACGCTGTACAGATGTTTTACAAAAAAGCTTCCCCTTCTACTCTGTGCTCAGCAGCTTACATGATTCAGGCAGTGGTTTCCAGAGAAACAGCTGAGCTGGGAATTGTCCGGAACTGAAGGGGATGTTCCAGAGCCTTTTGTGGGTCTACCTCAGAAAGAGGGTGCCCTTTACATAAAGTCGGAGAAACCTAAATCACTCACTGAACCTCTTCCTACTGTCTCCATAGCTGAAAGCTTACTACAAAAAAAGAAGAAGAAGAAGAAGAAGAAGAAGAAGAAGAAGAAGAAGAAGAAGAAGAAGAAGAAGAAGAAGAAGAAGAAGAAGAAGAAGAAGAAGAAGAAGAAAGCAGGAGGGGAAGAATGAAGAGGGGGAAATGGGAGGAGGAGACGAACCATGAGAGAGGATGGACTCTGAGAAACACCTGAGGGTTCTAGAGGGGAGGGGGTGTGGGGATGGGTTAGCCTGGTGACGGGTATTAAAGAGCGCACGTTCTGCATGGAGCACTGGGTGTTATACGCAAACAATGAATCGTGGAACACTACATCAAACACTAATGATGTAATGTATGGAGATTGACATAACATAATGATAATAAAAAAAGAAAACACAAAATGAACACAAAACCAACAAACAAAAATGGAGGGTATGTTTATTCTCAGCTCTTACTGAAACTTCTCCCTCACATAAGAAGTGCCCTACTTAAAGCTCGAGATCCAGGCAACCTCACCCAGAGAGGCACACGAGTCAGCGAATGGCCCCCTGGCCGCGTCTAAGTATCCTTTTCCATTTAGCCAGACACAGTTGGCTTTAAAGAGCAATTGGGAAGCAGCGGATCTTAATGAGGCCTCTCTGCCAGGACATGGAACTCTGACGGGAGGAAGAGAGGAAGAAGGGAAGACAAGAAGACTAGAAGGCGGGTGAGCAGTTACTATTTGTTGACTAGTTACTGAACCCATTCAGGTGTACCATTGGACTCTCACGGTGGGCACGGGGCAAACCCAGTCTCTCTGACCCAAGCCCATGCTTTTTCAACCATGCTTACATAAATTATTATGGTTTTAATGAAATGATGAAGAATTTTTATTCTAAATCGATTGATAAACATTTACTCCCCCCTAGACCTAATATTGTTAAATAAAATGGGAAATGTAAGCCCTCACAACACTTAATACTGCGTCTTCCCCAAGGAACCAGAACCAGCCTAGGCCAATATGGGTCCTAGGGGGTATGAATTTGTAATCTTTTTTAAGCTGAAGACTTATGCACCACCCCCCAATAAGGGAGATATGGCAGACAGAGACTGCTAGCTGTCACCCAATACCCTGTCCTTCTTTGGTAACAGAACCCCAATTTTTGCTAGGCACATTACCACCTAGCTAAGGTTACATTTTTTTAAAATCTCCCTTGCCGATAGCTGTGGTCATGTGACTACTTTTTCGACAATGAGATGTAAGAAGCATTATGTGCTGTTTCCAGGGAGTTTCCTTTTTAAAACAGGGATGAGATCTTCTCTTTCCCTTTCTCAGTCCTACTACCTGAAACACAAATGTGATGGCTGAAGTTCTGGCAGCCATTTTCTACCATGAGAACAGATACCAAACTCTAGTGATGATGGAAGGAAGGGCTAATAGGAACCTTGCTATTTTCAGACTCCTTGTACACAAGAAAATAAAATCGGGAATGTTGAAGTCACTATTGTTTGGGCTGGGTAAGATTTATTCATCTTAGGAATGTCAGCATCTTAAACGCTATTTCATTAAAATCTCTAACAAATTGAAAACACAGAGAAACCTGGTTGTAATTTATAGGCGGCACAGCTGGAGAGAGGGACCTGGGGAGGTACACTGGATAATAAAATAGTGCCCTGAGTAGTCAGCGGGCCCAGCCCACTAGGGAGGTGCTACTATTCCGGGCCCTGTGGAGCCCTGTGGCAGGTCCTCCATCATCAAATGCAATGCGAAATCCCTGATGGACTCTTGAATGGGGGGGGGAGAGTTATAAAGCGTTGGGGGAGGGGGACAGTTAGGGAAATTAGAATACGGACTGTGTTTCAAATAATGTTAATTTTCTTGCATATAATAATGATAATTATTGGGGACTCTAGGTGAAAGTATTCCAGGTATTCACTATATTATTCTTTCAACTTTTCTGCAGTTCACATTTTTTTTCAGAAGAAAAAGCTAGGGATTGGGAGGATAGAAGAGAAGGGACTGAGGAGAAATGGACCCAAGTTAAGAATCAATCCCTGTCATCTTACTGTTTGGGGAGAAACTACTATTTCAAATCTTTGGTAATGGTCACTGTCCGATTCAAGTACTTTTTTTTTTTTAAGATTTTATTTAGAGAGAGAGAGAGCGCAGACGTGCGAGCAGGGGGAGGGACAGAGGGAGAGAGAGAATCCCAAGCCGACTGCACAGAGCATGGAGCCCGACAGAGGGCTCAAGCTCACCACCCTGAGATCATGACCATAGCCAAAATCAGGAGTAAGACACTTAACTGACTGAGCCACCCAGGGATCCCTCATGTACTTTTTTAGAAGTTTGATATTATTCAAAAATCATTTTAACCCCTATGGAAAGCATTCATTCATATTACCTTTATTTACTGAGCAGCTACTATGGATTATCACCTGTGCCTACTGTGGAAGAAATAAGAGAAATAAGACACAGCTTCTATCCTTAGCGGCCAGCAGAAGAGACAAACATTTAAACAGAAAGCATTTTCTGACAGCATGGTAACCTGAGGTATATTACTCGTATCTTTAGCTTTCAGAAGATTCTTAAAGATCCTTTGGGTTAGGAATGGAAACAGGGGAGGGGCAGACCAGCAGCAGAGAGCCAGTACATGAACCCCATGTGCCCATCACACATTGGGTATTGCTGAGTCCGTAGTGGGCAAACAGCATATATGCCTTTCAGGAATGGACAGTGTTAAACAGCCCTCATCTTGCTCAAGAGCTCGCTTTCTTCTGGAATCCGCTCGGGACCTGAAAGAGAAATTCCTGTGCCCCCTACAGTTGCTCATTGTGAAAGTGGGCACCAACAGAGACAAGAGGAACAAGCCAGCTGTCTGACAAGCTGAGGCACACAGCAATTGAAGCAGGACAGAGCTGTCATGCAAAGGCACCCCACGAAGCCTTCTAACCAGAGAAGGAGTGGTTCCAGAATAAACCATGTCCAAATTCTGAGAGACTGTTAGAAAATTTGTTCAGAGCAAAGAGAGGAGCCAAAAGACTTTAAATGGGCCTAGAGTCTTCTGAGTCTCTAAACTTCATTTTATTTTTTTTTAAAGATTTTATTTATTTGACAGAGAGAGAGAGCACAAGCAGGGGGAGTGGCAGGCAGAGGGAGAGGGAGAAGGAGGCTTCCCGCTGAGCGGGGAGCCCAACGCAGGGCTGGATCCCAGGACCCTGAGATCATGACCTGAGCCAAAGGCAGGTGCCTAACCAACTGAGCCACACTCTAGGCGCCCTCTAAACTTCATTTTAATTGATACAGTATCCACTTCTTCCTACACCTTCTAGAAACTAGCTTTTGTAAGCAATGTGATTCTATGTTAATAACGAGAGGATTTTTGGAGCTTGTATTTGCCAGTGTTCATGAGCTATTAATGGGCTTTATGGAAAAAAAAATGTTACATGGTCAAGAAAATTTGAGAAATACCAGATTAAATAAAGACAAAGAAGTTTATTTACTATAGGATTTTTCAGAGTCTTAGTCTGCTAATATTCACTTTGAATCTCTATGAGTAGAATACGCTATGTGCCATTTCCCAAAGCGCTGTCCCCCTGGAATTCTTTTATCAGAGAGCTCCTCATAAATTAATGCTCTTTCTTTTAGGTCACAGATTAGGTTGTAACTTATTTTGGTAACCTATCTAGGTATCCAATCCGCCCTAGATCACTGGCCTTCTCCTACCAGTGCATCACATCCTGACTGGGGTATATCATCCAAGGGCATTACTGTAAATTCATGCTTGGTTTCCCTCTTAGACATGGCTATAAAATTCATCCATTTAAAGCATGCAGCTCAGTGATTTCTTAGTTTATTTGAAGTTGTGTGATTGTCACCAAAATCTGATTTGAGAACATTTTTGTCACCTCAAAATGAAACCCCATGGCTGCCAGCTGGCACTCAACATTCTCCACCTCCCCCCACCTACCCCCAGGCCTCGGCAAATACGAATCTACTTTCTGTCTCTATAGATTTGCCAATTCTGAACATTTCATATAAATGAGATCATGCAATACGTGGTCTTTTATGACTGGCTTCTTCCACTCAGTGTAGTAGTGTTCCAGGTTCCCCCATGTCAGAGCACATACCAGTACTTCATTTTTTTATGGCTGAATAATATTCCATTGTATGGATATACCACATTTTGTTTATCCATTCTGATAGAAATGTGGATTGTTTTTAGTTTCTGGCTATTATGAATAATGTTGCTTTGAACAAGAATGTACACATTTTTGTCTGGACATCCATTTTTATTTCTCTTGGGTATACACCTAGGTGTGGAATTGCTGGGCTATATGGTAACTCTATGTTTCACATTTTGAGAAAATACCAAACTGTTTTCAAAAGTGGCCACACTATTTTACATTCCCACCAGCAATGTATAGAGGGTTCCAATTTCTACACATCTTTCCAAATACCTATTTTCTGTCTTTTTTATTATAGCCAGACTAGTGGATGTGAAGTGGTATGTCACTGTGGTTTTGATTTCCCTAAAGACTAGTCACGTAGAGCACCTTTCCTTGTCCTTACTAGCCATTTGTAGATCTTCTTTGGAGAAATGTCTATTGAAATCCTTTGCCCATCTTTAAATTGAGTTATTTCTCTTTTTATTAGAGTTAGAAGTTACTTTAAATATGGTGAATAAAAGTCCCTTATCAGAAATATGATTTGCAAGTGTTTTCTCACATTCTGCAGGTTTTCCTTTTACTTTCTTGATGGTGTCCTTTTAGGCACAAATGTTTATAATTTTGATGAAATCATATTTATTTTTTGTCACTTGTGCTTTTGATTTTTTGTCTAAGGAACAGTTGGGGGCACCTGGATGACTCAGTCAGTTAAGCATCTGACTTTTGATTTTGGCTCAGGTCATGATCACAGGGTCCTGAGATTGAGCCCCACGTTGGGCTCTGCGCTTAGCTTGGAGCCTGCTTAGGATTCTCTCCCCCTCTCCCTCTCCCTCTGCCTCTCTCTCACTCTCTCTCAAATAAATAAATAAATCTCTAAAACAAAAAAAGAAAGAAAAAGAAACAGTTGCCTAACCCAAAGTCGTAAAGATTTGTTCCTACATTTTTTCCAGGAGATTTATAGTTTTAGCTCTTCTGTCATCCATTTTGAGTTACTGTGTCTGTGTGGTGTAAGGTAGGGCTCTAAAGTCATTAATTTGTATGTACATATCCATTTGTCCCAGTACCATTTCTTGAGAAGACCATTCTTTCTCTGTGTAATTATCTGGGTGCATTGTCAAAAATCAGTTGAACATAAATATGAGGGTTTATTTCTGGACCATTAAGTCTATTCCACTTACCTATATGTCTATACTTAGCCAGTAACACACTGTCCTGAGTGCCCTAGGTTTGTAGTGACTTCTTCAATCTGGAAGTGAGTCTTCTAACTTTGCTCTTCTTTTTCAAGATTGTTTGATCAAATCTGGGTATTTTGCATTTCTACATGAATTTTATGATCAGCTTGTCAATTTCTACCAAAAACGGTCAGCTGTGATTTGATAAGGATTGTAAGGATTTTGTTGAATCTGTAGATCTGTTTGGGGAGTATTGCCATCTCAACAATGTTAAGTCTTCTCATTAATGAACATGATGTCTTTCCATTTATTTAGATCTTTGTTTTCTTTCAACAGTGTTTTACAGTTTTAACTCTACAAGTCTTGGATTTCTTATGTTAAACAAATATATAAGTATTTTATTCTTGTTGATGCTATTGTCAATGGAATTGTTTTCTTAATTTCATTTTCTGACTATTCATTGCAAGTGTATAGAAACACAATTATATTTGTACATTGATCTGGCATCTTGCTCCTTCCTAAACTCATTTG
Organism: Zalophus californianus; assembly: GCF_009762305.2. NCBI lineage: Eukaryota > Metazoa > Chordata > Mammalia > Carnivora > Otariidae > Zalophus > Zalophus californianus. Next base: position 65,967,387 of record NC_045603.1, on the reverse strand, counting down.
TTAGTTCTAATAATTTTTTAATGGATTCCTTAGGATTTTCCATATGGGAGATCATATCATCTGCAAGTAGAATATCTTATTTCTTCCTTTACAATCCAGATGCATTTTATTTCTTTTTCTCCCCTAATTGTCTTAGCTAGAATCTTCAGCACAATGTTGAATGGAAGTGGTGAGAGTGGACATCTTTGCTGAGTTTATGACCTTAGAGGGGAAGCATTCAGTCTTTCACAATTAAGTATGATGTTCTTCAAGGGCTTTTCATAGATAGCTTTTATCAGGTTAAGGAAATTACCTTCTAATAAGATTTTTTTTTATTTCACAGATCCTTTTAATGAATTATTATTTCATTCTTAAGACAACAGTTCTTTAACTGTTAGCAAAAGATTGCTTTCAAAATAAGGCACTGAAACAGATGCATACCGTACTTTCAACACAATGAAATGTAATGAAAAGTGTTCTGAATGAGAAAAGTATATAAAATAAATAAGACCAGTTTTACAGCCTGCATAATGCATAGTAATTTAACCATTAAATTAGAATCTGTAAAACTAGAAATGTACTTCTTGTATCAGCCTTAACAATGATTTTCAAGAAACTGACGAGTTTTGAAACAACTACAACATAGGTCAAATTGTATTGTACGCCTAAAATGTTTGATTATTTTCACGTTTGTCTTCCCTTGCCTTGCCAAATTCAATTTATATTTTCTAAAGTCAGTATGTTTTACATAATCCACACATTTAATTAACAACTTTACAATTTTTGTAAATTTTTGTTGAGTGTTTTCATCATGACAGACTGTTGGATTTTGTAAAATGTTTTATCAATATCCTATGTGTTTTGTATCAGATATTTATTGCTGTGTAACAAATAACCCAAAACTTAGTGACTTAAAACCACATTCCTTTTACTGACTCTCAATCTGGAAGGACAGCAATATGGGCTAGACTCAGCTAGATTATTCTTCTCCTGGACTTGCCTGGGACTGGAGCTGGATAGTCTAAGATGGCCTCCCTCATATGTCTGGCAGTTGGTGCTGACTGTCAGCTGGGTCTCTTTTCATGTGCTCTGTCGTTTTCCGGGTGACTCAAGCAAACTTCTTTACATGGCAATCTCAGGACAATGATGCAGGAAAATGAGAGCAGAAGTTGTAAGTACTCTTGAGGCCTTGCTTGGAAATCACACTGTTCAATTTGCCAAAGCTAGTTGCAAAGTACAGCCCAGATTCAAGGAGTGGTGTACTAGGCTTCGCATCCTGTTGGGAGAAGTGGCATTTTAATCCACCCTACCCATTAAAGGTCCTGCATTCCCTCCTCCTGAGAGTCTGAGTTACATCTTCCCATAATCTTCCTTCCCCATTCTTCTTTCCTTGAAATTCTGGGCACAGACTTTTCTTGGGTAGATAAGAACCAATAAAAATAATTTGTTCTGTGGTTTATAACCTTCTTCTCAAGGGAGAGAAAGAAACTAAATAAATTTCACTCTTAGAAGATAAGTAGAAATGTCAGATCAGGGCAATGATAAAGTGAAATTCACTGTTTGGTACCAGCTCTTATAAATGCAACGGAGAAGCATAACCTGGAAGATTATAAACAGAATTCAGTTTTTTCTGTTTTCTGCTCTGAGCCTGGTATTTCTCCTAATTACATTTACATGATTTGTTTGTTAATTGTTTAGAAGCAGCTGGTCCAAAATAAATAGAGACAATGATAGTAATTTGCATATGTTTTTTTATTATAATTAAAGTTCCAGACACAAGTTTGAGTCCTCACAATGTAGAGCAGTTATGTAAGACTGTGTTTTGCAGAATGCGCCCAAGGAAAGCAAAGAATGTTGACACACTGGATTTATTCAATTGCCTAGAACCTTAAAGTTAACTGGAATTTTCAGCACTCCGTTGTGAAAAAAAAAAAAAAGAAGCAAGTCATTAGAAAACATTGACAACTTGACTGACTTATTAAAAACAAAACAAAACAAAACAAAACTTTTCTATAAGCAGGACATGTTCAATTTCAATCTCTTGCAATTGAATAGAGGCACTCGGGCCTGTAAGTAAAAAAAAAAAAAGCTTTAATTTTAATCAGTATAAGGATGGATGAGGCATATTTAAAAGATTTAAACATCAGAATGGAAAAAAAGGACCCTCTGACACTCAGTTAAGCAGAGACACAAGTAATCTTGATAACCTTATCAGTCCAGTAATGCAAGTGAGTTAGGATTTATTTTTGTTTAAAGTAGACCAATTTCATTGTTATTGATGATAACAGCTACCACATACTGAATATTATCAGGTGCTTTGCTATATTATATACATTATTTAATCCTCTCGACAACTCTACGTATTTGTTAAAGCACCACAGACCGGGTGGTACTTAACAAGAGAGATTTATTTTCTCACAGTTCTGGAGCTTAGAAGTCCCAGATCAAGGTGTCCTACCAAGGGCTGTGAGGGAAGGGGCTGCTCCAGGCCTCTCTCCTTGGCTGTAGATGGCCATCTTCTCCCTGGGTCCTCACATTATCTTCCCTCTGTCTGTGTCTGTGTCCAAATTCATATAAGGACACCGGTCATATTGTACGAGGGCCCACCCTAATGAGCTCATTTAAACTTTAAAAGACTCTGTCTCCAAATAGAGTCACATTCTGGAGACCCTATCTCCAAACACAATGCCGGGAGGCAGGTAGGACTTCAACATGTGAATTGGGAAGGAGGACACAATGCAACCCATAACAGATCTCTATTCCCCACTGCACAGCTGAGAAGACAGGCCCAGAAAGATTCCTATGTGTTCAAAGGCTCCAGCTAGTGGTAGTAGAGCGGAGACGAACCACATCTGTTGAATTCCCGAGCCCGGCTGTTAACCATGCCTCTACACCCTGGCCTTCATAATGGTCAGATGGATCTTTTCTCAGGGGTGTCCCCACCAATCTCAGGCTCCCATACCCCATGGGCCTGATCACCTCACACCAACTACGCCTCCCACACTAGCCTCCGGTTGTCCCCACTCTGCCCCCCTGCCCAGGTCCAGTTGAATATTCTAGCCTGGACTTTCCCCTATGAGGCTCCCCAATGGTTCCCCTCATTGCCAGCCTCCACCCTCCTGGCTTCCGTCACTACCATCTCCACGTGGCTTCCAAACACTCACAAGTGACACAGCCCCAGCTTTCTTTGAATCACATTTACACTTTATCTCACAAAGACTGCCTGGGCTTTCTACGGTCTCAACCCCCTAGCCAGTAAATGAAACTGAGAGAATGAACTCAGGAGAGCATGTAAGGCGTGCATATCACACACCTGTGCCTGCCTCTCAACTCGCCTGTGTCCTGAGCCTTTCCTGACGCTCACACCCTTCCCAGCAGAATGACTCACCCATCCCTGAGGCCCCACAGGGCCAGATGGGCTTTTATCAGGCACCAGCGCTACCTTATTGTGACTATTTATTTTCATAACTGCCTTTCCATCAGACTGAGATAGAAACAATGTCTTCTTTGTCTCTGAATCCTCAGGGCTTAGCATTTCACCTGGTACTTATTGGCGAGTATTTAATACGTGCTTGGTGAATGAATAAACGAATGAATGAAGTCTCTACCCTCTACATCAAAAATACTTCTTCACCCAGTCAAATGATGCATAAAATCAGAATATTTGATATTATGAAAGTTTCTTCTTTTGGTTTAAGAATTTTTACCTTAAATTAAAGGATGAACGCTTGTCAGTTGCTTAAGCCTCGGTGTGAGTGATTTCCTTAAGGGGGAGGTGTACAGAGTTATTAGGAGAAATGATTGCTTGAGGTGCCTAATAAGGGGAGAAGAAAGGGGGAAAATACAGAAGGATAATCAGAAGACTAGAGAAGCTTTTTCTCTTCAACAGCTTTTCTGAGGAGCAGCTCTGGTTGCCATAGCAACACAGCAATTTGCCGTCCTTCCTTCCAGCTTCCTACCTGCCAGTGAGGAGGAAGTGAAAGCCACAACCTGTTAACCCAGCAGGGCATCCTCCTGGTATCTCTGGAGAGTGCAGCCCGGGGAAGAATCAGGGACATGGCAGCCTGCGCCCAACCGCCCACCCAGCAAGGGTGGCGAAGGAGACAAGCTCAGGGGGGCGGGACCACACTCCTGCCAGAAGGTGAAGGCTAATGCGTGGGCGCCTGTGACACAAGAACAGGGCGTAAGCTGCCACAGTTGGCAAATAATCGCAGCTGGGGCAACAGTTCTTGGAACCGATTACCCAGAGATCCTCTGACTTAATTGATTTTATACGACCTCCTGACGGCAAAATTGGGAGCTTCAAACAATAAAGGGCAATTTTCAAAGGACAGCTGCTTGCTCAAATGGACACCCCACACAGAATTGTTTACTGGAGCTTCTAATGACTTGTTCTTCTCAACTAAGCCAGAAAATGTTTTTCTAAACAAGAAATGGGGAAAATGCCAGATCTATGAATAGGAGATTGTGCATGAGGGTGTTGCTACAGTGTGTAATTAGTAGTCTTCCTAATCAAATCAGCAGCTTTATTGTAAGATTTGCCCATTTCTCCAGCAGAAATATGACTTGAAAATGCTAACAAAAGTCTCATCTTTCTAGGACCTTCTTTCTTTCTGCCCATTCTAAGTCTTGAGCATAACTCAAGTCAACAGTAGTTTCTTTTCAAGGTATAAGGGGAAAAGGGAGACTTGGAGGTAATCGTAAGATTACATTTGATACATTTATTAATCAGTTGAATTCATGTATTGCTCTGTCACCAACACCCCAAAATGAAGACATAAGGAAATTGTGAATTCAGAAAAAAAATTGGAATTTATAAAGGTTTTCTTTTAGAGAGAATTTTCTTTTCTATCAACACCAAAGGGAAAACTTAATCCAAACAGTTCCTAGAGTTGATCACGGTTCATTGAGGAACAAAACAGCAGAAACATATAATTTCATGGCAACTCCCACCAAGTACAACCTCTCATTACCAGCAACAAGCCAAATAATTTACTTAGCAACCCTGCTGCTGGCATTTAGCCTTTGCCTTTCTCACATCTGGTGCTCCAAGTATGATGCATTTAATAAACATGTTGATAAGCTGATAATTTATTCCTGGCACTATTTTTACTTCTTTTTACCCCAAACTTCATTCATGGGGTGGAAACATATTGACTGTCTCATTGTTAAGTGACCTTTCTTACTATGCTGATAGGAGATTTTACAAAGCATGCCAATGAGCCTGGTCTTAGAAATCAAGCCGAGCATCAGCCGTAGGCTGGCATTTTGTACCACAGCCAGAAATGAGGCAGCCAGCCAAGGTGCAGTGGGAGGGAGAGCCACCTCCCAACGTTCCCTAAAGGCATTTCAGAGTCACAACATGGGGAATTGATGTATTCCGTGACCTCCAGATGATCATGTGCGTGTTTTATTTTACCACTACATGTTAAGATGGAAAATCAAGTAGAGCTAATTTGATTTGGTTTGAGATTTTTATGTAAAAAACGTGCAGATGGAGATGCCAGAACAACCAACGATTGTTCGATATGTCTTCCAAAACAGAGATTTGTTCTACAAAATCTAAACAGAACTTTTTTGCATAAGGATGTCATCTGGGCATCCATGTAGCTGCCATTGACTCTGTGAGGGGCAGAATACACCAGTGGTCACTCTTCCAAGGACAAAAGCTCAGCTCCTTGAGGGGCAGGCGGGTGGATGGAGTCAGAATTATGCTATGATAGACAAACTCCTAGACCAGGGATAAGAAGTAGCCTGATTCTTCTCCTAGCTCTGCCACCAACAAGCTGTCACGTAACCTCAATCTCTGTGTCTCTAGATCGGTTAGCTATCGCCACACAGCAAACCACCCCAGAACTTAGTGGCTAAAAACAACCACCACTTATGATTTCTCACAAATCTATGGCTAGGTGGTTCTGGGAGAGGCTCAACCGAGCTCAGCTGGGGTCCACTGGCAATTCTAAGATGGCTTTCAGCTGTGACAAATTGGTTCCGTTTCAGGAGATTTATCTCAACCTCCAGCAGGCTAGCCCAGGATTGTTCTTATGGTGGTGCGGGAGGGGGAGGATGAAGGAGAAACAGGGGAAGAGAGGAGGGAAGAAGGGGAGAGGAGGGAAAGGAGGGAAATAGGAGGGATAAGAGAAAAGAGTGAGGAAGGGAGAGAGGGAGGGAAAGAAAGTGAGCTAGAGACAGAGAGAGAAAATGGTCTCTTGGGAGAACTGGCCATCTAACACTTCTACCACATTCTACCACATTCTTTTGGTGTGCCCTTTACACAGGTTTGTTTTGAGTAATAAGCGAGTCGGTCTCTGTGTAGAATTTATACAGTAGATTGTGAAATGTCATGAAGCAGATATAATAAGACATCCAAAGCATCCTTAGTGCTGTCCTCCATAAGATACACAGACTTACATCCTCATGAGAGATGAAGCCAGTAATGACATCTGGGGGCAGGGAATGTCATGTGAGATATCTTATGTACTTCTGCCCCATTCCACAAAGCTTTGCAGTGGCTTGGTGTAAGAATGCAGTCACAAAAATGCCAGCAAACCATAAATCCAAACAATGAATACGAACTGAGAAAAACACAGCTGAGGGTTGGAAATCAAAACCCAGGGTTAGGAGTGATAAGGGACACTAGCCCAAATACCCAAGCCATAAGGACAATATCACGACTACATTTGAGTCTTATATTTGGTTCTGTATTTCCTAGAAGTAAACAAAAAAAAAAAAAGAGGTGCTTCCTCAAATACGGTCTACAAGTTGATCTGTGAAGGCACAAGCCTGCCAGCACACTCACCCTCCCCACCCTCTGGGCACTGATTGCGGAGAAGCCCGTCCGCAGGTGCAGGGCGATGCCCTTTCCCATCCGGGGTCTCGCCGGGCCGCACGGAATGCTGGCTATTGCAGGGAGGCGGGCAAGGAGCACTAGGGGGCTCGCAGCTGCGAGGTGCAGACTGTGGTCAGAAGGACGGGGGTTTGTGAAACAAGAGAGAGGGAAGTGAGACGAATTTTTCCATTCATGCCAGCGACACAATGTTTCTTTTTTAAATAAATTTAACTTACAAAAATACGTCAATATCGTATCAATATTAAGAGTACAGACGATGTATAGGTAAGGCAAACTTGTGAAGTTATGTTGGAAGCACCTGACGCCTGAGAAGCAGCTTTCTGGGATGTCCATTTATAAGCAGCAATGGTTCCCGGTGAACTTTCCAGGGTGAGTTAGTAGCGAATATCTTTCTGCCTGGAGTCTATGCACGGTAGGGGCCCTGTAAGACGGGATGCACTTAGATCTACACTTATATGTAACCATGAAATGAGTCGAGTTTTACTACTATTTAAATATTTTCATTGATACAGGCCCCTCGCCTGCTTGGTCAGCTTGCCAGGTGTGACCTGCCTGGGACACAAGCCCACCCCCCTCCGTGGTTCTCTAGGTATGGTGATGGGGAAAGTTCCCTAAGCAAGGAGTTGACACATTTTTTGTTGTTGCTGTTCACTTTCACCCAGTGGCCACATGTTGGAATTCAGATGTGTCTTGGTGGATGTATGGCATGGAGCATCTGGTTTCAACTAAACTACCTTTCACAAAATGGAGAGGATTAAAGACAAATCCCCCCAAATAATAAGCATAAGTAAACAAAAAGGAAATGGCACAACCTGCGCCCACCTCTCTGATCCTTCAGACGGGCGAGCTTTTTATCAGCCACGTTATGAGGTAAAGCAAGGTTCTGATCTATCCAACCAAACATCAACCTCCAGACTTAAGCTTAATAGAAAGACTACCTAAAATATGGATTTACCTCCCCTCTTGTTAATTATTAGCCATGCCTTGAGTTTGTGCTGTGCTTGTTGTATTATAGCTACGGGGAGCATGAAGCCATCAGGATTAGATTAGCAAGGCATTTTTAAAAGGAAGCAGCTTAAAACAGTCATCATCATAACTGAGTGATATTGTTCTAGTAATGAGTAAAGTAAGAAAAAAACCACTCATTTTTATCTGTATGTCATCTTTTTAAATTGCCGTTTTATGCATCCTTTCTAATGTAGATAACATATTGATATCCTGGCATGGGTATATAATTTATAAATAAATCCATACGGATTGGGAGAGCATGCGGATACATTTTTTCATTCATGAGGGATGTAATTAAAACAGTTGGGATACTGCTGCTTTAATTTAAAAATTAGCTGGTTGAATGGAATTATTAAGCTTAGAATCACTACATTTGGAGAACAGCCACATAATAATTATTTTAATATTAAAATAGTTGACTGAAGACTAGACTTGCCGGGCGGACACCGGCACGGGTGAGGGCAGCTGCATCCTCCCCGTGTCCACATCGGCCACCGGCTGCCCCCTGGCTGCCCTCCTGGCCCGCAAAGAGCTGCGGCCTCCGCCATCGCCTTTTCCGCCTCTCGGTAGTTCAAAATGAAGCTGTTGTCATTTCTGGAAGGAAATTTGCCCATAGATCAAGCAGGAAGTGTGGCAGGAGGTGGAAGAATGGGTGACATTGGGCCACAAGCTGCAAGGTGGTTGGGAGTGTGGTTCTGGTTGGTGAGAATCCTGCAAGTCACCCCTCCATCCTCAACAAAACCAGGGCAGCTGCAGATGTGGGAATCGTCGCACCATTGTGAAACTGGCTTCAGTTTCAGGGGAAGAACTGTTGAATTGAATCAATAAACTAAATAATGGTAACACAGGTGGCCTCCTTGTTCAGCTGCCTCTTCCAGAGCACACTGACGAGGAAGAGATCTATAATGCTGTTTCTCCAGACAAGGATGTTGATGGCTTTCATGTCATTCGTGTGGGGCAAATGTGTTGGGACAGTATTCGATGTTACCAATAATCTCATGGAGTGTCTAGGAAATAATTAAGCAAACTGGCATTCCAATCCCAGGGAAGAATGTGGTTGTGGCTGGAAGGTCAAAAATGTTGGCATGCCCATTGCACAGCTACTACACACAGATGGGGCACGTGAATGCCCTGGAGGCGATGCCATGGTTACCGTGTCTCATCCGTACACTCCCAAAGAGCAACTGAAGAAACATACGGTTCTTGCAGATAGAGTGGTCTCTGCTACAGGCAGTCCAAATCTGATCACAGCAGCTATGATCAAGGAGGGAGCAGCACAACATCACATGGCATCAGGGAAATACGAATAGGAACCACAATGAGATACCACCTCAGAATGGCTAAAATTAACAAGTCAGGAAACAACAAATGTTGGCGAGGATATGGAGAAAGGGGAACCCTCTTACTCTGTTGGTGGGAATGCAAGCTGGTGTAGCTACCCCAGAAAACACTATGGAGGTTCCTCAAAAAGTTGAAAATAGAGCTACCCTACGACCCATCAATTGCACTACTGGGTATTTACCCCAAAGATACAAATGTAGTGATCTGAAGGAGCACCTGCACTCCAATGGTTATAGCAACAATGTCCACAACTATGGAAAGAACCCAGATGCCTATTGACAGATGAATGGATAAAAAAGATGTGGTATATACCTCCAATGGAATATTACTCAGCCATCAAAAAAATGCAATCTTGCCATTTGCAAGGATGTGGATAGAACTAGAGAGTATTATGCTAAGCAAAATAAGTCAATCAGAGAAAGACAATTATATGATTTCACTCATATGTGGAATTTTTTTTAAAAAAGAGTTTATTTATTTGAGAGAGAGAGAATGAAAGAGAGAGAGAGAGCACATGAAGGGGAGGAGGGTCAGAGGGAGAAGCAGACACCCTGCTGAGCAGGGAGCCTGATGCGGGACTCGATCCTGGGACTCCAGGATCATGACCTGAGCCAAAGGCAGTCACTTAACCAACTGAGCCACCCAGACACCCCTCATATGTGGAATTTAAGAAACAAAACAGAGGAACATAGGGGAAGGGAGGGAAAAATAAAACAAGATGAAATCAGAGAGGGAGATAAACCATAAGAGACTCTTAACCATAGGAAACAGACTGAGGGCTGCTGGAGGGGAGAGGGTGGGGGGGTGGGGCAACTGGGTGATGGGCATGAAGGAGGGCACGTGACGTACTGAGCACTGGGTGTTACCGAAGACTGATGAGTCACTGAACTCTATCTCTGAAACTAATAATATGTCATATGTTAATTGAATTTAAATAAAATAAAAATGTATTTAAAAGGAGGGAGCAGTAGTCACCAATATGGGAAGAAATAGACTTCAGGATCCCATAACTGTTAACCCCAAGTTGGTTGGAGATGTGGATTTTGAAGGAGTCAGAAAGCAAGCCAGTGGCATCACTCCAGTCCCAGGGGTGTTGGTCCCATGACAGTGGCAATGCTAATGAAGAATACCATTATCGTTGCAAAAAAGGTGCTGAGGCTTGAAGAGCAGGAAATATTGAAGCCTAAGGAGCTTGGAGTAGCACCAATTAACTGTTGTGTCTTCTGTCATGAGCAACACTCCAAGCTAGTTCAAGAGGCAAAACAGACCAATAGAAGTGCAATATTTTTTTATTTATTTTACTGAAATGGTTTAAAATGGTTGTATTTATTGAAAGCTTAAATAGGTGGGTGTGTGTACATATAGTTCTGCAGTACCTCACCACAGAGTATGCCATTATCATTCTGGGTCAAGTGATCCAGCCAAAAGAAGCCATTCACCTAGTGATTAATATGGAATTTTTTTTCAATCCATTGGACTTTTACCCCCAGTGCTGATTTTCCAATAAACAACCATACTCATTTGCACACACGACAACATTTCTTCATTCTCTGATGCTGTGCGTGGTTCGTCCAAATTTACCAAGAGCTGCAAATTGCTTTTTCCCCACAGCCTCCTGCTCCATGCATATTTATAACTTCTGTCTTCTTTGGGAAAAAAAAACATGGAGTTATAAAAGAGTTTGCTATGGGGATATCTAACCAGCCATTAAGCCAAACAAACTTCATGACAAAGCAAGAGTTACAAAGAGAGAAAAAATGATTTATTTTGAGCCTAATTAAATATTTAAATATCAGAGTGGATAATGTATCAACACCATGAGATTTCATGTAAACCCAAGAAACCAGGAAATTTGTTATATTTCAGTAATGTTTTAATAATAAATACATTTTTAGTTCAAGCCAGTCCAACAGATTTTGTTTATCAGTCAGATGAAGCATAACTAATAAACAGGCCTACTTAAATGCCTTTTTAAATGATTTGACTACTGCATGAAGAAATACAGCCTAAAGCATAAATACGTTAAATTGTCAACAGTGACATTAACGCAGGATTTCCACGAATCTCCACAAAGATGATGTACCCGGTTCATCACAGAAGGTTTGTGGCTCTTGGGACAATCAGGCCCGGGTTGCACAATCACACCCAGCCAAGACCTCCCTTGCTTGAGGGAAGCTCTGTTATGATGACCCTGCTAGGAAAGTCTAGTCAGGAGTTGTGTTCCATGATCCCTGGTCGTTCTGGGCTTTGGAATAAGAGAAGACAGGTTCAAATCCACCTCCACCTCCCACTAGGGCAAGCCACATACACTCCCTGAGCCTCAGTTCTCTCTGTAAAGTGGGGATAATTCATACATAAAAACACAGGAAGGTGGTTGCCCATCAACAAACAAACCAAATCAACTTATCATTGGTGCCCTGGACAGAGTAAGCACTCAATAAATATCAGTTTCCTTCCATCCAAGCAAAGATTCTGATTCCAAAGCCACTGGATACCAGGGTGCATTTAGGAACTATTTTACACCCTTGGTCCGACAATTTTGCTGAGGCAAAATGGACTACCACGTCTTCCTAAGTTAATAGCTCAAGCCCCCAGTCTATCTTCTCATTTATAAGACTGGAATAACGTCTCCTTGCCAGCCTACTGCATAGGGATGTCATGAAGACTGAGATTTTCTATTTCTCTAAGTAATGAGGTGTTCCTACAAGTGTAAGCAGTCACATCATTATGACCATCCCTTCAGATGAAATTGTAGGTACTGCTTAAAATTCTAAGGTGAGAAAAAACCTTGTAGAACATGTAAGCTCTCTTCTGGATTTTGCCATTGGGAAGGAATGCCTCCCATGTAACCCCTCACCAGTGGCCTTCTGGGGATGACGGTGAGTGACAAACTTTAGGCCAGTGGCCAGAGGAGAGAGTCAGGGGAGGTGAGGGTCCTCAGGGCAGCCTTATTGCCCCTAGTCCTTGGGCACACATCCTGCATTCAAATGAGCACCATGAAGAGAAATAAAATGTAGACGGTACACAACTTGAGGGCCCAATGGCTTTCTGATACAAAAGGCCCTTTAAGACTTTCAGAGAGAAAACAGCCCATGTTCCTTCTGTGAGGAGCCACCCTTCCCAACCCCTCACTCTTGGAAACCCCAGAGCCTTTTGCTGAAATTTTGTTGCAATTTGACTGTTTTTATCTAATGTCCAGCCCAAGACTGACAACATGATACACTTCTATTTTTCTTCCAGAAAACAAATATAAGGCTTTGCACAAGGGGGTTGGGGAGGGGACTTAATGTGGCTATTATTCCTCATTAAAACTTGAAGTGTCAGGCTCTACACCCCGAGGAAGCTGCCAGAGGCAATAGCTGGGAGACATTTATTGATTAGAGAAAGGCAGTGACAGAAAGAGAAGGGAAATACAATTGTGTTTTCCCCATCTCTCACCGATGTTTTCCAGGGCTTGCTGTGGGAAGCCTGGACCGTAGCAGGAGTTCCCGTCACGTACTGAAAACGACATTTGTCATCCTGGAGCACCGACCGCTCCTTCCAAATCGTCTCCCCCTCCTTCAGACCAGGAGGGGTGAGATGGGGGTCCTCGCAGCACAGCGAAGCCTGCCACACGGACAGCTGGGCCTCAGGCTCCAGACTTGGCAGAATATTCCCGACTCACCCCTCACCTGACTTACAGAGCAAAAACTCGTCATCTAATTTAATCCTCACGGCAACCCAGCGGGGAGGTCCTCCTTTCATCTTCATTTTTCAAGTGAGCAAATCCAGGTTTCAAGAGATTAAGTAATTGGAGAGAGATTAAAACTATTAACTGAGGACTCAGGATGCAATTGAGCAGCCTACTCTCTGAGGGGCTGGGAGTGGAAAGGGTAAAGCACACCCTTTTCAAAATGCTTAGGCTTCATCCGTTTTCTAGTTGCTCGTGAATCACAGGGGCGCGGGTGGGAATGCTGAGAATATGGGAGACAGCAGGTGTGAGGGACACGGTGGCCCACAGGAAGCACGAAGTCAATGGCAGGTGTCACGTGCCTCCTCACAGCATCCCTGTGAGGAATCTGCCTCCACTCACCCAGGAGGGGACTGAGGCTTCACCACATAGAGATGGGCCCATGGCCATCCAGGTGGGAGATGGAGTTGCTGGAAGGGGAGACCGGTTCCCACCCAGTCTGGAACCCTTCCCGCCACCTCAGCAGCCCCGCAAACTCTTCCTGCACTCCTGGGGGTACACCCCATGCTACACTATGTACTTAGTATTTTATTCAGGGCACGCAACAGCCTGGGGAAGGTTGTGTGTCATTGTGCATTTAACATTACCTAGGATGAGAGCTTTGAAACGTCCAGACAAAATGCATTCATCTCTACCTTTCCATCCTTGTGGTTGTTAACCAAGATTTGGGCATTCTGAGTACAGTCGGGCAGGGAATACGTTGCCCATTTTTACAATATTTCAGGTCTGGAACTGAAAGACTTAGAAGAGAAAAAAATCAAAATGGGGAGAATGTTAAAGTTCTCTGAAAGTTTTTTGTTGGGTTTTGTTTTGTTCTGTTTTTTTCCTAAGGAGAGAAGCTTATTTTTTCACTTGATTCAGGCAGCCCAGCTAACAAGCAATGCCTCGGGTCACCTTTTAACAGCAGTACAACATAATGACTCTGCAGACAGTCTCTCGAGACCCTAAGTTCATTCATCTGAAGCTGGCACTGAGGTTATTTTAAATAACATTTTAATTTTTTCATCCCAACCCGCTAGAATTATGCGTTTGCATCTGAAGATCCTTTATGATACTATGTTCTCAGAATTAGCTGTGAATCAGGAATGAGTCTGCCCCACAGCTGCTCCATTTACCTGAAATGATAAAGTGAAAATCACATGTCTAATAATGCATGTCTGAATTGTACTGTTTTGTAAAACTTTGAGATGAAAATCTGTTGAACCAAAGGAAAAATGTAAAACCTCACTTTTGAGGGGTCGAGTCCTACTCAGAAGAATATTAAGGGCAGGGTTCTGAACTTACGATAGCCTTCTAAAACCTACTCTTCTGGGGAGGAAGAGGGTTGTGACTTTGGAGCTGGGGGCCATGGAAGAGTCCTGGCTGACTGAGAGGGTTCTGGGTCCTGTATGGGGCAGGGGTTGTTACTGTCCAACAAGTCATTACGCTGTTTTCTGTGTTTTTTGTTATATTTAACAATTCTTAAAAGTTTGCTTGTTTGTTTTAAAGAATTCTACTATGGAGAAGGCAAGATGCTAAATCCATGGGTTTAAGATCCCTTGTATCTATTCACTGCTGAATTTTTAGGACCCAGAAAAGTCAATGCCTCTCAGCAGGGACCTGATCAATATTTGTTGAAGAAGATGACACAGATGAAAAGGACATTTATTCATCCAGTCCCTCACTGAGATAGCACACTTGATAAAATAAGATGCCAACTGAGGGTTAGGCTCAATCAGTAGGTCTGGGTTGGGGACTGGGAATCAGAATTACTTTTAACTTTTTATTATGACATTTTCAAACATAGAGAAAAATAGGGTATAATGACACCCATATAGCTATCATCTAGATTAATAGTTGTTGACATTTTTATCATATTTGCCTCACCAATTTTTTTACTGAAGTATTTTAAATAAATTATATAGACATCACAAAAATAAGAATATTTTCCTTGTTAAAATCAATACCATTATACCGCTTTGAAAAATCATGATAGTTCTTTATTATTATTTTCTAATACTTAATCCATATTCAAATTTTGCCAATTGCTCCAAAAATGTATGTTTCTCCCAGTTTAGTCCTACCAAGATCCAATCCACGTTATGTTTGGTTGTTATATCTCTTTCATCATTTATGACCTAAAACAATGCTCCCGCTGCCCCACTCTTTGGCATGATATTAACTTGGAAAGACAAGGCCAGGCGTCCCTCAGAATGGCCCACTTTCTGTATTTGTAGTGTCATGTAATTTATTATGCTCAAGCATGCATTCCCTGTAAAGCTCCCTGTTTGGAGCTCTGGATTACATCCTGGTTAAACATTTTAAGCAAGATATCATTATTTATGCTGCATGGCATTGCAACACATTGTGAGGTGTGTCATATCTAATTGAACCATTATCGGTAAACCAGAGCTAGCTTCCTCCCTCCACTGTAAATTTCCATTTTCTTTTTAAACCATCAGATCATCTGTGGAGCAATACTTCAGCTGCACTACAGCATCTAATTCTCCATCAATATAGCACCTAATGGCTTTATCATCCACGGATGATTCTTGCCTTAATCAGTTCCTTCATTAGGGGTTGAAAAATGGTGATTATTTTTTCTATTTCTATCAATCATTCTATATTTATTAGCTAATGACCTTTACGAGAGAGAGAGATTTATCTCATCAACTGCTCCTTCTGGAAAGGCAAAGTAAATAATTATTTATCTTGAATTATCACTTTTCAGAGTAAGGAATAGGTGACAAATGGTGTTTTGTTTGTTTTGTTTTGTCTTTGGTTTTCTCTTTTATGAATATCATTTTATAGACTTACAGATTTGTATAGTTAGCATGTTTCATCCCATTGCAGTCACTCTTTTTGAAGTTCAAATTTTTCCATTTTTGTCCTATAAGTCTCCGTTTAAATTTGCTCTTTTTCTAGCCCAGCAAGGTATCCCAGGCTCATTCCTGCACCCAGACCCAGAATCAGCCATTTTCCTAAAAAGTCCTGGTTCCTTTCAGTGAGAATGAGAGTTAGAAATCAAAATCTGCTTGCTAGGGGTACTCACTGCCCCTAGATTGTCAATGCTTCTAGGCCCTTCAATGGATAAAGGTAGGAGGAAATATACATGTGTATATTTTTAAATCATATGTTCATATGGAAATTTCCCATTCAAATTTAACAATACAGAGCTTTGACTTTAAGCAGGTGGGAGATTGGAGATTGATTGCAAAAAGGTGGACTGGGCAAATAAGTGACTCTATTTTAAGAAAAATGGGAGCCAGATTACTCCGTGTCAGAGAAAGAAGTAACAAATAAGAGAAAGAGAGAAAACTGGAATCAATCCTGTGCTATTAAATAGGAACTGGAGCTATTAAGGTGACCTCAGTTTTCACAATATATTCATAGACATAGAAATATGTAGATGTAAATTTATACACACACACACACACACACACACACACACACACACACACACACATATATTCATCTGTCCACTGATATGGCCTGAGAGCAGACACCACAATAATACCAAGCACAGCTAGTGCATAAATCTTAGTTTCCAAACATCATTCTCCAGTAAAAGGAACCAGGTATCCTTGGAGAAGTGGCTGATTCCGGGGCTGGGGCAGGGAAAGTCCAACTTTCGAACACTTTGTGCCAGAAAGCTAGGAAATACTCCCAGAATAATGGAACCATCTCAAAAGGACACCAAAGCAATCTTGAAGAGGCTCCTACTAGTCAAATCTGGAACCACTGGAGCTCAAAGTAATGATAGTAACAAACCATAATCCATGAATAGAATAGGAAACCATGATATGAATTAATTAATCCAAAGTTTGTTGAGGAACAGGATTTCCAAAGTCTCTTCCCGCCACCTACTTATTAGTCACACAGGGAAAAAGAGTAACTATAGTGGACCACCTTGATCAAGTGATCAGAGTCGACATCATCAGTAACTTGAAATTATGAAATGAGAACACACAAAATTTTTGTGATGTTTCTCCCAAAATGCACAGCCTTGAATCTGATCATGAGGAAATATCAGACAATCCAAATCAAGGGATATTCTTCAACATAATGGGTCAGCAATATTCAAAATCTTCAGAAGGTCATGGAGTAAAGACTGAGGAATTGGGATGCCTGGATGGCTCAGGTGGTTAAGTGTCTGCCTTTGGCTCAGGTCATGATCCCAGGGTCCTGGGATCCAGCCCCACATCGGGCTCCCTGCTCAGCGGGGAGTCTGCTTCTCCCTCTCCCACTCCCCCTGCTTGTGTTCCCACTCTCACTGTGTCTCTCTCTGTCAAATAAATAAATAAAATCTTAAAAAAAAAAAAACACCAAGGTGGGAGTTAATTCCATTTCTAATGCAAAGCATAAAATCTAAATGGATTCCAGATTGTAAAACAGAAATGGACTTTTCTGTTCCAAGTTCGTGTGTGGACTCAGCACATCAAGGAAACCACTTAGATCAGGTGAGAGCATC
The DNA here is from genome assembly GCF_009762305.2 of Zalophus californianus. Classification (NCBI taxonomy): domain Eukaryota; kingdom Metazoa; phylum Chordata; class Mammalia; order Carnivora; family Otariidae; genus Zalophus; species Zalophus californianus. The sequence continues at coordinate 65,950,029 of NC_045603.1, read as the reverse complement.
ATTTGTTATTAATAATAACAAGAGGTACCATCTCGAGGATCTATGTACCAGACACTACAGTAGACACTTAAAATGCCACCCTCACCACAACAACGGAGGTAAGAGTTAGCCTCCTTCTGTAGGGTCACCATATAACCTATTCAGAACAATTGAGATGTTGAAAGGAGACGCAATGCATAAGTGTGCCAGCACACAAAGCATAAACCAAGATTGGCCCAGGCAAAGCAGGGCATATGGTACCCTACTCGTGTTTCAGCTAAAGAAACCCTGACCTGCAGTACCAAGTGCCTTACCTGGCTGATGAGGTGGCAGGATGCAAAGACAGCTCTGTGTGACTCCAAAATCTGTGCTCTTTCTAGGGCCTTTGTCTAAAGTCCTGGGTGCAGTGGGAGGAGATGGGACGGCAGAGGGTGGAAGTTGGGGGGGTGGCCGATCTGGTTCCATCCACCTGCCTAACCAGGTCAGCCTCACAGGCTGCCACCCCCACTCTTCAATCTGCATCTCCCCAAACTCCAGACCACAGAGAGCCTGTAATGGGGACACGGTCAACACGTGCTCACTAATGATGGATTTTTCTATGTAAGCTTTCTGGGAGAAAGAAAGAGAAAATGAGAAAAGAGCAAACGGGAAGAGGCTTGGGGATAACAAGGTAATCTAAAGAGAGTCACCAGGGAAACCAAACTAATGAATGCAGGAGGCTTCCAGACGACCCTTGGATTTTGCTCTACAGGAACCTAATGTAAGAAAGGGGGAAAATATATATTTTTAGCAGAAAGCATGATTTATTTTTCAACCTGTAAGACTCTTTCACCACCCAGCCAATGGTTTCAAGGAATTATTTACCTGCATATGCAGATGGGTTTACATAACAAGACTTCTACACTGTCAAATATTTATCATAAGATAATACATCTGACTTCCACAGGCTATAATGTTGAAAGCAGTGGTTTTTTTAAAGAAATGTTTGACTCGTGCATTCGCACTAACATGCCTTGATTTGCTGCTAAAGAAACATGAAATGACAAGTACTTCAACTAAAAAAAAAAAAGTGAAAAAGCAGTCACTCCCAACGGGCATCTTCTATGTCAGCTCAGACCACGCAGCTTGATGGCTGTAAATGTGTTCTTCACCCTACAAACAGATACTTGATTCCACTCTTGGGTCCAGCACCTCAGTTCAGGGAGAGGCATGATTATTTCAATAGTGAAACCTGCCCAATGTTAAAAATGACTCACAAGGGAAAACTTGGTAAAGAAGACACTAGACATATCTGGAGAAAGGAGAGCGGCTGAAGAAATCTGCCTGGGCGTCGGGGTGGGTGGGGTGGGCTCGGGGCTCAGAGAGAGGGCTGGGGAGGAAGAGGTTTTCTGTTTGCCACCTGCACCTGCCCATCAGTCCCCATATCCATTGAGTCTCTGGGGTCCCTGAAAAGTCTACACTGATAGACCATGAGAAGCAGCTACACATATACTCAGTTTTTACACAAGCTCAAGAACTGTTCAAAACTGATCCTGCTGCCGCTCCTCCCCAGCTCCTATTTCTACCTTTCCGTGTGGTTACATCTTACTGTTTTCCGCTCTTAAAAGGTATCCGAGCCTCTCTTGAAACTCCCCTGACGAGCTGTTTGATTGATTCCTTTTTCTCCCTCTGTGCTCAAGGATGCAGAGCACCGGGCAAAGCCAGCTCACCACTGGCTAAGGCTGTGACCCAGATTGCATGTTTTGTTTAATAAGCAGGGAGCCTTTTAGCCTCGAGCTAGTGATTCATCTACGGCGACAGCGCACCCCGTTTGTTTACGAGGGGTGTTTTTGCCCACGGTAAAATCTAGGCATCAGCTGTTGATTTCTTCGGAGTTTATTGAATGGACCAAGAGTCGGGAAAATTTTTTAGACTCTTCAAAAATGCTCACAAAGGTGTTCTCTCTGTCTCAACATACTCAGGGAAAGGTGTAAATGTCTTCCCCTGCTAAACTAAAACTCCCAATTTCTGTCCCCTTCTGATTACCAACTAGAAGGAGAAGATCTTGCCCATCAGCACTCAGTGCAGAAAGAGCACTCCATAAAGGGTGCTCAGTTCAATCACTCCTCTCCAAGTCTTCCTGATTTACCTTGAGAATGTTACATCATCTTTGTACAACTGCGGTAGTAACTAAGTATTCTTTATCGAGCACCTATAAAGTAGCATGCTCAAAGCTAAGCACTTGACATTCATCAACTCATTGATGCTTCATAAGTACACTCTGAGGTAGATACCACTATTATCCCATATAATGGATATCCAAGAACACATGTCTACTAAGTAGAAGAATTAAAACCTAAATTTGTCCTACTTCATGCAGACTTAACTATTTAGAACTATTCTAGGAGTGCAGAGGCCTATAGAGTCCAAATCATTTTAACCATTGCAGTGATGGGGTCCAGGACACACTACTCTAACATATGGCACCTTGGCATATCAAGGTGGCACCATGCCTTGGCACCAAGGCATATTTTAAGCTGGGGGAGTTTGAGGAAACAGAAGAAGCAGGAAAGTCACTTTGATCTTTTTTCCATCCTTCTCCCCAAAACAGGTCATAAAACCCTCAGGTGAGAGGGGCCCTCCCTATACCGTGAGGAAAGGAATGTCCTTTTCTCTGAAGACAAAGGGACATGGAGAAGAATCCTAGCAATCGGGACTTGCTGGTTTCTCCAGCTTCCTCCACTTACTTCATAAGCTTTAATCTATCATAGTCCTCCATCACTATTCACTCATCAAAACTAGTATAAAAATACTCAGGTCTAAAACCATAAGAGACTCTTAATCTCAGGAAACAAATGAGGGTTGCTGGAGTGGAGGGGGGCGGGAGGGATGGGGTGGCTGGGTGATGGACACTGGGGAGGGTAGGTACTATGCTGAGCGCTGTGAATTGTGTAAGACTGTTGAATCACAGACCTGTACCCCTGAAACAAATAATACATTATATGTTAATACAAAAAATTTTTAAAAAGTGAAAAAAAATAAAATAAAATTGGAAAAAAATACTCAGGTCTAGCTGATTCTTTGGATCTTCATTTCCTTATGAAGGCTCATGTCACATGAAACTTAAATAAATTCGTATGATTTTTCTCCTGCTAATCTATCTTTGTCAGTTCAATTTTTGGACCCAGCCAGGGAGCCTCAGAAAGTAGAGAAGAACTTTCCCCTTGCTGCAGAGACCCCATTTGATCCTAAGCACAACACTCCAAAGTGGGTAGCATTCTCTCTTTCAGATGAGGAAATTGAAGCTCCAAGAGTTTAAATGACTTGCCCAAAGCAAGGTTGCTAGACGTAGCGGGGAGAAACACAGGATACCCAGTTAAATTATTTCAAATAGTAACAAATAATGTTTTGGTATAAATACATCCCAAATATTATTCCTTATCTGAAATTCACATTTATCAGAATGTCCTGTATTTCTATGGCAACCTTAGCCTAAAGTCATGGTACAGATGTGAGGCCGTGTTGGACTGTACGGTAGGGCTTCTCCCCTAAGCCCAGGGCTTTTTCCACCACCCTGAGGAAAAGGGCCTAAAATCCCAAGCCAGATTTACAAATCATTATAGAAAACTGCCTCTATCAGATACTCAACCAGCCATGTAAACTACTCATTGTCTCTGTAGCTAAATTAACTTCGTAATAGTTATGAACCTCAATCCCTACACCCTGGTGTCAAAAATTTATAACTTTATTTTTAATAATTCAACTTAGTTGCTATTTTAAATCCCCCTCCTGGGATAGTTGAGGCACTACTTCCTGCCCCTCTCCCTTGGGATGTGTCACTGAGCTAATAGAAAAATATATATACTGGTCTCTGCCCCCCACCCCTCCCCCGTTCTTGGCATGGAGCTCCTAAAACCCTTGTGGATACCTAAGTGATAAAAACCACTTTTGTTCTAATATTTGGTCTTTGACCCCAGTTCCTGACACACAGTTCCTAAATTCCTTGGAATTTTCTGAGTAATAGTGTCTTTTGTTCTAATGAGGTGACTCTTGGTGGGCTGCTGGATGGCTCCTGGGTGGGTCTGGTCACCAGAAAGACCAAGCCATGATTAGAAGCTGGGAATTTTCAGCCCTTCTCCTCTACCACCCCCTTCCACACCGCCCCCCATTCTCCAGGGAGAGGAGAGGGGCTGGACACGGAGTTAATAATTGACCATACCTACACCCCAAAGTATGAAGTTAGAAGAGCTTCCAGGTTGGTGAACACATCCACGTCACATACTACGAGGGTGACTCGCTCCAGCTCCTCAGGGACAGAAGTTTCTGTGCTCAGGATCCTCTGAGACCTCACCTATGTACCTCTTCACCTGGCGGTTCCTCTGTGTCCTTTATCACATCCTTTATTATATAATAAACAGGTAAAGTGTTTTCCTGAGTTCTGTGAGCTGTTCTAGCAAATAATCAGTTCCAAGGGGGAGGAAGTCATGGGAACCTCTGATCTGTAGCCACGTGGGACAGAAGTTGTGGGCCACCTGGAGACCTACTCCTCGCCATTGCATCTGAGGTAGGGGCAGTCCGGTGCAACGGAGCCCTTACCCTGTGAGATGGGATGCTGTCTCCAGGGAGCAGGTGACAGAACTGAAGGAAATCGTAGGGTCGCAGCTGGCATGCGAGAACTGCTCCCTGTGGAAACCTGCCCATATCTGGCATCGGAAGTGCTGTGGGTGCAGTCGTGGTGTGAGAGGGAAGGAGACATGAGGAGGGCAAGTGCAGGCTTCCTGCTCAGCCCCAGTTCTGGATCTCACAGGTGCCAGGTTGCTGGGGGGCAGGGTTCCCTCTGGTGACCGTGTCATCTGCTCACACGGGGTGCCGCCTGTGAAACCCTTCAAGTCCCATGGCCCTGATGCTGCAATGACACAGAGGTGCAGGCCTTTGGGGAGATGTCTTGGCCACATCTTCCCGCTGCAGAGTCTCCGGGAGACTGGCCGCTCTGTGGGGCTCTGTGCTCTGCAGGGCTCTGTGGGGGCCCTGTGGGGGTTCTGTGGGGCTCCACGGGGGCTTTGCGGGGGCTCTGCGGGGTTCTGCGGGGGCTCTCTGGGGGGCTCTGTGGGGCTCTGCGGGGTCCTGTGGGTGTTCTGCGGGGGCTCTGCAGGGGCTCTACAGGGTTCTATGGGGGCTCTGCGGGGGCTCTGCGGGTTTCTGCCAGGGCTCTGCTGGGCTCTGCAGGGCAGCAGACCACAGGCTCTCTGCTCCCATCACCTCTCACCGTCTCACCGAGAGTTTTCTTTTTCTGGTCCTTGAGAAGTCCCACCTCCCTGCAGTTTCTGGCAAGGAACTTTTACTCATTCTTCAGAAACTTCTCCCTGTTCCTTGAGGTTTAGACTTTTGAAAACCACATTCTAAAAGTTTCCCACACCTTTATATCTCTACCACATCTCCTTCCCTGTGGTATGGAGCTCAGGACCAACTAATGGCCTAAATGGGGAAGAGACAGAAGTGAATTCCAGGAGAAAAAAATATATATATCCATTAGTATCTTACAATATTCTCCTGCCTTACATTACAACATAATGTAAGAGTTATGCTTTTGCAAATAAAATATTTATATGGTATGGTTTCTTCATTCAATACACTGCTGGCTACAACTCTGTAATTAAAATTAATACAATCGTCTTACACACTGCAGCCAGACCGATTTCCTAAAGGCAGATTCATCAGATTACTTCAGAGCTCAAATCCCTCTAAAGGCTCCCCTTTGTCTGTAGTACAGACTCCTGGGTTTGATGCTTGAGCACATTCACAACCTGCCCCCTTCTGTTTTCAACTCTGGCTTCCATGACTCGACACTGCCGCTCACAATCCACTCCCATGTTACCCTCCTACAGTGCCCCCCCCGCTCCCCTGCTGCCTCTCCAAACTGGTCAAACATAACTCTGGGGTTCATATCCCACCACCCTCAACGATGCCAGCTGGGACCAACCCGCTGCAGCCCACATCAACCAACTCTTCCTCCAACCACCTCCCTTGGTGTCCCTTTAAAACCTCTGAGAAGGATACCTTGCTATTTCAAAACATGGGGGGGTGGGGGCAGGGATCACACATGCTTGCACACATAGCTGTTAACTAACACATCCAAGTTCCTCTGCTTTGCACTGGAATTACACCACCTCAATGCAGTCACACAGGTTATGTCATGAAAACCAATGTCTGACCGAGTCCTGGATCAAGAAAAAGTGAGACAGCAAGGTTTGGTGGGAAAGACTGGAAAAAGAAAAGGCTCACTGAGATAGAACAGGCCCCTTTAAGAGCAACCCACCCGTCCAGCACACCCTTCATCTCACAGTTGAGGAAATACCTCCCACCACTCCCACCAGCACCCCTGGACAAGCTTCCTTCTGTCCAGTGCAAGGCCATACACCATACACACCTGCTGAGAAGCCTACGGAAGCTCAGGGGCATAATGGGTGACAATGCAGAAATGCCCTAACTGGGTGATACCAGAACAAACACACTCTGAGAAAGGCACTGAGGAAGAGGGGTAGTCTGCCCAACTATGTCTTTCCAGGCCTTCACTCTTCAGAGTTGCCCCCCGTGGAGCACCATGGACCAGTGACTTCCTTACAAAGCTGTAAGTGGGTAGTTCTTAAATGCTTGTATTTATTGTTCCCTCCTTGGACGTGTTAAGAGCAAACTGCTTTTTCTAAGCAGAGCAAAGATCTCCCCTGAAATGCATCATCTTCTGGGGTGGCTCGAGAAACACCCATCTTTAGACCAGAATCTAAACCTCAGTGGGAAGTCCCTACAAGACGGGCAGCAGTAGCATTTTTCCCTGGCCTTGACCTTGAAGAACTGAAAGTGTCAAGGAAACCAGGTGCTGACATCCAGGAAAGCAGACTGTGGCCTCAGGGAAGAAAGAAGGTGCCCTCCACAGGGAGGCTGTCTCAGAGCTGGGACTAGGGGACTCCGGAGGACACAGCAGAATGCTACAGGCTACCCAGGTGTCGTGAGACTGGAACCATGTGAGCTGAACTTTTTACGCCTCTAATATCTACCTCATTTATGGTCTACATTTGCTCTTAGAATTTGGTAAAGTCCTCTTGAAAATGCCAATTTGTCCAAGCTCCGCTGAGGGGAACCAAAGAAAGAGGTTTGTATCTGTTTATGGGTCCAAATTCTCCAGCTCAATCCCTCCACCCTGGGAGCAAGGCCCTGTGGTGGCAGTAGCGATCCTAGGATGAGTCACTGCCCTTGGTCCCACCACACGTCCCCATCTGGCAGGTCCCTGCAGCCCTGTAAGAGAGACCTCCACATACTTGGCCCACAGGAGCATCCCCCTGCTTCCCCAGCTCTACCCACAGGTGTTACTGAAAATAGCCACACGTGCCAGCACTGTTACCAGCTGACCTTCGGCAACTTTCTCAATCCAGGATGTAAACCCCAGCGTCCACACTCATTTCTTCCCCCTGCAGATCTCTAGCTGCTACTTACTACATGTCATTCTTTGTTGGGAGTCTATCTACTCATGCAAAAAAGAGGCAGACAAGCATGAAAGGCGGGACTTCAATGCTGTCCTTGGGACTCTGGCTTCAGAGCCTATCAGGGGAGGTCCTGGAACTACTGGTGGACGAGGGCTTAGCTTCAAGCTATCACTGGTGTCACTGGCTGAACATTATCCCAAGGGCAGGAGAAAGAGGAACATTAACCCTCAGACATGCAGAGCCTGGGGGAGCCCAGGCCCCAGGAGGAGCCCTAGAGCCTCCTTTTCTGGACATCCAAGTCTTAACTACTATTCCAAAAATAGGAGCTAAAAGCCAGAGGCCTCCCTCGTGGAATCGAGATTTAATTTAGATAGCACATGCAGAAGGAAGCACGAAATCTGAACCGACAGTAGATAAAGGGCTAGTATGTTTCTTCCAATACATGAACCAGACTCTAAATGAGTGAAAGTGATCTCAACCCCATCAGATTATTAACGTCATTCACTGGCATCGCTAACCGGGGTGTGCTTGCTGCCAGAGGGCTGCTTCCTCCCCTATAAGGAGGACCTGAGTCTCGGGCTGCAGATAAGTTACACAAGAGCTACCGGGGTCAGGGAGAACTCGGGTAAGGTCCTTCTGGTACTATGATGCCCATGAGGACCCTCACGAATACTTCTCCTTCGAATCTGTTGATTTGGGTCATGGGCATAATTGGCTGGACGTGGTTCCTTAATGAAACTGAAACAGGTCTCGCCTTAGATGTCATTGAGGCCGCCTGTCCTCCCCCTCCCCCTCATCCCTAACATTTTATTGCATTCTCATTAGAGTCACTCCCAGTAACAATAAAACACAGCACTTGTCACTAAGTCAAGAACCCAATGCCAAGCACTTCAGATGAATTATTTTATTTAATCCTCACGTCACCTCTGAAGTACGTGCTATTATTACCTCCTTTTCACAGACGAAGAATCTGAACTTCAGGGACCTTGGGTCATCAGTGCCACAGCTGGGATTCAAACTGCTAGCTTTGCTGACTTTCAAGTCTAAGTTCTGATCCTAAACTGCCTCTCTAGACTACAAGCACAAATGCAGGAACGTGTCACTCATTCATTCACAAATATTTATTGAACAACAACTACAGGCTAGTCTAAGAGATACTAAGGGCTAAGAGTACAGTAAACAGGCAAGGTCCCTGTTTGCAAGAAGTTACCATTCTAGAGGTTAGAAAACAGACGAGAAACACCTGGTAAAACAAAAAGGATCAATCAGGTGGTGATAAATGCTAAGACTGTAACAAAAGAAGTGGATATACTGGCTAGAGAATACCTAGAGCAGGTGCGTGGCAGGGAGGGAGGGAGATCCCTTGAGTCCGAATGATGAGGGAAGCCCTCTCTTAGGAGATAACCCCTGAGCTGAGGCCTGCAAGATGAGGAGGGAAGAGAGTCCCAGGCAAGGGCCTAAGGCATGTTTGAGAAACAGAACGGAGGCCCGAGTGGCTGGAGTGAAATGAATAAGGAGATTGTACCCAATGCTGAAAGTGAGAATTTATGTCCAGTGTCAGAAGGAGCCAACAACATCTCCTTTACCACTGAAATCTACGGCTTGGATGTGTTCAAGGTACATGTCATGGTCACTGAATACAAAGTTTGTTGCCTGGAGGAGTGAAAGGGAGAACACTACCCAGGTTCCAGTTCTAAGAAGTTACACAACGGTCTGTCCCAGAGTGGACGGACACCTGACAGTGTCAGAACACTGTCAGTGTCAGAACAGTACAGTTCTACCTCCCAGCCCGCTGCCCACACTGGGAGAGCCTGACTGGCTGGCTAGACTCCCCAGCAGAACTGCAGAGTAGACAACTGCACATCAGAGCCTAGCGGCGTGCATGCAACACAAGGAGTAGCAAGGAGTAGAAGACCAGCTCATCGGTGCTGGGTGTGTGTGCGCACGCATGTGCATGTAGGGGTGTGTGTGTGTGTGTGTGTGTGTGTGTGCGCTGCCCCTCCCCACAAACTACACAATAGCTTCTTTGTCTAGGCTGCCTGCACAATCTTCTCTAATCTCTGGAGGACAAATGTGTATAACATACAGGAGGAGGCCATTTCCCTGTGGACTGGAGTGTTCATTTCCAGGTGGCAGATCCTGAAGTCATGCTTGATGCTTTCAAGGGATGAGCTGGAAGGGAACTTGGCAGAGACTCACACCAGCCTTGCAAAGGATGAGGGACAATGGGTTTAAGCCAACCTGTACCTTGCACTGTTTGCCTGACTCACGTGTTGCCTTCCTTCGTACTGCTTTTCTCATCTGTGATATGACATCTGATGAAAAAGGTTTTCTGATTATCTTCTAGCCACAGGTTCACTATAGGAAGCAAAGCCCGCAGGTCACTTTAAAGGGTTATCTGGTACATTTTATTTTGCCAAGAATTTTATCAGCCTATCTATATAATGCTTCTACCCTGTCCAACGGCTCTAGATAGATAGCACATGAATAAGGTCAAAGAGACAACTCCAGGACTAGAGAGACAGTACTATCCTCAGGGTCAGCCCAAAGTGTGACTGTGACCTGAGCGAACTTTGGCCTCACGCTCTGCATCTTTGCCACGTTTTCCCTACCATGCACCCCATCACTACTCTCCCCATGTGACCACATGCTGTAGACTACAAAAGGTGGGTGCAGAGCAGCTGCACAGCTGTGGAAGCAGACCTAGTTTTACTACTGTTAGCAGTGTAATCTCAGTAAAGCTACTCAGCTTCTACGTGCCTCAGTGACCCAATCTGTCAAATTAAAAGATGAGTGTTGAGAAAATTAACATGCCACAAGCATGAGAGTACCCAGCTCTGTATATTTTTGGCACTCATCCTTCCCCTTCTTGTCCTTCTACAACCGAATGCCCATGCCCTTGGTTCCCTAAGGACACTGGCTAGCGCAGAAGCAAGATGCTCACAATTCATTCTCACAAAGATGTTAACATTCAATAACAGTTTTACATGTTTCTCTTCCCAGTAATATATTTTTTAAAAGATTTTAGTCATGGGCGCCTGGGTGGCTCAGATGGTTAGGCGTCTGCCTTCGGCTCAGGTCATGATCCCAGGGTCCTGGGATCGAGTCCTGCGTCAGGCTCCCTGCTCCTTGGGAGCCTGCTTCTCCCTCTCTCTCTCTCTCTCTCTCTGTCTTTCATGAATAAATAAATAAAATCTTTAAAAAAAAAGATTTTAGTCATTTATTTGAGAGAGAGAGAGAGCACGAGCAGGGGGGAGGAGCAGAGGGAGAGGGAGAAGCAGGCTCCCCGCTGAGCAAGGAGCCTGATGCAGGGCTCAATCCCAGGACCCTGAGATCATGACCTGAGCCAAAGGCAGACGCTTAACCGACTGAGACACCCAGGCGACCCCCTTCCTGGTGATATTTGTGTTTCAACCAGCAAGGTTGAATCCACAGCAAAGAACTCCTAGTTCAGGAATTTCTGTTATGTGGTCGTACTGGCTGAGGGTAAGAGAGCCTTCCCTAACTACGGCACATCACACCACGCCACGCCTACAGAAAAAGCAAACCAGGGTATTTGGGGGTCGACCGTGATCTTATCCCCACTTGCACATGGTGCGACCATAGTTCATTCAAAGAGAAGAGGCTGACTGAGGAAAATCCACATACAACTTTGGAAGTGAAATCTTAGACAAAGCAAACTTTTATTGACTCCTGGAGATAGATCAAAAATTCATTAACTCAGAAAAGAATAAAAGCCTATTCGTGCAGTTCTTGGGCCAGATTCACTTTAATGCTGACTTTAATCAATGCTGTGAAAGCCCAGCCTGCTCTCAGACAGCTAACTAGCCTGCTTTCACAGCTCTTCTTCTATCTGGAAAGCTCTTATCGCCCCTTCTGCACCTGGCAAAATCCTATTCATCTTTGAAGGCCTCGCTCAAATGCCATATTCTCTGTAAAGCTTTTCAAAATCTTCATCCAACCATCCAGCAAAATTAGTCACGCAATTCTTTCTCTCTTAGTGTTTTGTTCCTACCTTGAGATTAAGGCTTACCACAGTTTATTCACACATCATATTGTAGTAGTTACTGGTTTGTGCTCTGTCTCCCACACCAGACTGTCAGAAAATAGAAAGCTTTACTCATGTTTGTGTTCCTGGGATCATGTACTTAGCCTGGCATATAGTGGGCCCTCAGTAAATGATGGCAGAATTGACTCCATTAACTTTGGGGAAAAGTACTGAATCTCCTCAAGCCTCAGTTTCCTCCTTTATAAAAGGTGACCAAGATATCTTACAACAAAAGGTCAGTGTTCAGAGTCTCTATGTCAGATGTGAAAAATTATCTTACACCCAACATAGATCCCTGTACATAATTAGCTCACTAGTTGATTAAATTCATCCAATCAGTAAAAAATATTTAGATACTGTATCTCTAGTGCATCTCAGTTAACAAGATAGGCAATAACCCTGATCTCATGGAGTTTATATCTCATAAGGAGAAGACAACTGATGACTAGTAAACAAATGTACCAGGAAATATTAGGAGTAGATGTTTTGAAGAAAATTAAACAGGGTGTTAATACAGAAAGTTACTTAGGTAAGAGAGGTGGTAGGGAAAGCTTCTCAGAGAAGGTGATGTTTAGCTGGAATCCACATGAGCAAAGGAACCCTATGAAGATCTAGAAGAGCACTCTGGGCTCTGCAATAGCAAGTGCAAAGTCCCTGAGGTAGGTACAAGATAGAAGTACTGAGGAGGAAAAGTGAGGTCATATGATGGGATCATTTTGATTTAAAGGAGGAATAAAAGAGATGCAGTTAGAGAGGTAGGCAAGGGGTGGATCATTTCGATACTTAACAGACTATGACAAAGAATTCACATTTTATTAAAAAGGCAATGAAAAAAAATTTAGAGGTTCTTTTTTTAAATTTTATTTATTTATTTGACAGAGAGAGAGTGTGAGCAGGGGGAGCAGCAGGCAGAGGGAGAGGGAGAAGCAGGCTCCCTGCTGAGCAGGGAGCCCAATGTGGGGCTCGATCCCAGGACCCCAGGATCATGACCTGAGACAAAAGCAGTCGTTTAACCAACTGAGCCACCCCGGCACCCAAACATTTAGAGGTTTTTAATCAGGGTAGTGACATGAAATGATTTAGGTTTTTAAAAGTTTACTGTAATAACTGTGTAGAGAATGGGTTGCAGGGGCAAGAAATGAAAGCAGGGAGACCTGTTACTCTTACATGTAGTAGTCTAGAAAGCAGATTCTGACTTGACCTTGGATAATGAAAATGAAGATGGAGAGGAGAGGACCTGAATATGTTTCAGAGATAGAGCCAAGAGGACTCAGGGATGGAAAATGAGGGAAAGTGAGGAACAAAGCATGATGCAGAGATTTTGACTTAAGCTTCTGGGGGAGATTAAGTTTGAAAGTACATAAAATATTTTAAAACTATTAGTACTAGGTATATTTTCCCTAGTTCTCTTGCTAAATACAAATAGAATCTCTGGACATTACTTATAAATCAAATATAAGAAGATTGAAATGTAGAGAGAATGAGGCAACCTCAGATCAACTAGGGAGATTGGGACCCAAAGAACACAGTGGTGAATACCCTGGGCTTTCTTTTTGCCTCATGTATCTCAAACATGATGCTGAAAAGATCATCAACCCAGAAACACCAATGGGCACAGACCAAAATAAGGCCCCAAAAGTTTGCCAAGGACCAGGAAAGGAGCAGCCAAACAAGGGAGAAACTTCTAGATAATAGCAGTTTTGCTCCAAATACCACAAAAAAAATCTGTGGCTCCACTCTCATCCATACCAGCAAAAGCCAAGTAGGGAGCCTAGGCTCCCACCCTCATGAGGCTGTAATGAGGAGCTCCAACACTGAAGGGGGCTGATATGAGAGGACAAATAGGAAGCCAGGAATTTCATCCCCACTGCCCAGTAACAAGCATGCCAACCCCTCATGATATCAGTGGACACCACAGAGCAACAGAACTTCTACCTCTACCCAGCAATAATGAGGTGCCCACTCCCCTTCCCAGATGAAATGGTGTCAAAGGAGACCTAATGGAGAATCAGGACTTTGATCTCCATTCAGCAATAAGGAGACTGCCCCAGGGCGCTTGGGTGGCTCAGTCAGTTGAGCTTACAACTCTTGATTTCAGCTCAGGTCATGATCTCAGGGTCATGGGGTCAAGCCCCATGTCAGGCTCCATGCTCAGTGGGGAATCTGCTTGAGATTCTCTCTCCCTCTCCCTCTGCCCCTCCCCCCATGCATGCTCTCTAAAATAAATGAATAGATCTTTAAAAAAAAGAGAGAGAGAGAGAGAGACTGCCCCTACCACAGTGTCACCACATGAGGAAACGACACTCCCATCTCCACCCATCAGTAATGAGGAATCCCCACCCTCACCCAGGTGTCAACAGAGGCTGAGTGGAGAACCCAGAATTCTACCTCCACCTGCTAGTAACAGGGTGGTGGTGCCCCCCACCCACATCCCTGCCAGAGAAGTGCCAGATTAAATCAGTTTTAAAAATAAGGTTTAAATAAAACCCAGACTTTCATACATACTATGACTATCCCCAGGTTTCAATTAAAAATCACTTGTTATACAAAGAAAAAGGAAGTGCTCAAACTGAATGAAAAAAAAGGACCAAATGCCAACACCAAAATGCCAAAGATGTTGGAATGATCTGACAAAGATTTTCAAGCAGCCATGATTAAATGCTTCAATAAGCAATTACAAACATGCTTAAAACAAATAAAAATTAAGAAACAGAAGATGTAAAGAAGTGGAAATGGAATGTGAGAACTGAAAAATATAATAACTGGAATAAAAATCTCAGTAGATGGGCTCAACAGCAAGGGGAAACATCGGGGAGAAACAATGAACTGAAAGAACATTAGAAACTACAGAATAAATGAATTAATAGATTAGAAACCTTGAAAGCAGCCAAAGAAGAATGACAACTTACCTATAGGAAAATTACAATGACAGTGGAATTCTCATAATAAACCATGGAGACCAAAAAGAAGGGACACAATACTTTTTAGTTCTGAAAGAAAGAACTACCAACCAAGAATCTAATAGACTCACTGGATTCCAGTAAAAATACCTTTCAGGAATGATGTGGAGATCAAAAAATTCTCACATGAAGGAAAACTTACCAAAAGACCTGTCCAAAAGAATGGCTAAAGAAAGTTCTCTAAACAGAAAGAAAACAATAGGCTTTCCTACATTATTTTCTTACATTTTTCCTATATAACATTATTTCCTACAACAGGCTTTCTAAATTATGTTTGAAGGTTGAAGCAGAAATTATAACATTGTCTGATATGGTTCTAATATATGTAGAGAAGATATATAAGACTTACAAATATGGGAGGATAAAGGGACATAAAAGGAGATAAGATTTCTATATTTAACTCAAACTGGTAACATGACAATACAAAGAGACTGCAATAAGTTATGTATATATAATGCAATACTTAAAGCAAGCAATAAAAATGCTATATTAAAACATATACTTTAAAAAACATATAGATAAACCAAAAGGGAATTTTAAAATATGTTCCAGTAACACACAAGAAGGCAAGAAAAAGAAAACAGAAATGAAAAACAGTAAGAAAACAAAAAATAAAATGGCAAACTTATATTCTAATCTATCAATAATTACATTAAATATAGATGGCCTAAATATACAAATTAAAAGACAGAGATAAGCAGATTGGATTACAAAACATGACCAAACCATAGCCTTTCTACAAGAAACTTACTTCAAATATAATGATACAAGAAGTTTGAAAGTAAAAGGATAGGAAAAGGCATATCACACAAACATTAATCAAAGGAAAGCAATCAAAGGAGTACTTATATTAAGTAACAAAGAAAATCACTAGAGACAAGGAGATTACATAATGACAAAAGGATCAGTCCCCCAAGAAGACATAGCAATCCTAAATGCATATGTTCCAAACAGCACAGCCACAAAGTATGTGAAGCAAAAACTGATAGAATCGAAATAAGAAATAGATAAATCTGCAATTACAGTTGGAGACTTCAACACTCCTCTCTCAACAATTGATAGAGCAACTAGACAAAACAGCAGATATAGAAGAACTCAACACCATCAACCAACAGGTTGAGCATTTATAAAATACAAATTATTTTAATTTTCACAAGAATCCATAGCTTTTTCAAGTGCCCACAAATCATTTACCATATGCTGGGCCATAAAACAAACCTCAAGAAATTTAAAATAATTGAAATTATTTTAAGGATAATAAAAGAATACTACAAATAACTCTACACATACAAATCTAACAACTTGGAAGAAATGGATCAAAACACAAACCACCACTATCATTCAATATGAAATAATTTGAATAGCTCTATAGTTTGAAGGAAATTTAATATGTTATCTAAAAACTCCCAAGAAATAGATATACAGACCCAGACTGTTTTACTGGATAATCTGACCTAATGTTTAAGGAAGAATCAGCACCAATTCTATATAATCCCTTCCAAAAAATATAAGAGGAGAGAACATTTCCCAATTTGTTTTATGAAATTAGTAATACCCTGGTTCCAAAATCCAGACAAAGACAGCACAAAGACAGACCAAATATTCTTCCTGAATATAAATGTAAAAAATCTTAACAAAATATTAGCAAATGGAATTCAGCGTGCCATAAAAAGAATTCTATACCATGAATGGGCTTTATTCCAGGGATGCAAGCCTAGTTCAATATTTGAAAAATAATCCATGTAACCCACCATATAAAAAGGCTATGGGAAAAAAATTACATGATCTTATCAATCAGTACAGAAAAGGCATTTGAAAAAATTTAACACCCATTCTTGATTTAAAAAAAAAAAAAACAAAAAAAAACCTTTCAGGGGCACCTGGGTGGTGCAGTTGGTTAAGCCTCTGACTCTTGGTTTCAGCTCAGGTGTGATCTCGGGGTCATGAGATTGAGCCCACCCCATCCCCCACCCCCGTTGGGCTCCACACTCAGCGTGGAGTGTGCTTGAGATTCTCTCTCCCTCTCCTTCTCCCTCTGCCGCTTGTGCTCTCTCTAAAATAAGTAAATCTTTAAAAAACTAAAATCAAAAAAAAAAAAAAACAGAGGATAGAGGGGACTTTCCTCAGCTTGATAAAGAGTATGTACAAACAAATAAACACACCTAGCATTCATTATACTTAATGATGAAAGACTGAATGCTTTCCCCCTGAAATCAGGATCAAGGCAGAAAGTTCCCTTTACCACTCTTATTCAGCATAATTCGAGATGATCTGACCAGTGCAATTAGCCAGTGAAATTTTCACAAAAACTTATTCAAGATGGATCATGGACCTAAATGTAGAACACAAAACTTCTAAAACTGAAATGCAAAGAGAAAAAAGGGAGAAAAAGACAAAACAGAATACTCCAGAATTGTGGGACAATACCAAAAGGTGTAATATACACGTAACAGGAATACCAGAAGGAGCGGAAATATCTGAAGCAATAATGACTGAGAATTTCCCAAAATTTATGATAGACACCTACCCTACCCTTTCCCTGGGCCAGAGCCTCTGAAGCGTTCCGGAATACATTCCAGAATACATTCTGATTAGTTTGCTAGGGCTACCATAACAAAGTACCACAGAGTACGTGGCTTAAACAACAGAAATTTACTTTCTCACAACTCTGGAGGCTAGAAGTTGGAGATCAAGGTCTCAGTAGGGTTGATTTCTTCTGGAGGACTCTCCTTGGCTTGCAGAGAGCTGTTTCTTCCATGTGTCTTCATATGGTCTTCCCTCTGTGTGTCCTAATCTTTTTCTCATAAGGACGACAATCATATTGGTTTAGGGTCCAATGACCACATTTTAATTTAACTACCTCTTTAAAGACCCTATCTGCAAAGACAGTCACATTTGGAGGTACTGGGGGTTAGGACTTCAACATATGTATTTTGGGAGAATGCAATTCAGCCATAACACCTTCATGCAAATTCTTTCTATAACTCCGTCCTTCATCTTTCCAAAATTTGTTGATTTCTCATTTCCTAAAGCCCTGTTGCCTTTCTTTTTGCTGTTTATGACTTATTCATTTGTGATCTTTTACTACTCTCTTAGTAGGATCTGAGGAGAGAGGGGAAGAAAAATGAATGTGCTTAAGCCACATCTTTATCCAGAAGTCCCCACCTCCCTTTAATTACAACCTCTGAGAAGTCTTCTTGTTGGTATCAGACCACAGCAATCTCTCCTTCCTCTTAACTCCTAATTTAATACAAAACTGTCATCTGTTTCACTATTATTGGCCTTGTGAGTCCACATCTAGGTTTTAAGCTTCTTAAGGCAATGATGGCTTTTTATATTTCTACCCTACCCACTGAAAATGCAGCACAGAGATTAAGTGTTCACTATTTGCTTGATTAAAAAAAAAATAAGATTAATTTTATGAATTTAAAATATGACCCTATTCCTATGACTCCTATGCAATGTTTTACTATTGTTTTAATATAGCAAATCAATGAACACAGTACATCATGGATTTCACAATGCACTACCGCATTATACATGCCAGCTTATGGGAGAGAGGGTAAAAGATTTCACATCCAAGTCCCAAAACAAAAAGCACACTGCCATCTCCTGGATCAAAGTTAATAATGCAGCTCTTTAAAAAATGACAATAACACAGCTCCAGCTAAGAGCAGATATACAAAAAGTAATTATACATGAAAATGAGACTCTGCTTTCCTTCTAACAAACATTATGGGCAATGTCATTAAAATCAATATTGATTGGGTGCCTGGGTGGCTCAGGCAGTTAGGCACCTGCCTTCAGCTCAGGTCATGATCCCAGGGTCCTAGGATCAAGCCCTCGTTAGGCTCCCTACTCAGTGGGGAGTCTGCTTCTCCCTCTCCCTCTGCCTCTCCCCCTGGCTTGTACTCTCTCAAATAAACAAAATCTTTTTTTAAAAAATCAATACTGATCACTATAGTCATGAAAATCAGTCCTAAATTCAGATCATTTACAGCTAGTTAAGTTGACCTGTTGACATGATCTTCCAAGTTCATCTAAAGAGCCTCATTCCCTTGTATCATTTATTCTTTTCCTGAATTTCTACCAAGCCTGGATTCAAAATGCTCTTGTGGTTGATGACGCCATGTGTTCAGATAGTAACAGCTTTGTTCTGCTTTGCTCTATCAAAAGCAATGACAAATCAAGTGAGATGAAAAAAGGGATGGCAAACAGGCACTGTAGCCTGACTTTGAAACATTTCAGACTGCAAAGGCTCAAGTTTACTTGACAGACCATACACTCAATTCGAACATTCTGACTTACTCTGGTTACCCAAATCAGGCTTTCTTGGATGCAGAAGAAGGTAAAAAGAGTGAGTAAAAAGGGCTAAGTCAAATCCTAGGTACCCAATGTAAGACATGAAACTAAAAAACAAAATAAACCCAACAGGCAACATTCAGGGGAATCACAAGCATTCTCTGCATCCTGTGTGTACTGGAATTTTTTATTCCTTTAGAAAGGTTCTCCTACTGCTCTGAGAAAGACAGCTGGTGTTTTGGTCAAGCAGATCTAAGGTTAGGTGCCTACGCACTCTTCCTGGGAAGTCGTGAAAGCAGGCATGGTCCAAGTGCAGGGACAGAGGCTGCAGCCTGAGAGGCTGAGCCTGCAAACATAAAAACCACCTCCGAGGAGGGAACCTGTGCGGAGACTACTAGAGGAAGGTACAGGGTCTTGGCTTCACCTAGCTTAGGCCAGCTCAGAGAGAATTCTGGATTGAGGAAGGGCACTATGCAAGGAAGCAGTGGCCTCCAGGAGCAGGCATGCCTACCTTAACTAAGTTCTCACTCCTGTAATGCTGTGATGGCATCCTCAAGCATTCCGCGAAGTCTTGTTTAACTTTGCCCTCCAGTACAACCTGTGTTTGGGAGGCTAACAGAGAGGTCTGTGCCCACACTTGGGGTTGAGCAGGCTTTGGGAGGAGCAGAAGCAAGAAGCTACAAAGGCCATGGCAGGAAAGGCTGCAGCAGCTGTGCACAAGAAGAGCCGAGGAGAAGCGGACAGGATGGATTTGCGCAGGTGTGCACACTCCCTGGGGTGGGGGCTGCTGGGAACGAATGGAAGATGATGTCTTCCAGGGACACAAGTAGGAGGCTCACGCTATGTTTGGGGGAAATCAAAGAAATGGATGACCCACTAGAGCTGGAGCCCTTGGAGATAGCGTGGTGACAGGTACAGAAATCTATTTGAATCTGGATTCTGCAATTTGAGGGCTTCAGATGGTCTTGCTATTTGGTTTGCAGAAGGGCTGAAGGCAGATGGCGGTCACTTAGAGCATCCTACTGAACCTTACCTTCCACTAACCTCAATCTAGTTATTACTGGGGTAACAGAGTACCTAATATTGAACTGACTCGGGAGAATGCTCACCCTGGGGACCCATTATACTTACATCAAGCTTGTGAGCCCAGGACTTCAGTGTGTCCAGGGCCCAGGCAAAACTGTGAGACATGTGCCTTCCTCTTCTCCTCCATTTCCCTAGTTAGATCACTCTTCACTTCTGGATTACTTGGAACTCCACCCAGGCTTTGGCATCCCAAACCTGCCTTTGGATTCCTTCAGCATCCTCTCCAAGGCCTGAGGGTAGTATGGATTTTATCAGATAAAATCATCTCTAAAGGACCAATTAGCTCTTTCAAATGATAATGTCTGGGCCAAGGTAAAACTGTGTCTCCACGAGGTCCAGAATAGGTTTCTCAGGCACTGCAACAAGCCAGTGGGGAGATGTATTTGGCAAAAGGGGTTGTCTGGTGCCTGTTGGTGGCCGTCTAACCCAGGCCCAGGGCTGAGGACTTGATCAAGCCTATACTCAAGCAGAGTTTGTACCACTGTTAGACTCTAGGTATAATACTGCCCTGGGTCTCAAATTATAGGCTCTCAGGGCTAAAATCAGGTCAGTAGCAACTTCAGCTAGAGAAACAGACTGGCACATCACTTTATTGCTAGGCAATAAATGGATGAGTCCTTCCCTTTGGTCCTCTTGCCATCCTAATAAGCTAATTCCTGCCCAATGAGCAGTGACTAAACACAAAGAATTCAAGGATGTTTAGCACTCACAAAAGACTTGATACAAAGTGTAGAAAAGAAGATTGAACATGGTATAATCTTCAGGATATTGAACAAATGACCACAAAACTATGACAAATCTCAACTTGGCTTTCTCCTGTGGCAAATGCACCACTTTACCGTAACCCAGAATCTGCCTTGATTTCAGTGATCATAGTTTTTGCTCTGATGTTATAGAACATGCATATCCCAGTAAGAAATTATCCCAGTGAGAAATAAATACTCAAGTCACCATATATTATTTACTTAAATGGACTCCTTAAAGCAAAACCCAAAACAATTTATTGATGGAAAATGGGAGGCAAGGAAATTAGAAGAGAAACAGACCCGAGTATTATATAAAGACCTTTAGCCATTTGCCACATGCACACACACACACACACGCACGCACATGCACGCACGCACACCCACACACACCTCCCCCTTCTCTGTCCCAAGGAAGGACAGACATTTCTACACACTCCTTTCTGACTGCATTTTGTGACATCTCTTCCTTTCAAAGTCCAGTTTGTTATTTTAGATCCAGGTCCCGGGCACTAAAGTACTGAAGGGAAGAATACCCGCCCCCACACCCTCCTAGTCAAAAGAAAGACTTTATGACACTCTAGAAAAAGGGACTCTGCTTGGTATAGGAAGATGGAGCTCTGATGTGGCATAGCTGGGCACTGACTCTGATGGGTGCTCCCTGGCTGGACATTTGCCCAGGGACCTCACAGAACTCCCTGCATGACCACAGCCAGGGATGCCAGACAACCATGGCCAGGACAGTGAATCCAATGGCCCATAACAGGGGCTAAGTAAACACTAACATCCTTCCCTGTGTGCCAACTACCCAAGCCAACCCCATGGTGCCCAGCACAGAGGAGGTCTGCAGGACCTATGTGTTAGTCGAGAGAATGAACTGAAGAACTCATACAGGACCAGACTTAACAAGCTGTTGGCCACACTCCATTCTCCTCCTCCCACTTTCCAATACTGGACAACACCATCAAAGGTTAGACTTTCTCTTTTGCTAGAGGTGCTAGGAGACTTCTACAGACGCTGAAGAGTCAACATCTTGCTAAGAAATTAAAACTCCCTCTCATTTGGATTCCTATCAGTATGCTGTCTGTCATGTTTGTGCTATTTTCTGAAGCTACAGTGGGTGGCAGTGATACCAAAGAAAGGCCGGCTGCCAGCCTGCTTCTCTAGCCACCCTACTTTTGTGTTATCGTGAAGACTGCTTGGCCATGATAAAGTGTAGCAGGAAGTGTACGAGTGTCTAAGTCAGACTCCCAGCTTCGCAGAACCACCTCCTTCTGAGCCTATCTCTAGGACTGAGATAATACGTGCAAAGCCCCTGGTACAGTGCCTAACAAGAGTGCATATAAATGGTGGCTAATATTATCACTAAGCCTGTTGGAACTGTGAAGACCAATAAAAGAGAGTTCCACATGAGAAACAAAATTCTTATTCCCTTTCCACACTCATTTAAAATTCAAAGAACATTGGAGCAGGGGTGCAGAGCTCTCTGAACATAATCCTATGAAATAGAATTAAAATCATCTCCATTGATGATGAAAAGGTCTTTAATGTTCAGGCAAGTGCTTTGAGCCAAAGTTAAAAGGCTATTCACCTGGATACTTCATCTCATTCCACAGTGCTTCAATTCATTCATTTATTCAGCAAATATTTAATAACTTCATATTATGTGCCAAGTAATTTGCTTTGGAAGCCATCCCCTGAAAGCACATTGCATGTCTATAATCCCACTGATAGGCAGACTGAATCTACTTCCCATGGAGTCCACACTCAATGGTTTGCAGCACTAAAAGTTGAGTCATAATATCATTACTGGCTTCCACGAGAGGGGACCTGATAGAAATTTCTAGAACCACCACCAAATTTTGAGTTATATCACTATTCTCATGACTTTGGGCAAGTAATTTAACCTAAGAGCTGCCCTACATATAGTTTCAAGGGTCACAGAGAATCAACTGAATGTCAAGAAGACTATGCTGCACCACAGCATGTTGTGATAGTAGAAGTGGTATCTTCTACTATGGCCCTGATTCTTTGGGACAGAGCTCCAGATGTATTCTAGATGGTACTGCAAATTCCATTCTGGTACCTGATCAGTAGAATGACTGTGAGTCATCTACCCTTGTGTGTTTCTACCACTCTGGCTACAGGATGGCCATCCTAAAAATTCTCCTTTTGTAAGATCAAATTAATGTAGATTCACTTGTGACTGGTGTTGGTGGACAAGACAGCAACAGCTGTCTGGAGCTTTACTCACCTCTCATTCAGTGAATGTTCACTGAGTGCCTACTCTGTGCTCTGCTCCATGCAAAGCGATCTCCATCCTGAGGGAGGAAGCAAACTTGTGTAGCGAGAGACTAGTTACTAAAAGAGAGCCAGACCAGGTCAGAGAAGCATTTGCTATACTTCAGTAACTTACTGGCAGCTGAGAATCTTTTATCGTTGATGACATTCTTACAGATTTTTCACTATTTCTTACTGTCTCTACCCAACCTTTATTAATCTTCTCGTTTTACCCTGTTCATCTGCCCCACACCACCCAAAGGATGCCCTAGTTTTATGAAACTACTTTTCCCCCCACCAGTGGCCTCAGGGTCATCATCGTGTTCATCAGCTTGGGTGATTTTAAACATCAATCAGTAAGGCAAGAAGTAAGGAACAGATTAAAACCGAACTCAGACACTTCTTCCTCATTTATGCTATTCCCTGAAGAGATAATAAACCAAAGGAAGGATTCTAATGAGGCCTAAATGTATAGTTTTATCCACGTCGATTGCATGACTGTCTGCTGCCTTTGATTTCTCTCTCTGATCCCTCAGGCTGGTATTTCAGAAGCATGAAGTTTAAATGCTACCGTCATCAGAGAAAATACGGAAGCTTCCCGGAGACACGGCAGCTGACAACGCTACTACTTACTGTTCTCCCCAAGCTATCTCCAGAGGGAACAGGACTGGGCCTTTCAGTGCCACTGGGGACCTGTCATAGAGGTTTGCATTCTGCCACGTGGTTGTCCTTCTGCAAGCCGTTGGCGGCTAAGACGCTGTCACCCCTCTTCTACCTAGCCAGACCCTCCATGGCCTGCCAAGCCACTCAGACCCCACCTCCGCCAGTCTTCCCTGCCTATCCCGGTGCCTCCAGCTCCAGAACCATCAGTCCTGTCCCTCCACTGCGTCTTTCATCACACACAGCCCCGCCTGCTCTGCAGCCAGCAACATGGCCCCGCTCCCTGCAAAAGCACAGTACTGAACCCGTGAGCCACAGGGAATCCACTGTCCTTCCTCCCACGTTTGACTGGCTGCTTGCAATCAGAGAGGTCACAGAAACTGAAGGATTTATCTTCTTCGATATGCTACCCACAGCCCTGTGTCCTGGGAGAGACACAGAGACCGAGCTCTCTGCACTGCCACCTGCAGTCCCCTCCAGAGCTGCATCCAGTGAGATACCAGGGCAGGGCTGCACACACCCACAAGCTTTACAGTGTTGTTGGCAGGGTGTGTGTGTGTCTTTTGGTCTTGCTGTTATTAAATATGGATACTCTAAAAGAAATACAGATAAATAACACTTACTGAATAAAATTTCCCAGAGGTCTTTTTCAAACTCCATAGTAAGCATCAGCTAATGAAGGTTTCCAGATACTTGAGGTGCTCCTACTTTAGGAGGAGCCATTTTCAGAAGAGGGATGGAGAATTCCGACCCCTCACTAGGAGGTTAGAAGAATCAGGAGTGTGCGTGGCCTGCTATATAAACGTAAAAGAAGTGATCCATCTTGTTAAAAGTCTGACTAAACAGGCTGCTGTTAGGCTAATTTAAAGTGAGGCTTTCCATCTTCATGCCTCAGGGGGAAATAATTGACTTTTTAAACTTATATATAATTCAAAATAATCATGTTAAAAAGGATTGCTAATCAAGTCCTTTTGCTGCCCCAAATTATTATTTGACAAACTATAATCAAACTGATTCTGGAATAAACTACACCACGTACAGCTTCATTTTATTTTTCCTTTTCAAGCAATTACTCTGAAAAAGTTGTGAATAGTGTAATTCACCAGTGAATTAGAAATTTTGCTACATTTTTTAATGCCACCTGCTTTATAACTCACTTCAGGAAGTCAATCTCTCACATCTTTTTCAAAAAGCAAAAGCTCCTGAAAGTCAACTTGCCACACCATTTCAGATTTTTTAAAAGCATGAAAACAAGTTTTATTTACCTACCTACGTAAAGATTAGCTGTCGCAAAATATCTGCCATCCAAGCCACATTAGTAGCAGCCCCAAAAGAAAGGAGGAGATGGTATACAATAAACTAAATCCATAGTTTCTTCATGGAGTTGTTTCATTATCACCGAATCTTACTAAGGAGAAACCCACTGCTTAGCAAATGGTGTGACACATCTGAGGCTCCCTAGAACCAGGATTTGTGTGATTTGAGGGTCCTGCATTAAACAATCACAGTGAGAGAAGAAACGCACCAATAATAGTAATAACACAGATCAATCATCAATAAAGATGAACTCAGCCTCTGTCGTAAACAAGGCCAATGCTAGCACCAACAGCCTACAAGCCAACATCGGGACCTTCACTTAGCTTAAAATCTAGTAGAGTCAGGATATGCTTGCATGAAAAATGAGTAAAAAATGAAAGGAAAATGTAGTCAGTCAACTCAGCCTCTCCCCCACTTGCCACCTCCCATGATGTATGGACTTGCTTACAACCCCCAGGGCAAATCAAGGTGCTAATGACCATGTCCCATGAGTCTTCCACTATGCTGATCCTTCTCTGTCTGGACACTTTTCCTCCCATTTGTGCACCCAGACCATTGTTCTCTTCTCTCAGCTCTATCACCCTCTGCCTCCTCCTGCCCCTCCCACCTCGTATGATCCAGAGCCGCCCCTACCGTGCCCCCTTGGTGCCCTCTCCAAGCCTCTCCCAGGGCACCCATAACACTATACTGTAGCTGCTACTTAATGACTCCCTAACTACACTGGGAGTTACCTGAGGGTAGAAGCTCCATCTCATTTTCCCCGGTGCTTAGTCCCCTGTGTCACCCTCTGTCGTCTCTATTTCAGTGAATGAAACTACCACCCTCAGGGAAAAAAATCTGGGCACGGTCTTTAATGCTTCCTCCTGCTTCTCAACTTGTCTCTCACCCGAATATCCAGCCCACACAGGATCAAGAGGTTGCACAAATCAGGAAGCATTCACACTATATCCAGAGGTGCCATTCCCTAGACAGCATGAACAGGTGCTCTAAATGTGGTGGCCCTGAGTCCACTGCCAAGTCTCACCTATTCTACTTCCTAAATATTTCTCCATTCTTACTACTTCTCTCTGTCCTTATGGCTAGTTCAGAATACTCTAGTTCAGAATACCGTAATATCTTGCCTTAATTACCCAAAAGGTCTTCCAACAAGTGTCCCTGATTCCAGTGTCCCCATGTTACTGTTCTTCCCACAGCAGCCAAAGTAAACTATTCACAAAATACAAACCTGATGGTCATTATCAATCATCACTAGCTCCCCAGCTCCCTCATGCTAAAGTCCCAATGTCTCCTATGATCTTGGCCCTATTTTCTTCTCCAGCTTCTTCTTACCACTGTCTAGCTCCCACTCCATCCTCCAAATTCGTCTGTCAAATACGTCTTGCATTTTGCATCTGCTATTTCCCGTGACCCCCTGGTATTACCTGACATGGCATTTATCATACCGTTTATTTGTACCCCCACGCCACTTTAAGCTTTGTGAAGGCAAAATCCATTTTTAGTGCCTGGCATTGTACGTGCACTCAATAAATACTTGTTAAACTAATAAATGAATGAATGAATCAAACAAAAGTTTCATTAACATTAAATCTTTTAATGTCACCTTAAACAGAATTCTCTGATAAAGGCCAAACATTAAGAAATTGTAAAAAGGTAATCTGAGCTTTGGTACTGTGTTCAGAAATGCCTTCTGTTAACACAGATAATAGATTTATAGGTCAGAAGTAAAATCTTTCTCAAATGCATTAGCACAAATTACAGAAATAGCGAGGACTTGGGTATACTCTACCCATTCACTGAAACTAGTGCAAATAAAACAAAAGACTCGGAGGAAGCCAATAAATGATAGGCATGGTATTTCTGTCAATAATGCCAGATTAAGATTTAAATGATGCTATCAAGTAAGAAGAACTTAACAATGAAGAACTACATTTTTAGAAAGAAATCACTTGGGAAAGTTCTGCTTTTGTGTCTTTATGTCAATTAATGATATTCCTATTATTAACAGAAATAACTTAGCACTACACGGCAGGCACTGTATTAAATGCTTCTATGTAACAGCACATTTATCTTTCCAAGAATCTTTGAAGTAGGCACTTCACTATTTTTCTAATTTTATTTAAGAGGAAACAGGCTTAAGGAGGTTGAGCAATGTGTCCAAAGTCACAAGCTAGTTAAGTGCAAACAGGATGTCCACTCAGGTCATGTGACTATACAAAATGACCCTATTTACCACTGTACTATTTTGCAGTAAGGTGACAATATGACATTCCCTAAAGACTATACTTTATTCCAACAACTTTTAGGACAGGAGGGTAACTGCAGTAATAATAACAACAGTAACTTAGTAAGTACTTACTATGTATCTGGGCACTGTTACAAACACAAAGGTGTCCATTCCTTTAATCCTAGCAGTTGTCCAATGAGGTAGAAACTATCAGTATGCCCATCCACAGCTTAGGAAACCAAAGCACAGAAAAGTGATTGGTCCAAGGCCCTAAAGCCAGATGAAGCCAGAATTCAAACATGAGAAGTCTGATTCCAAAGCCTTTTGTCTTAACCACTACGTGAAATTGTCTCTGGAGGAAAACAGGTTAACATTAAAAAATAATAGTAATAATTAATGCAAATTCTAAAGTAAATCTTGGGACCTATACCTCTTCAGTCCAGTCTCTACAGAAGTAATGCAACATAAATAATAAATGTTGCAGCCTGGAGTAGTTCAAAGAGCTGTAGATTATAAGTAGAAGACAGCACATTCTGAACCTGTTCTGCTATTTTTTTAGCTCTGTAATCCTGGAGCCATTTGCTCTCTGAATCTCCTCTTCTTATGTTAAAAAGGACAATGAGCTAAACAAACTGAGGGTTCTAGAGGGGAGGAGGGTAGGGGGATGGGTTAGCCTGGTGATGGGTATTGAGGAGGGCACGTTCTGCATGGCGCACTGGGTGTTATGAACAAACAATGAATCATGGAACACTGCACCAAAAACTAATGATGTAATATATGGTGATTAACATAACAATAAAAAATTTTAAAAAAAAGGGCAATGAGCTAGCAATAGATGAATGAATAACAAAGAGGTGGTGTATACACACACACACACACACACACACACACACACACACACACACACACACACACACAGTGGAATACTACTCAGCCATCAAAAAGAATGGAATCTTGCCATTTGCCATGACATGGATGGAGCCAGAGAACATTGTGCTAATAAGCAAGTTAAGTCAGAGAAAGACAAATGCCCTATGTGATCTCACTCATGTGTGGAATTTAAGAAACAAAATAAATGAGCAAAGGGGAAAAAAAAGGGAGAGAGAGAGAGAGAGAGAGAGAGAGAGACAAACCAAGAAGCAGACTCTTAGAACAAAATGATGGTTACCAGAGGGGAGAGGGGGTGGGAGGATGGGGGAATAGGTGAAGGGGATTAAGAGCACACTTACCATGATGAGCACTGAGTAATGTACGGAAGAGCTGAATCACTGTATTGTACACTTGAAACTAATATAATGCTATACGTTGACTATACTGGAATTAAAATAAAAAACTTAAAAAAAAAATGGCAATCACACTACCTGCCCTGACTACTTTGTAAGTTTCTTCTAAGAATCACATAAGAAAATATACGAAAGAACATTTCTGCCTTTGGAAGGTTTTTCTGTACATCAAAATCAACTTATATAATGATTTGAGAAAAATTCAAGTCATTCCAAATTCAATACTTATAGCTCACATATAAGCTATACATAGAAGGCTCAATTTCATTACCTTTTCATAGGCCATAATACAATACATTTAGCAATGAATAACACTAACAACCTCTATCCTAAGTGCATTGTAAAATACGGAGGCTATACAAGTTATGATCATTTCAGTAATTTATACTGTCAACTGGGGAAATTATCTTTGTAAATAGATTTTGATTCTTACTCAAGCAATTTTAAGCATATGTAAGATGCAACAAAAATAACCAACAGTACAAAAGTCTTAAATTGGACAGTCTTATTGATGCTGATAACAGCTAGAGGACAGTGACCTAATATTTTAACAACCTGGTAGCCTCTAAAATTAACTTGGTTTTAACAACATTTACAGTATGCCCAAAATTTGCTAGGGTGCTATCTTAGACATTTGCTAAAGTTGGTCCCTATGGTAAAATTCAATTAAGTTGTATAAATATCAATTGAGCACCTAACTATGTGTAAAGGACTGTGCCACGTACTACGCAAAACCAGGATGAGAATACTAGCCCTGCTTTCAAAACTTACAGACACCACACTCATACGCAACACATATACACAAGCTATATGCTAATTACTACCTTAGACATTCCTAGTTTTTAAAATTCTTACAGTTTGCTTTAGATTATTATCTGTCTTTAGATGACATATAATGTGGATATCATGAGGGAAAAAAAACTGCAGCATGAAAATTTAAGGATGCTGTGACTCTTCAAGTAACCTACTGAAAGAGTCTAAAGTCTCCTTTCATTATAAATACTAAAAATACACACCCTGTAAATAAATATTTTTACGTAAGTGAACTAGCACAATATTAAAACATTTATAAAGAAACTATTTAACACACTCTATGCAACTTTATTCGTATGCTAATGAAGCAAACTTGTCACATGGCTACAAAAACTTACGAAAATATAAAAATATGTTAAAATTATGGGGCACTGAAGAATGTGTCTAGATTTATAATTTTAAATGACATAAAATACTGATCTTTACAAGTATAGGTCATTATATTTTTATTTTTGGAAAATGACTTATAAATAGTTCACCTGAGTACATTACTCATTACTTAAGTCACAATTCACCGTATAGTTAATTAACTTATGTCTAAAGATAATCTGTTCCTGTATGATTTCATTTTCTTAAGAGGCAAAATACTTTATTTTCAGTAAAAAAAATTTTACATATGAAAGTCAAAGACAATAATTTCAGTAAAAATGAAAATCAACCACCATATCTTTTCTTGAGTTCTTCAACAGACTTATCCTTCAATCCTGATTTGTCTATGTGATTGAACAATATATGTGCAACTGAAAAAAGAGAAAAAATTCATTTTAGTCTCCATTTTTTAAAAACTAAGTGAGACAAAAAGAGTAATCTGATAAAACTTTTTATATTTTAAAGCAATAACCATTAGGATTATTTATAAATTCTAATTCAGATATTTAAAAAGCTAATCTGAGAATATTATATAAGAATCTAATGATGTTTCTTACCAGAATATTTTGTAAAAAATTTCCCCTTTCTCAATAACATTAATCTTGCAGATTAAACTTAACTCATTCCGTACTACCGTAAACATTTTTGCCCTCTGTAACAAGTATCCTTTATTTACTTAATATTTCAATTAACTGTTTTTCAAACTGAAACCATTTTATAAGAAAATTTTTTTATCTACTACTGTAAATTGAAACTTAGTAATAACATCTACAAAATATAAGCTATACATTTTTATAATATCCAATAAACTATAAACTATTAAAAATTAAAACAAAACTTGTCTGTAAATCATATAAAATCACCTTTCATACCACTGAATGGTCCACACTCAACATTTTGGAAAACTCTGTATAGTTCAAAATTAACACTGGCTACCAGTTGTTACTGATAAAAAAAGGTAACAACAGCTAAGATTGATTGAATGCTTATTAGTTACACTCCAGGAACCATTCCAGGTGTTCCCTGTGTTTAGCTTAGCTGACAGTGGTGACCCAACCAAGACAGTAATGTTGGTAGGCCAGTCTAAAGAACCAACTCATTCTTTGAGTACACTTGTACTTATCACATTACAGTAGCAAGAAATTCATTTACTCAATGCATTTACACTGACACGTTGTTATGCACTGTTCTATGCCCTGAGGCCTAGAGAACAAGGTATGCAAAGTTCCTGCTCTCATGGAGCTTTCACTCTTTTAGGGAGAGAGAAATAATAAACAAATACATGAAATATTTTCAGCTAGTTACATATTATGAAGAAAAATAAAGGAGGGTAAGAAGCCAAAGGGTGATAAAGGGAGGCAGACAGTTATTTTGAGTAGGTCTGTTGAGTAAATGGGTGTCTCTGAGGTGGCAACTCTAAGGTGGAAACTGAATGAAGTCAAGAAGCAGGCAAGGGGGAGATCCTCTAGGCTGCAGAAATGGCCAAATGCAAAGCACCTAAGGCCAAAATAAGTTTACCAGCTTGGTATATCAAAAAATATAAAGTCCGTGTGGTGGGGCAGAGTAATCAAAAAAAGTAGTAGAAGAGGTTAGAATAGTAATAAGAGAAGCTAGTATTTTTCAGGGAACTTCAGGGACTGTTTTTGAGTAAAGACAAACAGAAACGTCTTTTAGCTTAAACCCTATTTAAATATCTCATGTAAAATGATGTGTCCACTTCTCTAAGTACAATGTAAAGAGTATTTTTCCTAGTGATTCAGACTCATTCAATGTCGCTGCTAGAAACATAAAGAAACAAGAAAAGGAGCCCGAGGTATGTTTAGTCCAGGAGATATGTGAAAATGGTACACACAGAGTTTCTGCAATTTTTAAAACTAAAAACCTCGTACTCTTGCATTCTAATAATTTTTACTTTTCCTAAAACTAGAGTAAAGCCCAAAACTCTGAAGTAACTGAAGTTCCTGAATAGTTTGATTTTACTTAAGGTTTCCCTAAACTGACACTTCATGGGAAAAACTGAGATGTAGAAATAGATAAGGAAGAGAATTCTGCAAGCTCATCACCTGCCAATTGTCCCCCTGACTCTACAATCCAACTACACCATACTTCTTTTAATTTTCTGAAGGTAATTTGCTCTTTCCTGCCTCAGAACTTCTGCATACATCATTCCCCAGGTCTAAAACTCCTCCCCACCCCTTTCATCTAACTGACTCCTGCATGTCTCTGAGGATTCAGGTTCAATCACACACACACAAGGAAACGGGCTCTCACAGAATGGGGTGGACCTCCCCTGCACCCATGCCCAGTGTCATGCGTCTGTGGTAGGTACCATTTATGTGTCCCACCACAGCAAGCTATCAACCGTTACGCTTCCATGCATTTTCAAGTAGAAGAGTCCAGACTATAAAGCCTAATTTTAAATCCTGGGTCTGGCTTCCTACCTAGGTGACCTTGGTCAGGTTCCTTACCTATGCCTCAGTTGCTGCCTTTCTAAAAGGGAATTGATAATCACACCTAAACCTCATAATGCTATTGTCAGGATGAAAAGATCTGATTTTACTTAACTGTAATTCAATTTAACTTGTGATTAATTTAAATTTAATTGTATGTATCTTAGAGTAAATATTCAATAAATGTCCACTATATTTGTTGACTAAATAAAGGAAGGTTCAGAATAAAGAGATCTGGAAAAGCTTTCTTCACAGACTTACTTTTTTTCTCAGGTTCTGACATAAACATCACTGCCATATCAAACCTTTTTAGTTCAGAAAGTTTTTGTAAGATTTCAAAGATGAGTGATGGTTCTTCTTTCCTGAAACAATCCAAATATAAAACAAATGATTAATTAAAAGTAGCTCATGTAATTGTGTTTTTCTAATACAATATTTCCAATTATATATAAATAAGGTCATTTATCTTTTTTTCCCTGGATGTGGTCTACATTTTAAGTGCCCAAATGAAGAGATTTATCAAGTCAATTGAAGAAATTATAATTTTCTTAATTTTTTTAAATTTATTTTTTAATTAAAATTCAATCAACATATAGTGTATTAATAGTTTCAGAAGTAGAGTTCAGTGATTCATCAGTTGCATATAACACCCAGTGCTCATTACATCCCATAGCACAGACTTAATTAATCTGCTATCACATTTGTCACTTCTACACCTCCCTTTTGTTAAAAAAAAAAGTTTTAAAGTCCTTTTTCTTCCTACCTAATCATTTCCCTTTTTATTGCTTGCACGTGTAATCTCTTCACAACTTATACTAGAGAGCTAATTTTGCTCTACAGAAGGTAGTAATATGACATCAAGGAGAATGACTTTCCCAAATCACCAGAAATAGCATAACATTACAATATGCAGGTATAACAAAAAAATTCCACTTACTCAATATAAAAGTCATGCAGAATTTTAATGATTTGGTTGAATACATCTGGATCTAGATTTTTCTGAAACAACTTAGGATACATGGATGGCTCAATTTGCTTGGAAAAGATACAAAGAGTTAGAAAATTACATCATGACTACATTCACATATCACAAATTATGTATATAACAACTGCGTAGGTGAATATAGGGAAGAGTAACTGTTATGCACTAGTCCTTACTGAATAATAATGGGGTCACAGTGCAATGTAACTGTGACAGAAGAACGGAAGTCAGAGTAACTGTAAGATAATCACTCTGTTCAAGGCAGAGAATAATCTCATGAACAGAGAGATGTTCCCTGAGACAGAAACTTGACAGAGCTCTCAAGGAGCAATAAAAATAACTAGATAGTTTAAAAAACAGAATTACATGAGATAATGTACTTAGAAGTAATTGGATACTAGAAAATTGTAAGGGATTATTACTATAATCACACTTGAAAAAGACAATGCTAAAATCCATTATTTGGTAAATTTCATAAGATCTGGTCTTTTTTCTTGGAGCAAATAAGAGCTCATTTTCAGGAGAATGATTGTCTAAATATTGCAAGCACAGTGCTTGGGGCACATGGAAGGCACTCAATGTATTTTAACTTCTTTCCCCATCTTGAAGAATGAAGAATTAAGTTTAAGTTATGATTTCTGAAATTAGATTAAGTTGTATTAAACCACAGAACTTAACACAGAACCTATTTCCAAAGGTTTCCTGGCTGCAAATATTTAAAACAGTCTGGTCAAGGTAATACATGCAGCAAGCAAGGAAGGGGTCTACAATCATATTATACAAAAAGCAGATACAGTGCTATTGCACAGTACTAGTGACAAAAGAAGTTCTTTGACCTACTTAAACTGGAACTACTAGCTTCCTCTTTCTTACCTTCAAATACTGATACAACATATCCGGAGAACTTTTCAGTTGTCTGAAATCAGATTCAAGCTGGAATGAGTTTGCAGGAACTGGAGGGAGAACAGTTGTGACAAACTGAGCAGGTGTCTTGTCTATCTCTCCAGAAATCTTCTCACTGAAAGACTGACATACATTCTGTTTCAAGTTGACTGGAGGTCTGCAATATTTCAGAGGCATCAAACAATTAGAAAAGAACCAGAGATAGTTACAGCTTATATAAGGAAACATCAATGGCGATTTTTCAATTTCTGACTTTATTAATATAGTATTGTTAACTATTTATATTCTACATGTAGCAAATTCTCTCAGCTGATAAAAATATACCTATATTTTTGCCAAAACAGATTATGCTTTTGCCAATTTTCACATGCTGGCTATGTAATGACTATTCTCATCTGTTGGGCTACGCCTGGCCACCTTTTGAAGCACATCATTTCTATATACTGTGTTACTACATCATATCACATATACTCACAACTCAGCCTTTCAGAAATCTGAATTATCACAGTTTCAAGAGAGATACTCCTAGACACCAAGAAATGCTTCCTCCTTTAAAAAAAAATCTGCCTGGTTAGTGTTTTCCCCAAATCACTAAATAATCACTATCACTTTAGATAAAACCACTCAAGTTCAACATTAAAAAAAACTTTTAACAGGATTGCTGAGTGGCAATACAAGAATGTATGAATAAAGTTTCAACATCCCCAAATAAACCTAATTAATCTAGATCTTTTATATTCTCACCATTAAGCAAACACATGACTTTTTTAAAATTCCACACATAAAGAGCCCACAAATAATCTTAAATATTAATGGCTAGAATAATGATGACTAAATTCTACATTTTTTATGAAGTTTCCTTTTAAAAACTTTAAAAAGTGAAATGCATATACTGAAGTTTTAGAATAAAAATGCACAAAATCAATTTGTTCAAGATACTTTCTTACGTCTAAATTCCCCACTATGGTGTAGGAATAGCGATCATACCTTAAGCAAAACCTCTCTTATGGTTAAGTACAAATAAAAATCTAGAATGTGAAGTGGGGCAGTTCAAAGAATTACAGTGATAAACACAAACCAGAAGTCTCATCAGTAACACCAATTCTCTAGCGAATTATTACCATTCTAGAGGAGTATCAAGTAAGAGTATTTCCTCTGGGGCGCCTGGGTGGTGCAGTCAGCTAAGCGTCCAGCTCTTGGTTTCGGCTCAGGTCATGATCTCAGGGTCAGGAGATCAAGCTCCACATAGGGCTCCTGCTTAGCACAGAGCCTACAGAAGGCTCCCTCTCCCTGTCCCTCTGCCTCTCCCCTCGCTCTCACTCCCCCACTCTCTCTCTAAAATAAATTAATAAATCTTTTTAAAAAAAGAGTATTTCTTCTACTCACGGCAGGGCTGAAGTATCACTGATTTCTTCTATTTTCAATACTTTTGCTTTTGGAATATCACTTGTGGGCAAAAGGTCACCCTGGCTTGAATTCTTCTTATTTGCAGGGCCTGCACTTGCTCTTCCATTTGCCAGGTGAATAGGATTACTCTGTGCAGCAGCAGCAGTGCTATCTGGCACATCAATAGTCTGTATCAAATCACCAGTTTCTTCAATAACAACTTTCTTGAGTGGTTTCTAAAACAATTAAAACCAATACTTCAAGTCCTAGCCACAGCAATCAGACAACAAAAAGAAATCAAAGGCATCCAAATCGGCAAAGAGGAAGTCAAACTCTCACTCTTTGCAGATGATATGATACTGTATGTGGAAAACCCAAAAGACTCCACCCCAAAACTGCTAGAACTCATACAGGAATTCAGTCAAGTAGCAGGCTATAAAATCAATGCACAGAAATCAGTGGCATTCCTATACACCAACAACAAGACAGAAGAGAGAC
Source organism: Zalophus californianus (assembly GCF_009762305.2). Lineage (NCBI taxonomy): Eukaryota > Metazoa > Chordata > Mammalia > Carnivora > Otariidae > Zalophus > Zalophus californianus. The sequence continues at coordinate 65,914,289 of NC_045603.1, read as the reverse complement.
AAATCAAGGAGTCGATCCCATTCACAATTGCACCCAAAACCATAAGATACCTAGGAATAAATTTAACCAAAGAGGCAAAGGATCTGTACTCAGAAAACTATAAAATACTCAGGAAAGAAATTGAAGAAGACACAAAGAAATGGAAAAACGTTCCATGCTCATGGATTGGAAGAAACAACATTGTGAAGATGTCAATGCTACCCAGAGCAATCTACACATTCAATGCAATCCCCATCAAAATACCATCCACTTTTTTCAAAGAAATGGAACAAATAATCCTAAAATTTGTATGGAACCAGAAGAGACCGCGAATAGCCAGAGGAATATTGAAAAAGAAAAGCAAAGCTGGCGGCATCACAATTCCGGACTTCCAGCTCTATTACAAAGCTGTCATCATCAAGACAGTATGGTACTGGCACAAAAACAGACACATAGATCAATGGAACAGAATCGAGAGCCCAGAAATGGACCCTCAACTCTATGGTCAACTTATCTTTGACAAAGCAGGAAAGAATGTCCAAAGGAAAAAAGACAGTCTCTTCAACAAATGGTGTTGGGAAAATTGGACAGCCACATGCAGAAGAATGAAACTGGACCATTTCCTTACACCACACACAAAAATAGACTCCAAATGGTAGAAAGACCTAAACGTGAGACAGGAGTCCATCAAAATCCCAAAGGAGAACACAGGTAGCAACCTCTTTGACCTCAGCTGCAGCAACTTCTTCCTAGAAACATCACCAAAGGCACGGGAAGCCAGGGCAAAAATGAACTATTGGGATTTCATCAAGATAAAAAGCTTTTGCACAGCAAAAGAAACAGTCCACAAAACCAAAAGACAACGGACAGAATGGGAGAAAATATTTGCAAATGACATATCAGATAAAGGGCTAGTATCCAAAATCTATAAAGAACTTATCAAACTCAACACCCAAAGAACAAATAATCCAATCAAGAAATGGGCAGACGACATGAACAGACATTTTTCCAAAGAAGACACCCAAATGGCCAACAGGCACATGAAAAAGTGCTCAACATCGGTCGGCATCAGGGAAATCCAAATCAAAACCTCAATGAGATACCACCTCACACCCGTCAGAATGGCTAAAATTAACAAGTCAGGGAACGACAGATGCTGGCGGGGATGTGGAGAAAGGGGAACCCTCCTACACTGTTGGTGGGAATGCAAGCTCGTGCAACCCCTCTGGAAAACAGTATGGAGGTTCCTCAAACAGTTGAAATTAGAGCTACCATTCGATCCAGCAATTGCACTACTGGGTATTTACCCCAAAGATACAAATGTAGGGACCCGAAGGGGTACATGCACCCCAATGTTTATAGCAGCAATGTCCACAATAGCCAAACTGTGGAAAGAGCCAAGATGTCCATCGACAGATGAATGGATAAAGAAGAGGTGGTATATATACACAATGGAATATTATGCAGCCATCAAAAGGAATGAGATCTTGCCATTTGCAACGACGTGGATGGAACTGGAGGGTGTTATGCTGAGTGAAATAAGTCAATCAGAGAAAGACATGTATCATATGACCTCACTGATATGAGGAATTCTTAATCTCAGGAACAAACTGAGGGTTGCTGGAGTGGTCGGGGGTGGGATGGATGGGGTGGCTGGGTGATAGACATTGGGGAAGATATGTGCTACGGTGAGCGCTGTGAATTGTGCAAGACTGTTGAATCACAGATCTGTACTTCTGAAACAAATAACACAACATATTTAAAAAAAAAAAAAGAAAAAGAAGAAGATAGCAGGAGGGGAAGAATGAAGGGGAGTAAGTCAGAGGGGGAGACGAACCAGGAGAGATGATGGACTCTGAAAAACAAACTGAGGGTTCTAGAGGGGAGGAGGGTAGGGGGATGGGTTAGCCTGGTGATGGGTATTAAAGAGGGCACATTCTGCATGGAGCACTGGGTGTTATGAACAAACAATGAATCATGGAACACTACACCAAAACAAATTATGTAATATATGGTGATTAACATAACAATAAAAAATTAAAACCAATACTTCAAATCAACGTATAAAGGTTTCCTATTTTAGGGTCACAAGTTAAAAGGCTGCTGTGTTCTTATAACTAGTATCTGCTCCATATTTAGAGAATGTACTTAGATTTTAATTTCATAGACTAACAGCTGTAAGTCAGTTCGGTCTGATGGCTAGATAGACAGGAGTCATACTCTGAGAATACAAAGAATAAAAAGATGCAGAGCACCTAGCATGTGTAAGTGTGAATGGGAGAAAGAAGAGATGTACGTATACATAATTCCAAGGCAATGGGCAGCATGCCGTAAAAGGGGAAAGCACCACATGCTACGGGAACACAGAGGAAGGAAGACAAACACTGGCATCAGGGGAGTCGTCACAGGGAAGTACACACGAACGGCAATATGGAAGGGCAAGCACGGTCAGTGGGAAGATGAGAAGTCCAAAGGGGCTAGAGCAAGGCGAGGAGTTGGGGGGACAAAGCCTGAAAGGCTGCTGCTTAAAGACAGCTTATACAGGAATTGTGCGCCATGTCAAGGAGTTTGGACTTTGTCTGAGAGGCAACAAAGCCAAGAAACATTATGGCCAAACCTACAGTGGCCTAATTGAAGGCGAGCAGAACAAGGTCAGACAATAACCAGTATCCTGTATGAAACAGAGTAACGTTAAAATCTAAGTAGATTAAAAAATGACAATAATAAACAAAAAACCCCTAAGTAGATTTTCTAAGTATGTAGCTGCTGGACAAAACCAGCCCAGGGTTAAAGATTTGTCAAATATATTCACAAAGTTGCTAAGATGTGACCACAATGGTTTCTAATTTAATAAAATAAATAGGATTCACTGTTTATTTCAATCATTACAAATGTCAAACATGTTCAATTTCTTCTTAAGTTTACATATAGTACTCTATTTTTAATAAAAAAACTTTTCTTCAATTTATCCTAAGTGTTCATTCCAACTGTACGGTTGAACTTTAAATCTAAAAGTTGTAAATATAAAAACTTTAGACATAAATATTAAACTCAATGTTAAATATAGGCATTCTATTAACATAGCTAAGACCTAACAGTAACAACCAAGTGTTACTAAATGAATAAACATAAATTTTAAAAGCTATTAGCAAAATTGTTAAGAGTCCTAGTAGCAGTTCTATTTAAAGTACAATCATGTTAAGCTGAAGCCTTTGCCTTGCTGAGAACTCTCAATAGCAACAGTTTTCTCTGAAGATATTAACCAAGAATGGGCATGTCTTAGTGCTGCACAATGGACTATCATTTCTGACAGGCAATAATCATTGGATTAAATTAATATAGTCCCATTTAAAACCAAATCCCTTCACTGACAACAGATGTGTGAACATGATGATAATTTAAAAATTTCCTAATCAGTGGTCTCTATGAAGTGTAGACCAGTGGGTACTGGGAGCTGCTGAGGGCTACTGATGGTTGGGAGGGATGGGGGGGGGAGGCGGTGACAGTATGCTGGTTAACAAGAATGAAACACAAAAAAAGATATCATGACAGAAAGATTTAAGAAAATATGAAAGGTTCAACTAACCCTCTCTCAAAACTAAGATTTAGATGCATAACATTTTATTTAGCTCTATGTTATGGCCATTTCAAGAAAAGGAAGAGAAAAATAAAAATAAACAGAAAGGGAGAAAGAGAAGGGGACAGACCAAGTAGAAAGATGAAGCTTTGCTATAGGAAAACAGAAAAATGAAAATAAAACAAAATAAGAGACTACGAAACCAATAGACCCTTCATTTACTACCACCTGTGCGGGAACCCCAGGTCCCAGGTGACCTACATCATTGCTCTCCTACACGCTCTCCAAAGAAGATTCGCCAAAAGTACTCCCAGGCCGTCAGCCCTTGAGACACAGACTTCCCTGGCCTAGGCTCCCATTTGACTCAAGTAATCCTAGGACACTCCCACCACTTCCCGGGCCTTCCTCTCTTTCCTGACCACTTTCCCAGTGGTCTGACTGTCTCACAAATATGGACTGAGAAGGAAATTAATATTCATTTCACCTAAAACTGCCTTAGCATTAATGGATATTATTTCCCTTGATCGAAACTAATCTGTGAGTTATCCTCAAGGAGAAAAAGTAAGGGTTACACAGGAATTAAGTAACTTGCCCAAGATTTCAAAAATTATAAAGTGAGGCTCAAATCAACTCTTAAAAACATTATGCCTAACTGCATCTTCTATCTTTTAAATAATGCCCACATTTTTATTATGAAGACCTATTACAAAAATAAACAGCAATTTTCCCCCTTGCTGCTAAGATACTGATTTTGTTTGGGATCATTTACAGAATGGTTTACCCCAAATCTTTCATTTCACAGAGGTGTTTTGTTTTCAGATCTTGCCACAGAAGACTTAAATACATGTTGCATTTTCAAACTACTAACATAAGTTGATTTTTAAGTGAGGGAGAAGAGAACCCAACAAATGTATAAACACTCCTTATATACTGGCCATGGGACATCATATATACAGATATTTCATTTACCACATGGCCATGTTCTTATAATTATGGACAACAAAGTCTGACAAAGGCTTTTTTAAACCTTGTGAATTTTTTGTGAAAATGTCTTATAAAGATGTAAAAGTTTAACCACTTTTTTAAACCACTTTTCATTAAACATTTAATCACCTTTATTGAAAAGAATAGTAGACATTAACATAATGTATGAAAATGAATACAACGTACAGAAGCAACTAGATTTATGCCTGGTCACGAAACAAGTACTGTCTCAGAAAATCCAAGAATAAAGTCACAACAAGAACACGGAGGGGGCGCCTCTGGCTGGCTCTCAGTAGAGCACAAGACTCCAGATCTCAGGGTCATGAGTTGGAGCACCCACGTTAGGCACGGAGCCTACTTAATTAAAAAACAAACAAACAAACAAACAAAAAACACTAGAAAAGCATTTAAGAAATTCTGTTACTAACCTGAAATTTGAACTCGACAAAGCAAACTTTTTTTGCCTTACTTTCTTCCTTTGTAAAAGCAAGATAAAAATACCTGCTCTGACTTCTTTATAAAATTGTCAAGAATCTCAAAGCATCCACCATGCATAACAGTTACTTCCAGGAGGCAGGGAGAGGATCATGACCAGTGAGGGGAACACAGGGGGATTTTGGAGACTGAGACCTTTCAATTTTTGACCTAGTTGGTGATTTCATTGGTGTTCACTTTATAATTATTTTTTAAATCTTATTTTGTCTTGTGGACTCTTCTGTATATGTTAGGTTAATGTCAGAAATTACCACAGTCATATATATATATATATATATATATATATATAAAGTTATAGATAATAACTTTAAAGATTCACCACAAAACAAATTGCTAAATTCATGCCAGCTACTCTTTCTGTTCTAATATTGCAGGAAAAAAACTGGCTTTGTTGGATTTAATGAAAAATAGTATGGTATACCAAAAACAATGTGCAATGTATATTTTTAAAGACAATTTGCTTATACTAGAGAGTTTTGCCTGAGGTGCTTTTTTTTTTTTTTTTTGAAAAGAGGTAGATATGGTACTGAGGGTCTTGCAATGCAAGGGTAAACCTGGCTGAGGACACTGTACCCGTCCTCAAGTTTCTCAGGACACCCCTTATGATGGACTGTGTCATTTCCCCACACTGAGCTGGAAAGTAGGGGTCTCTTGCAGAGAGGGAAAGAGGCTGTTTACAGAAAGGCAGACATGCACCACCTCCGTGGATGTGCACCATACAAAGACCATGTGCTGGGTTCTCTGAGCCATGAGGCACGCCTCTAATTTTTGTTCCAGCTGATTTGAGCCCCAAGCTGTCCACAGTTGTTTGATGAGTTATGAAAACACCTGAGCCAGGGCCCTGTGGTGTCTTCACCAAGTACAGGGGACAGGGCTCCCCCTTATCCTTGGGGATCACCTGAGCATGTGGGAAATCCTCTGCCAGTCAGGGACCTGAGAGTAGGGAAGAGTTTAAGGTGGTAGAGCAATGAGTGGAGGGTTTAATTCTGCACAGTCTATGCAAATCAAAATAAACCTCCATGCCTTCCAGGGCCTTTCTGAGATCCAGAAGCTGGCGCCACTCCCCTGAGAACAGCAGCTCTGTCTCTACCAAGGGCACAGGGGAAGGGCAAGGTAAATGCTGTGGCCATTCTCAGTTGTACCCCTTTTGCGAAACCATCTTTTGGTACAGCGCTCTCTCCTGGCCTTAGCTCTGTTTTGCGTGTTGTGTGAGATGTCTGCTGTGTTACTTATTTTCAAAGTGCAAACTCTTAACCCAACAGCCTACAGGCTTCTCTCTTTTCAGCATGTCATCTTGGTTGTGCCTCCAGAAGCCAAAAGTACCTAAAGGCTGAGGACCTTAGGGCTTTGTGTGTTTCTGGGAATAACACGAAGAGGAGGACACCACACTCCACGCTGAAGCCTCCTGGCCTGGCTGACTCCTTCCAGAACTCCTCTAGGTGGGATGACTGCTGTTTCCTCCTTTCCTGTTATTAGATGATTAACCTGTTCAGAATGTCTGCGGTAATCCTCGCAACTGGAAAATGTGAAATGCCATCCCTCCAACTTTACAGTGTGTGCTTTGTGCAATTCTGAACGGTCTTAGATAAGGTCAGTTTCCTAACTCATCATTGCTCCATCTCTGGTGGTAAATGTGCCACACAGAATCCCTCCAGTTGTACCCTGGGTAAAAATATTCTGAATTATCAGAGGTGACATATTTGTAGTAGAAAACGTACACCAGCAATGAAGTCATGAAGAGAGAAAAATCAGTTACTACTGCAGGGCCAGTTCCACACACAGTCCTTCAGCTGTGTTCTTATGAGCGGGTTCGGTTGTGTCCTGAGTCACTGGTTAGGACTCATTCTGCCTCTCATGATACAGCATGGGAATTTTATACCAGAAATCAAAACACGTTTGTGTTAATTCTGCTATTTAGAACTTTTGCCTCCTGCTTCCACAGAACATAATTACTCTCTCATAGTGTACTTAGAACTACCTATGAATTGATAAGATAAACATAGCTGAGCTGTCATTTATAAGGAACATGTTCCTCCCAGAAAACACCATCTCAGTTCCCCTCCAAAACGCAGGCATCCCCATCTCCCAGAGGTCTCTGAGGCCACTGACAGAACTTCCAGGGAGAAGACCCCTTTGTCAGGGAGGGAAGCAAAAGAAGGTGGTCATGGGCTGGCAGGCAGAACTCTTCCACAGGAGTGGAGAATGGGCTTTTTATTCTCACTCATTCTTTCTGTTCTCAATATCCAAAGAACCACCTCCTGCAGCCACGGAGGAGGGACGCAAGGTTATCCTGGACACAGACGCCTACCTGTCTGGAGTACACGACTTTATTCGTTTATAATTACTTCTGGTAATCCTCTAGGATGGAACCCCTTGCCATTCCACACTGCAGACATGGGCAGTGACGTGTGGCGACAGTCATTTAACCTCCTGGCTTCTAGTCCCCCGAGCTGCAGGCAGCACCCAGTGGGAGGGCCAGAGTTCTCTGGGACTGATGCTGCCCTCTGGGAACCTGGTGATAGGAAAGGTAGCAGGTGCAGACGCCTGCTTTTCTGGGGTTCAGCTGTTGTTGGTATTGGCTCTTTTGTCTGTCATATCAACATAGCTTCCACTTCTGCTCTGCAAATCAGTATGGCGACAAGAGGACCCCCTTCCTTACCAGGACCATCCTGCACGTGCTAGTTCACGGGCCCCCCTTTATCACTATCCATGGGATATGAGCCACCTCCACTTCCCGCACCTCGGCGGCCCCAGGGACCACACCCACCACCCCCACCTGCACCAGCTGATAAATGATGTGAGCAGTGTAAATGACTTGTAAAGCACATTCATCTTTTGTTGTTGTTGAGCTTAAGTGCTAATTTTAGATCTAACCCCACATGAGATGCAAGGCTATTATTATAATAAAATCATAATCCCAAATAAAAATGGTACTAGAAATTTAAAAAATTATTATAAAATGTAAAACTACCTCAAATTCCTTTAATATCAGAAAATATGTCAAAATATTTAAATTTATAGTGCTAAATTAAGTCACTGAAAAAGTTTTCCCAGAATTCTAAACAGCTGAATTTTCCCCATTTTTATTATGTCAATAATTATCCTAAGAGTGCTTTTTAAAGATTCTAAAAAGTTTATTAATTCAACAGTTTGCTTCCAACTCTAATACAACACTGATATTTAAAAAGGAAAAAAATGAAAGAAAAGTGCTTCACTTACAGTTGACCCAAGATGAGACGGATTATCAATAGGTTTTATCACATTTTGCCTTTGTGTAGAATCAAGAAAAACGTCATCCCAGTGTCCTTGCTCAATTAAGTCCTTGAAAATAAATTTGTAAGCATGACTACCAAAATATATTCTCAAGTTAATTATGTAACAGATAATGTGTTTCTGTTTCAGAAAATAAGACCATATTTTGGTGAAAAGATTACATTACCTTTTTAATTTTGGAAAGTTCAGTTACTGCTTGCTTATTCCCAGGTTCCAAAAGTAAAACAGTTTCAAAATCTAAAGTGAATTTTTAAGAAACAGAATTAATGAAAATATTTACAGAGTTCAAGCCATGATACATTTAGTTAATAACCCATGTTTCTCTCCAGAAGCTTTACTCAGGATACTAGTTAACAGGTGAGCAATAATAAGAGCTAAACAATGACTAAGTGCTCCTCTAGTTACTTTATGTGAATTCTCGTGTCACCCTCATCACAACCCCACTTTCCAGATGAGGCCTAGAGGTCATCTAACTTACCAAAGCTCATACTATTAAAAAATGACAGGGTTACTCACCAAATGTAAGATAGAATCTAAGAGAATTCCATATAATGGAATATTATCAGCCTTAAACCTTGAAGACATTATGCTAAGTTAAAGAAGCCAAACACAAAAGGACAAATACTGCATGATTCTACTTATATGGGTTACCTAGAATAGTCAAATTTATTGAGACAGAAAGTATAATGGTGGTTACCAGGGCCTGGAGAAGGGGGGAATGGGGAGTTCTTGTTAATGGGTAGATTTTCAGGATTGGATGATGAAAAAGTTCTGAAGATGTATGCTGGTGATGGTCACACAACAGTGTGAATGTACTTAATGCCACTGAACTGTACACTTAAAAAATGGTTAAGATGGAGGCGCCTGGGTGGCTCAGTCAGTTAAGTTTCTGCCTTCGGCTCAGGTCATGATCTCAGGGTCCTGGGATCGAGCCCCACATGGGGCTCCCTGCTGAGCAGGGACCCTGCTTCTCCCTCTCCTCCCCACTTGTGCTCTCTCTCGCTATCTGTCCCTCTCTCTCAAATAAAGAAATAAAATCTTTAAAAAAAAAAAAAAAGGTTATGATGGCAAATTTTTATGTTATGTATATTTTACTATTTTTTTAAATGCATGAGCTTCACCTGAAGCCAAGCTTAGAGAGAAACTGTCAGATTTAAATGCACATATCAGAAAAGAAGGAAGGCTGAAAATCAATTATCTAAGTATTGATGTCAAGATATTAGAAAAACATCAAATTAAACCTAAACAAAATAGGGGCGCTTGGGGGCTCAGGTCATGATCCTGGGATCAAGCCCTTGTTGGGCTCCCTGCTCAGCTCCCTGCTTCTTCCTCTCCCTCTGCTTCCCACCCCGCCCCCCCCGCCCCGGCTCATGCGCATGCCCTCTCTCGCTCTCTCTCAAATAAAATCTTTTTTTTTTAAAGATTTTATTTGACAGAGAGAGAGACAGTGAGAGAGGGAACACAAGTAGCGGGAAAGGGAGAAGCAGGCTTCCTGCTGAGCAGGGAGCCCAACATGGGGCTCGATCCCAGGACCCAGGAATCATGACCTGAGCCGAAGGCAGATGCTTAACGACTGAGCCACCTAGGCGCCCCAATAAAATCTTTAAAACAAACCTCAACAAAATTGAAGGAAAGGAATAAAGAGCAGAAATAAATGAAACAGAAAACACCCACAATAAAACCAAGCTGGTTCTCCAAAAAGACTAATAGAATGAATACTTAAAAGATAGATCCTGGAAAAATAAAATAACTAGTAGCAACAATAAAAAGGAGCACCACTGCAGATCTCACGTTATCCTCTAACCTTTAACGGCTGATTCCCTTTCTTTTTCTTTTTGCCTTTTCCTTCTCACCTATAATTCAAATTATTCATTAACTCTGATTGGCAATTAGCCAGGTCAGACTGTACACTATTAAAGTAAAAGATAATCTGGTCCACTATGGAAGCTGCATTCCTTCAAATCTGCAAACTATTCACGATCTGAACTGTGAAAGAAAATTTACTTCTCTAAGTTCTGTATCCTTGAACAACAGAAAAGCTACATAAATCTCTGCTTCTGTAACTTAGAGGAGTCTCATAAGGACAAGTGAGTGATAGTTGTTTTAAAAACAGTCGTACCTTGTTTGGCCTCATTTAACTTTCCCAAAAATGTTCTTGCCATTCCTCTTCTGGCAAAAGCTTTAGAGTATGAGCCATCTAATAAAATAGCTTGTGTGCAGTCTTTTTCGGCTTCTTCATATCTATTTAATATGACAAAATTACCAACTGGAAAATGGAGCTCATAGATAAACTTGACATAAACAGAGCTTCTAATGTAAAACGCAGGCATATTATTTTAATTAAAAACTCCCAAATCTGTCTTTGAGGGGAAAGACTATTTTTTTTTTAATTGTTCCCTCTCACCAAATCTTGGAAACATCTAGGAAGGAGGGAAAAGGTACGAGGTTAAAAGAAAGTCAGGAAAGAATGTGCTGGAAGAATGTAAGAAATGATGGCAAAATACAAGCCGAGCAGACAAAAGAATACCACATGCTGGCAGCCCACTTCCCCCTCAACACTCAATACACACAGGTACTACATTGACAATTAAAACTGGCATTAATTTTCTAATATTTACCCACGTAAGGATCACCTAAGGTATACCTCACCTAAGGAAAACCAACCTACGCAAAACTGAGGACTCGTTATATGTGTGATGGCATATCATCTAACGCTTTTCATTAATTCTACTCAACCATGCAACCAGCCATCAATTCAGTCAGACTGGGTAGTGCTCTAAAAAACAAAAAGTTAAAGAGAGCTAAAACAAAACAAAACAAAACAAAAACCAAACAAAAAAACTGAAGACCCTCCTATGTGTCAAAATGACATTAATGAATTACTGTAAATTTATTTGGCATGATAATGGTATTACAGTTATGTACAAAAGATCCTTTAGGGATAAGATGTCATATGTCCTAATTTGCTTTATAACAATTCAGATGGGAAAAAAGCTAACTAAATATAATGACAAACGTATGGCTTGTTAAAACTAGATGATTTGGTACATGGGATTTATTATATTACTTTCATGAAAGCTATAAAAGTTTCATAATAAAAAATTCCAAAAAATGAGTCTCTCCCGTGATTACATTCTCCCCAAGTCTAAAATGAATGCCATTCTACCCTCAAAACAAGACCTCATAAGAACAAATCAAAATTTCTAATGAACTTAAACATCTTTTCTTTAATTCATTTTTCAATGAAATTATGTCTGTACAAGTGTGTGTGGCCACGCCCCACTAACAGATTTTCTATTTTGCTGACTGTATCATTCTCTCATTCCAGACACATGCATGCCCTCCTCCCCCCGCCCCAGTTTTCAAGGTAAAGTACTTTAAGGAGCACAAAGTCAAGGGCTTGCCTGACTCTCCAGCCTTCGCTCTACCACTGTACCCTGTATACAGCCACAATATGGGCCACGTGCCCTTTCCAGAAGTTACATTAACTTTCCCACTCTTATGCCTTTAAACCTATACTGGGGTACTCAACCTGTTTTTCACCTCACTTACTCTAACCAAAATAATGTATCTCTAATTGTGTCTGTTAGTTTAAATGAGAATAAATATACAAACAAAATTTACTCCTATGACAGGAGTTCCTAACCTGAGGTCCTTTAAGAGACCTGAAAAGTTGGATGGGAAAAATATTACTCCTTATTTTCACTAACTCTTAAATGGGATTTGGCTTTTCTTTCGATTATAACTGTAGACAAGAAAACCACAGTAGCAAAAGCAGTAGCTATGACTTCGCCCCAATAAATATCATTATTTTCATATCACATTACAACTATTACAGATATCTCAAAATATTACTTATGTTCACCACTATTTCAGAATTATAGTAGTAATTAAACCTGCGATTTGTTTGTATGTGATCACAGCATCCCAGTCTATAAATGCTTCTAGGGCCTCACTGGCCAACTATTAGGCAACTAACTCTGCCCCTAGTAGTCATTCAGATACCAAAGAGCAAAGTCATATGTTACCACACTGGTAACATAACCATCTGTGTGTGTTACTTTTCTTACTTCCTATCCACACTTACTAGTGCATCAGTATGTGGAAGAAGATGTCACAGATCAGCCCAAATTTAAATTTTCGTATTATGTCTTCAAAGCAAATTTTTAGCTTTAAATCTACCTGTATTTTAAATGTAGCTTCTCGTTTTGTTGTGTCAATTAAAAAGTATATATACCACTGTCACAAATTGTAGTATTTTAAAAACTATATTTCAACATAATTGGCTACCTCTGTAGTCTCAAATGTATAATTATGCATTCAAAGATATCCCGAGAAAGGTTCCCCATGCAGCCAAATGGGTCCACAGCACCAAAAAAAGTTCAGAATCCCTATTTTAAGTATTCACAGGGTTTTTTCTTAAATTCTATCACTAGTATATAAAATATTATTACAACAGATGTAAAGAACTGTGAGACACAGTTTCTGCGAGCAGATATATCCAGCCGATTGTTCAACTTGGAACCCCTGAGTGCATCCAGAAACAGCTGTTAGTGTATCACAGGACCAAGTCTTAGCTGTATATATAATCAATCAGCTGATCTCAATGGCAACAATTCTCTTTTGTTATGTATGGACATGCATATATAAAACACTGCCAGGTAAGATTTTGCCCAAAAGGTTCTGAGTTTAAAAATAATTTTTAAATCACTAATTCAAAGTAACATGCATTAAACAATTGAAGAAATATTAAACTGTGTAATGCCACACTATTACAAGTGGGAAAATAATAACAAGAGCTAACATTTACTGAATATGTACTGATACACACTCAGTTTCTCTCTCATTTAAATTTAATACTCATGAGTAAATAAATTATATTTTATTATTTATCTAACATGCCAATTTATGGTAAATTTCATTTTCATCCTGAAAAGCATTAAATAGAACCAATACTTACTTCTGAATCCTCAGATAGGCCATCGCTCTGTTACCTGGAAGAAGGGCATTAGTGCCATCTGCTGCTATCCCCCGAGTATAGCATTCAATTGCTCTTTCGTATTTCCCCTCTTTGAAAAATCCATTCCCCTATCATTTTCGAGAGAAGTATAAAGAATGACAAAATATGCAAAAAATTAGCTGAATTCAAATCTTAAGTCAACACTACAAGAATACTCATCAACACTGTATCAGTAATTAAAGTATATTTTAATGTTAAAAATTTAGTCCATGACACATGTTCTAAAATCTGTTAGTTTAGGTTGTTTTTTGTAATGGCATTATTCTCTTTTCAGTACTGAAAAGAAAAAAATGTACACTACTATACTACTTTGCACCATTAATCATTATTCTACTAATTAAATATTATACAAAGCTTAAATCTAAAAACACACTTTAATAAATAGAGGCCCAAATATTATACTCTTTAGTTGTATTGGAAGCTGTACAATAGAATTTCATTAACTCAAATAATTTTTGTGAAAGAACAGAGTACCAGAATTGTACAACTCATTCTTTGGTAACACTAACATGCCTAAACACAGGATAAATTAAACCATATTGGAATGTGTACCAGATTTCACTATTTTATTTATAATCAGTCAGGTTTATCACAATCAGTATCATTCCCTAAGTATTTATCATTCCATAAGTATTTTTCCAAGAAAAGCTACAAATATGTTAAACTAAATCCCAACTCAGGATTCCTAAAGAATTTTGACCAGAAAACAGTCCAGTGTGAATTAATGAAAAAAAAATTCTATGTAAGAATGAACTGTAACTTATTTCTATGTTAAATTTATAACCATCTCTATGTAAATATGTTAAAATCCTCAAAAGTAACTTCCTCCCTGGGTGCCTGGGTGGCTCAGTTGGTTAAGCGACTGCCTTCAGCTCAGGTCATGATCCCGGAGTCCCGGGATCGAGTCCCGCATCGGGCTCCCTGCCCAGCAGGGAGCCTGCTCCTCCCTCTGACCCTACCTCCTCTCGTGCTCTCTCTCTCTCTCTCTCTCTCTCACTAACAAATAAAATTTTAAAAAATTTTTAAAAAAAAGTAATTTCCTCCCTAAACTATACTATTTTTTAAAGTTATGTATTAAGTCATCAATTACTCAAATTTTGAATTAGTAACCTCCAGGGGTTTTTTAGTATAATTTTCAGTTCCTACTGAAGAATTTTAATATTAGAGAAGACAGAAAGAGACAAAAGAAACGAAGAGTACACTCAGCAAAACATATATATGTTGAAATCCCTCTGGATTACCAGATCTTTCTCTGAAATGGCCTGCTGCTTATTCTTTTGCTCTTCAATTTGTTTTTTCTCTCCTTCGGTTGATTTAATCATTGTATCAGCTCCCTTTGGATATGAATTTTCTTTGGATGTTAAAGCCTAGGAGACACAGTAGTCAGCTAAAGTAAAACAAGTAATGCAAGATGCATATATATATTTGACTTTAAAACACTAAATCATTCAAATGTGTTAGAATTTCTGTCACATTTCAAATTAATATTGAAATAATAGTTTTTACTCTAATCAAAGTCTAATTCAAATTAAAAAACAAAATAGTGAATTTAATATACATCTTATTACAATTAAAATAAGCCATATCCACTAGTGGTAGTTGTTCATTTATTTATTCAAGAAATATTTATTGAATTTTTACACAGGCCAGGCACCATTCTAGTAACTTTTTTCAAAAATAAACAGATAATTAAGACATCACCAAATTTCTCAGATTTAATATTCAGTCATTATTTAATCTCCGACAAAATACAAAAATATAAAACATAATTCACCATTGTAAGTTGATAAATTTATCAGCAAATTATGTGCAATAAGTAATGGCAATATTTAAAAGCAGATTTTCCCCATTGTCACTTTTTTCTCAAAGTTTCAACGGATGGCACACAATACTTGTAACTGATTCAACAGCAACATGAAAGGAATACGTAACTGTACAGTATCATTTGACAGCAAATTTTATAGCTAAGTAACAACTATTTTCTCACTGTTAAGTAATTAGTATTGCTTTTGCTAAAATATAAACTATGAGGATGGAGCAACTTAAAATTACAAAATCAAACTTACTTACTTTTACAAAGTTTAGTAAAGAAATCAAAGCGCAAGCCAAAGAAGAAAAATCGGTGGGATAAAGAGAAATAATTCTATCATCTGGGAAAAAATAAAGCAGCAGGAGTTCACAGACCTCAGAAGACTTTTTTTTCTTTTAAGACTTTAAGTTATCTCTACACCCAACGTGGGGCTCGAACTCACAACCCCAAGATCAAGAGTTGCATGTTCTACTGACTGAGTCAGCCAGGTGCCCCTCAGATGACTTTTTAAGATGATGACTCCTAAGGGTCTTTAAATACCATTCATTCTACTTCCTCTGGCTTGCAGATCTGTTTAATAAAACTATACAGTACAAAGAACTAAAATTAGAAAAAGTCTGTATTAAGTAATCTATAGTACAAAGACTATGCAAAAACTTTTACTTCATCAAATAAAGGTTAAGTAATGCACTTAATTTAAGTAACTATGATTTACCTGATTAATTTTCCTGAGTTCATTTGTTGCTTCAAAGTTATTTGGTTCCAGTTCTAATACTTGTTCATAATCTAGGTAAACAAGAAGATTAATACTTGAAAGACAGGATATTTTAAAAATTCTGTAAAACCGTAATCCTTTGCTACATGTGACCAACAGGCAAGTGTCCTGCAGCAAAATTAAGAAGAATAAGAAATACTAACCAACAGCAGGCTACTGGACTTTCTCCATTCTCCCCCAGGACAAACAAAACCCTGACAGAATCCCACAACAAATCATGTTCTTCCACCAGCCCCAGGAAGGATACTTGCTATCATTAAGTTGTACATCATAAAACCAAGTAGCAGCAGAATCCCAGATTATCAACTTTATTATTTTGTAATTTACAGTACACAAACCTATTTTAGAAAATAATAAAAGGCTTAGATTTTACAAATAAAGAAAAACGTGTTAAGAACTTTAGGTACAGTGCCTCTGCCTCAAATTATCCAACAAGGTGTTTTAATCCCTACTTTACAGGCAAGAAACTGAAAATCATAGGAGATCCTTCCATAACCTTCCCTTTGGTCACACAGCTAATACATGGTAGAATAAGAATTTGAACCAAAGTCAAATTGGTGGCAAATAATGCATTCTTTCCCAAAGTATCAAGATACTTTTAAATAGCAAAAGTGAGCTTTATTCAAATACAGAAAGTTCTCTGAAAGTAAGAACTATGATTGTCTAGTATTCTTTGTATAGCATCTGTCAAATTAAACAAAGACTTTTTTAGATATTAGGACCTGGAAAATAATACCTTTTTTGGCATCCTCTAATTTTTGCAAAGCAAATCGAGCAGCACCTCGTCTTGCATAAGCCTTTGTATAACTTCTATTCAAGGCAATTGCTAAATTACAATCAGACTCAGCAACAGCAAATCTGCAATTTAAAAAAAATTAAGGTTAATAAAATTCATTTGTTAAACCAAAACTTCAAAATTTGTTTCTGAAATCCCCAAGAAGGGGATTTAGTTCCCACTTAAAGGTGTGTTACCCACCTTCTTTTATTTACTTAAGGCTGCTGAAAAGCATTAATTCGTGATGGTGAGATATAAGTAATGTTCCCTTTAAAGCAAGGAATGAGAATGTCCACTATCACTGCTTTTTATCATTATTGTACTAGAGGTCCTGACTAATGCAGTTTCATAAGGAAGAAAAACAGATAAAGAGACTGGAAAGGAAGGAATAACACTGACATTCTCAGATGATATGATGGTCTAGCTAAATAACTCAAAACCATCTAGAGACACTGTTAGAAATAGTGAAAGTCTGCCAGGTGGCTGCTTTACTAGAGATAAGCAACAAAAAACAGAAATAAATCTAACAAAAGATATTTAAAGACCCATACACAGAAAATTTGAGAACCATCTTCAAAAACATTAAAGAAGACTTAGGTGGAGATACAGCATATTCATGATCTATAATAAGTCACAAAAACATAGCAATATAATTCTCCCCAAACTGAGCTCTGAATCCAAAGCAATTGTAATCAAAACCCCAACATAATTTTTCAAGGAATCTGACATGATTCCAATATTTACACTGATAAACAAAAGTCCAAGAATACCCAAGACATTCCTAAAAAATAAGGTAAAAAAACACACCCAGTGCCAAATATCAAGACTTGTAATTATAATGCTATAGCTATTGAAGATAGTATGAAATGGGCAGAGGGATAAGCAACAGATCAATTGGAGAACACAGTGATAAAAAAGAGATCAGTGCAAACTTGATATAGAACAATGGTGGCATTGCAAATCCATGGGAAAAGCATGGATATTCAATAAATAAGACTGGGGGGTGCCTGGGTGGCTCTGTCGTTAAGCGTCTGCCTTCAGCTCAGGTCATGATCCCAGGATCCTGGGACTGAGCCCCACAATGGGTTCCCTGCTCGGCGGAAAGCCTGCTTTTCCCTCTCCCACTCCCCTTGCTTGTGTTCCCTCTCTTTACTATGTCTCTGTCAAATAAATAAAATCTTTAAAAAAAATAAAATAAAATAAAAAATAAGACTGAAATGATTGAAATATTCACATGAAAAGATATGAAATTTGAATTCTACCTTCAGCATATGTAAAGACTTAAACATGAAAAGTTAAAACATAAAAACGTTTAGAAAATAGAGAAGATTATAATGAGCTCAGGAAAGGAAACTTTTTTTTAACAAATCATATTTTTGGAAGTGCTAACCTTTAAAAAAAATCAATAAACTGAAATATATTAAAATTAAGAATTTCTGTTCATTGAGACTTCACAAAGAAAAAAAGCAAAGCTGCAAATTGGAAGAAAATAATTATTATAAATAAACACTGAAGGATTAGTATCCACAATAAAGAATTTTTAAAAATCAACAGAAAAATAGCCTAACAGAAAAATGGCCAAAAGACAAAACAGGCAATTCACAGGAAAAAAAAAATACAAGTGGTGAATAAACATATAAGACAATGTTCAACCTCATTAGCAATCGTGGAAATGCAAATTAAGACCACAATGAATTACCATTTTACATCCACTAGAAAACAATTAAGAAGCCCGTTTCTACCAGTGTTGGTAAAGACAATGGAGCAAGCTTCTTACATGCTCCTAATGGGAATATAAACTTATACAACCACCTCTGTACTACTTATACAATTGGTCATCACCATGTAAAGTCGCACATATATCCTGTGACCCAGCCCCAAGAAACATACAAAAATCTTGACAGTATCACTGCTTTAAATAAGGAGGAAAAGAAGGGTGGGAGTCCCTGGGAGAAAGGAGGGGAAGGGGAGAAGGGGAAGGAAAGGAAGGAAAGGAAGAAAGGAGACCAACAACCCAGCAACAGGAGAATGGATACAGAATAGTATATTCCTAGAAAGGAATTACATATAACAGTGAAAATGAAAGATCTACAGCTATACGCAAAACATGAACAAATCTTAGCAATATAATATTCAGAGAAATAGGCAAGCCACAGAAAATTATATTCAGTATAATACACTCCTAAAGCTCAAAAATAAGCAGTCATACAATATACTACATAAGAATATATACATATACGATGAATTTTTTTAAACCAAAAGAATAATATGCAACTTAAAACAGTGGTTAACTGGGAGAGAAGCAAGGGTCAGGATATGGAAAGGAGTATCAAGGTAGCTTCAAAAATAATAGTAATGTTCTAGTTCCTAAGTTGCATGGTGGGTGCATGTGGGTTTATTTAAAATTATTTTCCATAACTTAAACATACTAAATTGTAGCTATATTATGAAATGTAAATATTGTAATTTGTCAGGATATTAATAAGTTTCAAACACTTAAATGTCATTTAAATAGTTAAAACTCAGATACCCATATAATTTATATTTCCAAATAATAATTTAACAGTTAAAAATTTTAACATTCAAGAAATACCTTTTTTTTCTTTAAAAAAAAGATTTTATTTATTTGTCAGAGAGAGAGAGATAGAGAAAGCACAAGCAGGGGAGGCCGCTGAGTGTGCAGGTCTCAATCACAGGACCCTGGGATCATGACCTGAGCCAAAGGCAGACGCTTAACCAACTGAGCCACCCAGGCATCCCTCAAGAAATATCTTGATGGTATTTGTCTTTGTTTAAATTCTTATGATAAGTCCATTCTCTGCTTATGATAAGACCGTAACTCATTCATGTTCTTCAACATTATATATGTATTTAAAGGGTCAGTATGACTTAAAGATAAACAAAGATTAGAACACATTTTAAGTTTATTATAATGAAAGGTCTCTAGGTTAAAGAGTGGATAAATGATTTTTCAAAATAAGGAAATTAATTTCTAAAAATTTTTACCCAGCTAACTCTCCTTTCTTTTGTGAATTAGGTAAAGAACATCATTACTCAAATTTTTATTGGAGGATACATCTTGGTAAAGTGAACTACAGGAGCATGGTGTGAGTATCTGAAACCATTTAAACCATTTAAAATGGTTTAAATAAAATAACTCAATAAAAAGAAGTGAGCCAGGGGCGCCTGGGTGGCTCAGTCATTAAGCGTCTGCCTTCGGCTCAGGTCATGGTCCCACGGTCCTGGGATCGAGGCCCACATCGGGCTCCCTCCACAGCAGGAAGCCTGCTTCTCCCTCTTCCATTCCCCCTGCTTGTGCTCCCTCTCTCGCTGTGTCTCTGTCAAATAAAAAAAAAAAAAAAAAAAAATCTTAAAAAAAAAAAAGAAGTGAGCTGTAAGAATTTACAGTTGAAAAGAAATGTAATACATGTTTAATCTTTCACAGATCCTTTATCATGAAAGATTTTTTTATTCAAATTTCTTTTATTAAGATAAATTTTCTAGAGCAGTTTTAGGCTCATAGCGGTACTGAGGGGAAGGTACAGATATTTCTCATCTGTATACTCCCTGCCTCCATACATGCATAGTTATCATTATCAATATCCCACATGAGTGGTACATTTGCACAAGGGATGAACCCATACTGGCACATCATTATCACCCAAAGTCCACAGCTTACATTACAGTTTATTCTTGGTGTTGTAGATTCTATGGGTTTGAGAAAGTATAAAATGGCATGTATCTATCATTACATTATTATAGAATGTTTTCATTGCCCTAAAAATCTGTCTATTCATTCCTCCACCACCCCTAACCCGACAACCACTCATCTTTTTCTGTCTCCACCATTTTGCCTTTTCCAGAATATCATATAGTTGAAATCATGAAATCATACAGTAAATAGATTTTTTCAGATTAGCTTCTTTCACACAGAAATATGCATCTAAGGGGTGAGCTAAGATGGCGGCGCAGTAGGAGGACCCTAGGCTTGCCTCATCCCTCCAACTCAGCTAGATAAGTATCAAATCATTCTGAATAGCCAAGAAATCGACCTGAGGACTGACAGAACAAACTGTACAACTAGAGGGACAGAAGCCACATCGAGGAAGGTAGGAGGTGCAGAGATGTGGTCTGGGTGCCATGGAGCAGAGGGAGCCCTGATGGAGGAGAAAGGTGAGAGTAGAGTGCTCGGGGATATGCACAAAGAGAGCACGACCCCAAAGCCACTGGCTTCAGAAACAAGTGGAGCTGATTTTCATGAGTTTTTGCAGCCAGCTGGGCTCAAAGCCTGGAGTTTTAGAGGTCAGGCTTGGCTGGGATAGAGCCCTGAGGGCACTGCCCTGCTCCTAGAAAGAAACAGGCAAACTACCTGGTGGCAGAAGGTGCGATCTGAGGTTCACCTATGGCACACGGCGAGAGGGAGAGACCGTTCGCGCTTCTGGGAGCGCATATGAGAGGTGGCATTCCCAGAGACGTCTCTCAAGGGACAAAAGAGGCAACAGGCACCATTTTCCCCCTCCCCCGACCCTCAGCAGAGGCTCAGAGACACATGCTGAGGGTGGCTAACCCGGACACTGGCTTAGCCGGCCTTGCTCCAAATCCCATGCCCCTGCGCTGACTACCCTTCTTGGTCAAACCTGCATTTGTCCCAGAGCAGCGAGACCCTCCCCCAGAAGACCAGCGCAGGCCCTTGCCACAGCATGTCCCTAAAGTGTGGAGTTTTAAAAGTCAGCAGGCTTGGCGGGGACAGAACGCAAAGTGCACTGCACTGCTCCAGGCAGGCAAGCAACCTGGAGACAGACAGCGGGAAAACAGCGACCTGAGAAACTCCTGGCAAACTGTTTGCTCTTCTGGGAGTGCTTCCCTGAGAGCAGCAAGTATGGAGACCCCTCTCCGGGGAAAAAAGGAGCCATTTTCCTCCCCCCCAACCCGGCCCCCCTTAGCCTAAACCAACTTCAGTAAACAGCACAGCACCAATACTGGCTGCCTAACCTGCTTACCCCAAGTGCCAGCACGCCCCCCCTCCCCCCCCGCTCCACCGGTACAGCTTCTCTCAGGCAAGCGTGCCCAAGTCGCAGTGCAGCAGACCCCTTCCCCAGAAGACCAGCAGAAACCGCCACACACACGTCTACTGACCAGAGAGTTCCACAAGGCTTCAGTTCTAGTGGAAGTAGTAGTATCAGGTCTCACTGAACAAGCAGACCAGAGCACACCTAGTTAAAACTCACCACCATGTGGCCAAGGCTCAAACGCTGCCCACGGCAGGCAAGGAGAGCTTCTACAGACGACTGACCTGAGGGACAGAGCAGCCGAACCACAGGAGCAGAGTACGCGCGGCACACACCAGACACTCCCCGAGCACCACACCCTGGACACTATATGACCTCTTCTCCATAAAGCCATTCTCTCAGAAACAAGAAACATAACAGGCTTTTCTAACACACGGAAGACAGAGACTTAGACAAAATGCCAACACAGAGGAATTCATCCTAAAAGAGGACAAGAAAAGGTCATGGCCAGAGATTTCATTGAAAAAGATATAAGTAATATGCCTAATGTAGAATATAAAGCAACAATCAAGGATACTTGCTGGGCTTGAGAAAAGTTAGAAGACATCAGGGAGGCCTTTACCACAGAGATAAAAGAGTTAAAAAAAAATCAGAATGAAAAATGCAATAACTGAGATTCCAAACAGACTGATGTAATGACCCCAAAGATGGAAGAAGCAGAGGAACAAATAAGTGATACAGAAGAGAGAATAATGGAAAATAATGAAGCTGAAGAAAAGAAAGAAAAATTATGGATCACAGGAATAGACTTACGGAACTCAGTGACTCCATCACACATAATAATATTCGTATCATAGGAGTCCCAGATGAAGAAAAGGAGGCAGAAGATTTATTTGAGTAAATAATCACTGAAAACTTCCCTATCTGGGGAAGGAAACAGACATCTGAATCCAGGAGGCACAAAGAACTCCCATCAAAATCAACAGAAACAGGCCAACATCAAGACATATTGTAGTTAAATTTGCAAAATATAGTGAGAAAGAAAAAATCCTAAAAGCAGCAAGACAAAAGCAGCCCCTAACTTACAAGGGAAGACCTGTAAGGCTAGCTGGAGATCTCCGCACAAAAACTTGGCAAGCCAGAAGGGAGTGAAATGATATATTCAACATGCTGAACAGGAAAAATATGCAGCCAAGAATATTCTATACAGCAAGGCTGTCATTCAAAATAGGAGAGATTAAAGAGTTTCCCAAACAAAAACTAAAGGAGTTCATGAGCACTAAACCAGCCCTGCAAGAGATATTAAAGGGGATTCTTTGAATGGGAAAGAAAGACCAAAAGTGACAAAGACTAAAAAGGAACAGAGAAAATCTCCAGAAACAACAAAAGAACAAGTAATACAATGACACTAAATTCATATCAATAATTACTCTGAATGTAAATGGACTAAATACTCCAATCAAAAGACATAGGGTGTCAGAATGGATAAAAAAAACAGACCCATCTATATGCTGCTTACAAGAGATTCCTTTTAGACCTAAAGACACCTGCAGATTGAAAGTGAGTGGATGGAGAACCATCCATCATGCAAATGGAAGTCAAAAGAAAGCTGGAGTAGCAATACTTATATCAGACAAACTAGATTCTACACCAAAGACTATAACAAGAGATGAAGAAGGGCACTATATCCTAATAAAGTGGACTATCCAACAAAGAGATCTAACAATTATAAATACTTTTGGTCCCAACGTGGGAGGACCCAAATGTATAAAATAATTAATAACATAAAGGAACTCGATAACAACACAATAATAGGAGGGGACTTTAACACCCCACTTACAGCAATGGACAGATCACCTAAGCAGAAAATCAACAAGGAAACAATGGCTTTGAATGACACACTGGACCAGATGGACTTAACTGATATATGCAAAACATTGCATCCTAAAGCAGCAGAATACACATTCTTTTCAAGGGCACATGGGACATTCTCCAGAATAGATCACATACTAGGTCACAAATCAGGCCTCAACAAGTACAAAAAAGACTGAGATCATACCATGAGTACTTTCTGACCACAACACTATGAAACTTGAAGTCAACCACAAGAAGACATTTGGAAGGAGCACAAACACATGAAGATTATAAACATCCTAAAGAATGAATGGATCAACCAGGAAATCACAGAAGAAATAAGAAAATACATGGAAACAAGTGAAAATGAAAACATGATGGTCCAAAAGCTTTGGGATACAGCAAAAGCGGTCCTAAGAGGGAAGTATACAGCAATACAGGCCCACCTTAAAAAGCAAGAAAAATCTCAAATACATAACCTAACCTTACACCTGGAAAGGAGCTAGAAAAAGAACAACAAAGCTTAAAGCCAACAGAAGAAGAGAAATAATGAAGATTAGAGCAGGAATAAGCAAAACAAAAACAACAATAACAAAAAACAGTAGAACAGACCAATGAAACCAAGAGCTGGTTCTTTGAAAGAATAAAATTGATAAACCCCTAGCCAGACTTACCAAAAAGAAAAGAGAAAGGACCCAAATAAATAAAATCACAAATGAGAGAGGGGACATTAACAACCAAGACACAGAAATACAATTATAAGAGTATTATGAAAAATTATATGCCAACAAATTTCCCAGAAAATGTTTAAACTACCAAAACTGAAAACAGGAAGAAACAAAAAACTTGAACAGACTGATAACCAGCAAAGAAATTGAATCAGTAATCAAAAATCTGCCAAAAAACAAAAGTCCAGGACCAGATGGCTTCCCAGGGGAATTCTACCAAACATTTAAAGAATTAATACCTACTCTTCTCAAACTGTTCCAAAAAATATAAATGGAAGGAAAACTTCCAAATTCATTCTATGAAGCCAGCATTACCCTGATTCCAAAACCAGAGTCCACTAAAAAAGAGAACTACAAACCAATTACTCTGAAGAATATGGATGCAAAAATTCTC
The DNA here is from genome assembly GCF_009762305.2 of Zalophus californianus. Classification (NCBI taxonomy): domain Eukaryota; kingdom Metazoa; phylum Chordata; class Mammalia; order Carnivora; family Otariidae; genus Zalophus; species Zalophus californianus. Next base: position 65,889,616 of record NC_045603.1, on the reverse strand, counting down.
AACAAAATACTAGCAAATCAAATCTAACAGTATATTAAAAGAATCACTCATCACAATCAAATGGGATTTATTCCTGCGCTGCAAGGGTGATTCAATATTTGCAAATCAATCAACATGATACACCACAATAAAAGAAAGGATGAGAACCATATGATCCTCTCAACAGATGCAGAAAAAACATCTAACAAAATACAACACCCATTCATGATAAAATCCCTCAACAAAGTAGGAACAGAAAGAATATACGTCAACATTACAAAGGCCATACATGAAAAACCCACAGCTAATACCATCTTCAATAGGGAAAAACTGAGAGCTTTTCCTCTACGGTCAGGACCAAGACAGGGATATTCACTCTCACCAGTTATTTAACATAGTACTAGTAGTCCTAGCCTCAACAATCAAGACAACAAAAAGAAATAAAAGGCATCTAAATCAGCAAGGAAGAAGTCAAACATTCACTTTTGCAGATGACATGATACTCTATAAAGAAAACCTAAAAGACTCCACCAAAAAATTGCTAGAATTGATACACAAATTCAGTAAAGTCACAGGATACAAAATCAACGTACAGAATACTGTTGCATTTCTATACACCAAGAATGAAGCAGCAGAAAGAGAAATCAAGGAATTAATTGCATTTACAATTGCACCAAAAACCGTAAGATACCTAGCAATAAACCTAACCAAAGAGGTGAAAGATCTGTACTCTGAAAACTGTAGAAATTGAAGAGGACACAAAGAAACTGAAAAACATTCCACGCTCATGGATTAGAAAAACAATACTGTTAAAATGTCTATACTACCCAAAGCAATCCACACATTTAATGCAATCCCTATCAAAATACCATCAGCATTTTTCACAGAGCTACAACAAACAATCCTAAATCTGTATGGAACCACAGAAGACCACAAACAGCCAAAGCAATCTTGAAAAAGAAAACCAAAGCTAGAGGCATCACAATTCCAGACTGCAAGCTATATTTCAAAGCTATAATCATCATCAAGACATGGTACTGGCATAAAAACAGACGCATAGATCAATGGAACAGAATAGAAAACCCAGAAATGGATCCACAATTCTATGGGAAAGAATATCCAATGGAAAAACACAGTCTCTTCAACAAATGGTGTTGGGAAAACTGGACAGTAACATGCAAAAAAAATGAAACTGGACCACCTTCTTAGACCACACACAAAAATAAAGTCAAAATGGATGAAAGACCTAAATGTGACACAGGAAACCATCAAATTCCTAGAGGAGAACACACACAGTAACCTCTTTGACACTGGCTATAGCAACTGCTTACTAGATACATCTCCAAAGACAAGGGAAACAAAAGCAAAAGTAAACTATAGGGACTTCATCAAAATAAAAAGCTTCTGCACAGTGAAAGAAACCATCAACAAAACTAAAAGGCAACCCACAAAATGGGAAAAGATATTTGTAAATGACATATCTGATAAAGGGTTAGTATCCAAAATCTATAAAGAACTTACCAAATTCACCACCAGTTCAGAAATGGGCATGAGTTAACATTTCTCCAAAGAAGACATACAAATGGCCAAAAGACACATGACAAGATGCTCAACATCACTCATTGGGGAAATACAAATCAAAATGAGATACCACCTCACACCTGTCAGAATAGCTAAAATTAACAACACAGGAAATAACAGGTGTTGGGGAGGTTGGGCAGAAAAGGGAACCCTCTTACTCTGTTGGTGGGAATGCAAGCTGGTGTATCTACCCTGGAAAACACTATGGAGGTTCCTCAAAAAGTTAACAATAGAACTACCCTACATTCCAGCAATTGCACTACTAGGTATTTACCTAAAGGATACAAAAATACTGATTCAAAGGGGTACATGCACCCCAATGCTAACAGCATTATCAACAACTGCCAAATTATGAAAAGAGCCCAAAAGTCCATCACTGATAAATGGGTAAAGAAGATGTGGTATATATATACAATGGAGTATTACTCAGCCATCAAAAAGAATAAAATCTTGCCATTTGCAATGATGTGGATGGAGCTACAGTGTATTATGCTAAACAAAATCAGACAAATACGTTCACTCATATGTGGAATTTAAGAAACAAAACAAATGAACACGGGGGAAAAAAGGAAAGACAAACCAAGAAGCAGACTCTTAACTATACACACAAACAGGTTTACTGGAGGGGAGGTGGGTGGGGGGATGGGTTAAGTAGGTGATGGGTATTAAGGAGGGCACTTGTGATAAGCACTGAGTGTTACATGTAAGCAACGAATCACTAAATTCTACACCTGAAACTAATATTACACTGTATGTTAACTGGAATTTAAATAAAAATTTGGAGGAAAAAAGAAAATGAAGATCCCATCTCCATTTTCAAGGAAAGAAGAAAATTATCTTTTTTTTTCATTAAAAGATTTTATTTGTTTATTTGACAAAGAGAGACACAGCGAGAGAAGGAACATAAGCAGGGGGAGAGGGAGGGGGAGAAGCAGGCTCCCCGCGGAGCAGGGAGCCCGATGCGGGGCTCAATCCCAGGACCCTGGGATCATGACCTGAGCCGAAGGCAGACGCTTAATGACTGAGCCACCCGGGTGCCCTGAAAGTTATCTTTTTATGATGTATGATTCCCAAATGCTAGTCTGCAGGCAAGTGCCAGAATTTGGGACAAGTTTTTACCATGTTAGGATGAAAACTGGGAAAAGACAGGCCATACGGTAAATTCTTATAAGGCCAAATGATTTCATTTAAAAGACTATTCTAGGGGCACCTGGGTGGCTCAGTCGTTAAGTGTCTGCTTTCAGCTCAGGTCATGATCCCAGGGTCCTGGGATCGAGCCCCACATCAGGCTCCCTGCTTGGCGGGAAGCCTGCTTCTCCCTCCCCCACTCCCCCTGCTTGTGCTCCTGCTCTTGCTATTTCTCTGTCAAATAAATAAAATCTTTAAAAAATAAAAAAATAAATAAATAAAAGATTGTTCTAAGATTATGTCCTCAATACTGCCAAATAGTCTTTTGTTCAAGAAATTATGACAGCAAATGACTGTATGTTTGTTTTACTAGGCTTAGTTATGAGAATAAAAAGTCAGTAACACTAAAAAAAAAAGAGAGAGAAGAAATATGCATCTAAGGTTCCTCCATGACTTTTCACGGCTTAATAACTCACGCGTTTTTATCGCTGAATATTATGTCATTGCCTGGACGTATGAAAGATTTTTTTTAAAAATCAGCCTCCAAAGGGAAACAGAAGCGAAAGTGAACTTTTGGGACTTCATCAAGATAAGAAGCTTCTGCACAGCAAAGGAAACAGTCAACAAAACAAAGAGGCAACCCACGGAATGGGAGAAGATATTTGCAAATGATACTACAGACAAAGGGCTGATATCCAAAATGTATAAAGAACTTCTCAAACTCAACACCCAAAAAACAAATAACAAGTCAAAAAAAGGGCAGAAGACATGAACAGAAACTTCTCAAAAGAAGACATACAAATGGCTAACAGACACATGAAAAAATGTTCATCATCATCAGCCATCAGGGAAATTCATATCAAAACCACATTGAGATACCACCTTACACCAGTTAGAATGGCAGAAATTGACAAGGCAAGAAACAACAAATGTTGGAGAGGTTGTGCAGAGAAAGGGGAACCCTCTTACACTGTTGGTGGGAATGCAAGTTGGTACAGTCACTTTGGAAAACAGTGTGGAGGTTCCCCAAAAATTTTAAAATAGAGCTACCCTATGACCCAGCAATTGCACTCCTGGGTATTTACCCCAAAGACACAGATGTAGTGAAAAGAAGGACCAGGTGCACCCCAATGTTCATAGCAGCAATGTCCGCAATAGCCAGACTGTGGAAAGAGCTGAGATGCCCTTCAACAGATGAATGGATAAAGAAGATGTGGTCCATATATACAATGGAGTATTACTCAGCCATCAGAAAGGATGAGTACCCAACTTCTACATCAACATGGATGGGACTGGAGGAGATTATGCTCAGTGAAATAAGTCAAGCAGAGAAAGTCAATTATCATACGGTTTCACTTATTTGTGGAACATAAGGAATGGCATGGAGGACACTAGGAGAAGGAAGGGAAAAATGAAGCAGGGGGAATCGGAGGGAGAGATGAACCATGAGAGACGATGGACTCTGAGAAACAAACTGAGGGTTTTAGAGGGGAGGGGGTGGGGGGGATGGGTTAGCCCGGTGATGAGTATTAAGGAGGGCACATATTGCATTAAGCCCTGAGTGTTATATGCAGATAATGAATCAGTGAACACTACATCAGAAACTAATGATGTAATGTATGGTGACTAACATTAACATAAAAAAAAAATCAGCCTCCATACACATATAAAATAGTCACACACATTATGGGAATCCCTTACTTTTTCAACCTAAAGTATGCTGATGCTCTGTTTGTTGGCAACACAGGATTATATGGATCAGCATCCATTCCTTTGGTGTAGCATTCAATTGCTTCATCATATTTTCCTTGTTTGAAGTATTTATTGCCCTGAAAAAGCATATGAGTCAGATATATACTGGCAGAGAATTGCAGAACCATTTTCTTTCAATATTATGCATCTCTTTCTAACTCATTAGCTCTGTGTTCAAGGTTAACAGGAAAGAAAAGAAAATTAAGCAAAATGGTCTTTCAACAAATGCTGAAATTCACTAGATAGTCATTGTATGAGCACAAGCCAAAAAAGCCTTGGTAGAAAAATGAGTAACATACGTCGAATTATGTACTTTTGATTGACAATACCCACAGAAATGTAACAAAAGAAAGACATCAAGATGAAGTTTAATCTGAAAAGAGTTCCACCTTTTTGAAAAGCAATATAGTTAGTTTTATTAATGAGGCTTTCCAAAGAGGGATGTTTAATATTCCAAAAAGTAACCAGAGATGACCTGTGATATGGAAGAGTGGAATTTAATATTCATGTCAAGATTCACATTCTGATTTTAAGTTAGTCTACTACAAAAAACCCTAAAAGGACTCTCCGTACAGTCCATGCATTTTACATATAATAATTCATTTAATATTCATAACAACCCATTAAGATTTAGTAATAATATTAATCTTATTTTTACAGTTAAGAAAACTGAGGTACAGGTAATTAAAGAACTTGTCACAGGATCTGAACCCGTACAATCTGGTTTCAGACATATACTCCTAACCAACAAGCTATACTGCCTCTTGATACGGATACATTAAAGTCTGAGCACCTCCCCACCCAAAACTACACTGAAGAAATACCGGGATCCACATGATTTTCTACATATCCTGCTTACATGAAGGAAACTAAGGCTAACCTAAAGAAAAATACCTTTTCTTTTAGAGCAAGAGCCTTTTGTGAATCTACGTGAATCCCATCTTCTTCTGACTCTGATTCTTGAGACACAGAATCATGGATATTCTCTTCTTTATCAAGCTCATCAAGGATACTGTCCTGAAATTATAAGTAGAACAGTGCTCATAGTTACATGACCATTAAAATAAAGAAGACATTAAAAAAAAAAAAAAGTACACTCAACTTAGGTTGTAATGATCTAAGGACCTGAAGGCCTAAGGTTGCTTTCAATCCAAATAACCTCTCATTGTTAGGATTCTCTCCAGAGAAAACTGTACCCTTGTCTAGAAAATCAAGATCCAAACCACTTAAAAGAATCTAGCTCTGAACTCATGAAGCTAAGTCAACAGAGTCCACAAATCACCCCTAAATCACAAACTATTAGTAGTGAGGTATTTATGGCTTGACATAAGGCAAGTCTGGAAATAACCCTAAACTAGTATAATAAACAACCAGCAGCCAAGAAAGGGTTGTTACTAAAAGCCTTTTTTCTTCCTTATTCTCAAAACATGAAAAACTGCCTGTAAAGCACATTAACTCCTAATCCTCACAAAAACTTATGAGGTAAGTACAATTCCCCATGTTTTTTACTGGAAGGAATGAATCAAGACACAGAGGTTTGTTAACTCAAGATCACTTGGCTAACGAGTGGCCAAGTCAGGATTTGAATCAAGGCAAATCTGCCTCCTCTGAAGCACTCTCAATGACTATGTTATAGTCTCAGTGAATTCCAAAAATACAGCCGACCCTACCAAAGAAAATACGTAATATACTAGTCCAACAATTCCCAATCTCTTTTGGATCACACATTCCTTTCATGATAATAAATCATCTCATAAACCCCATCAGGAATTTTTAATCATATTTATCATATATGATAAAAGAATGGTTTTTAAAACCAGTAAGAGATTTTAAAACCAGTAAGCATTAAAGAGTTCATTAAAGCTCATTTAAACAAAAATTTTAATTATATAAAATCTTTTTTGCATTTAATATCATACTATTTTATGTCAAAAAGCCCCAAATCATTGACAAATTAAAAAATAAAATAAAATCTAGGCTTAGTTTCACTGAATGAACACTAAAAGATAGACTAAAACTCAGCTACATGTTTTAGCATGAAGATTCTACAAATACCACCAGCCTACCAACATTAAAGAGCCAAGATTATCCAACGCTGCTATGCTTGCATGTGGAGACCACCACCAGCAGCAGAACACTAAAGCAACTGCTCAGATCTCAACTAGACTGGAACAGTAGGTAAACACCTACATCTTGTATAGATACACTAAATTGACGTCAAGCAATGCAGTACATCATGATGGCATCGGCCACACAAAGCAGGAGTTCAATCAGTATCTGCTGAGTAAATAAATGACTGTATAGAAAGCACCTCTCTCAGAAATGATCTGAGGATGATGGCTTTCAGGAAAAAGCATTATAAGAAGATGGCACCTTATGAAAAGGAAAAAGCTATATAATGAGGAATAAGGTCATAAAAAATGAAAGTAGACTATATAATATTCAGCGGAGAAAATATCATGTTCAGAAAGCATCATTTCCCACAGCAATAAATCCAAGACCTAAAATTATACTTTCCCTGCATCAGGACAATACTGAAGCAGATGGCAAACTATTTAATTGGTAGTGCCAGCTCTATCTTGAGTCAATTAGCCTTGGTTTCATTAAGAAAAATACAAGTAATTTGGAAAACTATTGAGCAGTGCCTTCTAAAACTAAATGTATATATAAAGTATGACCTGCAAATTCCCTCCCAGGAGCTTAGATCCATCAAAAGACACATACAGGAATGTTCATAGCAGGCTTATTCATAATAGCCCCAAACTGGAAACAACCCAAATGTATGTCAACAGGAGAATGGATATACAAATTGTGATATATTCACACAATGGAATTCTGATCAGCAAGGAAAAAAATAAATTACTGTTACTGACAATATGGATCAATCTCAAACAATGCTAGCAAACAAAGCCAAACACAAAAGAGTGCATACTGTATGATACATTTATATGAAATTCCAAAACTGGCAAAACTGGGGCGCCTGGGTGGCTCAGATGGTTAAGCGTCTGCCTTCAGCTCAGGTCATGATCCCAGGGTCCTGGGATCGAGTCCCACATCGGGCTCCCTGCTCCTTGGGAGCCTGCTTCTCCCTCTGCTTCTCTCTCTCTCTCTCTGTCTCTCATGAATAAATAAATAAAATCTTTAAAAAAAAAAAAAAAAAAAAACTGGCAAAACTGATCTATAATATTAAAGATCACAATAGTGGCTACCTCTGGGAGGTAATCAACTGAAAAGGAAGGCTTCTGGGATGCTGAAAATATCTTGTATCTTGATGTGGATGGTGGTTTTTCAAGTATATACAGGAGCAAAAATTCAGGAAACTGTACACTTAAGATTTTTGCACTTTACTGTATGTTTAACCTCAAATAAAAATGTTAAATAGAAAAGTGCCAATAAAATAATAAACCTAAAAATCAGAAGAGTGGTTATTTATGGGGGTAGAGGGAAGAAAAGAAGATGGGATGGGGATGCAGTATTTTTGAATTCTAAATGCAATGGTGGTTACCCAAATCTATGTGATATATACATACATTGTACCATATCAGTTTCCTGTTTTTGATACTGTACTATAATTAAGGAATTACTGGGGTAAACTGGGTGGGAAGTATGCTGGATCTCTACGTACTATTTTTGCAAAAAAAAAAGAAGAGAAGAGAAGAGAAAAGAAAAGAAAAAAGAAAAGAAAAGAAAAGAAAAGAAAAGAAAAGAAAAGAAAAAAAGAAAGAAAGAAAGAAAAAAAATAGAAAAAATAGAAAAAAAGAAAAGAATCCTGGCTGTTTTAGCCACTACTCACTGAAAGAGGGCTGCAGGAGAAAAAATAATCTAGTTAACTGAAAAGAATTGTAATTAAAGTTGGATTCACATAAAATAATCTATAAGTGAAAGACACAAGGGTAAGATACTTTACATTATTTTCATTTAACCCATTACTCTTAGCTAACTCCAAGACAATCTTATTCAAATACTAAGAAGCATATAAGTAGATTAACTTACCACATCAAGTTTTGCCCATGCCTCATAATCGTAAGATTTTATCCTGTTTTTTGTGTTTTCATCTTTGGTTTTTTTAGAAGACTCTTTAGGTTTGCCTTTCTTCTTTTTCCTAAAATTCCCATTTCGAATAGGAGGTAAATTCTAGGGATGGGAAAAAATAAACACATGATGTTTGAGCACTGCTCTATTACTTTTTTGTATAACTACCAATGTTTAAAATTCTCACTAAATTATATTTTCAAGTAAGAAGTACTTTTTAGGGGCGCCTGGGTGGCTCAGTTGTTAAGCGTCTGCCTTTGGCTCAAGTCATGATCCCAGGGTCCTGGGATCAAGCCCCGCATCAGGCTCCCCACCTCACGGAAAGCCTGCTTCTCCCTCTCCCACTCCCCCTGCTTGTGTTCCCTCTCTCTCTGTCTCTCTCTCTTTCAATTAAATAAATAAAATCTTTAAAAAAAAAAAAGTACTTTTTATTTTTTAAGTGCTTAAAAATACCAATTTACCATCTTCACTTATAACAATTCATGCTTGAAAAGTTTAATTCATTCTTTGACAAATGTTGAATATTGTTTAGTCACAAGGAAAGTATTATCTAGAAATTTTAATTATACATTTAATTTGCAATCCTAAAGTCACACTTCAAAACTGCCTGATCTTCAGCCTTACTACAATGAATTAGCAATAGTACAACAGCAAACTGAACTGCCTCCACACCATTAGTATGAAAAAATTATGCATATTTAAATATACAGTATTAAGAAAAACGTTTGGTTGAACCTACGTAAGTAATCTGTATTTTATGCCAATACTATATGTTAAGATATCATTAAATATATAATTATATATGATCTGTATTATATACATATACACACACACACACACCCAAATATCGAAAATGCTATTCATTTACCTGAAGAATTATCACATGGTCTTCCTTTCCCTAACTATTGGCTAAGCCTTAAAATGTCTTACCAGAGTTAATATAAGTACTACAAAGATTTAAAAAGCAGAATTTTTCAAAATGTTGACAGGCAGCAAATCACTTCAATTTCAGTATTTTCACAAAACATTTTAAAAGGCTGTGCTGTATTTTAAATTAAATAGTTTTGCTGGATGCTAAAGTAGGTTTTAATTAAGAAATTTACCTCTTCAGGAACACCATTCTGTCTTCTTAGTTCCATATCCTTCTGTTTGATATCTTTTTCCCAGTTTTCTAATTCCCTCATAAAGTCCTGTAATTCTTCTGCATTTTGTTTCACTTGTAGTTGTAATTCAATTGCTTTATTTGTCGAAGTCATTATGTCTTGCAGAGTTTTGACCAACCAATCTCTGACAAGAATTAAACAGATCTGGTTTGTTTTCTGAAGCATAGCTAATCAATGAGTTTTTACCACTTCATAAATGGCAAAAATACACACATAGAGAGCATAAAGTATGCTGAAGAAAGAAAACATCAATATATTATTTTTTACATGAATTAATATTTGCTGAATGAATAAATGAAAAACAGACCAGTCTGGGCATCACTGCAATGCATTATGAATAAAAGGCAATGAGGGGGAAATCACTGAAATTAGCAAGTACCCCTTGGTAGCAGACTCTGCTTGTGTCCCATTTATAAATTAACCCTAATTATCTCCTTTACTCCTTTTCAAAATTTATTGAACTTCTGCTATGTGACAGGTCCTATAAAAACAAGTAAGACAAGGTCCCAGGTCTAATGGAGAAGGAAACAAAATAATCAAGTACCGAGAGCCACAAAATATTATGCTGGCAGGGTCTTTCAACCTTGGGGTTATTGACATTTTGGGACAGGTATCTCTTTGTGGTAGAAGGTCTGTCCTATGCATTGTTAAAATGGCTGGCAACATCCCTGGCCTCTTCCAACTACAGAGCAGTATTCTCCCTCCCCTCCAGACTGTGACAATCAAAAACGTCTCCAAACATTGTCAAATATCACCTAGACGGCATAATAATTCCTGGTTCAGAACAACTGTGCTAGAGGCACATACAGATGCTGTGGGACTGACCACAAAGGACAGGCATAAATCAGACGGTGGTAGGGTGGTGGGTTCAAGAAAGAGTCCCCAGAGGTGCTATAACTAGCCACATTTCAAAGAGGCCAGCCAAAGTGATTAACCATGGAGGAGCAGGCAGGCAGACCAAAGGACTAAGAAAGAGAAGGATGGAAGAGAAGGCTGAGGTAGCTATGGGACAGATCTCAAAAAGCCAGCCCATGAGGTCTGAAAGCTATGAAAGTATCCTGGAGGTAAAATAAAAAGTACCCGATGACTGATTCAACTGAGGAGCTGGGAGCAGAGAAGGACCTAACCAGTGTCTTAGATTTCCAGTTTGGTAGCCTGGTGAAATTAGCAGTGCCATTTGAGTCAGGATCACAATTTTAAAAGGAAAGGGGGGGGGGTGGAAGTTACAATCACGAACTTGTACCTGTTTATAATCACTGTGACTACTGGGTTGAGTGGGCAGGGGTGGAGCCTACAAAACACTACCATTTAGGGAACAAGCTAAGGAGGGGATACCAATACAGGAAAAACTAGGGAGCAACATCTAGGGAGCTGGGAGGAAGACTTGGAGAGTACTGTCACAGGAGAGAATTTTCAAGAAAGTTCAAGGTGAGAGAGGCTGGCAGTGCCTAAAGACACAAAGGTGGCATAAGAGGAAAGAACGTGCATTGTATTTAGTCATATTGAGAGTTTCAATGAGATTTAAGGAAAGGATGGAAATAAAATGAGCTGCTGAGTAAATGAGATTATATGGGGATTAGCGTAATTCTGTTTTTAATAATCTAAGACTGCTCACGACTATAGTCTGGTAGAAGAGGACGAAGAGAATCAAGGTAAAAGAAGATCTAGGAAAAAGGATGACTGATGGGGCAAAGTCCGCAAAAGAGTGGGAGGGAATTCAACGCTTAAGAGGAGTGGGGGAGTAGCATGGGGGCAGAGCACATTAGAAAAATCATTTTTCTAATGGCTGCAAATGCAGATAGGTCTTCTGAACCCTAGCCTGGCCTTATAACCTAAACTAAGTTTAACCTTCTTTTCAGGCAGTGCCCAAGTTTGATCACATATGTATATCTCGTTTTTAAAAAACGAAACCAGTATAGTGCTTTGCTGGGGGCTCAAAAATAGGAATAAAAGCGCAGCAAGCCACTGCGATGCTGCAAAAGGTCAAAACCCTTTTCCATTTCACTCATCATCTCTGCTGCTCCCGCAGATACAACTGCTCCCACGGAACCTGCGACGGGGCTGGAGTCCGAGCAAGGAACCAGAAACTTCCAATGCTGGGGGCTATCGCTTTCACACTCAATATCCCGGCGAACACAGCACACCCACGCCGGGGGGGGGCGGGGCCCCACCCCCGCAGTTCTCCAGGGAGGGTGGATCTGCGATCCGATCACCGCAAATCGGCCCAATACCCCGGGCAGCCGGGGTGGAGGCACAGTCGGCAGAGCAGATCTTCCATCCCCGGGGGCGCAGGGCGAGCCCCTTCCGGAACGCTCACCCGGGACGCCGCTACCCTGGACACCACCGCGCCGCCGCGCCCTCGCCGCCGGCCCTCACGCCTTCCTGCCCTCCGCCTCCCCCGGGACCCACGACCGCACGCCCTCTTTGCGCCAAGCCACCCCCAAAGCCTCGCCGGCTACTGCAACCGGCGATAAAGTTAAAGCCTGCTCACCTCGCTAGGCCGTTACCGCCCGCAGGGCCGCTACCCCAGGCCCGCAGCGTCTCACGCCGGGCTCCGCCTTCCCGAGCTTTCCCACAAGTCGCCGCGTGCCCTCGCCCCGCCCTGGCGTCCGGGCGGAGCGTGCGCAGAAGGGCAGGTACGGTGCGCCTCTCTTCTCAGGGTATAATTAGAGAATTGACAGGTGTGTTAAAGCCAAATCTGACGCCTTGCCTGCTTCCAGTATGACTAAAATTCGCGGGAGATAACCCCAAAACTGCAGGTCATCCTGACTCGTTCTGATTCCCAAAATAATAACGCCTTGAGTATTAACCTGGAATCCCCTCAAAACAATTTTAGCCCGAATATTTGCCTTGCGGGTATCTATAGGTCACGACCTTCGTAAGCATGATAATCATCTGAGAAATTTACTGTTTCGAACAGACAGTGTCATCTTGTAACTCTGACAGTTGTGCTGGGTTTTGTTTTGTTTTTCCTTTAGGTACTTGTATTTGGCAAACCAGTTCGTCAGTCTGACTCTTTTCACCTTTGCAAATAAACTCTCCTTTCTTAGTGTATCTACATCTGAGTCTTTCTTGGACGTGTGTCGGTGTTAAAGTCTGTCTTTAGATGTGCCCTGGCTTACAAAGAAGAAAGAATGTGAAGCTTTTAATACTTCTTGCTTCTACTTGCCATATGAGTGAGCTGTCTTTCATTTTCATGACAACTCTAAAATTGTAAAACAAAAATAATGTCAACAGTCCACGAAAACAAACAAAAGCAAACAAAACTGTCAGTTTGAAACAACTCAATGATCTCAAACATTAGCCCCAAAATCCAGTTCAGTGACTCTCAGTCTTGGCTGAACTTTGGAATCATCCATGTAGCATTGAAAAAAAAAGGGGGGGGGCGCCTGGGTGGCTCCGTCAGTCATGCCTCCCGCTCTTGTTTTTGGCTTAGGTCATGATCTTGGGGTCCTGGGATGGAGCCCCAGTTAGGCTCCATGCTCCGCAGGGAGTCTACTTGGGATTTCTCTCTCCCTCTGCCCCTCCCTCTTGCATGCTTTCTCTCTTTGTCCAAAATCAATAAATCTTTAAAAAAATACTGATGTCTAGGTTTTGTCCCTAGAGATTCTGATTTAATTAGTGCAGCCTAGACATCATGATTTTTAAAGCACAAGGATACAGCTGTGCCTTTGAGGCCGGGAATCACTAATCCAGGTAATGGTCAATGAAAAAAACACCCTGGGGTCCTGTCTTACAAGGGCATATTATTAGCTCATCTTTCCAACTGTAAAATTATAGGGTATCTTTGTATTTTAACATCATAGTAGTCAAATCATTAAGTATATCATCAAAATATTTACTAACGGAATGACTTTTTGGGTTTTGTGTTAGATAACTGAATTTTCAGAGTTATTTTGTGTTTTAAAATTAATCTAATAAATAATTTTAAAAACAGATGTTGATTTATGGATGTTCTTAACAAAAGCAACTGTATTTTTTTTTTAAGTGAATTCTACCAGAGTCAATTGAGATAAGAGAGAAGGGGACAGCCAGCTGCTCTAGTAAAACCTCATAGACCCTTGGGTGAATCCTCCCTTCTCTATCTCCCTCTTAAGTCACATAATAGATAGTTTCTTAGTGAGTTCAGAAGCAAAGTGAAAAGAGTTAGTCGAATGGTCTTGATGGTCATTGTTACCTAATTCTGAGGCTTGCATCGTTCTACCAAAAAAAAAACAAAAAACAAAAAACTATACTTCAGTGACAGCCTTCTCTCTTGTGAGCTCAGACATGGGCCATCTTAAGTTCTTTTCTAGATTACAGACCTCCCCACTTCTGTTGACACGTCTTCAAATAGTTTTCACCAAGATTGATAAATTATGCCTTTCTTTTATGTCTCTTTTATTAATTTCTTCTTAGTGTGAATAAACTCCAGTCATCTCAGTTGCATTTATTGTTAATATCTCAATAGTCATTGTTGAAAAGATGTCTCTTTTCATAGTGGAAATATAGACGAATGTTTTATCACAAGAGTAAAATGCTGCAATTAATGATTATGGTGTTAATTTTGTGTTAATGTCCAAGACAATTATTGAGATCTTTCAAATAGCTAAATAAGGAAACATTCTGACAGTTAATATGAATCTTAAGAAAGGGAATATAAACTAAGTAGCTTTATTTAGCAAGAACATATATGAACCTTGGGGCTTTCTGTTACAAGCTATATGAGGTTTGATTGCATGTAAGATAAAGCCCAGTATGAGAGGGGCTTAAACTTGAGAGAATAATATTTCTCTCTCAAATAAAAGAAGACTGAATATGAGCAATCCAGGGTTGGCATGATCATTCCAGGGTCAGACCCAGGCACCTTCTGCCTTGCTGCTCCATCTTCTTCAGCACATGGCTTCCCTGGTGGCTCTAGCCACCACTCAAGCTCCCGCAATCTTATCTTCAATCCAGACAGCAGGAAGGGACAGAGTAGGATGAAAAATGGATGTAATGTACCCCCTGGCCTTTAAGAACTCCCTTTTGCATGCCACTGGCCAGGACTTAGACACATGGCCACTCCTGGCTGCAAGAGAGGTTTTTACTCTTGGAAGTCATGTTGCTCATCTGAACCCTAAGAATGCAATGATTAAGGAAAAACAAGAGGAGAGCGGATATTGAGGGGAACCCAGTCACTTCTACCACAGGCCTTGATAAGTGTTCTTTGAAAGAATAACAAATGAATCAATGAGGCAATACTGCTGGGAATCCAAGCTCACCACAGCGCGAGGAAAAGGGTTAAATTTTGTAACCCTGTGCTGCTACTTACTGTGAATGTGACTTAGTCACAGTAAAATTAAAGTGGTAACGGTAAAAAATAGCTAATAGACTGAGAAAATGTTTGTAAAAACCCTACCTAGCATAGCTTGGGACAGCTTGAGATCTTAAATATTAATTCCTGCCCCTCTCTTCTTGGCAAAGCTAATGTCCAAGCCCTGGGATATGGTCACTCTTTAGGTTTCCAATAAATTGAGATGAAGGTGCCAAGATTTCCCATATACCTCCTGCCCCCACACATACATAGCCTCCCTCATTATCAACACCAGTCACCAGAATAGTACAATTTTTTTACCAAAGTTGAACTTACGTTAACACATCACAGTCACTCAGAGTCCATAGTTTAACTAAGGGTTCACTCTTGGTGTTGTACAGTGGGTTTGGACAAATTTATAACGACTATATATCCATCATTGTACTATCATAGAGAATATTTTCACTGCCCTAAAATTCCTCTGTGCTCTGCCTATTCATTCCTCCCCACTATCTGCATTTCAGGCAGCCACTGATCTTTTTTATTATTTCCATAGTTTACCTTTTCCAGAACGTCATATACTTGGAATCATACAGTATGTAGCCTTCTCAGATTGACTTTTTTTCACTTAGTAATATGAATTTAAGGTTCCTCCATGTTTTTTCATGGCTTGATAACTCATTCTTTTTGGTCTGAATAATATTCTGTTGTCTGGATGTACCACTGATTATCCATTCACCTACTGAAGAGCATCTTGTTTGCTTCCAAATTTTGACAATTATGAATGCAGCTGCTATAAATATTCACATGGGTGTTATTGTGTAGACAGAAGTTTTCAAATCCTTTGGGTAGATATCAGAAGAGTAATTGCTGGATCATATGGTAAGAGTACATTTTTGTTTTGTTTTTTGTTTTGTTTGTTTTAGAGAGGGAGAGCACGTGCAAAGGCATGCGAGCAGGAGGGGAGGAGAAACTTAAGCAGGCTCCATGCCCAGCACAGAGCCTGACACAGGGCTTGATCTCACCACCCTGAGATCATGACCAGAGCCAGAATCAAGAGTCAGACGCTTAACTGAATGAGCCACCCAGGCGCCCCAAGAGTATGTTTTGTTTTGTGAGAAAATGCCAAACTGTCTTCCAATGTAACTCCATTTTGCATTCCTACCAGCAATAAGTGAGAGTTCCTGTTGCTTCACATCTCCACCAGCATTTGGTGTTGTCAGTGTTCCAGATTTTGGCCATCTAATAGGTATATAGTAGTATCTTGTTGTTTTAATTTGCATTTCCCTGATAAAATATGATGTGGAGCATCTTTTCATATTCCTTTTTGCTATCTGTATATCTTCTCTGGTGAGGTGTTTGTTATGGTCCCATTTTTTAAATTTTTTAAATTGAGCTATTGTCTCATTGTTGAGTTTTAAGAATTCTTTGTATATTTTAGATAACTGTCCTTTATCAGGTGTGTATTTTGCAACTATTTTCTCCTAGTCTGTGACTTATCCACTAATTCTCTTGATGTTGTTTTTCACAGAGCAGACGTTTTTAATTTTAATGAAGTATAACTTATCAACTTTTCTTTCATGGATCATGTCTTTGGTGTTGTATCTAAAAAGGCATCACCATACCCAAAGTCATCTAGGTTTTCTCCTGTTATCTCCTGGGAGTTTTATGCTTCTGTGTTTTACATTTAGGTCTATGATCCATTTTGAATTAATTTTTGTGAAGGGTGTAAGGCCTAGACAGATTTTTTTACATGTAAATGTCTGGTTATTCCAGAATCTTGTTAAAAAATAATATCTTAGCTCCATTGTATTACCTTGGCTCCTTTGTGAAAATCATTGACTGTATTTATGTGGATCTATTTCTGGGCTCTCTATTCTGTTCCGTTGAACTATTTTTCTTTCACCAACACCACACTGTTTTTTTTTTAAGATTTTATTTATTTATTTATCAGAGAGAGAGAGAGAGAGAGAGAGCCTGCCCAAGCATGGGGAGAAGCAGGCAGAGGGAGAAGCAGACTCCCTGCTGAGCAGAGGGCCTGACGCGGGACTCGATCCCAGGAGGATCATGACCTGAGCTGGAGGCAGATGCTTAACCAACTGAGCCACCCAGGCGTCCCAACACCACACTGTCTTGATTACTGTAGCTGTATAGTAAGTCTCGAAGTCAGGTACCATAGTCCTTCAACTTTGTTCTTCTCCAATATTGTATTGGCTCTTCTGGGTCTTTTACCTCTCCGTATAAAATTTTGAAATGGTTTGTTGACATCTATAAAATAACTTTTTGGAGTTTTGATTGGGATTGAGTTGGGAAGAATTGACACCCTGACAATATTGGGTCTTCCTATCTGTGAACATGGAATATCTCTTCATTTACTTATTTTTACATCTTAGTCATGAGAATTTTTTAGTTTTCTTCATGAAGATCTTGTATATATTTTGTTAGGTTTATACTTAAGTATTTCATTTTGGGGGGTGCTAATATGAATGGTATTATGTTTTTTCATTTCAAATTCCATTATAGATTGCTGGTATATAGGAAAGAAACTAACTTTTTATATATTAACCTTGTATCCTTTAACCTTGCTATAATTGCTTGTTACTTCCAAGAGATTTTTTTGTTGATTCTTACAGATTTTCTACATAGATGATCATGTCATCTGTGAATAAAGATGTATTTCCCAATATGCGTAACTTTTATTTCCTTTTCTTGCCATATTGCATTAGCAAGGACTTCCAGTTCAATGTTGAAAAAGAGTAGTGAGGGGGACATTTTTGCCTGGTACCTGATTTTAGTGGGAAACCTTCAAGTTTCTCAGTATTAAGTATAACGTTAGCTGTAAGTTTTTTGCAGATTTTATCAAGTTGAGAAAGTTTCCTTCTATTCCTACTTTACTGAGAATTTTTATTATGAATGGGTGTTGGATTTTGTCAAATGCTTTTTCTGCATCCATTGATATGATCATGCAATTTTTCATTTTTAGTCTGTTGATGTGCTAGATTACATTAATTGATTTTGAATGTTAAACCAGCTTTGCATACCTGGAATAAATCCCACTTGGCTGTGGTATACAATTCTTTTTATACTTTTTTGGGTTCTATTTACTAATGTTTTGTTGAGGATTTTTACGCCTATGTTCATGAGATATATTGGCCTATAGTTTTCTTTTCTTATAATGCCTTTGTCTGGTTTTGGTATTAGCGTAATGCTGACCTCATAGAATGAGTGAGGAAGCATTCCCTCTTTTTATAACCTCTGAAAGAGATGGTAGAAAATTGGCTAAATTTCATCCTAACCTATTTGATAGAATCTACCAGGGAACCCATCTGGGCCTGGTGCTTTCTCTTTTAGAAGGTTATTAATATTATTTATTTATTTAATGGATATAGGCCTATTCAGACCATCTATTTCCTCTTGCTTCTTTCAAGGAATTCATTCATTTCATCTAGGTTATTAAATTTATGAGATAGAGTTGTTCATAATATTCCTTTACTATCCTTTTAACTTCCATAGAGTCTACGGTGTTGTTCTTCTCTCATTTGGATGTTAGTAATTTGTGTCCTCTCCTTTTTTCTTAGTTAGCCTGGCTAGAGGCTTATCAACTTTATTGATCTTTTCAAAGAACTAGCTTTTAGTTTCATTGATTTTCTCTATTGATTTTGTTTTCAATCTCTTTTGATTTCTGCTCTAATTCTTATTATTTCTTTTCTTCTACTTTTTATTTTTCTCTGCCTTTTCTAGCTTCCTAAGGTAGAAACTTAGGTGATTGATTTTAGATCTCTCTCCTTTTCTAATATATGTATTCAATGCTATAAATTTTCCTCTAAGCATTGTATCTCACAAATTTTGGTAAGTTGTATTTTCATTTTCATTTAGTTCAAAATATATTAAAATTTGTCTTGAGATTTTTTTCCTTTGGTCATGTTATTTAGAAGTATGTTGTTTAATGTCCATGTATTTTATGGTTTTCCAGTTATCTTTTGTTATCAATGTCTAGTTTAATTCCCAAAATTGTGAGCTGAGAGCAGACATTGTAGTATTCTATTCTTTTGAATTTATTAAGCGGTATTTTGTGGCCTGAAATGTGGTCTCTCTTGGTGAATGATCCATATGACTTTGAGAAAAATGTATATTCTATCTTATTGGATGAAATAGTCTATAGATGGCAATTATATTCAGCTGACTGATGGTGTGGCTAAGTTTAACTGTATTCTTCCTGATTTCCTGCCTTACCAGATCTGCCTGTTTCTGAGAAAAGGATATCGGCATCTCCAACTATGGTAGTGGACTCATCTATGTCTTCTTTCTGTTTTATCAGTTTTTGCCTCATGCAGTTTCATGCTGTGCTGTTAGATGCATACACCTTAAGAATTGTTACATCTTCTTGGAGAGTTGACCCATTTCACATAATGTAATGCCCTTCTCTTTCCCTGATGACTTTCCTTACTTTGAAATCTGGTCTGTATGAAATTAACATAGCTAGGCCTGCTTTCTTTTGATTGGTGTTAGCATGGTGTATTTTTCTCTATCCATTTACTTTTCATCTGTGTGTGTCTTCATATTTAAAGTGGATTTCTCATAGACAATATATAATTGGTTCTTGGTTTTGATCCACTATAACAGTCTCTTTTTTATTTGTTGCATTTAGACCATTGACATTCAAAGTAACTACAGATATAGTTGAATTAATATCTGCTGTAATCATTAAGGTTTTCTACTTGTTGTCTTAGGTCTTTGTTCCTATTTTTGTCTTCCATTCCTTTTCTGGCTTTTATGCTTTTAATTGAGGATTTCATATAATTCCATTTTTTCTCCTTTCTTAGCAAATCCATTATACTTTTTACTTTTTTTAGTCATTGTCCTAGAGTTTGCAATATACGTTTACAACATCAATCCATGTCCATTTTCAAATAACACTATACCACATCATGGGTAATGTGAGTACCTTATAATAACAAAATCATCCTAATTCCTTGTACCTGCTATTCATTTCACTTATATATGAGGACAAATATATATGTATATGTCCATAATACATATATGTATACAAGCATACATAAATATACGTGTATATGTATGCGTAATACATATAATTGAACACATTATTGCTGTTGTTATTTTAAACAAACTGTTGTCTGTTAGATCAATTAGTAATAAGAAAATAAAAGTTTTTATTTTACCTTCACTTTTTACTTCTTTGATACTCTCTTTTTTTCTTTATGTATATCTGAGTTTCTGATCTATGTTATTTTCCTTCTCTCCAAAAACTTCTTTGAAAATTTCTTGCAAGGCAGGTCTACTGGCAACAAA
This sequence comes from Zalophus californianus, assembly GCF_009762305.2. Classification (NCBI taxonomy): domain Eukaryota; kingdom Metazoa; phylum Chordata; class Mammalia; order Carnivora; family Otariidae; genus Zalophus; species Zalophus californianus. The sequence continues at coordinate 65,869,396 of NC_045603.1, read as the reverse complement.
TTCCCTGGATTTTTGTTTATTTGAGAAAGTCTTTATTTCTCCTTAGCCTTTTGAAGCATAATTTTGGAGGGTACAGAATTCTAGGTTGGTGGGTTTTTTCTCTCAACTTTTTTTTTTAAAGATTTTATTTATTTATTTAAAGGGAGGAAGAGTGCTCATGAGCAGGGGGAGGGGCAGAGGGAGAGGGAGAGGAGAATCTCCAGCAGACTATGTGCTGAGTGCAAAGGCTGATGCAGGGCTCAATCTCATGACCCCAAGATCATGACCTGAGCTGAAATCAAGAGTTGGAAACTCAACTGACTGAGCCACCCAGGTGCCCTCTCTCAACATTTTAAATATTTCATGCCATTCTGTTCTTGCTTGCATGGTTTCTTAGGAGAAGTCAGATGTATTTCTTATCTTAGCTCCTCTGTAGGTAAGATTTTTTTTTCCTCTGTTGTCTTTCACAATTATTCTGTATCTTTGATTTTCTGTAATTTGAAAATGATGTGTCAAAATATAGTGGGTTTTTTGATATTCATTCTGCTTGGTGTTTTCTGAACTTCCTGGATCTCTGGTTTGATATCTGACATTAAGTTTGGGAAATTCTCAGTCATTATTGTTTAAAATATTTCTTCTGTTCCTTTCTCCCTTTCTTCTCCTTCTGGCATTCTCATTATGTGTATATTACACCTTTTGTAGTCGTCCCACAGTGCTTGGCTATTCTGTTTTGGTTGTTTGCTGGTCTTTATTCTCTTTGCTTTTTGGTTTTGGTTTTTCTATTGAGATATCCTCAAACTCAGAGATTCTCTCCTCAAATGTGCCTAGTCTACTAATAAGCCTATCAAAGGTATTCTTCATTTCTGTTACAGTGTTTTCATCTCTAGCATTTCTTTTTGGTTCCTTCTTAGGATTTCCATCTCTCTGTTTACCTTGCCTCTCAGTTCTTGCAGGCTATCTACTTTATTCATTATAGCCCTTAGCATATTAATCATAGTTACTTTAAATTTCCTACCTGAAAATTACAACATCCCTGCCATGTCTGCTTCTGAAGTTTGCTCTAGCTCTTCAAATTATGTTATTTTACCTTTTGATATGCTTTGTAATTTTTTCTTGATTGCCAGGCATGGTAAATCGGCCTTTGGTAACGTTGGGGTGAGGGGGTGGAGGGAAGCATTCTATGGTCTTATGATTGTGTCTCAGTCTTTTAGTGAGCCTATGCCTCTGGGCTGTGAACTTCACAAGTGTTTCTCAGGTTTTCGCCCCCTTTGTGTGAAAGAGGATGGCTAACATGGGTGGAGTTGGGTATTTCCCTTCCCCAGGTCAGTTAGGCTCTGATAATAGTCTATCAGGTTAGCCAACAGCTAACAAGTTTCCCCCAAGGGCAGGCTTTGTTAGCAAGGACAGAGTTCTCTGGCTATTTCAAAATGGTTCCACTTCTCCTCCCTGTGCCAGTAACCCAGGAGGGTTTCTCTCTGGTACACACTATGGGAACCTGGTGGAGCTCCTGGTGATAAATCTCACAATCCTGTGGCATCCCCCTATGCCTGGCTCCCCTGGAGTTTTGAACTCAGAATAGTCTGCACCGCCTCTCCTTCAGGCAATTCACCAATTGCAGTTCAGATTTTCCTATCCTGGCACTGGTTTCTGCAATGGTTTGCTGCATGAGAGTCTCTACTCCAGTACGCTTGTCTTTCCAAGCTTATTCCCAATCTATATTTGCCTGACTTTCCAATCTTGAGGGCACTGGTTTGCCTGTGTCCTCTCCTCTCTTGCAGATCCAAGAAGACTTGTTGATTTTTCAGGCTGTTCGGTTTTTCACTTGTTGTTAACGATGGAATAGTGACTTCTAAGCTCCTTATATGTGGAACCAGAAGTCATAAGTACCATCCTTCTACATTTCACATTACAAATCAACCAGGAAGAATTCTCTTCCCCTCTTGGCTAGAGAGACTTGATGAGTCCTCAGGGACTTTGAGTTACCACGTTCTCCACACCATCCTGAAGAGACACTGAAGCCAGCAACATCACTCTCAGCTCCAGGGAAAAGGCAGGGAGGGAGATGGACAGTTTGAGGGGGGTCATATACAAAGAGAAGATAGATTTCAAGTTTTCTTAATGACTTTAATTGGAGACTCAAACCCTGTAAACCATAGTTCAAGCCTAGTTCTGTGGGACAGTGTCTGGTTCTCCCTGAGGTCACGAGAGGAGAAATGCATAATTGAGGTTGGAACAGGGAGCCCCTGTCTTTAGTTCCAGAGTAATTCCAGCAAACTATGGCTGCTGGATAAGCCTTAAAATAATTGTTAATGTCACCAAGCTATAAATTCCTTTCTTCAGATGCAAAATCTTCCTCCTATGTGGGGAAGTCTTTCACAGACCATGTGGGATCAAAATACACCTCTGTACCTGCACTAAACATCTACAAGTAGAAAGCTTCTTGATGCAGTCACTGAACTGGCTGCAGAAACACTCAGGCCTGGAGAAGTTCACTCCCTCCCAAGCTCACTCACTGTGCTAACCCACTCTCCCCTCCATCAAGCATCAGGGTTCTCCCAGACCCTGTTCTGAGAGGATAGAATCCTAGAAAAGACCAAATACCCACTGCTTGATTTCCATGACCAGAGTCCCTTGAGGCCCCAACATAGGGCTGAACTACAGTTTGCAAAGCTGTGTATGATAACAGCCGTTATAGTAACCTAGAATTTTTATCTGCTGTTCTTCTTAAGAACAATTGAAAACACCTTCACAGTAATGATACCATCAGGTTTGCCCTCTCACCGACTCCAAAAAGAAGAAAGGGGGCAAACCCCTTCCCTTTACATTAAAAGGAAACATGAGGCCTGGAGAGTTCAAGGACTTGTCTATGGTTTCACCTCCGGTCAGGGCAAAGGGCTGCAAGAGGGCTCCCATCTTCTCTGTCTGGACTGTATTTCCAAAATGCTGGAGCACAAACATTTGACTGTTTCTCTGCATTTTTCTTATTTGTGTCTTTTCTCTCTTAACCATAAGGGCATTTCTAGACTTGGGAACCCCTCCCAGTCTCCTCCAGCCCCCTGCAGCCCAGAGCAGATAGCCCCCGAGTCCTGCAGGAATTCTCACTGCCCTCATGCCCCTATCTGGCTCCAAGCTCTATTGGGTGGAAGACACCACGTAGGCTGTGGCGATGTATTTCTTGCCATTTCCATAGGTGGACTTGTCCCAGGGATAGGTCTGGATGGCCAGGGGATATCCACCCAGGCTTAACTGGCACCTGTGGGGAAAGATGGCCAGGTCATAGGAGCCCACCACGTCTCTCCATGCCCATCCCCTGACTGGGAAGATCAAGCCCAACCCATGCAGAAGGGCTCCGCCCTGACGTGAACAACCCCCAGGAGAACTGCCACAGCTTCCTTCAGACATTGTCTCCCACTCCCCACGCACAGGCAGCCCTTCAAAACTGTGCCTTAGTTACCATCTTCTTAAAGAACCCTGCTCCTCATATTTCCCAGAACAGTGTTCTAAAATCTCTAGAGCTGAACCCCCAGAAATTAAATGTCTGCTTAGGGTTTCAGAAGTAGTAGGACCCAAAGTCCTCAGATGTTAGAAGAGATGAAGCCCAGCGGTTTCAAGCTATACTCTCTGGGGCTTCAGGGTTCCCCCTAGCAGACTTGGGGACCAAATAGAGAGGCTTGGAGCACCAGGGCAACTCTGTTCCTAGCTGTTTTACGTATGAAGGTTCTGCGTAAGATTTCACGTGGTGGTTCTGCTGCTAAGATAAAGTCTGGCAACCACCAGTCTTATCTAACAACCTCATTGCCCAAGTGAGAAAACTGAGGTGCAGAAGGGTGATTTGTCCAAGCCACTGAGTTGCAGAATCCAGCTCTCCTGATTATCCTGGCTGAGGACAGCCTGTGGCCCCAGCCTGCTCCCCAGGCCTGGCTGGCCCAGTACTTACACTTTGCCTGGCCTAGCAATGAAACACAGGGAGTAGAGCGCAAACTCAAATTCAGGGCTGCTCCCAATGAAAGCTGAGCCCACTTCCTTATAGTAGCCGTCCCAGTTGAACTGCATGGCTAACACGTCGGGGTAAGAATCCCACTGTGGAGAGTAGCAAAGGGGGCGTGGTGAATACCATGAGCGGAGTCTGACAGAGAGGGGGCACATGGTGAGCAGTCAGCCAGGGTTTGCTGATGGCCCGTTAGGGGCCTGTGTGTTTTCTGGGGAGGCTGGATTCTTTACATCGACCAAGGAAACAGTCTGCCCTGCCAAGGTGTCTGAGCCCTCCTTGGACCGTCTGTCTGGAGCTGCCAGTGTGCGTCTCCCAGAGAGGCCAGAGCCAGCATTCCTGTGACTGCCACCAGGGCCGCGGGGGCCATGACTGTTTCTTGTGGCCATCACATGTGGAGGAGAAGGACAATTTATTGTCCCCAAGTTATTTCCTGGCACAGGGCAGCAAAGGTTTCTTTTTTATAAAATGGAAGGAGTTGAACTCAGACTAGCCAGGCTGAAACTTCCAGCCAAAGCCACATTCTAAGGAAATTTGGGCAGGGGGTCATTACACACCTTTGAGATTTGTCTTCCCCTCTGAGGATCCTCCCCTGCCCCCAGCCTCCCATCCAGGGATAAGTGCTCTCTGCCTCCTGCCCTCTGCAGCTCTGGAGACTTCACTGTTTAGGAGGGAATCTCAGGGTCCTGGCTGCCTATCCAGCAGATCAGGAAGTCATCTTCACCATCCCCACTGGGCGGCCAATGAGAGTCAGGGTGAGAGACCAGTCTGGCTGCTGGGAGTGCAGAGTGAGGGCAGGAGGTCTGGGTACTAATAAGCTTCTCCAGCCCATGGGGTCAGCACTCAGTACTCACGGGGCCGTCATAGACGTGACTATAATAGTCAACCAGGCCCTCCTTCTCCTGCATATAGAAGCGGATCCAGTTATGGAAGCCGGTGACCTTGCCTTTTTTTATTTCACCTATAATGAAGAGTTCAAGGTGGGTGATCTGGGCCTCCCCTCCAACCCCTTTTGCCCCTCCCATGCCAAGGCTGTCCCCCTTCTTGAGACTTTGGCTTGTAGAATGCACACCTGCTTAGCCCTTTGCCCTGACTCCCCAGCATCCCACACATCCCTAACTCTCACCCAGGAAAGCCCTCCCCACCCCCTTTCAGCTCAAGCCCTTGGGAGAATTCCTCCTCCCGGTTGGCCCCGGGTGACCGATCTGGAATATTCCTCTCAGCCATTTCTCCAGTAGCAAGCCAAACTTGATAGGAGCTTTATGGGGTGGGACAGTGGGCAGGAAGACCATGGCCCTCTTGGAAAGCAGAGAACCATTCAGAAGTAGACAGCTCTGCCCCCAAACACACCTCCCTTCCTATGTGTGCCCTTTGGGAGCCCCAGTATCTGGTCTCCTTTCCCCTTTAAATACTCCAGAAGACACTGTTCCTCAAAAACAGCTCCTCGGACCCCTCCGCCTTGGCTTGGGAGTGGACACTGTCCGTCCCTGAGAGCTGGCTTGGCTGCCGATTCCCCGGCGCCTGATGCTGCCCTACTCCTGAGGGAAGCTGTCTCTCTTCATTCCTCCAACTCTTGCTTTCCAAGCAGAATGATCCCACCTGAGAAGACGTGTTCAAAGCCACTTGAGTCCTCCTCTTCATTGCCTCTTGAATAGAGCCCAAACCACATGTTCTTCAAGTCGTTGACAAACTCTTGTTCCGAGCTGTATCGGTCTGCAGGGAGGAACACAGAGCACCTAGGAGAGGGGAAGGCGGAACCAGGTCCTTGGGAAGCAGCGAAGAGCCACCTGCTCCAGCACATCAAGAAACACAGTGGTTCAACCAGCAAACGTATTCAGTTGTCCATAGCAAGGACAAGATCCCTGCTTTCACAGTTTCCGTTCCAGTGGAAAAGACAAATAATAAACAATATGATGGCAGGTAAGTGCTATGAAGAAAATAAAGCAGAGTATCCCATGATGACTGGAGGTCGGGTTGCGATGGGGTTGGGCTCTTCTAGAAAGGAAGACTAGAAAGACCTCTCTGAGAAGGTACCACTAATCAGAGACCTGAAGGATAAGGAGTCAACCACACAAAATCCGGGGAAAGATTCTTCCATGTGGCGGGAACAGCAGGTGCAAGGCTCTAAGATGACCTGAGCTTTGTGTTTAAGGAGCTAAGGGAAAGTCAGTGTGGCTGGAGCACAGTGAGCGCAGGGGGCAGTGGTCGGACAGGAGGTCCGAGAGGTAGGCAGTGGCCAGGCCTCACAAGCCATGGCAAGAAAGTGGGGGGTCAGTCAAAAAGTAACAATACAAAAATATTTTAGATTTACTGTCTATGTTCTATGTGCCCCAACTGTTTTAAGTGCTTTCAGTCCTCACATTGAATCTTCACATAGGTCGAGACTAATTATCCCCAGTTTAGAAATGAGGAAATTGAGGCAGACCAAGGTTATGTAACTCACACAAGATCTACACAGTTAATAGAAATGGCACTTGAGCCCGCGCGATCATTACACACGTTAACTGGTCTCTTAACGACTTTATAGCTTCTTAGAGGTGAGAGAGCCACCGAAGGGTTTGAAGCAGGGGAATTATGTGAGAGCTTTGTTCTTAAAGGCTCACTCTGGTTGTGTATATAAAAAGTGAGGGGGGTGTAGGAGCAGCAGAGAGACCAGTTTCGAGGCTAACACTTTGTCCACGTCAGAAGCAGTGGTGGCAGCCATGGGGTGGGCGGGGGCGGGGTGAGAATCGGGCAGATCAGGGATAGATTTTGAAGGAGGATGTGACAGACATTACTGATGGAGGAGTGGAGGTGGGGAGCCCTGAGGTAGAGAAGAATTGAATATAACTCCTGGGGTTTGGGCCTGAGCAATGGGATGGACTATGGTGTCATCGATGGGATGGGGAAGACTGAGGAAGGAGGAAGGGGTGGGAATCATGAGTTCTCTTCACACTAAGTTCTGAGTAGATGCCATGAGAGAGCCACGTGAGATGTTGGACAGGCAGCCGGGGCAGGTTCAGCGTCGGCCATGTGGGATGTGAGCTAGAACTTGAAGGACAGTCCGGATTTGGACAGGGAGAGAGGTGAGGACAGGAGAAGTAATGGAACAGCCCGGCCTCAGTATCGGATCCCTGGGTCCCAGACCCGGCTCCGCTCGGGAGTTCCCTGATCTCAGAGCAGCCAGCCAGCCTGGCGGGCTTCTCTCCGGAAAGCTGGAGGGCGGGCCAGACTCCCAAGATCTCGCTTGTGTTTGCGGCAGAGGACCGCCAGGGGGCGGTGCGGGATCGCGCCCTCTTCACAGGAGCGGCCTCTTCTCCGCTTTACCCAAAAACCGCCGGTGACTCACTCATAAGGGAAGGCAGGCAGATGGAAGGCAGCCGCTCTGGGCAGAGGGGAGACCTGGACAAGAGCTGCCCAGGGGGCCCAGCCCAGCTGCTTGGAGTTCCGTGGAGGAATCTGCGGGACACGAAAGAAACACAACCCCCTGCCGAGAACTCCTGCGGCTCAAACCTTGTTTGGTCTGATTCAGATGTATCCCTATCTGGAGCCACGCTAGCCAGAACCCCTCCCGGTAGAAACTCTGGGTGCTTTTCTGTTGCTGTTTCCCCAGCAAAAACGTGAAGTGAGCCACGCATCCTTCCTGGACCTGGAGCAGGAGGGAGGAGAATCGGGGACCCTGGGCGCCTCTGGGCTCCGCTGAAGTGGGGCGGAGGGGGGGGTGACTCCGCGTCTCCCAGGGAGCCTGAGACTGGAGCAGTGAGTGCGGGGATGCAGGCGGCGGCTCAGAGCAAATCCGAGGAGAGGTGACTTCCAAGCCGGACCGAGGCTGCTTCCGCTGCTTAGGCCCGTGGTCTCTCCGGGGCTCCTCCGTGGCCCCCTCGGAAGTCCGCTGGCCACCGCACACCCCCCCCCCCACCCCACCCTGGAGCCCCAGGGCTGCCAGGCCCTCCTGTCCTCAGCACTGCCCCTTGGGGCTTAGGGAGGCTCACTCACTCTGGTGACGGAGGAAACCATAGAGCTCCTTCAGGACCGCCGTCTTCATGATCTCTCTGAGGAAGGCGTCCTGCTCGGCCAGCTGCTGCGCACTGAAGTGCTCCCCACGGCCCGTGGCCCGCTGGTAGTTGTTGAGAAGGCTGATGAAGGCCGCGTAGGTCGGCTTGGAGAACAGCTTCTCGTTGACATAGGTGAAGAGCCTGGGGGGGGGGGGGGGGAGAGGCCTGAACATGGAGCAGAACCCCACCACCACCACCCCCGCAGGGGCGGCCAGACCCGCCGGGGCAGGCCTGCGAAGGTGGGGGTCCGGAGCAGAGTGGGGCCGTCAGCCCCTCCAGAAGGGTGTGCCTGAGGCGCCTCTTTTCTCCGGCTCCAGCGCTTGGAAGGTCGGTTCTCTTCGCAGCCCGGTCAACCACAGAGACCCTCCAAGCTGCACACCCACAGTCCCTCAAGATGGCTTTGTCTCTGGAGACCTACTTTCTTCTCTCCCTTTGATCCTGCCTGCCCTGAGGAGAAAAGGGCTGAGGCCTGGAAGGAAGCGAAGCCGGCCGGGGGTGGGAGCCGGTGCGGGGCACTGCGCAGGGAGAGTGAAGGGGACTCACGGCTCTGGGCAGCGGTCCACGTGGTCTCTGGTCTCCGAGGGCGAGATGCGGTTTTGGCTGTTGAGAATGATGTCTTCCTTCTGCGCTTTGTTGATGTCCGCCCTGTAGATCTTCTCAGAGACGCTCTGTAGCTCCTCCTTGGTTATGGCGTCCCTGCTGTAGGAGAAGCCCTCTGGGAGGGATGGGGGAGGGGGCTCTCAGCCCAAGGAAGGCCTGGGGGGGCGGGGAGGGAGCAGTCTGTGGGCCCCCGCCCCTGGGCACCTTCCAGAAGCCGACAGCCAGGGAAAGAGGCCGCAATCCATCACCCTAGTGGTTGGACGCCGGGGGCCTTGGGGCCTCAAGGCTACTTAAAATCAGCAAGTGGCCTCACCGCAGAATGTCCACACACGAAGGTTCTCAAACTTGGGCGCCCACCATAATCACCTGGAGGGCTTGTGAAAACAGGTCAGGGGGCCCCGCCCCCAGAGTTCTTGATTCTGTGGGTCTGGGGGGAAGCCCTAGAGTCTCCCTTTCTAATACAGCCCCAGATGGTACTGATGCCGCAGGTCCAGGGAGCGCACCCGCAGAACTATTGCTCTGGAGAGTTCCTGGGTCCCTGGGGCTGCACTAAAGGGAGCAGGAGACTGACCGTGGCCACACAGGATCTCGAAGTCCTTGCAGCAGTTCCCAAACTCTGGGCAGCGGGCATTGCAGTGACACGGCTGGTGCCTGTCGAAGGCCTCGTGGCAGCGGTCCCGACAGGAGCTGGGTGCCGAGTACAGGTCTGAGAGGACAGGGAGGGGTGTGTGTGTCCTGGGCAGACCCCTAGAGGTCGCTTCGGGCCGGCCGCCGGGTTCTCCCAACACCACCCCCACCCCAGCCCCTCAGCCTCGCCCTCCGCACTCCTAGCGAAGATCTCCAGGGAAGGAAAACAAACAGGCTGAACTGGTACACACCCTCCATGGTCAGGAAGCCCTTTCCGAGAGGCCAAACTCTACTTTCTGGCCTGTTGTTTTTATAATCTTCCCACCCTAAAAATAAAATCTCTTCCACTTCCCTCCGTAGGCCTCAGACTCCCTTTCCTGCCTACACGCCAGGCTGCCAAGCCCAGCCCCTCGTACCACCTCCGGGTGCTGGGTTTGGGGTCCGCCTGGCTCAGGCCTGTGCCTGCTGCCACTGGGATGGCTGCCTCCTCCTTGTCACCTCCCGTGTCCCTCCTCCTTTAGCCTGCAGGCCCCCCTTTAGAAGGGCAGACTCACTGCTCGCTGGGGCCTCCAACATCTCTTCCTCCAGCCCCAGGAATGGCTCTGGCTCTTCAGGGTCCTCTTGCACTGTAGGTCAGAGAAGTAGAGTCACCAGCCACCCACCCCGCCCCCCACCCCCAAGGGCTCCCTTCCCCTTATGTCTGATTCTCAGTTCCCCCAGCCTCTGGGACAAGCAGTGCAGTGGAAGAAAATACGAAACAGGGGCTAAGGCACAATGAACAAGGAGACAAACTGAAAATGGAAGACAGAAGGGGACAGATGGCTGAAACCTGTTACAAAAAGTGCAAAGAATTTCCCCAGGTGACAACTCTCCTTGCCACTTGAGCATTCTGGTACTCAGTGTGCTCATCTGTACAAAGAGGAGAGGAGGCAGGAAGGGGTGCCTTCTGGATTGAAAACCCTGATTTGGGTATGACTTTTCTTTAACGCACGTTGATAGATGGACGGGCTTGCCCTTCTCCAAATGACAAGGCTCTCACTTAGGAACATCCCTTACCTATGATAACTCCCAGTCACGGTCAAGGGTGAACTCCACCCAGGCCCTCTGGGACTAAGAACTGTTTCCTAAGATACCAACTTCCCTTCTTTCTTTACAACACTTGGCAATGGCCACAGAGATGGGGGGGGGGGCGTGTTCAGAAAAGCATGTTCATATTGCTGCCCCGTTCCCCTGGCCTGCAGACTGTGTGACTGGAGCCTGGGCTCGGGGCAGAGCAGTGTGGGTGGAGTGGGGGTGGGGAGGAAGAGGAAGGATGCTCCTGGGGACGCTGAGCTCCTCTCTCACACACAGTGGGGTAATTTCCCTCCAAAGAAGCAAAATTATTACAAAGTGATTCAGAATCCGTTAGTGAGTTTGCTGGATAGTGTTGTCTTATTACCATCAGAACCACAGGGCAGGTGATTTGTTCAGCAACACACATCTGATCACTTATTTGGTGCCAGGCTGTGCTCTAAGGGCTGACAATCCACAAGGTCCTTAACTCCGCCAATGTTATGCTAAAGAGACTTTCAAGAGCTGATTTAGAGTCTCAAGCATCATCCATATTTTTTTTTCTGTGGGAACAGGATTCTGAGTTGCAAATCAGAGACTGGGAGATGGACTGGCTCCTAAGCTAAGTATCTTCTGTGCTGTGAATGCCAGCCCGATGGTCCAAGGTAAACAGGTTCTCCTGTGTCTGCTGAATAGGGCACAAGGCAAGAGAAAGGGGCAGGCTCTGATACTGGCCCTGAGCTCTGGACCTGGGTCTCCCTCCCTGGGCTTGATCAGCAGAACTTCTGCTGGTATAGATGGTGTTTTCGTGTAAATTGAATGAGGGTTCCTTCTGGGTGGAAGCAACCCAGTGGGCACATGGCTGGGTCAGCATATACCACCTTTGGGAAAACTGGGAAAAGGTACTACTTTCTCTCAGCGGACACAACTCTTCACCAAGGCACATGGATTAGCAAGAAGGATATGGACTCTATTTTGGTCAACTTGCCTTCTCAGCCAGGTGCCCTTGTGCAGTGCACAACCTGCACAACTGTATGCCAGGGTCTTGCTAGCCATTCCCTACCATGTCTTTAGTGATCATGTTTTCCAAACTGAGAGTCACGGCACCTGGTTTGACAGTGAACTTAACAAGGCTTCATGTCACAAAGCAGAAGACCATTTTATCTGGCGGTCTAAAACCCTGGAAGCATCCAAACAAGGAGATTATTCAAAATAATTTTTTCAAGTGATTCCTTTAAAACTATGTTGTTAGAGTAGCAGAGAAGTGATTGGCTTCTGAGAGCAGTGCGTGTCCCATTTAGTCACCGGACAGGGAATGATAGATTGAAAATGCTGCAGCCGCTCGGTCCACTCATTATTGGAAGAGTGGTGTGAATCACAACAGTCACTGTGATGCCGTGCAGGCTTCCTGGTGGCACGCAAGTTGGAAAGTTCTACTCCCTTTTTACACTTTTGCGATGTAAAGTGTTGAATTACAACTGGTAATGGGATTCATGTTATATTCATGTTTGTTACCATTCTGCTGCTTTTGAAATTACTTAAACTTTCAAAATATTGTTAATCCTGATAGTTCAGATAGGTATTCCGGGTAAATAACCTATTTTCTTTGAAGTTGGGGTTTTATACTGGGGACATCCTAGAATACCTGGGACAAGTAGTGGCCAAATCCCTGACCTTTGCGCTGCCCTTCAGTGTCCTCATTCAGGCCCCTGGAGTCTTGTCATCCATCTCAAACCCAGCTCTGAACTGCTAGACACCCGAGCCAGCGTCCCTTCAGGCAGTCTGGGCGTGGACATGGCCTGGCCTGCCTCCCAGACCCTTCACCCCACAAGAAGCCTCACCAGTACACAGGTGCTCATAGTCTTCACAGCAGTCCCCATGCCGGGGACACTGGCGGTCACACTGACAGGCAGCATCCCGGTTAAATTTCTCATTACAGCGAGATGCACAGGACTCCAATTTTCCTACAGGCAACAAAGGTCACAAACTCAGCTCTGTGAGGATCCTATTCTCCTCATCAAGGTGCACCCTGCAGTAGGGTTTGCAGACAGGGCCACGGGCCCCACCTAGCAGGGAAGATCATTGCTATCTGCAAGGGAGAAATACATGCGCAACCACTCACGCACCAGCAGAAGCCTCATCCCCACCACCACCCACCACCCACCCTACGTTGCAGGGCTCATTATATAGATGAGGATCACAGACTCGAATGCCGAGTGAGGCTAGACCTCTAACAGAAGCAAGGAAAGAAGCAAGGAGGCAGTAGGAATTGGTGGGGACCGTGACAAACTTGGAAGTGATGCTCGGCCTGAAATTGGCAGCCACTCTCAGCTCCAGCCACTTCTGCCATGTTGGGGTGCAGGCTCAGTGTTGCCAGAGCCTCTAGTTTTTCAAGAGAACCCTTTATTTTTATGTGAAGTTCTCCAATTTTTAAAAAATTCAGGCAGACCAACAAAAGAGATCTGTAGGCTGGTCGTGACCCACAGGCCACCAATCACCTGTCACGTAGATCAAGGTGAGTCACTGCTGCCCCAGTGACCCCACCTGCCCTCTCCCCTCTGACGCCCCCTTCCTCTCATCCTGTCTCTTCTATGTCTTCTGCTGCTTTGTTCTTTGCTCCCCTCTACCTGGTCTCCCCTGCATCCTGTTTCCCCCAGGTCCCATCTTTCTGTTTCTTCTAGTCTTCGGAATGCGTTTGAATTAGTTTATGTTCGGGTGGGGCAAGAGGCGAGTATGGGTGAAAATTGGATTCTGGAATAGAATCCGTTCTGTAACCACAGACCACATCCCTTCCTCCAGCCACATGGCTTGCAGAAACAAATTTTTGGTCACAAGGGGCATAGACAAAAAATTTTGAAAGAAATGGTACAAACCCACTACGACTCCTAAAAACACAACCCCCACCATGCCCACCCCAGCAAAGAGAGTGTCAGGAGATATCTTTGGTGACAATTGGCTTCGGGGGCCCTTTCCTTCCACTTTGAGCTTTAAGGGTAATTACAGAGTCTTTGTTTCCACTTGAGGTTCCTGAGGTTTGGATTTCCCGAATGCTGGGTTAAGGGGCCAGGCTGTGGGCGACGGAGAAGGTCAAGGATCAGAGACAGTGCTGCCATTAGCATCGAATTTGTATGAACGCAGAAACTGAAACCTAATTTGGGCCAGAGTTAGGGTTAGTTAGGTTTAGATTAAGAGCTATGGTTGGCAGGGGCGCCTGGGTGGCTCAGTCGTTAAGTGTCTGCTTCGGCTCAGGTCATGATCCCAGGGTCCTGGGATCGAGTCCCACATCGGGCTCCCTGCTCCACCAGAAGCCTGCTTCTCCCTCTCCTCTCCCCACCCCCTGCTCGTGCTCTCTCTCACTCTCCCTCTCTCTCTCAAATAAATAAATAAAAACTTAAAAAAAAAAAGAGCTATGGTTGGGTTTTGGACTTGAGTTAAATTTACTGATAAAGTAACAATTTTGTATTGCTGTTTGGCTGAGGAATGAGGGGATAGATTTAACACCACTTCAAGGTTGAAGAGTGTGTCAGGATTAGGAGAAGAGAAATTATCCCACTTTTGCCTTCGATTAGATTTGGAGTTTGGTTCTGGTGGTGATTCCACACAGGTACAGTATCTCAATTTAAGCCTGGATTGGGTGGGAGGTGAATATTAAGGATATGGGTTTAGTTACTGTTTGGATTCTGGGATTAAGGTTTATATGGTGTTCATGCAGGTGGCATAGCAAAGAGCTTGAGAACCTGGACTCTGGGGCCAAAACTGCATAGGGCTGGAATTCTGGTTCTGCTGCTTTCAAGCTATAAGGTCTTGGGCAAGTTATTTGACCTTCTGTGCCTCGGTTTCCTTATCTGTGAAAGTGGCATGACAATGGAGTCCATCTCATAGAATATTCATAAGAATTAAATGAGTTAATATTTGTAAAGCACTTAGTACAGCGCGTGATACATAGTAGCAACATGTGCTGCTTAGATAAATAAACAGTGATAACACTCCATGCCCACCTCCAATGTGGCAAGCGCTCAAACTGGTTGGAGCAGTCTTCCCCGTGGACAGACTTCATCTAGCTGACTCCCTCCCTGGGTTTCAGCTGGGCCATCCCTCGGACTGGGGTGTCAGGACATTTATGTTGCTGGCTGTTTCCCAGCTGACATCATTGCTGCGAGCCTGTATTCTTTACATTAAAGAGGTGTCAGGTCAGGGTTAACCAGGTCCTGAGGCAGCCTCAAGTTGTGTCCAGGGCCTCCCAACACGGCCAGGGAGGCAGGCCTTTCATCCAGTGGATTGTCCTTAAAAAACAACCAGACCCAAGGCCGCTTGTCCTTTGAGGGAACTCCTCCTGAATCTTAAATGATGCTCCCTTGGAACCTGAATGCAAAGACCTTAAGGAGAAATTTTTAGGCCATGAAGAAGGCTCGGTCAGCTGCCTGCCAGGTCAGCCTGGCAGAACACCCAGAATCCAAAGGGAGAAAATTCAGACAATTCAAGGCAATGTTCACAATGGGCCAGATCAGCAGAGTCCCAGGAAAGAACTCACTTCATTCCAGTAGCTGGCACCGGTTGAGAAGGGCTCTGAGTGAATAGTCAGCTCTCTGGAGCTCGGGACATCAGCCCCCATGGCCCTGGCTGAGTGGACTTTTTCATCTCTGTTCAAGAACTTTGTCCCCAGTAAGAACCCCCGTCCAGGGGTTCCCTGTAAAGTTGGTCTACTTCAAGACGACCTTGGGATTTGAGGGTGGAGGGGAGAGGTAGGAGGGACTTTTCCTCATAGGCGCCTCGCTGTGCTGTCCTCGGGACACTCAGTGGACAAGTCACCCCGACTCCCCACTCTGGTGTCCCCACCCTGTGCCTGCGAGCCACACAGGGCTCGGTGTGAGCCTTGCTCACGGGCCAGGTGCTGAGTCACTGCTTCAGCAACCATCTGCCCCTTGGCCTCTGCCTCATCTCTCTGGGCCTCAGCCTTCTTCATTTTGGCCTTGCCTGTCTCAGACTCAGGGTTTCCCTCCATTCCCCTTGAAAAGCTTAGGGCCTCCCCTGTTTCATGAGATGCTGAATTTCTCTGCACTCTCCAATATGCCAGAAGGCCCACTCCTTATCCATGCTGCCTACTGGGTATCCCTATTACACCAGCACTCAGCCACTCTGAGGGTCGGGGCATCATCCTACATCTGTGCCTGCCCAGGAGCCCCAGATGCTGTTTCCCTGGAGACCTAGTCAACCAAGAAGATTCATTTCCAGGACCAGCTTCCTGCCCCGGTTCACCCAAAACAACCAGGGTCCTAAGACTGGCCGGGACTCCTCCATATGATCCATAGTCTTGCATGTAAGTTCTGAGAAGTTGGAACTAGGATGGACAAGAGCCGAGCCTCCTCCCACCCACCTTAGAAAAGAAGGGGGCATTGCCCACTGGACCCACAACTCCCCATCCATCCCACAGCCAGGCTAGATCACCCCCCCGCAGGCGCAAGGGCTTCACATGCACTTCTGAAGGTACTGTTACCTCTGTCCTCGGGCATGGCTGCCCAGAGACCCAGTGTCTCAAGTCGCTCTCCTCTCCTGAGAGTGGGACGTGCCAACCCAGCGGCCGCTGGCTCACACTAAGCTAGAAGTTCTCATGCCCTCCCCAATGGCTGTCCACGCCCCAGGGCCCCGGCAGAGCTGACTCCCAGCTGCTCGGCAGCAGGTGCCAGAATAGAGGTCCCCGGTCCCTCCCAGAGCAGGGGGGCCTGGGAGCTGCCTTTTCCTCCAAAGGACTTCCATTTGGGAATCCCATTACGGCTGGAAATGAGGAAGTTTCTCCCAGGAATATGTATAAACATAATCGTAACCCAAACCCCAGCTCATTGAGATCTCACACCATGTAAGGTGCTTTTTATACATTATCTTAATTCGTCCTTACAACAGTCCTATTCGGGAACAACCTGGGTTGGGTGGGGTGGGTATCAAGCTCTGATTCTTTCTCCTCTGGGCAGAGGAGGATTCTCCCCACACCCCTCAGCTCAGCCCCCTCCCTTAGCACTCCTTCCTCCACACCCAATAACCAACTACCAATGAACACCTCAGCATCAGCATTTTGCACGGCTACTGCTGTCCTTCTGCAGGCCCCATCCCCTGCACCCCTAAGTAACTGTAGGCCCGGACCCTTCTCTGTGCTCTAGTTCCTCGAACACTGGGTCGAAGGCCCGTTCCCCTGACCACTGTACAGTCTAGAGCATACACGGCCTACCTCTTGGCCAGGGGCTTTTCCGGTTTCCCCCTGAGCCTGCCCGTCTCCTGAGGCTTTTACCCAGAGCAAGGTCCCACCCCAGACAACCTCATCCACCAGCCAGGTCACTCAAACCCAGCAGGACACAGCCCCGGCTTTGCATCATACAACAGTCCTGCCGACAAACCTTGGTGAGATCAAAAGTCGGGTTGGACTAAGGGATGTCTGGGTCTGGTCTGCCAAGGACTCTGGAAGGGACTTCCATGACATTAGTCCATCAGCCCTGCAGCCCCCTTCACACCGTCCCCTCCACCCCAGAGACAACTACTATACTCTGACAGGGATAGGTCTAAGGTGCTCCTTGGCTTTAGGACAGAGCTGACCCTCCCTTGTCCCACTCGGCTCACCCTCTACCAAGTTCCCCAACTCTCTGCTTCTTTACGTAGGACCCTTTCACCCCCACCAGTTGATGACTTACCAGCCCAGGCCAGGCTGCAGAGTATGGCCACTATCAGGGGCACACAGGGCCTCATGGTGCCCAGTTGGAAGCCAAAAGGGGATTGGCTGTTGGACTTTCACTAGAGTCAAGGTGAATGTCACAGCTCTCAAATGAGCCTTATTGCCCAGGCTGATCCTTTTAAAGACATCAGAACTTGTGGATCTGGTACCTCCAGATCCTTCCAGGAGGAAAAGGGGGAGGGACCCTAGATGGATAGGATGTATGTGGAGAGGGGGTGGGGCCCTACAGCTGTTTGAAGCCAGAGGGAAGGTGACTAAGCAGGCAGGTAATTCCAGATGTTTAGAACAGGTAATATTAGCTGTAGCCAGAAAATAGGTCATGTAGGCAGGTACAGCAAAATAGGCCTGGTTTGGGGGGCTTCTCTGTCCCAAGTGGGGAGCACCAATGGGCTTGTCTCTGGGTGATGTCCTCCAAACACCCACCTACCAGCAAACCACTGCTCTGACCTTCCAAGGAGCTACAGGCTGGCTTCATCTTTGAGTTCCCGGTGCTAATATGAGGGACATAGTAAAGTGATCATTCCAGATTTGACCATCAGTGAAGTGCTCAAGCAAGCGTTAGGGTCAGCGCAAGGAGAGATATAGGACGTGTGGGTCAGAAACAAGGGCTGCTCTTATTAGCATCAAACCACACACAGCTAAAGCACCCCAGAAATAGTATGCAAATAGTCTCTAACTTACTGAGTCAGCGTCTCAGCTTTTCATGGTTCAGGTTCTCACAGGTTCCAGCTTTACGAGGCCAGCGGTGGGCGAGAGACCTTAGAGACAGCCAGAGGACATACCCTTGCTCTTCTGGGGGCCCAGAAGCCCGCTCCCTTCATCCCCTGCTTACACTTGTCTTCCCGAGGACCCTCCCCAGGGAGGTGAGGCTTCTTGGCACTCCTTCCTCCCCAGGTCCGAGAGCAGAAGTGCAGCAACGTGGGGCTGCCAAATTCCCCCTCCTATTAAAGGTAAAATCTGCTAAGTAAATTGCCCTTTCCAGAAAGAGCGCTGCATGGAGATTCTGCCCTCTCAAAAGAAAACTTTCATATAAAAAGGCAAAATGGATGAACAGTTGAGATTACTCTGTAGTGACTTTTTTCCCAGGGTGAAGTAGGGGGGCCTGTCCTCCTCAGCTGGTGTGCTTGAAATGTGGGATCCTTCCTCTCTCTGACCTCAGTTTCCCCATCTCCAAAATGACGGGCTTGAACCTGACAATCCCTGCCAAGGTCATTCCAGGGCTTCCTGCCAAGCCCAGGGTGAGCCACCACCGTGGGTTGGGAAGAATGCCCCTGCCTCGCTGTGCGGAGATGAGACCCCACGTGGGGCTCTGGAGTGCACAGAACAGCCTGGAGCAAGCCCCCTTGCAAGAGACTCACAGCAGAAGCACAACCACAGCGTCGGCCTGGCCCTTTCGCAGGGGAGGGAGGCTGGTTGAAGGAGTAGGAGCAGAAAGGCTGCTTGGCCTGCTCCAGCGGCCAAGTCCAAGCGGAGAGTGGGCTGCAACCACAGCCAGCGGGAGCCCACAGCCTCTGGAGGGCTGGCTGGTGGCCCACGCCCGGATCTCGGACTCCGGTTAGCTTAGGGGCTAAAGGAGACAGTCACTGGCTGGGCCAGGAGAACAACACCTCAGAATTTGGGGTGGACGGTGCCTTCCAAGGGCCCTGGTGGGGGACCCCACTGAGGCCAAAGGTGTGGAGTCCGTCCGGCCCGGTTGACCCTACTGTCCGGCTGAGCAGCCTGTGGGGTGGAGCTTCTGGGCAGGAGCGCCTCCCTCCATCAGGGGAATTTTAGGTCAGGAGCAAGGCTGGGAGCTGGGGGAGGGTTGACACTTACCCCATAGAGCCAGAGGGCACATCTGAGGATCCGACTGGGTCCTCCAACAAGAACCAACCAACAAGAACCACAAAGCCAACTTTAAGGACAACCACCAACACTGACTGAGCATGTGCTGGGGTGTCACACACGAAGAACCTCCTATGCATTCTCTCCTTCACTCTCACTACA
Source organism: Zalophus californianus (assembly GCF_009762305.2). Classification (NCBI taxonomy): domain Eukaryota; kingdom Metazoa; phylum Chordata; class Mammalia; order Carnivora; family Otariidae; genus Zalophus; species Zalophus californianus. The sequence goes on along the minus strand of NC_045603.1, from coordinate 65,850,414 downwards.
ACCCTTAATAGTACTATTGTTATCCTCATTCACAGAGGAGGAAACTGAGGCACAGAAAGGTTGGCAGGCACACCCAGGGGCACATCAGTAAGTTATGCGGCAGGACTTCCAACCAGATGCCGTCCTGATGGGCACTGATGCCACGTTGTCCCACAGAATGCATCAACAACCACTTAATCACATCTGGGTTACCAGGCAAAGTGGTCTGCGCTCAGATTCTGTGGAATTAAAGGGACCTCAGCAGTCACCTGGCTCCACTTCTCATACGAAATTGCAAGCCCGGCACGATCCTAGGAGGCTGTCCTGCCACCACTTGAATGCCTCCATGCCTCTCAGAGCTGCTCATCCCTGCTTCCCAGATCTGATTCCCAAAGCCCAGGACTGCATAACCCAAGACATGCTGACATGGAGGAAAGTAGATAGGACAGTAGGAAACAATCCAGAGAGCCAAGGTATGAACACACCTCTGTACACTCCTGCAAAGATGCTTCATAGATGAATTAGATGCATGTAGGCGTTTGTAGAGATAAATGCATGAAAGGGCATTTCAGACAGCGGCTGGCCTGGTCTGGACAGAAAACTCTGCTGCTCCTCTTTCCAAGTTTTCCCCCAGTTAGGTTTTCACATGGACTTTCCACCCTTGATTAAAAGCTCTTCCTAGGGAGCCAGCCAGCAAGGTGGGAGTCCCGGGAGGCTGAGTCCTGGAGACTTGGGGCTGGGAGGGGGTGGTGACAGGTGCGTGGCGGATGGCATTCCCATGACGAGAACACCAAACAGAGATGCCTCCTCTGATCAGGAAGTGAGAACAGGGTGCAGCTGTGGAGGGTGAGGGCACGTGGGCAAGGATGCTGGAGGCAATCAGGCCATGAGCAGCGTGGAGAATGGGAATTCTATGAGCAAATATTTACTAGTAAGCCTGGTGCTCTGCTGTTACTGGACTGGCAGGATTCAGGCCGGGCTGGAAAACAGTTCTTAGAACCTATTGGTTTCTTGTGGAACAGAGGACAGAGAAGCCTCAGCATTAGACGGCTATTTGAAGTAGATCCCACATATCTCTGAGCTACCAGGGTGGTGAGGGGTCTGTCAGGACCCACAGGCTCTGGGAGAGACTGGCCCAGGGGACATATGCCAAGGCCAGCCTACCCACCAGCCTATCCTCTGAAACCAAGGCTGAGTCACTTCAGCACCAGACCAGAACAGGACAGGCTCAGCACAGGAGAGTCCTAGAGTCCCCTCCTAAGGGGACCCCTGGCACCTGAAGATGCTAGACCTCCAGGCTCCGTCCCACCGTGGCTCGGAATTGCCCCAGGATAGAGACCTGGGACAGTCGCCCACAACTGGTCACTTGTGACCCACCTCTGTCTGTGGCTCCCTCTTGTTGAATGTGTTTTAGAATGGCTCCATGGGTGGTTTTCTTTCACATTGGTTTGTATGTTGTGTACCACAGTTGGGTTTCCAGGCATTTCTTTTTGTGTTTGTGGGCAGCCCTGATATTCAACGTTGCACTCACCCCCTGCCCTGTGGATGCATGAGTCACACGTGCCACCGAGGCCACTCACAAGAGTCCCGGGCTGCGCTTCTGGTTCTGCTGGCCAAACCCCAGGCTGGTCCTCTGCCTGCAATGCCCTCCCCTGGACTGTCCATCTCCGACTCACCTCCAGGCCCAGGGCAAACCCACCCTTCCAAGAAGCCTGACTTCAGCCCTCCAGCCAGAGGAATGGCTCCTGCCTGTGGACTCAGTTCTTGATATTTGTCCTGGGCGCCTTTGACATATCACAGCATTTCTGGCGTGTGTTTGCCAACGTGGTGTTGGTTAACCCCTGCAGTGCCATTTAACTTTTCATCCATACAGGCTGTTTCTTCACCTCTGCTTCCTGGGTCTCCTCTACTGTCTTGTATTGTCAATGACGGTGTTAAACAACCGTCAACATGTAAAGGGACCAAGAATGAATGAGTGAGCGAACTGAGCCTTCCAGCCCCACTCGTTATAAAGGCTCAAGGGAAGATGATGAGCCAAACAGAGAGAGCAGACGGGGCCCTCTTTGAGATTTGGAGGCTTCCGACGGGGGCTTATGGGCAGTGGGTGGAAACGGGGTCTAGGCATTCATTGTGTAGTTAGCGAACACACCGTTTGTGGCAATATTTCAGGTTTGTTCGGAACTAATGGAAATGTAGGGGCATCTAACCCCCCCAAAGCACCCCCTTGGCACCACCACTGCCAGAGGCAGCCAACGCAGGGATCAGACAGGACCCAGGATTCCAGCAGCTTCTGAATCCACAATGTGACGGATAACTCAACCTAATCCCACCTTTTAGGAACCCAAAGTAACCACCTGCCTAGATTTTTTTGCCAACTCTGCTAACGTTTGGTTTACACTGCCTAATAGAGTTTATAAAATAAAATTTCTGTCTCATGTCCTCAAGACCCAGTAGTTTCGGGGAGGGTCTGGAGGCACAGCCGGGAACAAAGGGAAGCAGATGAGACAGGCAGCCAGAGAGAAGGAGGTTCAGAGAGACAGCAAGGGAGTGAGTAAGGGCAAGGTCAGGAGGGGGGTGGGGAGCAGCCGAGCAGGAGCCGGGCACGGGCACCAGGCACCTTGCCACCTCTTGGCCCCGGTGTGTCAGCACAGGCTCTGCCCTCCCAAAGACGACAGAGGAACTGGCAGGAGCGCTTCCTACCCAGGGTGTGAAGATCTACCGTCTTTGAAAACTGTCCTAATTAGTGTTGAAGGTAGCCGGGTTACGGCCAATTTCCCCCTTTCTCAGCATTTGTTCATCTGCCTGACTGCTAAGCAAAATGGATGTGAGGACGAGGAACGCAGCCTCCAAAGGCAGAGGGAAACAATGGGCAGAGCACATTGAAAGCTGTGCTTGGGGGAGCAGAACCCAATGCTGAGACTACTGGTTCTAGAGCCAAGCTGCCTGGGTTCGAATCCCAATTCGGCCCCTCACCAGGTGTACAACCCCGGGCAGGTTTCCTGACCTTTCTGTGCCTCAGTTTCCCCCCAGAGCTGTAAAAATAGAGCAAGTAAGAGTACCTGACAAGGCTCTTGTGCAGATTGAATGAGTTAATACTTGCAAAGCTCTTAGAACAGTGCCTGGCACATAACAAGACCAGAATAGTGTGTGTTTAAAAAAAAAGGTGGCGGGGGGGGCAGCCAAGGCAATCTTGAGAAAGAAGACCAAAGCCAGAGGTACCACACTCCCAGATTTCAAGATATACTACAAAGCTATGGTAATCAAAACAGTATGGTACTGGCACAAAAACAGACACATAGATCAAGGGAACAGAATAGAGAGCCCAGAAATCTATGGTCAATTAATCTATGACAAAAAAGGCAAGAATATACAATGGGGAAAAGACCATCTCTTCAATAAATGGTATTGGGGCAAATTAGACAACTACATGCAAAAGAATGAAACTGGACCACTTTCTTACACCATACACAAAAATAAGTTCATAATGGATTAAGGACCTAAATGTGAGACCTGAAACCACAAAATTCTTAGAAGAAAACATAGGCAGTAATCTCTTTGACATCAGCCATAGGAACACTTTTCCAGATATTTTTTCTTTGGCAAGGGATACAAAAGCAAAATTAAACTGTTGGGACCAAACCAAAATAAAAAGCTTTTGCACAGCAAAGGAAACCATTGGAGAAGATATTTGCAAATGATATGTCTGATAAAGGGTTAATATCCAAACCATATAAAGAACTTCTACAACTCAACACCGTAAAAATAAATAATCCAATCAAAAAATGGGCAGAGCCTGACTAGACATATTTCCAAAGAAGACATAAGAATGGCCAACAGACACATGAAAAGATGCTCAGCATCACTCATCATCAGGGAAATGCATATTGAAACCACAGTGACGGGCGCCTGTTCGGCTCAGTCAGTTGAGCATCTGCCTTTCGTTCAGGTCATGATCCCAGGATTCTGGGATCGAGCCCCACATTGGGCTCCTTGCTCAGTGGGAAGCCTGCTTCTCTGTCTCCCTCTGCCTGTCACTCCCCCTGCTTGTGTTCTCTCTCTGTCAAATAAATAAATAAAATCTTAAAAAAAAAAAAAAAGAAACCATAGTGAGATATCACCTCACACCTGTCAGAATGGCTAGACTCAAAATGACAAGAAATAACAAGTGTTGGTGAAGATTGTGCAGAAAAAAGGAAACTTAATACACTGTTGGTAGGAATGCAATCTGGTGCAGCCACTATGGAAAACAGTATGGAGGGTCTTCATAATTTTTAAAATAAAATTACCACATGCTCTAGTAACTCCACTACTGGGCTCCTACACAAAGAAAACAAAAACTAACTCAAAAAGATATATGTACCCATGTGCTTATTGCAGCATTATTTATAATAGTCAACATATGGAAGCAAGTGTCCATCAATAGATGAATGGATAAAGAAAGAAGAGGTACTATATATATATTTATAGTTATATATATATGTATGTTTCAAGTTATATCTATAGATATCTATATATATCTCAGACTATCGCTCAGCCACCAAAAAGGAATGAAATCTTGCTATTTGCAGCAACGTGGATGGCTCTAGAGGGTATAATGCTAATTGAAATAAGTCAGACAGAGAAAGACAAATACCATATGATTTCACTCATGTGTGGAATTTAAGAAACAAAACAAATGAACAAAGAAAAAAGAGACAAACAAAAAACAGACTCTTAAATACAGAGAACAAACTGCTGGCTACCAGAGGGGAGGTGGGTGGGGGAAAGGGGGTTTGGGGGATGGGGATTAAAGAGTGCCCTTACTATAAGGAGCACTGAGTAATGTATGGGCTTGCTGAATCATTGAAACTAATATAACACTGCGCACTTGAAACTAATATAACACTGTACATTAATTATACTTCAATTAAAAAAAAAGCAGAGCCACAAAAGACCTAATTTGGATAAGATGGTTAGTGAAGCCTCTGTGAAAAAAATGACATTTAAGACAGACATGAAGCATGAGAAAGTGGTAGTTTCTCTAAACTCTTCATAATGTGATTCCTTTTTATAATTCCAAAACCAAATTTTATTTTAAGATTATGATGTGCTTTTGAGTATGTTCAAGCATTTCACTTTTGAGTATTTCCCAGTCTGGGGCGATGACTCTCAGTGGGTCACACTGTCTCTAGCTCACATGGTTTGGTTGCCAAAGGGGACCACTTATTTTCTGGGGGCGGGGCCGCAGCCTAGAGGACTAAGCTTGATCTGGGGGGGAGCTAGGAGCTTCAGAGGGGAACAGAACTCCCCTAATGCATTACCTCGAGCTCTTCCTCTCCTATTTCTGGCCGTTAGGACGAGGATCCTGACCATTAGACCATTAGAATCTTCCAAGTTACGTATCTACAAAACAGGGGCCTCGTACAGACAACTAGAATTCAGGGAGGCTGCAGGCGGTAATATTTAGGGGTAGGGGACTCTCTGAAAATCCTTCTAATAAAATGGCTTGCAGCTGACATCCCTCCCTTGGGTGGTCCTGGCCGGAGGCCACCCCTGGGAAAATGCTCAGAGAGTCGGCAGCTTTATGACCAAGAGAGGTCGGTGCTCCCTCATCTCTTGGGTTGACTTGAGAGGCCTATGCCAAGACACTGAGAGTGGGAAAACATCCCAAACCCTTCTAGTCAAAATCCCTGTTTATAAATAAGGAAACCGAGAGAGAGGAAGACACCCGCCCGAGGCCGAGGCCACGTGGCTGCTGAGGCCCAGGCTCCTCTGGCTCCCCGCAACTGCCCCTTGCGGAGGCCACCCTGACGCACACCTGCGCGCCTCCAGCTCGGGGTGACCGGGCTCTTTTTTCTGCGAGGCAGGGTTAGCTGAAAATGCCTTGCCTCATGACCCCACCTCATGACTCTCCACCCCTCTGCTGGCTACAGTCCCCGCAGTGCCAGAAAAGCCTGCATTCTCCTCCGCTCAGCAACCCAGAGACAGCTCTGGCTGCCCACAACTCACACCCCAGCAAGAAACCTGAGACCCTGAGTTCTCCCCAAGGGCCAAGAACATGCGGGGCAGAGTCAGACGAGGCCCTAAGCGTAGGGCTCCTTCACCCAGGGTCCACGCGGGTCAAAGTCTAAACAGACTCGAGAACTTGAATCCCACACTTTCCCATAAAAAGTGGATCTGGGCTCTGAGCCCAGCCTTCCTCTTCCTCTGGGAGTCCCTGGGCCCAACCTCCTCCCCGGGTGTTCTACCTACCACCAGCAGCAGCCCTGCTGGCCCCAGCAAGGCCCCCTGCTCCAGGAAGGCCCCAGGCATGACCAAGAAGATGCTCTCAAAGCACACAGCTGAGTCAGACTCAGCTTCTCAGAGGATCTGCTTTCATCATCACTGGGAGGAACAACAGTCGCTCATCACCGAGGCTGTAAGCCCCTTCGTCCTCGGGTGCCCTGCCCAACCCGGCTGCAGGAGGGTGGGGCTTGGGGCTTGGAGCGTCCAGAATCTCAGACAGGGGGCCTGGATTGGCTGGGGCATCGGAGCAGGGCAACTGGACACGCTGGGGCCTTGGGTCAGGCCCAGGGCCCTGGCAGCTGTGTGAGAAGTCTAGCACTCCTGTATGTGGCAGGGTACGAGGATGCATTTTGGAAATGTGTTTATGTTCTGGCCTATCAGTCCATGATAGGAGCCAACCACCGGGTCAGAGTCTGCCAAGGAGGAGCCAACCGCCGGGTCAGAGTCTGCCCCAGCCACCAGCCACCAGCCACCAGCCACACTAGCTGTCTGACCCTCAGGATCCTCAGGGGCTTGTACCCATGCTAAGTGGAGAGCAGCCCCAACGCCGGGAGGCAGAGTGATGCCTAAATGCTTGGGGGTGAGCAGTGAGACCCCGCGGCCCTGGGCATCCACTCCTCCCTGGACTTGCGCTCTGCACACCCTCTCCCTCTAACAGCCTTGCTCCGGGTCTGTCTGTGGGGCGGGGCGCTCTGCAGGACCACCCTCGGCAGGACCCCCTGTCTCATTCACAGAGCCCCTGCTACGTAAGATTTCAAGAATGAAGGGAGGGAGGGAGGGAGGGATGTACATGCCTGGGCCTATTCCTCTAAGAGAAGAAAATGCTAGGGTTCAGGGAGATTGCATCTGGACTGCCGCGGGCACGAGGAAAGGGCAGGGGTGAGTGTAGGTCCATGGCTCGGGTTCAGCGGATACACACCCAGGCTCCTCACCAGTCCACCTGCTTATTAGCCAGCTATGTGACCTCAGGCAAATCATTTTGTGCCTCAGTCTGACTGTAAAATGGGGGTGGGGGGGTAAAAGGATGTGCCCTACTCTCGGTATAAAAACAATACAGGTTAAAGAATACTGGAAAAGATGAAAACTAGTCACATCTAAGTCTATCCGCATGATAAATACTATGAATAACAGCAATATTAAAAAGATTAATCTTTGCAGCTTGGGAAGCTTAGCGGCCAGAGGCCCAGGGCTTGTGGAGAGAGAGAGAGAGAGAGAGAGAGAGAGGGGGGCTGGCTGGCCCCCAGGGAGAACATCTGGGGCAGCCAGGGGTCAGACAGTCAGGCTCCCAGACTGCCCTACCCTTTCACCAGATCCTGCTCAGCCTGCTGGAGAGGCGTGACCCTCCCTGGTGTATACCCCACAATTAGCATCCCGGCCTTCCCGGGGAAGCTAAGGAGAAGGGATAAGGGAGGAGTGAGTATATGTGTGTATCTGAGAGGAGGAATTGTCTGCTCCATTCTGTTCTCCCTCATGGGGCACGCGGGCGCGCAGGCGCACACACACACTTTCTTCCCTGCTTTACCTCCTTCTAGGTAAGAGATTTTTTGAAGGCCTCTTATACTTCCTTCTCTCAGCAGTCCCATGAGTTCCTTCTCCCATCATGGCTGTCCTGAAGCCGGGACACTAACTGGGAGTCCCCTACACGCGGCCCGGGCTGCTAGGACACGGCACGGGAAGATGCCTCCCGCCTACCCCATGCCTCGGCAGTCAGGGAGACAAAAGATGACGTGGCCCTCAGAGCAAGAAGCCACCATGACCTAGAGCCTTTCCCTCCTCCATGGTGACCCAGCCCAGTCAGCAGCATCTCCAGCACCCAGTCTGCGTCCTCCTGCCCATCCTGGGCACTGTTTTCCTGGCCAAGCCTCTCCCAACAGGCTCAAAAGGCGTACCCCGGAGATTAAGGCAGCTGGGAAGTTGCAGGGCAGTCCAGGGCAGAAGGGAGATTTGTATGCTGCCAAAGTTCCTTCAGGACATAGGTGTGACCACAGAGAAGAAAAATGGGCATGCTGATGGAGGACACCGGCCCTGACCACGCTTGGCTTCCGTTCTGTTGTTGGAAGGCTTGTCTCACTCTGGAGTCTGAAAGGATGGTGAAGGGCTGTGAGGGGCAGGCTGGTCTGGCCTTGGCCAAAACCCCATCAGACAATGGGTTTAGGATGGAAGAGAGCCCCTGAGAGTCCTGACTCACCAAGACTTGGGCCTCATGTCATGATTGCTCAGCTCTGGAAGCTTCTGTGCCCCGTGGTCCTGCATCTCCACCCACAGGCAAAGGAACTGGCTTGGTTACCCTGTCACCTGCTCTACCCAGGCTCTCCCGGGAGGACTGGGCTCTGCCCATCTTCATTCAAGGCGTTGCTGCCCACCCACGGCGTCAGGCCGAGGACAGCGGACTGCCAAGGCTGTCTCTGTGGCTCTGGAGGCAGAACTACTGTTTGACTTGTTTGTCACTAAGGGCCGGACTGAGGTCATCATACCCATTTTACAGATGGAGAAATGGAGGCAGGAAACTGTTCCTTAACTTGCTGGGATTCTCTCAGAAACCTGAGGTATAATCCCAGCTGTGCTGCTTCCTGCGAAAGGCTCTAACCCTCTCCGGAAGCAGTTTGTATGTGTGTCCCTGACCAGAGGGATAAGAGGTCTGGCAGGGCAGGGGTGAGGGGAGGTGGACTTGAGCCAGTACGGGGCCACACCAGCTGCCTCCTCGGCCTCCAGGTATGGGCCCTGCTGCTCCATGCCTACTCTGGTGTCACCCCCAAGGCCGAGAGGTCCCTCTCCAGGCCAGACAGTGTACCTCCCCCTACCAGGTTCAGGGCCATAGGAAGCGGAGAGAAGAGGGAGGCTCCTGCCTGGGACTTCCTCCCAGGAGCCCCCTGGGTGGGAGGGGAGTGCTGAAGGGGCGGGGGAAGGAGGAGAGAACGCTGACAGAGCTGGCTGGCACCAGTCTCAAGAAAGTGGATTTCCTGGGAGCCTGCCAGGCCTCAGAAAGGGATGGGCTCCCCTCAGAAGCCTCTGCCTCAGTGTTCTTTCTATCACAGGCCACTTGTCCTCGGAGGCCTCGGTTCCTGAGAGGACCACCCACCAGGCTGAGGCGTGCTGCAGCCAGGAGGGGGTGGGTGGAAGGAGCTAGTTGCAGCTGGGCTGGAACAGTGCTCTCAGACCACAGCGGACAGCCGAGGGTGACCCCCACTGGCCACCGATAGGGGCTCCAGGCTCCGGCAGCTGCCGAGCCCAGGGGCTTAGGTCTGGACAGCAGTGGCAGCCGTCTTGGAGCTCCACCTGGGACCCAGAGACCCCGTGCAGCAGTGGGACTGCTTGTCAGCCTCCCTGCGTCCACCCTCGACACAACACCCCCTCCCCAGCTCTTGGGGTTGGGAGGTCTCGGCCTTCACTGACACACCCCAGCAGGGCTGGCCTCAGAACACAGCATCCCTGGTCACTGATGGTAACGGAAGGGCTCCTCGGGGACCAGCCCTCTGCCTCCCACGGCCGCGGCCGCACGGACTGTTCATTGCCTGTTCCCGTGCTTGGGGAAGAAAAGCCCCACTGCTCCTCCCCAGCCCCCACCCCCACCCCAGGCCGCCAGCCCTGCCCCGGCCACACACCCACCACAAGGATGTGACCTGCTCCCTCTGTCCACCGAGAAACCACCCGGAGATGGCCGGACAACAAAGCCACAGAGGCACAGAACCTGGGGGAAGAACCTGGTGTGGAGAGCTCTCTATTGAACAGAGTCCCAGCGCCTGCCCTGCTCTCCCGCCCGCTCCAGGGCCTCTCTGTCCCCCATTCCTTGGCCTTGGGCCCCGGCTCATTCCACTCGAGGTCCTCCTCGGGCGCCCGTCATCACGGGGGACGGCCGCCGCCACGCTGCCCACTCCAGGGCCGCGAGTCCAGTCCACGGAGAGCCCTGCCCAGCTGCGGCCGGCCTGGGGGCCCCTTGGCCCGGGCGTGCCCTGGCTTTCCTGCCCGGAAGTGCCTGCTCCAGCCCCAGCCGCCTCACGGCTCCAGCTCCCGGGAGAGGCGGGAGAGCTCCCGCTGGTTGTCGATGACCTTCAGCTGCTGGACATAAGCCCAGGTGCTGGCCGGACTGCGGGTGCCCAGGGACTGCTCAGAGCCTGCGGGGGGCGGGGGGGGAGTTGGGGAACAGGGGTCAGGGGCGGGCAGCCCTGCCACTCTGTAGAGCCCATCCCTTCCCCGTCAAGGAGCAAATCAGCCTTGCCGCCCTCCACCCCCCACCCTGCCACTTCCCACAGCCGAGCTAGAAGACTGTCTAGCCCTCCAGTCTGGAGCAGAAGTGCAGTGAAGAGCTCAGACTCTGAAAAACAGGTCCCCGAGACTACATACTGCATAATACCCCTTTCACTAAATTCAAAAACAACTACAGCTCAAGAATTTTGTCGTCATGGGCGCCTGGGTGGCTCAGTTGGTTAAGCGACTGCCTTCGGCTCAGGTCATGATCCTGGAGTCCCGGGATCGAGTCCCGCATCGGGCTCCCTGCTCAGCGGGGAGTCTGCTTCTCCCTCTGACCCTCTTCCCTCTTGTGCTCTCTGTCTCTCATTCTCTCTCTCTCAAATAAATAAATAAAATCTTTAAAAAAAAGAATTTTGTCGTCATAATAAGCGTATGAAGCGTTTTAAAGCTGTAGGTGTATGTATGTAAGTCCATATAAATATATCTACATCAATATATCATAGCAGCACAGGAGGAGGGAAGAGTGCTTGGGGAGAGGAGGCTCCTGTCAATGTGACCCTACTTGGCTTGGGTCCAGCGGTGTTTGGTATATTATCACCGTCGGTACATACGTAAAACAAAGGGCCAGTGGTGACAGTGTTGGCTGAACTGTGGACTACGATTAATCCGCTTCATGCGACTAAAGGCCGATTAAACAAAATCAGGTCTGGAGTAAGAGTGCCTGGGTCCCAGCTCTGTCACTCTGTCCCAGCCTTCCACAGTTACTTCCGGGCTCAAGCCTATTTGTGTGTCTTTAAGTTGGGAGAACATTCTAGCTTCCTCAGAGAGGTGTCGTGAAGAGTCCACAGCATCCTACATGCAGGTGGCGGTAAACGCCAGCCGTGGCTGCTCTGTCGGCGCCCAGCCCTGCCCGACTTACACGTGGATGTCCTCGCGGCCTGGCTGTCCTCGTGGAGATGGGACACGCGGCTTCTGAGTGGTGACAGTGGCACTGTGCGGGGCGAGAGGCGGGAGTCAGAGCCTGGAAAGTGGGGGGGGGGCTCCTGGGGGGCGGGACCAGCCCTCTCACCGTTGCTGTGGCTTCGGCAGTGGTGCAGCATCCGCACGGCTCTGGCCAGCATTCTCTGTGGGCAAAGTAAGGACAGAAGAGCAGGCCTGAAGGGCAGGACCCTGGCGTGGCCCGTGGGGCAGCTGGGAAGCAAGCCCCCTTTGAGTGCGGGTGCTCCTAGGGACTAGATGGGGCCATGTCTGCTTTGCCCCAGCACACCCAGGGGGGACCAGGTGGTGGGAGAAAGAACAGAGGTCAGGAAGGGCTTAGGGCTCAGCTTGCTGGGTGAGACAATGAAGGCTGTCTTCCCCAGCACACAAGGGAGTGAATACTTAAAAAGAAGTATTCATATTTGTATTATTAATAACAACTTTCGGGCATCTCCCACCCCCCACTCGCTTGCAAGGACACAGTCATATCTCTAACCCACTCTAGGGGCAGACGCCCAACTCTCCTTGAACTCACCATCTTCTCAAAGTTGATGAGATTCTCTACCAGTGTGTGGTTTCCTTCATGGATGAAGGTCATGTCTGCAGAGAGATGGGTTTTGCTTAAAGGTCCCTAAACTCCTTCCCTTCCTGCAGCCCAGGAAAGGCGAAGGGCCAATAATGGGAGCCTTGGGCCTGTCCCAGGCCCACACTACCCTCTTCCTCTGGCTCCCCTCTGACCTCCCAGAGCAATTTCCTTCTATCTCTTAGGCCTCATATCAGAGGCCATCTGATGTCGCCAGCACTTGTGTCAACACTGCTTCTAGCCTGTGAACTCCTAATTCATCTTTGTGTCCCCCAAGGCGTCGGCACCCCAAGGGTCAGATGGACATACGGACAGACGCAGGAATGGACGGGTAGAGGCAGGAAGGTAAGCACTGGTCCAATCACCTTTGAGAAGAAGAGGCATGAAGGGGATGATGGGGGGGGAGAGCTTGGTGAGGAGCAGTCGATAGACTCGGTGGTTCCATGAGGGGTCCTGAGAGGGAAGAAGCCTCAGTGAGGGAGGGACATGACCCACCATGCACCACGACACAACCAAACACCATCTGCTCAGAGCTCATCTTCCTCTGGGCCCCAGGTCTCCCTGAGGCGGGCTCCGCAGCAGGCGGGAGGGGACCTGAAGCACGACCAGACCGGCCATCTGCGCCTACGGCTTCCTGGCCTCTGGCTAACCCCCCAAGCACACTTCAGGGGCCCTGAGGTTTCATGGAAACCACCCTCCCCTTCTGTCTCTGTCCCTGTTCTTGTTTCTGTCTCTGTTCTTCCCTCTCTAGTGGGTAAATTCCTTTGAACCTCTTGAGCCTGCAAGGTAAATTTTTTTCCCAAGAGCTCAGAGCCAGGCTGATAAAAGCACTTTCGTGTGAGTTCTCTCCTGAACACTCTCAAAACCTCTTAACCGTGCCCCCCCCCCCAACAATTCCTGGCAGGGGGTGGAAGGGGAAGCCAGCTCGTCAGCTTTTCCCTCATCTATGGCCTCCTCTAGCGTCCTCTAGCATCTCCTGAGGGGCCACTGACAGGCCCCGGCACACTGTGGGTCTGGCGCCAGGCCTTGCTTCTTGGGCCTGAGGCAGGTCAGCTGGAGACCAGTGTTCCCCGGATGTTTCCCTGGCGCTTCGGAGCCCAAGGCCAGACACCACATGTGCCCTGTCCTGGTCTTCACACAGGACCTCACAGCCACAGCCAAGGCTCCCCCACCCCCAGCCCCACCCCCACCCCCACCATACGGGACATAACCCGCTGGGCACCCCCCTCATACCACTAACACTCCACGCCTCACCAGCTTCCCAAACGCACAGCCCAGAGGGAATTCCACTCTGGCCCAGGGCTGCAAACCCTGGAAGTGGCCAGAGACAGGTAGAGAGGCTGCCCCGGGAAGCCCAGAATTGGGGTTTCTGGAAGGAGGAGCCAAGGCCCAGCACTCACCAGCAACCTCTCGAGGGCCGAGTACAGCTTCCGGACTTTGTGGGGCAGCCGCTGTGAAGCAGAGGCAGATGGCGCTCTCACTGCTCTGGGATGGGAGCCCCATCCCCAGCCAGCATTCCCTGCATGGGCACGGGCCATCCAGATCACACCTACCTCCCACGTGTGGGCCAGGCGGCTGATGGCCGAGTTGCTGAGGCCAAACATGACAGCAAAGAAGGAATTGAGATTTTTTTGCTCCTTGAGGCTATGAGTGGAAGACCCAGAGGATCTTAGGGGAAACAGCCACACCCTCAGAGTTCCTACCCAGACAACAGCCGGCCTGGGGCCCAGGATCAGGTGTAGCCAGCGCTGCGTCTGCGGGGGCTGGGCGAGATGGGGTGGGGAGGCAGAGACTCTAGGAGACCCAGGGAAGCAAGGGGAAGGCAGATTTGGCAACACACTGACCAGGGACGGGGACATGAGGTAAGGCGGCCTCGGGACTCTGCCACACACCCACCCAGCCCACAGGCACTCACTGGGCAGCCAGCTTGATGAACTTCCTGAGCAGCTGGGCCCGCAGGCCCGGCACGGGGCAGAGACACAGCTCTGTGGCCACCCAGTACTGGAGCTCGTTGAAGCGGCGCATGAAACGCTCCAGGTTGGCGGTGGTGACGTCCCGCAGATGCTGGGGGCCCAGCACGTAGTGGATCAGCTCCACCTGGGGAGGGGGCAGCAGCAGAGATGAGCCCACACCAGGCGGGGTGCCCCTGCCATCAGTGCCCCTCCCCTCAGCTCTGCTCCCTGCACCTGGTGGACACTGTTGAAGAGGCTCCAGTCGTGGTCCGTCAGCTGGCCCGCCAGGTCCTTGGCACTCACCAGGTCCAGCCCCTCAGCAGAGCCCACAGTGGGCCCCAGCTGCTCGGGGTGTGGGGTCTGTAGGTGCAAGAGAGCTCAGGAGGGGTACCTGAGGAATCCAGGGGGCACGTGCGGGGTAGGAGGAGAGAGTTTGGGGCAGAGACTCCATGCCCACGGTCCAAGGGATGTCAGGGAGGGTAAGGGTGCTACCAGGAGTAAGCCTCTGAAGGATAAGACTCCCCAAGGAGGTGTCTATCCTCCTGCCAGCTCCCCAATGCTGAGACCCCCTCCTCGTAGGGCTCCTGTCTCCTGGAGAACCCCCAATGAGGGGGAGGTCTTCTTTCTCCTTGAGAGCTCTCAACCAGCTCTCGCCCTTCCCCAGCATCTGGAACCTTCCATCAGTTGAGGCCCACTCCTTCCACTTCACCCTTAAAACCCAGAAGCAGTCAGAGCCAGGCCCTCCTCTCTCCTCTCTGTGACCCTACCCTGCACCCACCTCTGCCACCCCCAAAACACAGCTCCTCCCTGGCCCCCTGCCTGTTCCTACCAGTTCGTGCACTTCCTGTGGGTTGACAACAAAGAGCCGCTCGTTGAGCCCCAGGGATGTGGCCACACCGCGGGCCTCTGGCTGCAGGCCAATGGCATCTGCAAAGAGAGCAGAGGCTAGCGGGGGGACTGGGGGCAGTGGTGGGCAATTAGGGAGGCCAGGGAGCCACCAAGGGCAGGGTCGAGGCCCCAGTCGGGAGGCTGGGAGGTCCCTTCTCCCAGTAGCCAGGCTGGAGTCCTAGGCAGGTGCTCTAAATGCACAGGTGCCTGTGCCCCCAACATCCACACTGCCCAGGTCAGCGCACCGAGGAAGACGAAAAAGGATTGTTAGTGAGAGACAATACTCGGGCAATGGCGGAGCCTCCCTGAGTTTCCTTCTTTGTCAAATGGAGACAGCAAGACCAACCCTGACTACTCGCAAGTCTAACAAGTTAATTTATGTAAGCAGTGGCAATAAGTAGACGATGCATATAACGGCCCTTTGAAAACTGGGAAGTGCCTCACATGGGGCTTAGTGTTGATTTTCATCAGCAACTACCGACCGAGACCGTGTTCTTAGTCATGTGTGAATCCCTACTCTCTAGACCAGTAGCCTCCAAAGCAAGACCATCCTATGTCCAAAAACTATCAGCTCTTCTATTTGTTTTTTTTTCTCATCTGTTTTTGCATGTTTACCTTGTGGGTAGCTTTAGAATTATATAATGTTGGTGTGGGAGTGTATGTATATGACTTCTAAGCAAGTATACACATAACGGGGGGTTTGTAGTAAAACTATTGGTTACTGACATGGGAGGTGATCTAAACAATCGGGGAAGGAAGTTCAGTACTCTCTCAACAGTTCCTGTCCTGCCGCAGAGTCTCTGGTCCTGGGGCAGCTGCAACTCTCTGAATGGCCACCAGAGGACGGTGCTTCCCTGAGCAGAGCACAGGACCACGTGATTGCAACCAGTCTCCCCACTTCCTGAAGCAGGAGAAGGGTTTCCTATTCTGGCTTCCACTCCTTGCCATTATTCCCTGGGTGCCCCTAATTCCTGTCTACCCTAGGCTCCAGCTGTCGGCCCCGGGCTGCGTCCTCCACAGAGAATGAAGAGTGGTTTCTGATGGCCCAGGTTCCCTGAAAGCAGGTCTAAATAATTCTCATGCTGCCATGTTCTGAGCACTAACTTTGTGCAAGCCCTGTGCTAAGTGTTTTATATATGTGACCTCTTTTATGGCCACACCAGTCCTGTGTGATGGGTACAGTGTTAGTGCTCATGCGACCGATGAGGAATTGGAGGCTCAGCAAGGTTAAGCACTCTGCTCAGATCAGGATCTCACAGCTCGTCAGCAGTGGGTCCTGAGATCCAGCCAAGGTTAGGGGATCCCGTGCATGCTCTTAACCACCAAGCTTCTCTATCTTACTTGCCATGGTGCCTCCAGCTCCTAACACATTGCTGGCCCATAGCTGACTCTCAAGCATGTTTGTCAACTGACAAAATGAATGAAGACTACCTAAATTCAAAAGCCAGACACTCATTTACTGTATGAACTCGAGACAATTGCCTCATCCCCTTGAGCTTCAGTTTCCTTGAATTAAAATAGGTTGAAAGTACCTATCTCATAAGGTGGTTGCCAGGACTCAATGAATAGATGAGGATGATAATAATAAAACTAATGTACAAAGTGCTGTGCCAGGCACCGTTCTAAACCCTAAAATAGATACGCCCATTCAATCCTCACAGTTCCTCTGCGAAGACGGCACTCTTACCAGCCCCACTGTACAGATGCTGTAAAGGGCACAGAGAGATCAAGTATCCTGCCCAAGGGCACACAGACCGGGAACTAAAGGGCTGGGCTCAACTGCCGACAGCAGGCTCCAGAGCTCATGCTCTCAAGCACTACACACAAAGCACTTTGGAGAGACATAATAAACCACCCTTAAACGCTAACCATCATTAACACTGATGAAGATGATCAAAACGCTGATCTTAATTTGGGGGCGGGGATCTGGGCACGGACTGAGGGGCCCACCTCCCTCGGGGCCACCCCCCACAGAGATACAACTCACGGCCTGTAGAGTTGACCTTCACCAGCACCTGCCCCTTGGTCCAGCCATCCTCCTGGGCCAAGGCAGCCATCACCTCTCTCACGGAGGCCGTCACCGGCAGCTTCAGGGTCAGCACCGAGTGGTCGGGCCGGCAAATGTCATAGGGGACTGCAGAGGAAGACCAGGCCGAGCTGCAGGAAGGGGCTTCTTGGTCCCCCCCAGCCAGAAGTGAGCATGCAGCAAGTGCAGCAGAGGGAGGGGCCCGAGGAGGCAGGAGGGGTGGTGAGGGGAAGCCTGGGTGGACCCGCTGCCCAGAGTGGGGGGGAGGTCCTGAGCCGGGGAGGGAGGGAGGTGCGGGGTGGGGGTGGGGGGGCACACCCCATCTGGCAGCCTGGAACAGAGACCCCGAGGAGTCCGGCGCACCCTCCTCGGCCAAGCATACTAAAGTCAAGGGTGATGACCTCAGGGTGCAGCCTCTGCCCTGGCTGGCCCGGACCACCAACCTTTGTCCCCAACTCGAATGGCACAGTTGCTGCTGGGGAGGGGCTGGTCCTGGCCCGGGAGCCAAACAGGCATGTTCCTGGCCTGAGAGGGAGAGAAAGTAAGGCCCCGGGGGCACAGGGGAGAGCACACAGAGCCAGGCAGAGGCCTCTGTCCCCGGGAGCACGGGGCCCACATGGCGCACACACCACCAGCGGGGCCTGCTTGCTGTGTGGACCTGAGCCGGGGAAGGCGTCCAGCACCAAGGCTCCCCGAGCTGAGACAAGCCAGTGCCCCTGTGCGTGCGTGTCACCCCCTTTGCCAAATAGGCCCGGAGCTGTCCTAATACAGACACACCTCAGCCGTTGGGCCTGGTTTTGTCTTCCTTTTCCTCCTCTGGCTACCGTTTGCTATTGGCCATTTGCTGTGTGCCAGGCTCAGTACAGGCTTATTCTAAGTATCTAAATATTCACAATAGCCCTTCAAGGCTGATGGGGCAGCCATGCCGGGCAAAGGCCTCCATAACACAACTCCTCTGCCCACTCCCAGATCTGAATGGGGCCGATCCTCCGAGTTCAGACCCCAGCCACAGGCCTTCTCTACTCCACGTCTCAGAGCTCTCCCCAGACTTCCCCACAGCCTCACACCACCTGTATGGGGAAGTCGCAGCACCACCCTCTCTTCCAAGCACCTCTGGGATCCTTCCATATCTGGGCTCTATCCCCCCAGACTCAACACCTCCCTCAGACCCCTTCATCCTGCCTCCCAGCTGTTGTCCTGGGCTTGGCACCCGCCTCTCCCCACCCCCCTGTCCCCCCATTTCCGCAAAGCTTATCACCTTGTTCTGGGGGTTCCTCTGAGCCCCTCCTCCCAGCCCAAGCCAACCCCCAGTTACACTCGCCCAGTTGCCTCCCCCCTCATGTGCTACAATGGCCGGACTATTCTCTACTGTCGGCCCTCGGGTGCCTCCAGCACCCCCCTTCCAGTCTGCCTGACCAGAGCCAGATTAAGCTTCCTAATGCAGCTTCAAGGCCATCATTGTCTGCTGGATAAAGCACGGGGTCCTTGGCTGACCTCCTCAAAACACACATTCAACCTTGTCCACCGATGGCCCCAACATCTCCGAGGAATCGCATCGTTCAGCGGACAAAGCCCAATTTCCCTCAGCATGGCCCACAGCGCTGTACATGCTCTACATGCTGTGGGCCCTGCCTGCCTCCCCAGCCCCCTCTGGTGGCTCCCTCTCACACTCCCTCCGGCAGGGTCCCGAACAGGTGGACTCACACCCCCTCCGGCAGGGTCCCGAACAGGTGGACTCCCTGTCCTGCTGAACCTCACTGCGGGCCTCTTCTGCCCTGACCCTCCCACCCTGTAGCCCTCAGCTCTTGCGGTCACTCTCCCTGATCCTGACCCCGAGTCAACCCTTCCCTTCTCTGTCTTCAGAGACTCCTGCCTTTGCCGTTATGCATCACGACGCCGTTCAGCAGCTCTGTCCCTCGCCTGTCTGTGAGCCCCATGAGGCCCGGGGTGGCTCGCTCCTGCTACTGCAGCACCAGCGCCTAGCAGAGTGCCCAGCACGTGAGGGCGATTCCATACTAGTTCCTGAGTGTCCGCCCCGAGCCACAGAGGTGCAGGCCCCTCACTCTGGAAGCCAGTACTCTAGTGGGGTGGGGCAGGTCCTAATAGATGATAAACAAAACCACCCCACATGGCCTGAGGCTTTGAGGAGAGTCATAGAAGACACCTTGTCAGGGGAGGGGCGTGAGGGGTGCTCTGGACGGGGAGATGGGAAGGGGCCCTCTCTGAGAACACAACATTTTGGCTGAAATCAGAAAGATAAGGATCTGAGGGGGCAAAGAGCCAGAGAAAGAAAGTTCCAGGCCCTGAGGTGGAAACAAGCTTTGCCTGTAGAAGAGAAGGAGCCTGTGAGAGTCTCTAGCCAGGAGGGGGTGGGGAGGGGACACAGGCCGCTGGGCACAGAGAGCCTGGTGTTTATTCCCAGGGCAGCACTCCCTACAATCAGCCCCCTCCTACGTTTCCAGCCCTTTCTCCCACCATTCCTCAAGAAATCTCTGTTCCAGCCACACGTTCTCATCCCCCTTTGCTCCCTGTGGGCCCCTGACAGGAATGGTACCGGCCACCCCTGACTCCCAGGACCCCTGGGCTTCAGAGGCTGCCTTCAGGCACCATCCCCTCCCCCCACCCCCGGGGAACTGCTAACTGGCTCTGTGAACATGGATTACCTCCCACATGCGATAGAAGCCCCTTGGGGTGAGTAGGGATGGAGGGGTGACCCTAGACCTCTGTGTCTCCCCCACTAGGCCTGGCCCCCACGCCACACCCAGCCCCTGCTCTGTGAACAACCTATCCCAGCCCCAGGGGTGTGTCTGTGCGTGGGGATCCTTTCCAGGCTGAGCCCCTGGGGTGGGGACTGAAGTGGGGGCAGAGGGAAGAAGCTGGGGCCAGACAGAGAGGAGAGGAGCTGGTCTGCGCAGGCACCTTCATCAGAGGAGATGCATTCCCACAGCCATTTTCCAACCTGGGGAGCAAGCAAGAAGGGCAATGAGATGCGGTGATCCAGGGACCCCTTCGGGCAGGACGGGGCAGGGGGTGGGGGGCCTGGCTCCGGATTCCATCTACCCTCAGCAGAGGCTCAGAGCTTTGCAGACTTGCTAAATAGCAGCTAGAGGGGGCAAAGCCGGGGCTCAAAACTCAGCCCCTGCCTTCTGGGATTTCCACAGGCCAGCAGGGGGGAAGGAAAGAGAGTTCCAGGAAGTAATGTGCCCCAGGTGTCAGGCTGGGCAGGTGAGCTCTCCCTGAACCTCACCTGGCCCCATGGGAATGTCTGGGAAGGCCAAGAGAAGCTCTAGGGAATTCACCGGGCTGGGCCGGCAGGACAGGGCGCCGAGGATGCTCGGAGCAAGTATGTGCAGAATGGAGAAAGTGGGAATGGCAGGTGCGCTCGGGAGAAGGACACATGAGTGCCTGCGCGGCGCAAGAGAGTGCGTGAGCGTGGCGTGAGGGGGAACAGCAAGAGGACTGGTAAGAACAGAACTAGACAAATGAGCAACCACAGCCAACACTCCCGTAGCTCACAGCGCCTGCAAGGCACAGCTCTGTGCTCTGAAGGCACCGTAACACCCCAACCTCGCAAGATGGGTGCTCTCCCGATGCTAGGGACGAGAGCCCGAAGCCCTGAGAGGGGGGCCGTGCCCAGAGCCGCAGAGCCGTAGGTGGTGCAGCCTGGACTCCCAGCCGTGTGTTGGTGTTGGTGTTGGTGTTCAGCGTGGGTGCGGGGTTCTCCGTTCCCGATGCACCACCCACCATGCATGTGAAAAGGGAACGTAGAGCCGAAGCATCACCTGTGGTGTCGCCGCCTCTCCGGCCACTGCTCCCGCAGCAGGATGCAAAGCCGGGCGTCTCTGCTCACCAGGTCTGAGAGTTTCTGGGAAGAGCCAAGATTCATTGACCCAGAGGTAGATGCGCCTCTCCTGGCAGCCCAGTCCAGCCCTGCGTCTCTCCCAGGTACCTGGAGAAAGCTGGTGGCCACAGGGTCAGTGTAGAGCATGGGCCCATAGAGGGCCACCCACTGGCTGACCAGCCGCAGGATCTGCTGCCTCTTGTTGCAAATGTAGGTGCTGTGCTCCTGCTCACTGCCCCCTGAAGGCTCCGCATGGAAGGTGGGCGCCAGTCAAGGGAACCACAGTGGCCAACCGGGCCACCCACCACACCTCAGGCAAAGGAGGGGCAAGGATGCCCGGGGCCCGCTGACAAGCTGGCCTCGGCACGAGGCTGGTACTTCGGAGGGTTCAGCGCAGCCCTGCTCTGAGAGACCCCTTCTCCCTGTTCCATACAACCTCCTCGGCCCCCTGGGGCTGGAAGGATATTGGTGCAGGAGGGCAGCACAGAGCTGGGCACTGGGCATGAAGACACTGTAGGTCAGGAGGAAGTCACTGAGGAATGTCTCTGTAGGGCAGGGACAGGGGAATAGGAGGAAGCCTCAGAGGTCAAGTCTGCCGAGCACAGATGTATACGTGGCTGGCGTTCCCTTCTCCCAGTCCTGTGGTGGGCAGTGTCCCAGAAAGGCCCAGCCCCCGTGACGGCACTCCCCACCCAAGCCAAGGGCACAGGAATGAGGACTTCCTGCCCACCGGCCAAATGGCCCAACCCAGCACCCAGTGACGTCACACTCGGGGTGCCTGGCCCTCTCCCAGACTACGCTGACCACCCAACGAGTCACACAGCAGGCAGGGTATCTCTTGCCCCTACCTGTTGGGTCATGAGCACTGGAGTCAGGTCGCATGGCCTCCAGCAGCAGCTCTAGGATCTTCTCTGGGGTGCCAGACATCACTGTATACCTAGCAGAAACAGCCGACCCATAGCCCTTCCCACATCTGGGCAGACAGCAAGAATCACGTCACCCTTCCCTATCTGCCAGCTCTGTCCCACCTCAGGGTTGGAGGGAAGCTCACTCTGGGGGCGCATCTGATCCCTGGAAGCCCTTTCCCCCCACCCCGGGAGGCCAGCGAGCAGGGGTAAGACATGCGGGAAGGGAGTAAAGCCTGGGAAACGGAAGGAGAGAAGGTGGGCAAGAGAGAAGGTGTGCAGAAGGAGCGTGGCAGGTGTGTTACCGGTTCCTGCCTGGGGTTGGGGGGCGAGAAGGGCCAGCGCCTTGAGAGGCTCTCTCCAGCACCAACACCACTTTGCCATGTTCTTCTAGCCTCATGGTCTTTGCTTCCACATCCTGGAGAACAAGCCACACCCTGTGCTCACTACACACCACGGGTCCTTTCCCCCTTTCCAGGGCATCTCCCTCCACCTCCATGCCAGACCCTGGGCCCCACAAGGCTCCCACAAGGACATTCAGCCCTTCTCCCACCCCGTTCAATGCCCGTGACCTTGGATCTGCCCTACTCCCAGTCCTGTCCATCATGCAGCCTGAGCGCCCCCTCCTCCACCCATCCCTCCCCCACCTCCTTCTGTGGCTCCCACTCTCCATTACTCTGCCTCCCCTCACACCCTAGTCCCCCCCACCCTTCCGGAACCCCCCACCCCCATGGTCTCCCACACTGAGCTGGGGTTCTCCAGTTTCACTGAACCTCCTCAGTGTGCTAGGGACCTCCCCACATGCCCATGCGCCAGCCATCACCTCCAAGCTTCTCCAGCTCCTACCTCGCCATGCTCCTTATAGACCCTCTCTGGTCCCTGCCGCTTACCCCCTGACACTTCTCCAGAAAAGGGTCCTGGCCATGTCCCCTGCCCTCCCCACCCCCAGTAATGGCACCTTGATGATACGGTTGAAGTCCTGCTTGTCCACGCGGAGGAAATGACAGTTGTCTTCTCGTAGGATGATGGTGGCTGCCCGGGGTGCATCATTCACCAGCGCCAACTGTCCAAAGTCATCTCCCTCGTGCAGTGTGGTCACCAGCCCCTGCAGCCGGGTCTCAGTCATAGCCCAGCCAGGCCCCCCCAACCCTCATCAGAGCAGATCCATGGCAGGAGAGCCCCTGGGCAGGAGGAGACCTGGGAGATTGGCAATCCTGGGTCCATCGAGGTCCTGCCCACACGGGCTTGGACCAGGGAAGCGGGTACCACCGAGAGGGCCGGGGAGAGAGGGAGAACTCACCTTGCCATGGGTCACCACATTGACAGACCCCTTCCAGATGATGTACCATGAGGTGCCCTTGTCTCCCTGGCTGAACACTGAGAGAAGCGCCGATCAGACACCTGGTGTCACCTGCACTTCTCCGTGGCCTCTGCCGCACCCAGACCCCTGGCGCCCGGCGTCATGCCCCCCGTCTGACTTACACACGGTGCCTGCTTTGCTGTGTGGTTCAAAGAGCAGAACAGCCGCTAATTCCCGCTTCACCTGTGAGGCGGGGAGCGGAGGGTCAGTGGGGCAAGTCCGGGGTAAGAGGGGCCAGGCAGCGGGGAGGTTAGGTCCAAGGACAGAAGCACCCCGGCGGGAGGGTGGGGGTGCGCAGAATAGACGCGGCTAGCTCAGGTGCCTGGGATTCAGCAGGAGACAACGCACGGGGAGGAAATGTGCCGGCATGGGGCAGCGGGGGAGAGGATTTTTGGACAAGGGTGCTGGGAACCAGAGATGGACATTTCCAAGCCAGAGGCCGAAGAGGCGGGGAAACGTCTTCTGGCCCAGCAGTCAGGGCCTCAGGGGTTCACAGGGAGAGGAGGTCCTGGGGAAGGGGTGGAGGCGGGCGGACTGACCGAGTTGGAGAGGTGGGCCACAGCCTTGATGTGTAGCAACTCCTCAAAGATGAGGTCCAGCTCCTCATCTGTGCGCTGACCCGGGCTGTGGGCGCAGGGCGGCCGGGAGGCAAACAATGCACTTTGGGCCTGAGGGCATGGGAGCCACACCGCCTGCCACGCTGGGGCCTGGGGCCAGCCGGCCTCAGCAGTGATGGTGACCGGTAACGGGCCAGCCACTACCGCGTGCGCACTGCGTGCCGGCCTAAGGCCCAGGGTTTCACACGAGTTATTTCAACCTGCCCTCATGACCACCCCATGATGTGGGCATGGCTCTCCTCCTTTGACAGAAGAGGAAACTGGCATGGTGAGGCCCAAGGCCAGCCAGGGAGTCACCCATGGAACTGGAACCTGAACCCAGACCTGCCCGCCCGCCCCTTCCCAGCCACCGCTGCACATGAGCACGCGGGGTCTTCGTAAGCCCCGTGCCTTCCACCCACAGTTACAAAGGAAGAAACAGGTTCAGAGGTGGGGAAGGGGGCTCCAGATGACACAGCGAAAGAAAGGGAACCTCTCAGAGATGAAACTGAGAGACTACAGAGTCTGAGAGCCATGCGAGGCCTGGGATTGCGGGCTGCAGGGCACCCAACTCACGGCTTTCGGAGTGCCACGGTGAGCAGGGCATCAGGCCCCCGCTGGGAGAGCAGGGCCACAGCCTCGACCAGCTCCTCCTCCAGCTCGTGGATGCCCACGGGCTCTGGCTCCGGCCCAGGGAAACGGTAGAATTGGGTGTCTCGGTCCTGGAAGGTCCAGTCGTGTTTCACTGCAGGGCAGAGGCCCAGGGGTGAGGGAGGCGACAAACTGAGGCCGTGTGGGTACGAGGTCCCCACGTAATGCCCACTGACGCCTCGCCCCCAGATGCCTGCTCCCCAGGACTTCCAGGCCCGGGGGTCCCACCCTGGGCTCAGGCTCACCATGGCAAAGGGCACCTTCGTCCAGCAGCACCTGGCAGATTCCCACGGCCTGGCTCCGGGAATGGACCCCAAGGCCCAGGGCCAAGATGCCATCCACCAGCTCCCGGCCGGAGCAGCATTGCCTACGAGAGGTAAGGGGACAGGGAAGAAGAGGGAGAATTAAAAGGCAGGAGGGTGGAGGGCAGAAGGGGGAACTTTGGGTCAGAACGGTGCCTTTCTAGGCTAGCAGCAGGGCGAGGCCCAGAGGCCTGAAGGAGAGCAAAAGGGAGAGAAGATGGGAGTGGGCAAGGGGGCAGCCCAGGGCTCCGCTCACCGATAGAGCCGAAGGTGGTACTTCCGGTCTCGGATAAGCGTCGGGCAGGTGGCCAGGAGTTGCCGATGCAGCTGCTTCCCAGCCCTGAGCACCCGCTCCATGGAGGCCTAGGGCAGGGAGCGTCCCAGTGGGCTCAGGCCCTGAACCCCTGGCTTGCTGTCCCCTCCCGGCTCCACCCCTCCCAGCTGGTACCTGCTCCAGGCTCACGCTGAAATCCAGGGACTCCTCACTGTCAGTGAGTGGCGTCTAAGGGCAGGGGGGAGGGTCTGCACGTTAGTGCCAGCTCTTGGACCTCAGCCCTCCCCCTTTCCCTCACCTCTTGCCCAGTCCCCAGCACCAAACACATACACTTAGCTACTTGGTCAACAAATAAACTAATGCTCCCCAAGCACCCCTGTGCGCCAGGCATCCACCTCTTCCCACCCTATCACCAGACCCTTGTCTTCCTTCGAGACATGAGCACTGCACCCCAACAGATGAGATCCCCATTCTGCTTACTCAGGGCCCAGGTGTGCCCAGGCCCCCAGGTAAACCACACCTGTGCAGGGAAGAGAACTGAAAGACCTTGAGGCTGGGAGGTAAGAAAGGCCCATGTCGGGCCAGGAAATGAGCATCTTTGCTCCCGGCCTGGGGTCACAAAGCCTAATCCCGAGCCGGGGTTCATCCCCAGCCACGAGACCTGGGGACTCCTGGATTCAAATCCCTATTCCTCCATTTACTAGCAGTGTGACCCTAAATATATGGTTTAACTTCTCCCTGTCTCAGTTTCCTTGTCTGTAAAATCTATAAAACCTTCATAATACCAATACAGAGGCTTTGGGAAGGGTTCTGCGAGTTAATGTGTATTGAATGTTTAAAGCACAGCTTAGCATAGAGCTGTGTGTACATGTTAGCTATTATTACTCATCAGTGAAGCAGAGGGCGGGCTGCCTGCTGGAAAGCCCCTGTCCTCTCTGAGATGCTGCTGCTAGCCCATAACCCTGCAAGAGTGAGTAAGTCTTGACAGCACCCAGGACTGGCTCTGGAAGACAGGATTTATGTAGAAACCCTGGTTAACAAGGCTTCCGGGCCCTTGGTATCAACTGAGCCATCCAGGCCCCCAGGGCCTGTATGTCCTGGGATGTTGCCCAAAACAGCCCCTTATGACCCTTCTTTCTCTGCCACCTGGAATTTGTGGACATCTCTGGACAGCATGCCCGACCCCCCATGGGCCCTCCCAAAGGCAGAGTACTTTACAGTTTACAAAGCATGTCTCGCTCCATGATTTCCTCTGATCCTAGACAGAAGAGGACCAGATGTAAAGTAGGCAGAGCAGGGATCTTCTGTCCTCTCTGACTTAGGAAACAGAAGTCTTGGGGTGAAGAGCCCGTGTAACTCAGTCACACGTACTTGGGATAACCAGACAGCCGTGCATAAACTCCAGAAGTGCTCACATTCTTGGTCTCACCCCACCCACTGCACCTGCCTGGTTCCTGCCCCCTTCTCACGAGCTCTCTCTCCTGCTTTTCCAGCTGCAGTCAGGGCCCTGAAAAGGACCTGGCTGGGGAGCTGGGGTGCAAGCAGGCCCGGGGCCAGAACCCCCTCCCCTGGTCCTGGCATCTTCCCCCTGTGTGCCAGGCAGAGGCCTGAGGTCGGGTATGCACAGGCGCTTGGCCCGGGGCTGGGCGGAAGTCGCTAGGTGTCCCTAGGGTATCCCTGCCCGGGTCATGGGGCCCAGCCTGGTGCCAGACACAGAGCCCTGGAGACTTAGCAACAGGAAATGAGGAGGAGGAGGAGGAGGAGGAGCCGGGGAAGGAGGAAGGGCAGGAATGCTACCCAGCCAGCCCCCTGTGTCAGAACAAACAGTGCTAACGACTTGTTGTTGTTCATGTCAAAACGCCCAGGTGGCCTTGTCCCTGCCCCAACTCTCCCTGGTGCCCACGACCCAGGCTCCAGCCTATGCTCCCTTCCTGGTATTATTCTGACCCTGGAGGGCACATCAGGAGGGTTGGTGCCCGCTTCTGCGGCCAGGCTGGGTACAGCCCAGATCCCAGATCCCCAGGCCTTGGTGAAACCATTTCCTGCCCTGCCCCAGGGAATAAGCAGGAGGGTCAGGGGAAGGGGGCTCTGGCCCGTCAGAGCTGAAGAAGTTTCCTGAAGGCCTCTCTCTCCATCTGCCAAGGAAAACGGGAGCCCAGAGAGATGAAGTAACTGACCCACAGTCACACAACTACTCAGAAATTCTAGAGCCTGCTGAATAACCAGCGCTGGCCCTGGAAGGCCCTGTTTGTCTCCTACCTTGCAGCTGGAGAGAAGAAGGCTCAGAGGTTATATAACCTGTCCTGAGAGTTGGTGAAGAGGGGCACCGGGATTCACACTGTGCCTGTCCTATTCCAAAGCACAGGCCCTTAACCACTAGGCACTAGGGTCTCCCAGGCACTTCCATGGCCTCGTGTTCCCCCCACTTTGTGCTCTGGACAGATAAATTTTGCCCTCAGGAATGTTCCATGGGCAAGTAAGTTTGGAAAACATTGCATTAAACAAAGTTGCACAGGTTTGTTTTCATAGTCCCTCTGGGTCCCTACCATGTGCATGTGCACTGGGAATGTCCTAGGATGGGGGCGAGGGTGCTATTCAGGAGATCCGGTCAAGGTTGGGGGCTCCCGAGCCAGATGCCCAGGTCAAATCTCGGCTCCCCATTACCAGCCGGTTGTGTGACCTTGGCTGCTTATTAACCTCCGTGTGCTTCAGTTTCCTCGCCTGTAAAATGGGGTTCAGAATAATAGTACCTATCTTATGAGGCAATTATGAGGGTCAAATGAGTTAATAACATAAGGCACTTGAAGCGATGCTTGGCTTGTGGTAACCACTTAGTAAATATTAAGTAACTTTGATTAAACTTCATTATTTTATGATGGGTGCCTATTACCCGGACATAATGCAAAAAATGTAGTACCTTCGCTAAACCTATCCCTCATCTGATAACCCTGAGTGTCACCATAGGGGTTCTCAGTTGGAAAGAAGTGGCTGGTATGGGGGGTGAAGGCCCTTGCCCACTGCGTCCCCTCCTGCCCAGACAGGAAGGACTCAGCGTAGAAGAGGAGGTGGTAGCCAGCTTCCCTGGCACCAGCACCAGAAGCCTGCCCCACCCTCCCTCCCTGTCACTCGGTGTCAGAGCCACACTGGAGGGGCCGGCACTGAGCCAGAGAGCCTCGTGGGGACCTGTCAGACCAGTTCCCTTAGGCCATGGCTAGGGTCTCAGGCCAGGGCTGTGTGTGTTGGGACAGGGAGAGGACACAAGGGGAGGGGTGATGCTTCGAGGTGGGGGGCGGGGGGCGGTCAGTGTTACCATCTGCAGCAAAAGAAATAACACCATGAGCTCGGCCTCCATAGCCAGATCACCTGGACAGAAGCCTCACTTTGTCTCTTAGCAGGTGTGTAACCCTGGACCTGTCACTTAGCCACCCCGTACCTCTATTTTCTCATCTATAAAATGAGATGATGACATTAGTATCTATCTCACAGGGCTATTGTCAGATTATTTGATATGTTAAAAGTAAAGGTCTTATAATAGTGCCTGGGACTGGGGCGCCTGGGTGGCTCAGTCGTTAAGCGTCTGCCTTCAGCTCAGGTCATGATCCCAGGGTCCTGGGATCCAGCCCCGCATCGGGCTCCCTGCTCTGCGGGGACCCTGCTTCTCCCTCTGCCTCTCCCCCTGGCTTATGCTCTCTCTCTGTCAAATAAATAAATAAAATCTTAAAAAATAATAGTGCCTGGGACCTAAGTATTAGACAACTATCAGCTACTACCATTGTTTGGACAGGTTGGATGAAAGCATGTTTTCTGAGTTAGAGAATAGAGCCTCCTCCCCCAAAACAATCCCTCAAAGGGAAGCTTCTCTGAGCTTGTAAGAACCACCAGAGGTATCCTGATCTTGCCCCTGCCCCTGGATAAACTGATCCTTCTCTGGCTTCCAGACATCAGACAAGATCTCCTCTCTCTCTCTCTCTCGCATTTTCCAAAGGAGCTGTCCTTCCATCCCATTCCAGTGTCATTTTTGCCAGAGTTGGTAAATTTCTCTCTATCTAACCTCTGGCCGTCCTGCTGGAACTTGCTTTCATTTTCTCTTGTCCTGATCTAGTCGCAACAGAAAGTGCCCTCTTCAGGCCTCAGGAGGTTGATGGGTTCCCCCTGGTTTTCTAAGAGGCTGTCGTGGCCTAAATAACTGTCCACACTGTCCTCCTAGCTTCCACCCCTTTACAACATCCACCCTTTACCCGATGTGTACACACTCCCTGCCAGCCCCTCGTTCCCTCAGGTGAGCCCCTCCTAGGCCAAATGCATCACTACAGGTGAGAGGTGCAACTTCCTGGGTACCAAGAGCCTCCTGGATACCGGCTGCAGCGGGCTGAAACCACCCCCACCCCATTCCCCAGAGGTGGTCATCAGGAGAGGGTGTGGCCCTTGCCCCTAGCCCTAAAAATCTAAGTTCCCTTTAATCACCCATTCCCACCTACCCCCACACACAACCGGCTGGGCGGGGGGCTGTGTTTCAGTGACTTTCAGCCCATTTCCACTCCAGCAACCCTTACGCCACCCTTCTGGCCTCCCCACACACCCCAGCTCTTCAATTCTGGGGGCCGGAGGGGTCAGGAGACAGCCAGGCGGCCTCTTCCACTCCCCCGCCAAGTCTTTGGGTCCCAGGGGATCCTCCAGTGACCTCATTGTCCCGGCACCTGCCCTTTCCCCCACTCCCCACCTTGCCTCTACAAGCTGGGAAGGGGACAGGAAATACACAAGTAATTATAGTCTGTGAGGGAAGGAGGGAGGGAGGGTTCCAGCCCACAGGCTCCGAGCAGTAGCTCCTGCCAGTGAGCTGGAGGGGTGGGGGAGATGGCTTGGCCCCTGATCAGGAAGATCCAGGGAGGGAGGGAGGCGTTGGGGGAGAGCTAGGGACTGACACCTAGATTATCCTCTCAACTCCGATTTTGGGGAGGCCCCCATCACCTTAGCAGACCTCGTTTTTCTCACTCAGCCTCCTATTCTGATAAATATAAATGGCAGTTGGGCAAGAGGTAGGAGGAAAGAGGCAGAAGGTGGTGGTCCTCCTACTCAAAGGGACTTGCTGATAAGAGACATAGGTGACAAGCTCTCCCAATTCTGTCACCTGCTCCTGCTTTCCCTCTACCCCTTTGCCCAAGTACCCTCCTGGCACCCCACACCCCCTGCCAATGCTGTCCCCATGGCCCACAGAATAGACACATGCTGAATCTCAGGGAAGTCTGGGTGGTCAGAGAGCCTCTCTGCTGATCCGGATCCTGTCCCCCACCCCGCACCCCACCGCTCTTCCCCTCCTGCCCTCTCCTTCATTCTTACAGCACCAGGAGCTTCCTCACTAGCAAAGGGAGACTCCAGCTCCAGGCTCCAAACTTCTCAAAATTCTCCCCTGAGCCCCCCAGAGCCAGATGCCAAGCAGTGTTCACATGACCACCTCACCCCAAGATCAAGAAGAATTGGCGCAGTTCAGTGGCTCGCTAAAGGAGAATGTTGCCACGGTGATAGATCCAGAACAGCAACCAAGCTTACCTCACCCTCCACCTTGACCTGGCCCCCAGTATTTCACACATGCCTCCCACCACCACCCAGAGGACACACAAGCACCTAACAGGGCGCACACAGGTGACAGATCCGTGACAAATCCCTTTCCCCTTCCCCCACACCAGCATGGGCAGATGTGAGTACCGCATGCACACAGACACACGCGGTGCGGCTGTGTGTGCCACCCACCCACACAGCAGCCAAGCTGCTCGACCCATTGTGCAGCCCAGCAGTGGCCCCTACGCCCCCAGCAGCATACTCTGTCTCCCAGTCCAGGCCCTCCTCCAGCCCCGGTGGCTGGCCCTAGCCCGGGCAGCTGATGGGCACTCACCCAGCGGAGCCCCTGGATGCGGCTGGGGCGCTGGTGCTCAAGCAGCAGCTGGTAAGAGCAGCTTCGGGGCCGGTGCATCCTCTTCAGCACCATGTTGAGCAGGGTCCCCTCTGGCACCACGTCCGGGAGGCCTCCCACCTGTGCTGCTCCTAGAGCTGGGCTGCCGTCCGCAGCCAGGCCCACCCGCCAGGGGCTCTCACCTGGCCAGCCCACCTGTGACGCAGGGAGGAAGGCAGAGAGCCATGGGGCTGGGGCTGGGGCAGCTGGACCACGGCACAACCGCCCCAGGCAGAACCACTTCCTTTGAGTCCTCTGGACTGGTCAGGCGGAGGTGCTGCAACCCTGCCAGGAGCCCGGGGGAGGGACAGGAAGACCTTCACTGGGGCCTGCCGGTCTGGCGTACTTCGGGGTCTCCAGCTGGTGGACCGGAGATCGGGCCTTTCTTCCCGGTCTCCTTTGGACTTCTGCCCCACCCCACTGTCCATGCCCCTGAAGGGATCTCTGCCACCTCCCAGTGAGGCTGTGGACTCACTGAAACCCCCAGAAATGCAGCTCCAGCTCAAACCCCTCTTCTCCCCTTCTCCTTCACCCCTGACCAGCCTTCTCTCTCCCACCCAAACACCCCACCCACCATGTCAGCTTCCTCTCCTGCTCCTCCCGGCCCTGACCCCACCTTACCCACCTTCATGTTCCTTCGCAAGTGTGCGCAGCCCTGCAGGCTCGAGCAAAAGGCTGGGGCGGGGGAAACCCTCCGCGAGACCCCGACTGCTCCCGGAGGGGTGTGGGCTGGAAGCCCCAGGCGAAGTGACCAGGGTAATTCCTAGCTGGACCCGCTGCCAGGGCTAAGCGTTGGGTGGAGAGGCTTCTTTTGGGTGGGTAGAGGGCAGGGGGCGTGGGGGGGAGTCACCCCCCCCCCCCAGCGGCAAGGAGCCCCAGGCCTCCGCCTCCGTCCCAGGCGAATGAGCCAGCTGGCACCGGGCGCCGAAGCGAGGCTGCCGCTGGCACTGGTCCGGGCGGGAGCTGTCACACCCCCCTGCGCTCCCCGCCCCCTTCCCCTCCCCGGGACGCACTGAGAGGGCGGGGAGGAGGCGCCCGGCCGGACGGTGGGGGAGGGCGCAGGGAAGGGGGCGGGCTTGGGCAGGGGGGTGGAGTCCGGACTCGGGGGTAGCAGGGCCGGCGCCAGCCCAAGGCCTGAGAAACCCCAGGGGCAGGAGCGGCCCGGCGTTGTGTGCCAGGGCCGCGGCGGCCGGGGTGTCGGGGTAGGGGTGGTGAGTGGCGGCACCAGCCGCCACGTGGCCGGGAGGAGAAATGCAAACAAGGAAACCGGGGGGAGGGGGACGGGGGCGGGGGGCGGTGAGTCATTGCGGCCCCACCCGGGAGGGAAATCCGGGCTGGGGCCGCTTCCCGGCCGAGGGCGTCCTGCCTCCTGCTTCGGTTCAGGGTCTCGAACAGCCCGGGGGAGGGACTGGGCTGCTTTCCTGTGGGGAATCCCACTGCGGAGCCTTCCCTCCCCGCCCCCCGCAGGACACACACACACACGGGCGCGGGTGGGGAAATTGAGGCTGGGGAAGAAGGACTGCTCTCCAGGAGGGATGGGGGCCGGAGTTGGGGCGGAGCTGCGGAAGAGAGGAGGGTTTCGAGAACCACGCCCCCAGCGCGCTCCGCGGCTGCCGGGCGGCTGTCGGCAGAGACTCGGGATTCCAGAGTCCTCTGCAGGCTCTGTACCATAGGCCGGTCGCCTTCCTGAGCTTCAGTTCCCCCCACCGCGCAGATGGGCCAGAGCCGCCCTCCTCGCCCCACTCCTGCTTCGGAGAGGGTGGAGAGACAGCGGCTCCTCACCGCCACACCCGCAGAGCCCAGTAATTGGTCAGGACGGGGATGGGGGTTTGGAAAGGAGTCGCACGCCCCGCCCCCCAGCTTTCTAGGACTCACTTTTTTTTGGCCCAGTCTCTGTCCCTTTCCCTTTGCTGCTGAGCCTGCCTGAATTGGAGAAAACACTAAGCATCCTGCCAGCTTTGGGACGCTGAGCCCCCATCTCCCACCGATGATTATTTTCTCGGAGACAGTTTTTAACGGTGATCAAAATCTGTTTTTGTTTTTGTTTTTTTAGAGAATTTCTTTCTTTCTTTCTTTCTTTCTTTCTTTCTTTCTTTCTTTCTTTCTTTCTTTCTTTCTTTCTTTCTTTGAAAGAGAGAGAATGAGAGAGAGACCATGAGAGGGAAGAGGGTCAGAGGGAGAAGCAGACTCCCTGCTGAGCAGGGAGCCCGATGTGGGACTCGATCCCGAGACTCCAGGATCATGACCTGAGCCGAAGGCAGTCGCTTAACCAACCGAGCCACCCAGGCACCCCAAAATCTCGTTTTAATGTGTATTTAAAAATCCACCCGGGAGCTTATCAAAATGAAAGTTTTATCCTCCCCACCCCCCAAAATTCAGATTCAGTTCTATTGGCATGTAACGGAAAATCCGTATTTTGAGCAAATACACAAGGTTATCTGCTGGGTTCACATTTTGAGAAATGCCCCTTCAGGGAAGGAGGGGAGCCTGGGAATAAATTTGGCCCCAGGCTCAAACCCACCCACCCACCGACATTCTGGGAATTTGGAAGAAGCGAGAACAGCTTAGTTGTTGGCAGAAAAGAGTAACAGGCTAGGGGCACAAGGGTGCATGCAGAAGAGAGTTGAGGGGAGTTAAGGTTTTAGGTTGCTGGGGCTAGTGACCTGATCTAGAAGATCTTACAGCGGAGTTTCAAGGGATGGGCAGTGGGGTCAGAAAGAGGTCCCCCATTTCGTCTTTATACCTGCCCTTGCTCGGGCAGGTGGAAAAGGAGCTGGGAAATGAAGCAGGGCATCTGCATACCTGCAGACTTCTCAGCAAGCCATGAGAGCCTGTATGTGCCTGGCACTGTTCCAAGTGCTTCATGTATGTAATCTCTGCCACTCGCTACCCTGTGAAGCCGCACTACCCTTATTCCCACTTTATATGCATGGGGAAACTGAGGCTCCAAGGTATTAAGTGACTGGCCAAGGTCACATAGCTAGCAAATGATGAGCTGGGGCTTCAACCAGGTTGCCAGGCTCTACTCAACCCCCATGCTGTACAGCACTGTGCATCCACCATATTCATTCTCCTCTGGACTCTATGCCTAAAGGAGAAAGCTATGGAAAGGGAAATTGAGCATGCGCGCAGGGATTGGGGTGGGGGGTGCGAGGGTCCAAAGAAAGCCATTCAAATCGGTGCAAATGGAAGTGTCTCAGACCTACTTTCCCCCCACCTATGTTCAGAAAGAGTAGTTCAACACTACTCTTTCCTTTTCTCGGGGCTCTTTCTCATTCCCCCTCTCCTGGGAGACAGAGAAGATAGCTGGGGTGATTGCCTGTTCACTGGCAGCCAGGGCGTTGGACCTTCCACTGGTCTCGTTCTCATTACTGACAGGCAAAGCCTCCTGCCTTCCCCCCAACCCCCCCACTCCCACTTCCCAGGCAGATGATGGGCCTGGGTTTTTCCTTCTTGGCATTCCTGAGTGAGGGCTGCGTCTGTCGTCGTAGAACGACCACTCAACAGATGTTTAATCAGGGCTGAGGCCTGCAGGTGGCAGGGGACAAGGGGAGTGTGTCTGAGGAAGACATCCCAAGACAGATGGTGAGGCATCTCCAGAACAATCATGCCCTGCCCCAGTGCAACCTTCACCCTCCCCTGACTGTCATTAGATGCCTGGAGATGTGTTAGGACAGATAAATAAAAACAAGAGTTACCCTGCCTCAGGCCCTGCTCTTGATTCGTTACATACATGCATGTTTTTAATCATTACAGCAATCCTATGAGATAGGTCTAATTGTCATCCCATTTCACAGATGAGGAAGTTGAGACACAAGAAGGTTGGATGGCCTACCCAAGTTCCCCTAACTAGGAAGATGTAGAGCAGTGGGTTCTACCCAAGCCGTCAGGAGTCCTGTGTGCTTTTCCATTCTGCAATCCTGCCTCTCAAATACATCAACGGTTCCCATGAAGGGGAAAACGCCCTTATCCAGAGTCATTTCCCCCACAGCTGGATGCACAGGCTCCAGAGGGAAGGGAAGGGAGAGGCAGATGATGGAAGCTGAAGGGCAGGGCCCCTTGATGCAGTCTCCCCATACAAGGAACTCTCCGCCAACCCTGCCCGTTCCCTTCAGGCAGATGGCAGGGGACTACAGAGACCCCCAGAGAATAGTGGAGGAGGGTGCATGGGTAAGGAGAGGCCTCTCGGTGAAGCTGTCCACTCACGAGCTTCCTGGATCCTCCCAGGTGCCTCACAGGCGGGGTTGTGGGGGGGGTGGGGGGGTGGTTGTCTGGACTCCCTCCTCCTGCCCTGCCTCCCCTCCCTGCCTGCTCCCTGCTCCAGGAGCCCCCTCCCCCCACACACACACTGCCTAAGCCACCAACTAGATTCCTCCGTCTCTCCTCCCACATCCAATCAGCCATGCCACCAGCTCTGGCCGAGTCAACGAGTAATAATCTGTTACATTCAGCCCTTACGCCGCGCCTGCTGCAACTGCTCTGGCCCCAGAGGTGGCCTCTTCCAGCACTTACTATGCGCAGGGTGCTGGGTCACTTCATAGATTTTGTCTGAGAGAACACTCTCCACTTGCAGGTGAGGACACTGAGGCACAGAGAGGTGAAGTAAGCTGCCGGAAGCCCCACCATGGAGTTTGGTAGAGCCAGACCCAGGCAGCCCGACTGCAGAGTGCACACTCCACCACTCTTGGGGACTGCCTCCCCATTGCTGCTCTCAGCCTTGCCCTCCTCGCCCTCCTCACTCTATCCTGTGCCCTGCTGCACAATCCTCAGGTCATTCCCCCGCATATACCCGGGCAGCGCTCCTCTCAACTGGGATCCTAGAACTGAGCAGACCCCAGGCTGCACGGGCACAGGGCCAAGTGGAATTTTCCTTATCTCCTTAACACACACATCTGGTCAGGCCTCCCTGCCCAGCACAGTGTCTGATGTAGAGATTAGCGGTGGAAATGAAATGAGTGGGAACTGTGGGAGACCAGCTTGCCCACCAAGGGCTGTCCCCCAGGGCCAGGGGAGGGAGAGGGGCTGCTTTTCCAGCTCTCCGTGGTCCAGCTTCCGAGGCATCTGCTTCCATCTCCCTCCCTCCTCGCTGCTTCCCTGCCACCTACTCGGTTCTCCTGTCCTGTGCTGCAGACTTTGCTCACAGGCTCAGCTCTGGCATCTGAGGTTTGTTGGTGGGATGCATGGTGGGAGGTTAGAGGAAGGTTTAACTAATGGGCCGGCAGGACTGCAGGAAAGGGCCGGCTTGGAGACCAGAGGTTGGAAGGGCTCTGCCTGGGAGCCCCAGCCTGCTGCAGCCTCCCTTAGCATCCCTGGGATTCTCCCTGGGCCGGGGCCAATTGACAAGGGAGAGGAACTTGAGCCCAGTACCCTCATGGGGGCTCTGCCTCCTGGCCCTGGAAGGTTTCAAGTCCTCCCGTACTTGCCCAGGTACCTTGCCCTGAGGGTGGTTCCAGTTCAGTTCCCGGCTCCCCTCCCTGCCCATTCCTGGGGTGGGGGGCAGAGGCAGGGAGCCGGCATGCTAATGCGCACCAAGCCAAACCTTCTCAGGACAAGCAGGTCCCAGGCAGGCGCTCAGGGGCCACTCTGACAGCAGTGGCGCGGGAGGAGAAGAGCGACGGGCTCCTGCCTTCTCCAGGTGGGGGAGGTCAGCGAGCTGGGAGGGAAGGCTGGACAGGGCTGGGGGCCGCTGGGGATCTGACCCCATACTTTCCAGGAGGCACATTCTCCTGGCTGGTGCTCAGACTAGTCATGTGCGACAGGGGCAAGGAAACAGTCACTGAGCTGGCCCGTGGTGGTGACGGTAGTGGCTGGAGGGTGAGGAGAGGCGGGGAGAGCAGGAGGGAAGGCAGGGGCAGGTCTGGAGCTGTGTGGGAGGGAACAGGCCTGCCTAGCAGGCAAATGTGCTCTTCTATGAACGTGCATAAATAAGGAGCTGCTTTTGTTTCTCAAGGGCTCTGTGTGTGCGCGCACGTGTGTGTGTGTTTGCACGCTCGCGTGTGTGTATCCCAAATACTCAGGAGACACTGCATCTGACCTTGAGTGATCAGTGCTGGGAAGTGGCAGCTCCAGGCCAGTTGTAGCCACTGTCCGTCAGGCTCAGAGCGCCTCTCCTTCTCCCTCACTCCTGCAGCTCTGTCAGAACTTCCAGCCTACACTTGCCTTTACCCCAGAGCACACCACTCCTAGCCTTTCCCTGAGGCTCACCACCCCCACCCCCTCCTCCCCCTTGCCTCCTCCCAACATTCCCGGCCTTCCCAGAAGCCCAGCCTCAAGTGCTCCAATCTCCCAGCCCATCCTAGGCTCATGGCCTTTGTTCAGGATTCAGACTCTGCACCCACATGACCCTCATGTTTTAGGCCCCTGGCAGGAGCAGCTGCGGGAGCCTGAGGGAGGGCTCCTAGGAGGGCCCCAGCCCTGCTCATGAGATGCCCCGTTCTCTGCTCGTGAGATGCCCCATTCTCTCTGGATCTAGAGCACGGGCTGAGAAGGGACAAGGGTGTGTAATCAGGCAAGCAGGCCAGGGAGAGAAGCCCCTTCCTAGCCTCAGAGCAGACCTCAACCTGCCCCCAAATCCCAGTCAGGAAGTGTTGCGGCCAGAGAAGAAGCTGAAGAGTCCAAAGACTTCCTGGCACCAGAACCACTGCCCATTTCCTCTCTCCTGAGAGGACCTGGGAACAGCCCAGAGGAGGTTGCAGAGATGGAGTCCAGAGAGGAAAACAGAAAAGAGAGGGGTCTGCAGTTCTGACTGAGAGAGAGAGCCGTAGGTCATTCCCTCCGCTCCCAGTATCAGTTCGTACCTCCAGGACAGGGAGACAGCACCAGCTGCTCAGACCTCCACCCCAGGCCTGGGCCTCAGGAAGTCCTTCCTGCCCTTAGCCTTGGTGCCTCCTCCTCTAGAGGCCTCACCTCCGGAGAAATGGAGAGTCACCTCCACTTAAACATGATGCAGGGGCAGGTAGAGAGGCCACCTCAGCTTTTCTGTTCTCATTCCACAGAGGCCTACTGGGGCCACACACCTGACACTCACCGCAGCCAACATTAAATCACTTCCTAGTTATGGTCAATGATTCCTCCTTCGAGAGAAGGTGAGCTCCAAAGACCGGGCTCTGCATGGCCAAGGCTGCATGCCCCGCCCAGTCAGGGCCTTGTGCACAGAAGGTCCTCAAGGGAGGTTTCTTGAGTTCAGCAGGTAAACGACCTTCCCCTTCTCCTGCATGGGTCCTTTTCACCTTCCTCGTGGCTCCCCCACATCTGCCTTCCTTCCTGGTACCTTTCCACCCACTCTTGACCACTCTCCACTCCTCACCCTGTGGCAGGCCATCTCTAGAACAGCCCTCCCTCCTCCAGAAAGCACCCTCAGATGCGGCCACTCTCCAGGCCACTTTTCTTGGGTCCCATGCTCTCCCATGCTCTGGACCAAGCACAGGTGTCGGCCTTATTTCTAGTCTCTTTACCTCACCCAGTGTCCCTGCAGCTGGACTAGGGCAGGACCCACATGTATCAATTAAACCTCTGTGATGACTTTCTCATTCAATCAATCCAATTACCAAACTCAAAACAACGGGACAAGCTGTGCACCTCCCTGAGCCAGGCTGTGTCCTGCAGGAAACGTCAGCAGCCTCCCCTCCTGCCCTCAGCCCCGCTGGTCTCTCACTCCCCACAGCTCCGGAGTAGGTCCACCTCCACGTGGAGGTGAAGAGCAGTCTCTCTCTCCCTCCCCCCTCTCTTTCGCTCTCTCCCTCCCTCCCTCTTCCTCCAACAGCAAGCCCACAGGGAAAGAGAAAGAGAGTTGGAGTAGGTACCTGTGATGGAGGGTTCTGGTCGGAAGATGGAGGTCACCAGGACACACCAGGAGAGGCAAGCAGGCCTGGGCCCCACGCTGCCCTCCCAAACAGTACTGCGGCTGTGATCACACACACACACACACACACACACACACACACACACACACACTGCCCCCCTCCCCGCCTGCTGCCTCTGGCTTTGCCTCCGATGCTCACTTAGCACTTCTCACCCTGCATCCTGCCCACTCTGGGGACTTCTAGGCCTTCAGTGGGCAGGCAGAGGAAGTGGGGTCTCAGTGAAAAGGCAGACTCTGAGCAGTTTCACTCTCACCCTAAGAAGCAAAGACATCCCTTCTAGGGGCAGAAGGCAGCCACAGCCCTGGGGAGGAGCCCGGGGGCCAGGGGGGCGAGGTGACCCCCAAGGAGCCCTCAACTCAGGATGTTTTTCTACAACCTGGGCAGCTGGGACGCTTATGATGGGGCCAGATCCTCCCTTCAGTGAGGCACCTGCTCCCCCTCTTAGAACAGTCCTTTCTGCTCTGGTCTATCAGTCTGGCCTCAGGAGGAAGACGAAGCTTCAGGAGGTGGGACTGGAGTGAGGGGGTGATCTTATTCAGGGTCCTCGGCCTCGAACTCCACAAGAGCTGGGGGTGGGCAAGGGGGCCATGCGATGTCTGGGGAGAATCTTGTGGAACTCACCACCTAAATTCAAGCACAGGAGATTTTTAGCCCAACTTCGGAAAGCTGGGCCTAGAGGCCCAAGGTTGGAGAAGGCTGCCCCCTAGAGCTAGGATCAAGGAATTCTTTATGGACAGCCAGCCATTGTTACACTGAGCATACAAATTTTATTGAGTTCCTCCCTGTGCACCTGGCCTTAGACTAGGTGCTGGGAATGCGAAAGCAATCAAGACAGGCAATAGCGGTACCACAGTTTGCTCTAGACCAAGGGACTTCCCGGGGGGCGGGACTTCTAGTGGTAAAACCAGGACGGTCCTGGGCAAACCAAGAGGAGTCAGACCCTATCACATAAAGCCCCTGCCTTCATGGAGGTTATATTCTGAAGGGATAGGAGAAGTGGGGGCTAAAGGTAAACAAACACAATTTCACATAGTGATAGGTGCCATGAAAACATATAACCAGGTGGCAGATCGTGCTTGATATAGGGAGGACAGCATTGCCTCTCTGAGGAAGTAGAGTCTGCGCTGACGAACGATGAGGAGGAATCAATCTTCTAGGCACTCAGAGAAGAGATTTCCAGGCCCGAAGTCCAAAATCCCTGGGGCAGGAACAAGTGTGGCACGTTCGAGAAACAGAAAGAAGGCCCGTGCACCGGAATTGGAATGAATGGTGAGAATAGCTGCAGCCGGCAAGGCCCCGGTCACTTTACTCCACGAGAGACGGGAAGCTCACGGAGGGATTAATCAGGAGAGTACCACGTTTCGGCTTGTTATTTTTAAAAGACCGTGCCAGCCGCTGGCTGGAGAATGGACTGGAAGGGAAGGGACAAGCAGAGGAAGACCAGTTTGGAGACCCTTGCCAGGGGGCAGGGGCTGGACGAGGGTGGTGACAGGGAGAAGGAGAAGAACGACAGGGCAGACTC
This sequence comes from Zalophus californianus, assembly GCF_009762305.2. Classification (NCBI taxonomy): domain Eukaryota; kingdom Metazoa; phylum Chordata; class Mammalia; order Carnivora; family Otariidae; genus Zalophus; species Zalophus californianus. The sequence continues at coordinate 65,810,296 of NC_045603.1, read as the reverse complement.
CACTGCACTTGCTAATGAACTGGATGTGGGGAGGAAGGAAAGCAAGGACTCTGAAATGACGCTGGGGTTTAGGGCTGGAGCCCCAGTAAGCAAGGACATGCCCCGGAAGGCATGCAAGATCCCTGTGTGTGGGGAGTAAGGAGCAGAGAGGAGGAAGCCCTGGCAAGTCCAATAAACTCAGGCAAGCTGAGTACAGCTCAGTGGGGTTATCCTTGACGCAGCACTGTGGGGCGAGAGATGTGTCTGGAATGTGCCTGCTTTGGGGGAGTGAGGAAGGAATGTCTTGGGAGGCAAGATGCCTGCAGGTGGGAGTTAGAGCCTGTCTTAATATTGGTGGAGCCCAATTTAAAAGTGACTCCTGAGGGATTGAGAGTTCAAACCGGTTAGCCACATGGGCTGTGTTTACACAACCTGAAATGGGATGAGGGATGGTGTCTTAGGGATGGTAATCGGGTAATTGTAACAAACAACCTGCAAATCTCAGTGGTTTAGTACAACAAAGGTGGGTTTTTTGTTACAGTTGCATGAGGACAGAGTGAGAGGTTTTGTTCCATTCATTCATTCAGGGGTCCCAAGCTCCTTCCATCATGTGGTGCCACCATCGTCAACATGTGGCCTCCCAAATTATGACAGAACGGAAATAGGGAATTGAGAAGGGACAAGGGTGTGTATGGGTCCTGCCTGGAAACGGCACGCATTGCTTCCGATTAGATTCTGTTGTTCAGAACTCAATCCCATGGCATCAGTTTCACTGCAAGGACACTGGGAAGGGTTCCAAGTTCAAATTTAGTGGGTGATGTGCCAGAAGAGTCCCTAATGGTGAGCATTAGTGAGCAGGGAGAGTGGCTATCTGTCTTGTTGGAGGGAGCAGGCAGCGGTGTCTTGTCTTGGGTTGGGATGGGAGTGTGCTCTCTGAAAGCACCTTGGAAAGGAAGCTAACGTGGAAAGACGTGTATGTGTGGACACACTCATGTGCTTTGCAGAACACAACAGAATCCTTTCATTCTTTCCCATTGTCATGGCCTTTCTCCAGATAAGACCTTAATTATCCCACACCTTACCACTGAAATAGTCTCGTGACTGCTTTCTCTTCTACAATTTTCTTTTCCCGTCGAATCTAAATTAGACATCACAGTCTCAATAATCTTCCTAAGACATGGCTTATGTCCTGCTACTCCTATTCAATGAGGACAATAGCAACAATCTTAAGAACAGCGAAAATAACTTGTTGGATTACTGTGTTGAGGGCTCTAACTGCAGTATGCCAATATATCTCAATTGTTGTAACAAGCCTACTAAGCATCATCATCCTCCCCATTATACGAGCAGAGCAACAGGGCTCCGGAGAGCTTCCTGGGCTATCACAGTAGCCACTAGCCACCTGTGGCTATTTAAATTTAAAATTAAAAACAATTAAACACTCAGCTCCTCAGTCACACTAGCCACATACCAAGTACTCAATAGCCACATGTGTGTAGTAGCTACCATTTTGAAGAGCAGAGACATAGAGTATTTTCTTGGCAGAAAGTTAGAAAGTTCTGTTGAGTTATGGGAACCTGCCTAGGGTCACACTTTAAGTGGTGACCCCATCTGAGTATGAAATCTTTCAACAGCTCCATATTACCTCTACAATCAAGAGGAAGATTCAGGGGCCCCTGGGTGACTCAGTCTGCCTTGGCTCAGGTCATGATCTCAGGGTCCTGGGATCAAGCCCCGCATCGGGCTCCCTGCTCATCAGGGAGTCTGCTTCTCCCTCTGTCTCTCCCCCCACCCCAACTCTGACTTGTGCTCTCTCTCGCTCTCTCTCTCTCTCTTAAATAGAATCTTAAAAGAAGAAGGTTCAGCCTGCTTTTAACCTTTCTGTATGACCTGGGCCAGCTACAGTTAGATAATTTTTTTCTCATTAATTTCTTGTACGATCTCATACTTCGGAGCGACACATTTGCTCACTACTCTCCAACACTCCCACTATGTCCACTCAGAATATTTTCACCCTCCTCATTTCTGTCTGCCCAGATAATGAATTCCTAAATGACCTTTAAGGTTCAAATAGCTTCAATATCTGTCAAATCAGTTCCCACTTTTCCCTTCTCATTCTTTCAGCCAGAACCACCTTTCAGCTTCCCCTCATCTCTTGCCAGGGCCTCTGTACTGCACTACTATAGCTAATCATAGTTACTGAGCACCTACTATGTGCTAGGCACTCTTCTAAACACCGACTCCTCGTCACAACACTGGAAGTAGATATCCCTGCTGTCCCCATTTTGCAGATGAGGTCACTAAGGCACAGCGAGGGGATGGACTTGTCCAAATGAGCTCTCCGCTTCCAGTCTTTGCACAGGCAGCTGGTCCTCATGCTATTACCCTGGCCACATTTCTAGAACACGGAGCTCTTACTTCCCTCCCCTTAGCAGAGCACAAAGGCCCTTTATGTTCATAATATTTCTAACTTCAAAACCCACCACTCCACCCACAGACCACAAACTATTTACAGTTTCCCCAAATCTGCCAGGTTATTTCTTCCCTCCGGGCCACACACATGCTGTTCCCACCGCCTGGAGTGTTACCCAGCCAGCCAGGGCTGAAGCCATCCATGGCAGTGTACTCTGGACCATGGGGCTCGCTCTCTTCTCTGACTGCATCACTGGCTCCCAAAGAAGGGCTGAGTGCTGAGCTTACCACATGAAAATTACTTCTTATTAAAAAATACACTTCCAGGGCACCTGGGTGGCTCAGTCGTTAAGCGTCTGCCTTCAGCTCAGGTCATGATCCCAGGGTCCTGGGATCCAGCCCTGTGTCAGGCTCCCTGCTCAGCGGGGAGCCTGCTTCTCCCTCTCCCTCTGCCTTTAGCTCCCCCTGCTTGTGCTTTCTCTCTCTCTGTCAAATAAATAAATAAAATCTCTAAAAAAATAAAAAAATACACTTCCCAAGATTCAAATTTAATAAGCCATGGATGGATGGGAGCCTGTTTTTTTGTTTGTTTTTGTTTTTGTCTTGATTGAGCTTTTATTTATTTATTTCTATTATGTTATGTTAATCACCATACATTACATCATTAGTTTTTGATGTAATGTTCCATGATTCATTGTTTGCCTATAACACCCAGTGCTCCATGCAGTACGTGCCCTCTTTAATTTTTTAAGAAGCTCCCAGACTATTCTTAAGTGAGGCAAGTGTGGTTTACACTGGTTTATATCACTCCCTGGGCAATTCATCATGCCCTGCCTGGACTTCTTATGACGATCACCTTTATCATTATTTAATGCTTACCTCATTCACTGCCTTTACCTATTCAACAATGTTCATTAAGGGGCTACTAGGTGCCAGGCACTCTTCTAGGTGTTCATGTGAATGAAAGTGGCACAGTCCTTATTCATAGAGTTTACATTCTGGAAGGTTGTGGTAGGCAGAATAATGCATCCCTAAGATGTCCACGTCCTAATCTCCAAAATTTGTGAATATGTTACTTTACATGGCAAAGGAGATTTTGCTGATGCGATTAAGGTAAGGAAGTGGAAAAATTAGCTTGGATTATCCAGGTTCTTTTTTTTTTTGAGATTTTATTTATTTATTTAAGAGAGAGAGAGAGAGAGAGAGAGAGAGCACTTAGGCGGGAGAGGCAGGGAGAGAGGATCTCAAGCCCAGAGCCCCATTCGGGGCTTAATCTCAAGACCCTGACCTGAGATGATGGCCTGAGCCGAAACCAAGAGTCGGACGCTTAACTGACTGAGCCACCCAGGTGCCCCAGATTATCCAGGTTCTTAGTCACAGTGTCCTTACGAGGGAAGAGGGAGGCTGCAGAGTCATCAGTGGACATGTGACAACAGTAGCAGAGATCAGAGTAATGTGATTGTTAGCTTTGAAGATGAAGGGAGAGGGCCATGAGTCAAGGAATGTGGGTGGTTATAGAAGCTGGAAAAGGCAAGGAAGCAGATTCTCCCCTCCAGCCTCCAGAAGCAGGGCAGGCCTGCCATCGCCTTGATTTTAGCCCAGTGAGACCCACTGTGGGACTCCTGACCTGCAGAACTGCGGGAGAATAAGTATTTGTTGCTTTAAGCCATTAGATTTGTGGTGATTTGCTATAGCAGCAAAAGGAAACTAATAGCCAAGGGCACCTGAGTGGCTCCGTGAATTAAGCATCTGCCTTTGGCTCAGGTCATGACCCTGGGGTCCTGGGATCAAGCCCTGCATTAGGCTCCCTGCTCAGCTGGAGTCGGTTCTCCTTCTCTCCTCTCTCTCTCTCTGTCAAATAAATAAATAAATCTTTTTTTTTTTTTTTTAAGGAAACTAATAGGGATACTGGCTACTTATTTTGTGCAGGGATGTGATGGGCCTCCCCAACTAGATTATCTGTGCTTGAGGGCTCTGTGTTAAGTTTGGTTTTCCCTCCCAGCTCCCAGGAGGAAGCCGGGCTCACAGTGGAAGCTCAACATACTCCTGCTATAGATTCTGAGAGTCGGGGTGATGTTTGCTAGGGATTTGGGGTGGGGGGTGAAGCTTTTGGGGATGAAAGGAAGGGGAAGCTGTCAGCGTGGGTGAAGTGTTTGAGGTTATGAGGTGATGGTCACAGTGCCCGGGTTCTCAAACCTTGGTGTGAAGAATCTTCTGAAATGCGCATAACGTCTAGGGGAGGGCATCTGGTTCATAGGGACAGGGTGGAGGGAATCTATTCACTGTGTACTCACATGTTTCTCAATTTTTATATCTTAATTTTAACGAGAAATTTAAATTTTAAGCGAGAATTTTATTCAGAGAGAAAAATGTTAAGTCTTGGCCGCAGCTGGCTTGTGTACCTGTAGATTGCCGGGCCCCGCCCACCCCGAATATCCCGACAGGGTAATGAGGATGAGCCCCCGAACGTTCCTTTTTTTTTTTTTTTTTTTTTTTACCAGGCACCCCCAAACGCCCCGCGGCCCCAGGCCCTCACTTGGCGAAGCTCCGGCCGCGCGGCGCGGTTCCGGGCGCGGGCGGCCTCCGGCCGGGGAGGGCGCTATGCCGGAGGCTCGGGGGGCGGGCCGGGGGCGGAGCGCGGGGCGGCCGTCGGCTCCCGGCTCCCGGCTCCCGGCTCCCGGCTCGCCGCCCCGGCCCCGGCCCTGCACCTGTGACTGTCGCGGCGCTCGCCCTCCCCGCCCGGCGCCCGCAGCCCCATGGCCCCGTCCCGCCTGCAGCTCGGCCTCCGCGCCGCCTACTCCGGCCTCAGCTCTGCTGCCGGCTTCTCCATCTTCCTCGTCTGGACCGTGGTGTACAGACAGCCGGGGACGGCGGCCATGGGGGGGCTCGCAGGTACCCCGGGGCGCGCGGGGGCCGGGGGTGGGGGGGGGCGCGGGGTCACGGCTGCGGGCGCGCGGCGGCGGGAGGCGCTGTCTGCTGCTCCGGGAGGCTCCTCGCGGGCGGCGCTTCCCCGGGGACCGGGGCGGGAGAGGCTGTTTACCCAAAACCGTCCGTGGGCAGCGCAGGCCCCGCGAGGGCCCGGGCGCCTGCGGGAGCCGATGCCCGCCCCCCCCCCCGCCCGCCGCCTCTGCCCTTGGCACCCTCCTGCCGCGCCGCCGGCCCAGCCGCCCGGTGACAGCGTCCTCGCTGCGCGCCTGCTTGCCTGCCACCCTTCGTTCGGCCCCCCAACCGCGCGCGCGCTTCTGCCCGGGGACCTCCGCTCCTCAAGCGCCCCTTCCCTGGGGTCTGGGTGAGGCAGAGGAGGAGTAAGTGGAAAGGAGGGCGGAGGGGTTCCTCAGGGAACCCGTCTCCTCCCGCCAGGGCGGACCCCACCCCCCGCAGAGTCCTCAGCCGAACCCGGGGGACCGCGCTAGGGATCTGACGGAAACTGGACATTTTCTTCCTACCGCGTCGGTGTCTCTTTGCCACACCTCCGCTGTGGCTCCTCTGCCAAGGTCTGCAGAAGCCTGTGCTGGGTGCCTTTTCTGTGCTTTAAAGAGCAGAGGGGAGCCAAGTGCTAGAGGGCGAGCGTCAGGGTGCTGGGAGGCGGGATCCGCACCAATGCTGTGTCTTCCCTGTGCACCTGCGGACACCCGATGAACCTCTCTGTGTTGTATGTAGCATTGGTGTGAAGACAAAACATATTCTTCCTACTCGCTAACACTTTTTTCTAATACTTTCTGTGTGTCAGTCACCGTGTTAAGCGGCGTTTCCATCATCTTGTTTCATCTCTACCTTAGTCCTATGCAGTGGGCATTATTATTGTGTCCATTTCACAGATAAGGCTTGAACTGAGACTTAGAGTAAGTAAGTAGCTTCCCCAGGGTTACACAGCTACACGAAACACTGTGTGTGGAAAAAGAACTTTGGAGAAAAAAATACATGTAAGGATATTACTTTTACATATGGTGATCACATTCCATTCCTAAAATCCTCTGCCCGAGAGAGTCCTGAGTGTACTCACTGAAAGTAACTAGATTTAGTCATTGCCACCAAGCCTACTAAGTGCCATCCCTGGGCAGAGAAGGAACGGGGCGGGGGGGTTGGGTTCTGCCTTAATCGAGGGGCATACAGAGTGACAGCCTGAGCAAGGCCAAACAGAGCCCTCTGGGAAGCCCCCTGGCTGGGATGCTCTCATGCCTGCCTAGATGCCCCCTCCCCCACCTGTGGGTTCCTGTCCTCCCTGGAGGCAGCCAGCCCGGCATTGCTTAGTTCTCTACAGACCCCTGGCTCCCCCTCTGCACCCCCACGAGCTGCTCTGTTCCTCAAGGTTCTCTCCTTGCAGTTTTGTGTGTTTGTTCCTGGGAAGGAGGTGTCGTCAGGCCTGTGGCTGAGTGACACCTGAGGTGAAGGGACTGGTTGTGTGGAGGAGGGAGGGGAGTCCATCCCTGGGATCTGAGCTGGTGTTGTTAAGAGTCTGGTCCTGGGGAGCTGAGCCCGGTGAAGCTGAGCTGAGCCGATGCCTCCTGGACCTGTTTCCTCATCTGTAAGGAGTGGGAAGAGATACCACTGAAAGGGGTGATCTTGGACACCCCCTCCCGGTTGGCAGTAGGACAGCTTAGAAGGCTCCATAGCATTCATCCCACAGTCTTAGGAGGCCGTGGAAAAGGCACCGTACCTCGAGCTCCAGGGAGTGTGGGCTTTCCCTCTGACCCAAACCCTGCCCTCTCTCCCTCCTTGAATGCTTCCCTCAGGCAGGCCAGCTGTGGAGTTGCCTGCGGGGAGGGGTGCAAGGGCAGCAAGCAGCTGGAGCAGGGCCTGGTGCCTCCCTGACAGTCTGGCCTTGCAGACAACCAGGAGGTGGCAATGGACAGGCAAAGCCACTTGGTAGTGGTGGTGCCAGGGGCGGGCGGGTGGAGGGCTGACCAGGTCAGAGCCACCAGCCCTCTCCACCCCGAGTGTGTTCTGAGAAAGTCTGTAGTCAGTCAGCCTCCTTCCTTTTTGGAGGGGGTAAAGCATCAGCAGATTTACTAACTTGTGAGCACCCCCACTTCTGACTCAGCATTTTCCAGCCCAGAAACTGCTGAGTCACCAGAGGGCAGCCCCAACATGCTCCTTCTCCCCTGCCTACCAGGCAGGGGCTGATGGGGGTGCTGGTTTCTGAGACAGGGCTAGCCCCCAGGGGCCCCTGGGCCCAGCGGGAAGCCTGTTCATGGGTGGAGACCCACTGTCTCCCATCCTGATGGGTGTCTGGGAAGAAGCGGCTTGGAGGAAAAGCCGTTGTAGAGAAAATGGCTTTGCTGGGGGAATCCTGGGGAAAACAGAGACTCTTGTTCCGGGTCTAGTAGACCAAGAAAAGGTGAAAAGAATGGAAAAGTTGCCCCAGGAGTCTAAATGGCTTTGTGTTCTTCCCACCTGAGCTGGGAGGGAGAGGAGCCCTGGGGCTCGGGCCTGGCTTTTCCCCAGGGCTGGTATAGAGGGTAGGGGTGCACTGGCCCAGGGTCCCACTTGTCTGAGTTTCTCTGTGGGCTCCTCTGGCCTCCTCCCGGCTCCTCACCTCCAACCCAGACCCTAGTGATACTCTCACTGACCAACTCCGACCCTTCCTTGCCCTTGGTTTGTCAGCTGCGAGCCCCCAGTGGAGCAGGGGCTCTGCTCGTTGAAGCGGTGGGGTGGGGTGGGGTGGGGGGTGAGGGTGAGCACGCAGCCGGGTGGGCCTGGGGAACTGACCATCCTGCCCTGAATTGTACAGACCAGGCTTCCTAGAGTCCAGAGTGTCCTCAGGAAGAGAGCAAAGCTGAGGGACAATTGCTTCCTGCTTGAGGTGTGGGAGGGGACCAGTCAGGGCTCCTGCTCATTCACTGACCACCTTGGGGGAGCTCCCTGTTCCAAGGACAGCGGTGGGAGCCTGGGTGGGTAGGAATGGGCCTGCTTCCAGAAGTGGCTTGTCTTATCTGGAGGCAAGGCCTGTGCGCAGCGGGAAGTGAGAGGTGTTAAGGTTGTGCCTGCTTATTAACAAAGAACTAGTACATGGGACACCCAAAATGGCCATCTTCCTTTTCGGTACGTGGGTGTATGGTGGCGGCGGCGGCGGCGGCGGGGAGCTGTCTGGGGGCACTCCTGCAGCGCGCCCAGTGGACTAACACATGGCATTTCCACAGGCCCCTATTTCAGCATTTCCTAACCCAGAAATTGCTGAGTCACAGAGGAATTACTCTGACCTTATTTTTCTCCTGAGCTGGCTCCAGGGTCTTTGAGTGGTGACGGATCTTAGAGCTCATCTCCTCCAGCAACCCCCCCCCACATGGCATACTGAGGAGACAGAGGGCAGGTGGAGCTGTCCCAGACAGATGCCCATCTGACCGTTCCTTGGATGCGCTCAGTAACAATACGCCTTCTTCCTAAGGACCCACACGGCATCCCCAGACGAACACTTAGGATGCATGTGAGAGGTTTGGGAAATGCTTCTGGCATATGCTACAGATCGTGTGAGATGTCAGCGGAAAAGCCATGAGATTATCATTCTGTCCACCTCTGGCCTGCTCCAGCTTCCTGTCTGGGCGGGGATGGAGAGACGCTTGTTCTGGCTCACCCTGATCTCAGGGGTGGAGGGACCCATGTTCCAGGCCCCAGAGCCCCGCAGAAGGTTGCGGTGGGGAGGGGCAGAGCTGGGAGAGCGGGGGTCAAACAGGGTGGGACGGGAGGCTGGGGGCGGGGGGGGGGGGAGTGTTGGCTGGCAGGGCTGAGCCCTCACTAGGGAGGAACCCTGGGGTGGCCAAGTTTCCGGGCTGGCAGGACCTTTGGGCTCACTCGGTTCTAGACGTGGAAACACCAAGGCTCTGCGAGGTCACGGGCAGCACAGCAGTGCCAGGCCCCAGACTTCCTGGCTCACAGTCCCGTGGCTTTGCGTCCCGTGCCAGGCTGCCCGGAGTTGTGACAACTGCTGAGCTGACAACCAGAGCATAGTTCTGTGACAATGCCCCACCCCCCACCCCCCACCGCCGCCACCAGCCTCTTCTCCCCTCCTAACTTAAAAAAAGAAAGAGAGAGAAATATCTTGGGCATATAAAAAAGGATAGATGATTTCATGAACTCCCTTATACTTAGCACCCAGCCTAAGAAATAAAAATACCACAGAGCCAGTCAAAGCACACTGCCTCCCCCAATCTCCCGTCCACTTCCCTTCCTTCTCTCCCTCGCTCAAGATAACCACTCTCCCCCGACTAGATGCCCGCCCTCCCTAAGCACAGATGCTCCCCTGTGTGTAGTGTGTGCGGCGGCCTGCTGGAAACGTCCCCCGACTCCTAGGACCCAGCAGCCTAGGAGTCGCCTAGTCGTGTGTGTCACCCCCACACACGGACAGAACTCGCAGCCGGCTCTGCCTCTTTCGTCTGTCCTTCCTTGCCGGGACCCTGTGGCCCTGCTCCAGACCCTTGCCAGTGGGACAGATAGTTGTTCCACTCCCAGGGCTGCGCCGGCAGGCATGGCCTGGCACAGAGAGCACTGACTGTGTCGGCCGAGTGGTAGCTGGCTTCCAGGGGAAGTGCCCAGCCAGGCCTGGAGGGCAGGCCTTGCAGAGGCTGGGGGCATCTGGCCTGCCCTCTCAGCAAGCTAGCAGGAGTCACATGGAGTCTGGTCAAGAGCAAGACGGCCATGTGGGTGCTGGGTGGCCTTGTGGGGGGTCTCACTGCTGGGCGTCTTCGCTCTGCAAGAGCAATCCGCGGAGTTCTGAAAGGGCCCCGCCGGCCTAGAGCTCAGCCACAGGCCTCTGAGGGCCAGGTGGAGCTGGAGCATCAGCCCCCCACCCCCGCCCCAGGTGGTCGCAGGTCCCAGAAAGCAGGCCAGACTGCAGGATTCCCAAACCTTCCGATGTCAGGACTTCTTCACACGCTTGCAAACTAGTGAAGCCCCAAGGAAATCTTGCGTATGTGGGTTATAGATCTCGAGCTGTACCACACTAGAAATTAAGACTGAGAACATTTCAAGCATTTTATTTTTTTAATCTAAAAATATCGATTGTTGTTTATTGTCATCAAATATCCAGTGTCCTAATTTTTCCACTTGTTTCATAACATTTAAAAAAGTCTTTTTAAATTTTTTAAAAATTTAAATTCAATTAATTAGCATATAATGTATTATTTGTTTCAGGGGTACAGGTCGGTGATTCATCAGTCTTATAGAATACCCAGTGCTCATTACAAGCATTTTAAAGTAATATAAAAAAATAACACTGCGTTAGCGTAAATAACATGTTTGTGTAAGAAAGTCATGTTTTTTAAAACAAAAAAATGAGGGAAAAGAATGGCATGGTTTCCTATCTTTGCAAATCACTTTAACATCGGGCTTAACAGAAGACAGTAGATTCTCTTATCTGCTTTTGCATCCCTGTCCTGGTGATGCCAGAGGCCTCATAGCCTCCAGAACATTCCACTCCACAGTCAGAGAGTAATGAAAGTGGAAGGCCAACATGATCTTAGTATTGCTATGCAGACAGCCCTGGCCTCTGGGGCCGGAGGGTCTGCGGGGTTCCCGGGCTGGAGGCCGGGGGAGGCGGAGAGGGGAGAGGCGGCTCCGTGGGCTGACGGGTCTGTCCCGGCAGGTGCGCTGGCGCTGTGGGTGCTGGTGACGCACGTGATGTACATGCAGGATTACTGGAGGACCTGGCTCAAGGGACTGCGTGGCTTCTTCTTCGTGGGCGTCCTCTTCTCGGCAGTGTCCATCGCCGCTTTCTGCACCTTCCTTGTGCTGGCCGTCACCCGACACCAGAGTGAGGGCCGGTCAGGGAGGGAAGGGCGGGGGAGGGCCCCTGGGGGACTTAGGAGTAGACGCGGGATTCGGGTCCTGGTTCCAAAGCTTGTGTCCAAGGAGCTTGGGCAGATCACTTAACCTGCCCGTGCCCGGGTTTTCTGTGAGGAGAAAGGAGTCCCCAGCCGCCCCTCGGGTCGGAAGGGTTCAATGAAATGCGTGGGAGGTGTTGAGCGGGGTGTGCTCTGCAGGTCCTCAGCCCGGAGTGCTCTTACTGGCCCTACGGGGTTAGTCCTTCTGCCCAGCTCTGGGATGGGAGCGCCCCCTGGTGGCCACGGCCAGCAAGTAGGCAAAGGCCCTTCCTGCCCCTGAGGAGTCTAATGTTCAAAGCAAGTTGCAAGTTGCAAGTGGCCCAGGGTAAATGTAGAAAAGCAGAGTAGATGATACAGACCTGGGACTGGCCAGCCCTGACCTTCCCTCAGCCCCAGGGCCTCCTGCCTGCAAACCCTGAATGCTCTAAAAGTGCTTATCACATTCCACCTCTCCTGGTGGGGAGGGGTGGCCCTGCACTTGTGGCATGGTGGCTGGGGTCCAGGGCAAAGCCCTCTCAAGTCACCGTGGGGTTCCTCTCCCCTGCAGGCCTCACAGACCCCAACAGCTACTACCTCTCCTGCGTCTGGAGCTTCATTTCCTTCAAGTGGGCCTTCCTGCTCAGCCTTTATGCCCACCGCTACCGGGCTGACTTCGCCGACATCAGCATCCTCAGCGATTTCTGACCCAAGGGGTGAGGCCTCTGTACCCTGGGGGTCCTCAGGACCTGGACTCAGCCTCTGAGACACTGGGCAGGCCTGCCACACCCCCTGGAAACCCTGGATCTGTGGCAGAAGAAACACAGCAAGAAGACTGCGGTCTCCTAGGAAGCTGTCTTGTCCCCTTTGCGGGACACCTGGGTGCAGTGGAAAGGGGTCCTTCCTGCCATGTTGCTTCTCATCGGCCTGGCTGGAGGGCAGTTTTAGACCTTTTCAGATGGATCTATTTTCTTAGCACTCAGTGAGGAATCTTCATAAGCGGGGCCAGGGCAGTGAGTCAAGGGGTAGGGCAGTGAGCCTGGACCTCTGCCTGGGGGCACTCTCCCTCGGGCCAGGCTGAGAACCTGGGAGGTCAGGTCAAGTGAGGGATCTCTACGGGAGACCTCCCAGCCCCGATCCCAGCACCCCATCCTCTTGTCCTTTGAGGGTCAGGTAGCTTAACTCCTCAATCCCAGGGATGGCAACATTTGGCTCTCTTTTCCCAAGGCCTGGGGACCTGAGTGGAGAGGTGAGTGTCCCTCTCCCCCCCAGAGCCGGTCTCCCATGAGTGCTAGAGCCAGTCATCTCCTTCACCATACCACACACCACACCCCCCCCAAAGAGGGCTCCCCGAGCGAGGCCAGACGAGGTGTCTGGGGAAGGTGCCATGCCCCCAAAAGGGCTCCAGGCAAGGGGGCAGCATGGTGCAGGCTGGAGGGAACCCCACAGATCTGTGCCTGTGCACCTGCAGCCCTGTATTTCCGTCACTTCTCACACGTATCACCCCTGGCCACGAGACGTCCCCCCCACTCCCCCGCTCACTGCCCTTTGCCTAGAGCGTTCATCTTTTTAAATCTCCCTTCTGAAGGACAAAATCTGCTTTTCTGCCTGTACATGGGCACAAGGGCTCACTAACTCGGGAGGGAAGGAGCTATTGTTACGGATATCTTTTTATGTTAGGTTGCCATTTTGCACGGTCTACCCTTTTCCCACCTGATGTGTCCTGCCCTTCAGCTCTTTTGCCTTATCTGTGTCACTGTCACTTTAGCGGAAATACATTGGCCCTTTGTATCCCACAGCCTCTGGTGGTTTCTTGTGGGGCGGGAATCTTGCGGGGAGTGGGGAGGGGGGTGCTGTAGGAGTGGTAAGCGGGACGGGTGGGGGTGGCGGCGGGTCTCAAGGTGTCTCAGGAAGCCATCTCCTTAGCTCACCTTGTGCCCTGCAGGGCAGAGGAGGGATCACTGTCTCAGGGGCTGGAGGCCCTCCCCCTCTGGCCCCTCTTGGCACAGGGGAGCCCAGCAGCCTGGCTCTCAGGCCACGCCGGCCAGGGGGAGGATGCTCGGAGGCACGGCCTCAGCACCACTGGTGGCATGTAGTGTCTGTCACCCAAGGGGCTAGGACAGATGGAAAGGGGCTGAACTTGCTTCCCTTCATATTCTCCCGGGCTGAGGGCTTGGGGCCCGGTCTGAGGGGATGAGGCTGCTCCTCCTACAGGCTGGAGAAGCCTGGCTGGCTCAGAGCTGTAAAGACAGGCGCCGGCAGCCTGGCACCTTCCTCTCCGGTGGTTGGATGAGCTTGTCCCAGCCTGCTGCCTCATGCATTGTCTCTTCTAGGCTCAGTATATGTTAAGAAGCCATGGTGCAGTCGAGCGGGAAGGGACCAGAAACAGTGTCTATTCCTGGAGCCTTTAACTGATAAACAGGGGCCCCAGGAGGTGACGTGACTTACCTGAGCTCCCAGCTGGGACCTGAACCCAGGTAGGTCTGATTCACCACTCTCTGGGGATGCCTTCTGGGTCCGCGTATCTCTAGCCCCGCCCGCTCAGTGGGCCTTCTGACTCTGGACCCAGCCCAGAGCTGCTGCCTCTTTATTACCCCAAGGTGGGGCGAGTGGGGGCCAGCTAGGGTGTGTTCAGAATGGGTTCTTCCTGCAAGGGAGCTACCCACAGAAGGGCAAGGAGCTAGAGGGGGGCTGGCCCGCAGCCCAGCCTGGTCCCTTTTTTTCCCCACATCAAAGGAGACGCACACTGTGCTGTGTGGCCGAACGCCCTCCGCCCGTCCCCGCGCTGCTGTCCGCCCGCGGTTCACCCCGCATCCCCAGAGGCCCTTTCACAGGCACCTTTAAAGCAAATAAAACATTTATTGTTCAGATTTTTTTTCCATTTTTTTTTTCTTTTTTACAAAAACATGCATACATACACAGGGTATGGTGGTCCTGGGGAAGACACACACACACACACACACACACACACACACACACACGTTCTCTCTCTCTCACACACACACACACACACACACACACGTTCTCTCTCTCACACACACACACACACACACACACCCCAACACTTTCCTTCTTGGCCCCAGGCCCGGACCCCAGAAGCCTTGAAGACTTTGCCAGGGCAGCCTCCCCTCCCCCAGGTCTTGCGTCCACTCTCCCACCCCCTTTCCCCTCAGCCAAGCTAGTCCTATGTAGGGCAGGAGTCAGAGCTGGGTGAGGGAGACCCCAGAAAGAGAGAAGTCTCACGGAGGGGGGCAGTGACTGAGGGGCCCCTGGTGGTCATGCCGTGCCGCTGAGGAGAGATGAAGAGTTTGGCACCATTGGCTTAGGAAGCACGGGACTCCCAGAGCACCTGTCTGCTCCACCAGGGCACTGAGATGGCTGACGTAGGGTGGCCTCTGGTGGGGCCAGGGACCAGATGGGAGGCCTGCTGATGGCTGCTCCTGGAAGGAGCTTTGTCTCCCTGCACAGTGGCGGGGCGGGGTGGGGGTGGAGGGGAAGCTTCCAGAGTCATCTGAGGAAGCAGGCAAGAGGGATGCCCCCTGCCCTCAGGGATGGCAGACCCCCTGGCTCCTCCTACCCAGCCCCCTCTCCCCCACTCCAGCCCAGCCCTCAGAGCCTAGGAAGGACCACCCTGGCTGAGGCCAAGTTCACATTTCTGTGTGGAGCCTGGGGCTGTGTGCAAAGCCCAGGGTCTACAGAGCCAAGAATAGTGGTTATCGGTGGGCCCGACTGAGCTAGTCCTCCTCTGTGCAGTCCTGAGGAATGGGGGCCCAGCCAGGGGCCCGGACCCCAAAGGGGTAGACTCTGTTCTTGAGAGAGCCCTACTGAGGCCTGCCTGGCTGTCCAGCCTGCCTCCTCTCCGGGTCCTCTTTGGTCCCTATCCTAGACCCAGGGCCCTTCTCAGGCTCCTTGGGGTGACTGCAAGGGGCTGTTCTCTGGCCCCAACTACCTGCCCGAAGGCTCTCTGAAGACCCCGGGAACGGGTACTGTTGCCAGAGGTTAGAAGAGAACCAGGTCCAAAGGGCAGGGTGGGCAGGCAGATCCGTTCTGGAGCCTTAGAGATTCATGGGTTCTTCCTCCTCCACCAGCTGTTCTGAGGGCCTGGGGGAGAGACAAGGGTGGGGGCTGCTGGCGGACCTCAGGAGGCTGGGGCGGCTGTGCTGGGATCTGGGGTCCTCGAGTTGGGAGGGTCCGAGGGGTGGAGAGGCTGGGGGCCAGGGGGCGGGCGTTACCGCTCTTCAGCCAGGATGCCCACGGAGAGGGACGCCAGTGCCGTCACTGCCTCCACTTCTTCTGTGTCGGCCCCGGGCACCCTGGGCGCCCAGGAGTCTGGACAGGAAGCCAGGCGCTGCATGCAGCCCCAGTATTTACCTGGGGCAAGAAGCCAACTCAGGCAGGGTTGGGGAAACGAGCCCCCCCACCCTGCCACACCACACGTCCTAGACTGATATAAGGTTGGACCTCTCAGGCCGAGGGCCCGACAGCGGCAGGCACACCCTCAGTTTGGGGTCAGCGTTCTCACCCGCCTCTACCCTCAACATAACACGTCCCCTCACCTGCCCCCTCGGCCCCCCGCAGCCCTGCCAGGGTGAGCAGAGCTGATTCGCTGTGGCTACTGGGGGGCCCTAGCAGGTGCCCAAGCTATTCCCCCACCCCTGAGCCATTCCCACAGTGTGGGGTTCACTCTTCCCCAAATGGGGTCCAGCACGTAAGGCCAGGACAGCATGGGAGGCGCGAAGGACGCGACCCAGAGAGCTGACCCCCACCACGCTGCTCTGTGTGGCCGTCAGCGGGTCACTCACGGCCCCGGGCTTCCACCGCCCCCGCCAAGCCATGGACACGACCATCCTGCCCACTGTTGTCAGAAATAATGTCCATGGCACACGCCCAGCCCAGAGCCTGGCCCAGCATGAAGACGCCATACAAAGGACCAGCAGCATCGCTACTGTTACGCGCACTTCCTCTACTGGATGTGGGGAAATCTACTTTTATTCCGTTTTTGTATCCCTAGCATTGAACCCCTTGAACACGGGTCTTTACATAAAGTGCTCCACAGATGCTAAGTTGCAGGGGAAAATTTAAAGTGCTTTCCAAATGTAGGGTTATTTATTTATTTTTTTTTTTTAAGTAGACTCCACGCTGGGTGTAGAGTCCAATGCAGGATTTGAACTCATGACCCTGAGGATCAAAACCTGAGCCAAAATCAACAGTTGGATGCTTAACCTTCTGAGCCACCCAGGCACCCCCAGATGTGGGGTTATTCTAAGACCAGCCCCCAAAGCAGGCAGAGCTCCCAAGATCCCTGTGGACAGGACTGAGGGTCAAGGTAGAACCAGGGCTTTTGGCAAAAGGCCTATTGCTATTGGCCTGGCCCTGGCCTAGGGCTGCAGCTGGGGATGGGAGGCCCGTTCTGCCTTGAGGAGGCAGGTGGTCCCCACTGACTGGTGGTCCCCACTGGATCCATCTGGAGGGCTCTGAGAGTACCCATTTGCAGGGAGGGAGGCAGTCCCACCATTACCGTTGGGGTAATTCATAGGAGGCCTACTCTGGCACAGCAGCGGAGCCCCTCGCCTGGCGGGCCCTGGAAGCCATGGGGCCCAGGTTACTGAGGGCAGGAGATGCCCTGAGGTTCTCCCAAGTCTGGGGCCAGCAGGTGCCCTCTCTCCGTACTCACTGTGCACCCGGATCACGGCTTCCAAAGAGCGGATGGCATTGAGGTTGGGTTTCTGTTTCCAGCCCTCTTCTGAGAGAGGATCCACCTGTAAGAGAAAACAGCACGTCAGCTCTTGGGGACCCACAGGCCCAGCTCTCTCCCACCCCTAGGGCCCTGGCTTTCCAGGAACAAATATGCATGTATTCCCCAAATATGCATGTGCTTCCGGCCTAGGGCTGGAAACACTGGTCCTAGACCTGACCTGGGGAAGGGGTACCCACTCTATCCCCCCTCATTCTAGGCCTGCTACCCCGGCCCTATCTGCAAGCCCTCTGGGGACACCCCATCTTCCTGCTTGCTGGGGCCATCCTCGGGGAGCTGGGCTTCCTGCCCTAAGGATGCACAGACCGGGGGCGGGCTGCTCACCTTGTTGCCCAGAAGAGCAGCCACACAGGCCTCAGAAGCATCACAGATGGCTGTGAGGTCATGACCACCTTCCAAGGCCAGCACCACTGCACCTCCCGCCAAGCTCATCAGCTGCTGTGTCATGTACCCAAAACCTAGATGGTTGGGGAGGGAGGGAGAGGAGAGGCAGGGCTGGAGGGGAGGTGGACCCTCTCTGTGATTTCCCTGCTGCCATCCTCCTTTATAAATAATGATCAGATGCATACATCTCTCTTTCTTCCAGGCCTTTCACACGGACTCCCAGGCCAAACCTATTCGTATGCCCCAGTCAAGGCTTGTGGAGCTTGAAGGACTTGCATGAGGCCCACAGCTAGTAAATGGCAGGGCTGGGACTGGAACCCGGGGCTTGGACTCCAGCCCGTCTTTTCCACTAAGCCACACCATCTTCTCTTTCTGTCCCCCAAGCCCTGGGGCCCAGCAGGCTGAGTGGGCTCCCTCTGTTCTGAGAACATGCTCCTCCCCATCCTCCTCCGGGAGAAGCTGCCAGCCCAGCCGGGGATGCACAACTGGGGTATGCATTGGGAGGGGCATCCCATGGCTGAGCTTCTGGGCTACCAGACTTCACCCCCGGATTGTGGCTTAGGCCTCCCATGGTGATGCCCCTGTCATGAGAAAGGGCTCTGGGCAGGGCTAGGCGAGGAGGGCCTAGGGAACGCCAGGGCCAGCTGTCACCCCCCAGTCCTCACTCATGGCCCTGGGCCGGCCATTGCTACCTTCCTCTGGACTTGGGCAGTGCCTCTCCTCCCAGCCTAGCCCTCATTCCCTACATCGCCTCCTGGGCTGGGCCCTCCTTACATTTAGCAGAAACATGGTAGCCACCCAGTGGGGCTGGGTGACCCTCGGCGGCATCAAACCCAGCTGACACCAGGACCAGGTCCGGAGAGAACTCTCGGGCGATGGGCATCACAACCATCCTGTGTGGGTGCCAGAGGCAGGGGCTCAGCACTCTGTGCAGGGCTGCCAGGGGCAGACGCCCCTGCCCGCCAGCTTTACTGTGGGTACCCTGCTCTTAGAACTCCAAGACACCCAACCTCCCAGCAGGATAAATGGATCCCTCTGACCTCCTTGACCTGGCTGGCCACCCATATCCCTAGCACAGCCTAAGGACTCAGCCACCCAGAACCGAGGCAGGAAGGAGTCAAGGAAGGGGCACCAAAGGGAAAGAAAGAAGAGGGTGCATGCACGCATGGGTGCGCGTCTGTGTGTGTGTATGTGTGCGCACGTGTGTGTGTGTCCATGTGTGTCTGTGGGGTGCAGTTGGGCAGGACCACAGTGGGGGCAGGTCACTAAGCCTCGGGGGCTGAAACTATTGGTCCTCAGCTGTCACCCGCTTTGGACTGAGTTGACCACACCTCACCACTTGCTACCTGAGAGCTGACTCTCTTGAGGTCCCGTGCCACCCAGATCCATTCTCTCATCCTCTGCCCCTCCCGGCCCCCCACAGCTGCCTCCCTCCATCCCTCACCCAACTCTGGGGTCCATTTTGATGTGTTTCAAAGCCCCGGGGTCAGGGCACACAGACACTAGGAAGCCCAGTCCAGGGCTCTTACAGAATTAGCTCTCAGGGTGAATATTTCCAGAAAAGTATTTGAGACCTACTTCCAGGGTTCTCTTTTCCCAGAGTATAGGCACGCCGGAATGAAACATATAAGGGCTCCTAAACAGAGCCCAAAGCCCCTCTTCTAGAATGCCCTTTCTTAAGCAACTTCCCCAATATGAACATCATCTGCTTTCTTTCTCCACAATTTTAAATTTCTTATCTCCTATGCAAAGCCCACCTCCTCCAGGCAGCCTTCTTTGACTGAACGTGGCAGCTATGCTCACTACACCCTGCCTCTCTTCCGGCACTCAATTCAACATTGGCTTTGGGTAACATGTGACTTTATAAAGCACCCTTGACTTTTTCATTCTGTGTTTCCTGTCTTCTCATGGGGACTGGAGGCTCCTAGAGACCAGTGTAATAGTGCCTTTCCTTTTGTTTGTCTCAGTCTGGAAGGCCCACCCCAGGACTAGCTTATAATGTCCAGTAACTGGATGAGGATGGGCTGCCAAGCCAATCCATCACCTCCGGCCTGGTGCTGTTGGGAAAAGGGGCAGGAAAGAGTGGCCTTGCTGGGCAGACCTCCCCTGGGCCCCCAGAGCACTTACCTGAAGGCAGCCAGATACTCAGGATCCCCCATTGGGGGGTCCAGACCTCCGGCCCAGGCCACGTTGACATTGAAGCCCTCACCGCTACCAGCTCCCACCTGGAAAATAGGAAGCAAGAGACAAGAGGAGAGCAGAGTCCCAGGAGAGGAATCCCAGGATGCCAGTGCTGCGAGACCAGCTCGTCCGACCTCTTCACTTCCCAATAGAGAAGTGGAGCATCAGAGAGGCTAACCAACCTGGCCCGGATCCCACAGCTAGCTGTGACAGAGGCAGAGTCCACGGGGCTGGGAGGGAGCATGTCGTTACCTCATCCACGGCCCCGCTGCCGGGGAAGAAGTTGCCGTCATCATGGCGATGCAGGGAGATGTAGAGGACACTGGGGTCCTGGTAGAAGGTCTGCTGAGTGCCGTTGCCATGGTGAACGTCCTGGGCAGGGAGATGGACAATGATTAGGGAAGGCCTGAAAGCACACAGATGGGGGCTGGCGCTGCTCAAAAGGGCTGTGAGCGTCCCTCTTCTGAGGGTCAGGATCCTAGACTGGGAGTAGAGAGACTGGGGTTCCTAGAGCGACACTGCTCGGTGGTCCCAAGTAGTCCGCTGGCCCTCTCCATGTGCGCACAGATGTGCGCACAGCCCTGGACCAGGGTGGATAAACCACGAGACCCTGAAGGGGAGGAGGCGTGCCAAGGGCCAGCCGGCCCGCGAGAGCAAGACACGTACGGCAGAAGAGGGAGGGGTCTGGGCTTACACGTGTCAGGAACCTTCACTGCTGTGTCTTGCCCAAGGTCAAGGAGTGATAGGTGATGGGAAACCAACCTCAGTTACAGAGGGGCAGGTCCATGAGGCCCGGGGCCACGACGGCTAGGAAGAGCTGTGGCCTGACACTCGGTAAGTCAGAGGGCCACACGTGGGCACAAGGGTGGAAAGTTCCTCCACTGTCCTCAACTGCTGCAGAGGCATGTCCCATTCACAGACGCTCATGCAGAGTATACAGCTTCGTTAGATGCATGGACTCCAGAGCTAACTGGCCTGGGTTCAAATCCCAGTCTCAGGACTTACTAGATGTGTGGCTATGTGCAAGTTACTTAACCTCTCGGGGCTCACATTCCTCATCTGAAACCAGGTAACAGTCAGGCTCAAAACCCATCACAGGTCAAACCACAGGGTCTGGATGTGATTAGGGGCACATTGAGGTGACCTGCTATCACACTGTGACTGTAGGGGCAATGTAGCAATTATGACACCTGCAGAAAGAAGCCCCTGGAGG
This sequence comes from Zalophus californianus, assembly GCF_009762305.2. Lineage (NCBI taxonomy): Eukaryota > Metazoa > Chordata > Mammalia > Carnivora > Otariidae > Zalophus > Zalophus californianus. Next base: position 65,789,580 of record NC_045603.1, on the reverse strand, counting down.
CCAAAGAGCACTCAAGTGGCTCCTCCCGCCGAGGGAGTTCGAGATGGCTGAGGACCTTCCCACACGCCATCACCCCCAGGCCTCCTGGCAGCCCCCCGATGTGGCTCTTATCTTCGCCCACATTTTATACAGAGGGCCCAGGAGGCTCATGTGGAACTCGGACAGGAAGCCAGATCCTCTGATGCCAGGCTCAGGGCTCTTTCCACGGGGCTCTCAGATCTGAAGGGGCTAGGAACCGGGACCTACCCAGTCCATGATGAGGATCTTGTTGGCCTTGCCCTGTTGTTGAAGCTGCCGGCAGGCGATGGCCACAGAGTTGAAGAAGCAGAAGCCCCTGGGAGGAGGAGAGAGAGGCTCTGCCCGCCCATTCCCCCCGGGTCTCCACCTATCCAGCCTCCATCCTCTGCCCACCCCTGGCCCGGCCTGGCCCCAGAAGGCTCAGGGGACGGAGGGGGAATGCCCCCCCATCTCACCCCCTCCCAGGCTTCCCCCCAGCCTTACATGGCTGTGGAATGGTCTGCATGGTGTCCTGGGGGCCGAACCACAGCAAAACCATTCTGGAAACAGAAGGAATGATTGTCAACCAAGGGCCCAGCACTCAGACCCACAACTCCCTGAAGCTGCCCCCAACCCCAGGCTCATCCCTTGAGGAGGGGCCATCAGACAATAGCTGTCAGCAGATCTGACGGTGGCCAGGCTGGATCTGAGGTGCCCTGGGGCTTGGCCACCAGGCCAGGCCAGGCATCCTCTGCCTTTAGGCTGGCCGTGAACACAACCCCCCCACCCTGGTGTGTCTGGACTCTTACCACTTTATAACCACAGTTAACTGTTTGTCGGGCAGAAGCTACATGCCCGGCACTGTGCCCCAGCACTCTATAAACGCGGGACTTCATCCTGACATCTCTCTGAGGTAAATGTCATCTAATCCTCACAACATCTCCATGAGATAAACAGGATTCTCTCTAGTTCACAGCTGAGGAGAAATCTGAAGCTTGGGCAAGTTAAACAGCTTGTGGGAAGTTGCCCCCTTTGTCAAAGGGTGAAGCCAGAATGCAAAGCCCAGTGCTGAGCTCTTCACTGCATGCCCCTACCCCCCGAGGAGGAGCTAGGACACTGAACGTGTGACCACCTTGGGCTGTGAGCTCTTCAACAGCTGGGGGTGCGGACCTCAGCACGAGCCCCTGGAAGGTGCCCAGCCCAGAGCAAACAAGCACAGGCACCAACCCAGTCTATAAAACCTCGGTATTGCAAAGAACCAATTTGCCAATGGGAAAGGTCCAGAGATGCTCTGCAACGTGCCGGTGGTCACACAGCGGGTCTGTGTGTGAAATGATCCTGAATAATTACGACCCTGGGTCTCTTAGAGACCAGCGGCTTGACTCCCCACCAAATAGCATGAGCGTAAGGTTCGAATCTCAGCTTTGTCCCCAGAGCTCTCGATTTCCCTTCCCTTCCCACCCTGCGGCAGATATCCAAGAGGAGTGAGAGGTCTGGGGCTCTGGGTCTGGCCTTCCCTGCTGCCCCGTCCTGCCACCTCCTCTGCGGCTTACCCACCTCGCACTCAAAGCTCCTACCTTTAGCTCACGGGAAGCTACTTTGAAGGCAAGGTCGGTGACGCTGCCAGCAGCCCAGCGGGCTGCATTGGACGAGTGCAGCTCGTTCCAGATGGTATCAGTATCCACCTGTGGGGGCCAGAGTCAGGGCCCGCATCATCCAAGGCCCCCCTAGGAGCCAGGGCCCACTTGGGCGGTGCCCACCCCACGGCCAGGACCCCAGGGGCAGGGAGCTGGGCAGACAGTGCTGCCTCCCCAGTGCCCCACCACCCAAAGGCAAGGCCTCCTGTGTCCCCCAATCCCAGCATGACTTCTCCTTCCCAGCTTCAGTCCATATCACCAGCCCGTATCTGGCCAGCACTCTGCCGGCAGCATCGCGCCTGCCTCCCCGCTCAGAGGAGGGGGCATGGCGTTACCTGGGCGGGACTTGGGGTTTGGACCGGGAGGGGGTTTTAAGCCCCAGCTGACTCTGCTCAGGCCCTGCGGGACGGTCGGAGCTCGAGGGGCCGTCTGCACCACTGTCTTCCACTCAGGGCCCCTAGCCCAGGCTGGGAGGCCCCCCAAACCCAGTCCCTGGGCCTCAAGGCTAGGGAGGGGCCGGGGGGCATGATGGGGAGATGGGGAGGGCGAGGCGGACCAAGAGAGGCGAGGAAGGCAGAGAGAGTCGCAAGAGGCTGGAGAAAGAGAGAGAGAGAGACAGACAGAGAGGGAGAGGAGGGAGGAGAAAACAGAAGCAACAACAGTTGGAAAAATCAGAAAGTGGCAAGAAATGGGAAGTTGTGAACAGGGCGCTGACCGGCTCCCCAACAGCCCCCCAGCTACAGCTCCCACTTCCCTCTGGAACTAGGCCTCCATCCCCTGCCTCCACACTCCTGTCTGGGACACCACCAGAGGAAGCCGGGTGAACTGGGAGGAGGGGAAGCTGGGCCGTGGGAGAGAACTGCCTGGGTCACCAAGGACCCTGCAGGCGCCCCCACAGCCCCAGGCTGAGCAGACCGACTCCACCTGGAGGCCGGTGTGGAAGGGCGAATCCCGACCACCACCAGGGTCTTACGAAGGGAGACGATCCCCTGCTCTTTGAGCCTCACTCCACATTTACCAAACACCTTCTAAGTGCAAGGCAAAGGGCTCCCCACTCAGGAGACACTGACGGGTGGAGGACACACCTGTCCACAAGGAGCTTCTAGCCGGCAGAGGAGCATTATGGGAGAGCCCCTGGCCCAACAGGTCTGGCAGAACCACAAGAACAAGCAGGTAGGGGCTGGGCCTGGGAGAACAGAAGGGAGGCGCTCCGAGAGCCCATGGCAATGGCTGCTCAAGCCCCCCCCCACGCCGGGCACACTTACCCCTACCCCACCACAGGGCAGCATCACAAACATCCGCTGTGCCAGGAGCCCTGTGGGGAGAGGCCCAGGGTGTGTGAGCTGAAGCCTCTCAGCTCTGGCCTGAAGAGGGCTGGGGCCGGCTGCCCAGGGCAAGGGGGAAGTGGGCCTCGGCGTGGGGACGCCCAGGATGCTGGAGGGACAAGCCGGGCAGAGCTGGGAACGCAGCGGCTGGGTGAGTCAGGGGAGGTACGGGGATCCCAGGCGCCCCTGGGCCCCTACCTGCCAGCTTCCCGTTGTCCAGTTTGAGGCGGCTGAGCGGGTTGGTGCCATAGAGGAGCACATGCCGCTCCGAGTGCACTGACTGCAGCTCCTCCAGGGAGGCCTTCCGGCCCCGGAGACACTGAGGGAGGGCCCGCAGAGCTCCTCAGCCCCGGCTCACCCCCACCCTGCCGCTGCTCACCTCCTCCCTGCCGCGACCACCGCCCGCTGGGCCCCTCCTGCCCGCAACCCCTGCCTCCTTGGGTTTCGCATGCGCCCACGCTGCCGCCTCACCTCACACTGGCTCCGGAGACCCCGCTCCTGCAGCCGGGACCAGATGCTCTGGATCCGGCCCGCATGCTCCGGGTGCCTGCTGTTGTCTCCGCAGGAGCACTGGTGCTTCAGCATGACCGAGTCATAGACCAGCCCTGCCGAGAGCGGGGCTCAGGGCTCAGGGCCCAGGCCCGAGGGAGCCCCCGCCCACCGCCCCCCCATGGCTGCAGATGCCCACACCCACATGGAGCCAGACCTGACAGCCCCCCACCACTACTCACACAGCCCCACATCCCCCATCCGGCCCCTCAGCCCTTCACGCACATACACACACACCCCAGCCTCTTCCACGGGCAGCCTCAGGTGCCCCCCGCACACACCAGCACGGCCCCAGCCAATACCATGGCCATAGAGCCACTGCCTTCCTGCCCTCTGACCCTCCCCACAAGGCTCCCTATGGTTACCAAGACCTCAAGAGCCCAGAGCCTGACAAAAGGAGGCCTAATGTCGGGGGTCTCACACTGGATGTCACGACCCAGACAGGCTGCCATGGGGGCGTGAGAGAAGAAAGAATTCCTCAGAAACCCCCAAGCTAAGAGCTGAGAAGCCCACAGTGACACTGGGCCATGTGACAAGACAGATGCAGTTTTGGGGAAGTGACTGTTTCGGCCTGACAAGCGGGCCGCCTAGAGGGCCCTGCACGCTATCGGTGGGTGGGTCACTTTCAGCACGCCTCAGGACATCGGGAGCCTCAAAATGTTCACCCCACTTGACCCAGGGATGCCACACTCCTTAAAAAGTAGCCCTTGGTAAACAACGCCAGGGATGGGTAAAGATTCATGGACAAGGAAATTCACATGAGGAAAAATGAGTAACCACCTACTGCCCAACCAATAAGAAATCTTCAAAAAAAAAAAAATACTGTGATGAAATACTATAAAAATCTCATTTTTAAACATTAATTGTATCAGGGTGTATTCATAAGACGTTAACAGAATAAGCGGGGCTCAACACCCAACCAGCATGTGTATGGTATCTGAATACAGCTGCCGCAAAGATGGTGACAAGCTAGAGCAGCATTTAGGAGAGGTGCCTCGGGGTGGTGGGACACCGGTTGGTGATTTTTATTGTGTTCTTACGTTTTTCTGTATTTCTCAAAATTTCTAAAATGCTTTTGAGCTCTTTTTTTTACCAACAGAGAAACCATAGTAAATATCATTTTTGAAAGGTCTGAACGAGTTGTCAGGAGACCCGGATTCTTAATCTGGCTTGACCATCAGCTTGCTCTTTGACAAGCTTGTCACCTTAGTTTCCCGAGCCCAGGCCTCCTCATCTGCAAAAGGAGAACTACCACCCGCTCCACCTGCTTCGTGGGATGCCCCGTGTGGATCTGACAAGGCCAAGAAAGTGCTCTGTGGCCTCGAAAAATGTCCCGAGTAACAGCATGACACGACATGGACTTGTGCCTAAGCCCCTGTAGGCCCCCAGCCCCTTCTCCTGCCCCAGTCTAATGTAGGCCTCACCTGTGGTGAATGGCAGGGTCCTGGCAGGGGTCTCTGAGCTGGGCAGGACACGGGCCTGACTGGCGGACTCTGGAGTTGGCAGTGAGGCAGGTGCAGCTGGGGACGACTGAGCCCTGGACAGGGGCCGGTGACTGCCCTGGGCCAGGGGAAGCAGCACAGAGTCCCCCGTTCCTCCCCGGGGGAGCCGCCCAGCCAGTCGCTGCTGCTCCCAGAGAAACACCTGAGGGACACAGGGGGCCTCAGTCTCCAGGTCTCAGGATTCTGCTCCGCCTCCTGCTGCCCAAGGCCTTGGAAACCTCCAGGCAGGCCCCTTTTGGGAGAGAGTCCAGGATGTCTCTAGTCCAGCCTCCTGGTGGGGCTCTGGCCTTTGATCTCTGAACCTTCGGCCCCCTACACCACCCCCAAAGGTCTGTAGCCCAGAATGACCACCCTGTGCCACCAGAGCTCCTCAGACCCTTGGGACTGCAAAGCCAGAACCCAGGTAAGGGGCCTCGGGCCAACTGCCCAAGGACACAGGGACGTGCGTGAGCCACTGCAGGTACGTGGACTGTTGCCACGTGCTGTGGGCTGAGTTGTGGCCCTGCCACTTCCCATTCGTGAAAGCCTAAGTCCTAAGCCCCGCCCCAGGACCTCAGCATGTGCCCTTATTTGGAGATAGGTAATTACAGCAGTAATCGAGTTGAAGTGAGGTCATTAGAGCCTTAATCTAATATGACTTTTGTCCTTATAAGAAGGGAAAGGTGAGACACAGGCAGGCGGGGGAAAGACGACATGAGGACCCAGGGAGAAGATAGCCATCTACAGCGGAGGACAGAGGCCGGGAGCAGCCCTTCCTTCACAGCCCTTGGAAAGAACGAACCCTGATGTCAGCCTCCAGGCCTCCAGAACCGTGAGACGACGTATTTCTGTCCTCTGAGGGGCTGGGTCTGTGGTACTTGTTCCAGTAGCCCCAGCAAACTAATCCCCCACGGCTTGCTGGACTCAGGCTGTGAGAGCGCCTTGGCTGAAACGCTCACGCCTGGCTGTGCCCCGTTTCCGGTCCCAGCCCCCGTTCTGGACGCGGGACAACCGGTCACAGGGCAGACGGGCCAGGGCAGGGACATGCCCAGCTCTGTGAGAGGCCAGCCTCAGCGCCGGACAAGGGACATGGCTTCCTCCCAAGACAGGCAGGCTGCCGGAGTGTGCGTGTATGTGTGCGTGCACATGCGTGCATGCATGCACGTATGCAAACGTGTGCATGGCGGGGGACGCGTGTCTGCACCTTGGTGCCGATCTGGTAGGGCAGCCTGGGTCCCAGACTTGTCTCCTGCACTGATGAGCTAGAGCCCTCCCTTCCATCTATGCCAGGCCCCAGAGTCTCCTGACTATACCTTCCCAGGGATGTGGGCGTGCCATACCTGCTGGTGCTGCTGGAGAGGAACAGGGCCTCTGGCTTCATGCTGCCCATGGCTTGACTCCCTGTGTTCCAGGCCATCATCCCCCACTGGCCCCACTCCCCCACCATCCGTCTCTAGGTCCTCAGCGGAGGGTATCTGCCGCAGTCGGGGCTTCTCACTTGGCTTGGCTGGCCTCTGGGGAAGGGAGATGCCCACTGAGAAGACATGCCGGGGTGCAGGCTGTGTGGTGGGCCATGGTGGGCTGGGCTGCGTGGCCACTCATGTTGATGGGACTTGAGCGGCCACGTGGCTCTGGGCCCTCAGGAGCCATATCCTGTCTCTGGCTCTCCAGGTCCCAGCCCTTCCTGAGCCTCCCTTCTTTCAGCCCCCAGGGGCCCAGTGAAGCAACCCCTCATTACCTCCCCTACCCAGTTCCCCTCACCTTGATCAGCTGGACGTGAGGTTTGAGCCGTTCCAGGCGGGGCTGCAGGGGGCCCAGCGGTGGGGGGGCGGTGGCGCTTGGGGGCAGGGGCTCTGAGCGGGTCCGGCTTAGTGGCCGGTGGAGGCCTGACCCAGAGAGCCGCTCGGTGGTCAGTAAGGACTGGGCAAAGTGGAAGGGCAGGGGCCCAAGCCGGGGCACTGGAAAGAATGGGGTGGGGGTGGGGCATAAGGAGGGAACCCAAGGGAGGAACGGAAGGAAGCAAAGGCACGGGGTGGCAAGGGGGCATGGGCTCAGCGGGGAGACACGCAGGATGGGGGCACTGCAGAGGGGGGCAGGAAGGAAGGGACCCTTCCCGAGCTTGGCCCTTAGCAGGATGCAGGGACCAGCCCCTCCCCTGGAGAAGCCTTGGAACTCACCAGTCAGCAGAGGGGCGTGAGACACTGAGGGATCCAAGAGGAGGATGGGCTGTAGTCGAGAGGGCAAGGGGCCTCCAGCCTCAGACTCCAGGCCATGGGGCAGGAAGAGAGGAGCATGGGGGCTCCCCAGGACCGGCCCCCGAGGGCCCAGAGTCGGATGGGCCCTGCGGTCAGCATCAGCCTGGGGAGAGGTAGGGAGAAGTCACGGGGGCGGGGTGGGGGGGGACGACCCCTCGCCGAGAGAGAGCAGTGAAGGTGTTGGGGTGAGGTGGTAGGAGAAGGGAGCGACAGAAGCTGGGGGCTGGCGGCGGGGAGAGGGCGCCTCAGCCACTCACCCTGGCAGGGGCGGGTAGCCCCAGCGTGATTGCGGGCAGCAAGGACACTGTCGGCAAGGCGAACGGGGCCAGAGAGGTCTCCTGCAGCCGCAGCCGCGGGCCCAAGAGCGCCTGCCGTGGGGAGCAGGGCAGGGGTCACCGGTCCCAGACCTCTACCCCTGGGCCTGCCTTCCCCAGAACCCCCAGGAGGCTCAGTTCCGGGCTGCCCAGACCCTGCGGCCCCAGCTTGGTCAGGGCTGCTTGCTGAGAAGAAGGCTGAGCCTCAGAACCGCCCCCGAAGAGCCTGGCCCAGCACGGCCTTACCTCGGAGCCCAGGACGGGGTTGGGGCCGTGCTCGCTGTCATTAGGGGAACTGCAGCCCGACGCCGGCGTGCTGCTGCTACTCGGGGAGGAGTCTGGGGTGGCGGGGGCGGGGGGGCACCGTCAGCGGCCCATTGTGACCAGGACAACGGGGCCAGTCCCCCTTCCCCAGGGGGTGGCCTCTGCTTCCCGCTTTCTTCCCAGAAGGGCAGGAAGAAGGCAGGCCACCACTCGCCTCTGGTGCCTTTGCACACGTTTTTAAGGTGTCCCTTTCTCTGGGCAGATGTCAGCTTAGCCAACCAAGCAGGGGCTGGCTTTCAGCCTCAACCCCACCCCCTGGCGAGCGTGTAGGACACATCCCGTATAACCATGCACAGCCACCCTGTCTGGGCAGGACCTGACCCAGAGTGACAACACCAGCCACCCCTACCCACCCTGTGGACCCTCACCTCCAAGGGTTTCCGCAGGCCGTCGCCGGAGACTGGGTGGGGCGCTCTCCTTTCTGAGCAGTGGATTCTTCCTCCGCTCCAGGGACTTCTTGGGCTTGTAGCGCAGCTTCAGGTTGGGCTCAGAGACTGTGGGAGCACCGGTGTTACATGGCCCCACACTACCCTCCTCCCTCCGTCACCTCTGGGTGAAGGCAAGAGAGGGCAGCGTCTGGGACAAAAGCACCGTGGGCTGACCTGCTGCTGCCCTGCCAGGCCCTCCTGCTCCTCCACGCTCCTGACCCTCCCCTGGAGGGTCCCCCACCTGCCCGTCCCACTCACCTGTCTTTCGGAGAGGGAAGTGTTCTGGGGGGTCACTGGGCAGGCTGGGAACAGGAGGCAGAAAGCTGCTGAGCATAGAGCGAGCAGCTCCTTCCGTCTCCAAGGGCTCGAGAGTTCTGTGGAGGGAAGTCCAAGGCAGCTTCAGAGGGGCAGGGATGCCCAGGGACCCGGCGGCCAAGGGCTCTGTGAGGGCTCTTCCTGAGCACGGGGCCCCAGGACCTGCCGGGGGAGGCAGTCGCTGACAGGGCCAGGCGTCATATGGCCACCAAGAACAGGGGCCATCTCCAGGTGGCAGCACCGGGCCACTCTCCCTCCCGGCAGCCTGCAAGGCAGGCTGGGATCTTGGCATAGGAGCCAGGGTCCCGGGACTTGGGTGAGGGCCAGTCACACTGGGGACTCTGTCCCCTGTGGGAGGAAACTGCTCTAGGAAGCAGGATATTTTTGTGCTTAGGGGAAGTCCTAAAGAGAAAAGGGACTCTTGTAGGAAGAAGAAAGCCAGCCTGGTATGTCTGTGCTGGGGTGGGGGAGGGGTGCAGCTAGGAAGGGCTTCAGGTGGGGTAGGGAGTGATAATTAAAGGAGAAAAGGGGGCAGGTGTTGGGCGGGAGGAGAGAGGTTGGGGCAGCATTATAATTAGAGGTGGGGGTACAGGTCTGCTGATGAGCACCCGGGAGGCAGGCGGAGTGAGGATGAAGGCCTGTGGGTTGACACTTCAGGAGGCGGGGGCATGACAAGGACACAGGGGAGCGTTACCTGTAGGGAATGCTGGGGCTACCAGGATGGACCGTTCTCTCTAGGGCAGCCTGCTGTTTCTTTAGGATCACCTCCGCCAGTTTTTGCTTGACCGCGCTGCTGGCTACGGCACCTAGCAGGGGGTCAGGAGTGGGTTGGGGGGGTGGGCAGTGTGGCCTCCCCGGCCCGCAGCCTGCCCACCGCCCTGTCTGTACCCGCAGTTGGAGGCAAGAGCCAAGCCTGGGGCCCTGCCCCTTCCGCGAAGCCTCCAGACCCCACCCACATTCGCACGCAGCGCTGGGCAAGCAGAGGGAGGCCCGGGCTGGCGTCGCTCCCGCCCCAGCCCGACGTGCCCCCCCGCGGGCGGGCCATGGACCCCAGGCAGGAGGCTCCATCCTTACTCCGCTTGCTCTTGTCCTTATGGAGAAGCTGCCGCAGCTCCTGCTCCTGCTGGCCAGCCTGCGACTGGGGCACCGGCGTGTCCATCGGGAGCTGTGGGCAGGGCCGGCCGCCCAGGAAGGGGGGCAAGGAGTTGAAGATTGAGCCGAGGGTCTGGGGAGGCTGAAGGCGGGGGGGCTGAGCTCGAGGCCACCGCGGGTCGGGGGAGCTGGGACTTTACCCTCATGGACTCTGCTGAGCGCTGCGGCAGGCCCGCGAAGAACAGGTGATGGTGCAGGCGCTGCGGGTGCTGCAGGGCCAACAGCGCGGGCTCTGGCGGGGGCTCCACGGGGGGCCGCTGGCCCACCCGCAGGTCCATGGGCTGGGGCTGAGGGCCTGGCGTGTCTGCACGGGGCCTGGGGTGGCCTGGGGGCACACAGAGAGGGGGCGCAGTCAGGGCCTCCCTGGCCTCCTGCAGGCTCCCTTGGCCACAGCGAAACACTCTGCAAGGGGCCCTTCCTCACTTCTGTAACCATGGTCCCACGAGGTAGGTATTTCCAGCTTCGGCTCCATTTCACCCGGGCGGGGGAGGGGGGGTGTCATGGAACCACGCAGGGTTAGTCTACAGAGGCAGTGCCGGAACGGAGCCTCCTGACTTGAGCACTGTGCTTTCCCACTAAACGGTGTTGCCCCTCCGGGGCAGGGGCTGGGAGCTGGGAGGATTTAGGTGATGAGAAGATTTGGCCAGGATGCCCCCTAATGAACTGCACTCAAAGATAGCTATCCGACAGTCCCCTTTGTTCAGCCTCCAGCCCCAGAGGGGCTCTCCCAGTTGCCCCCCCTCCCACGCTCTCTCCTAGGCCAGAGGATAAAGAAGCAGAGCCTTGAGCCCACAGCCAGCCCTGGCCCACCACCCTAAGCCTGCACAGCCCTATCCACAGGGCACCTTCCTCGGCTCACTGGCCCCTATGCCCGTGGGGCCTGCTCCCGGCGCCCTCAGGCCAGCTCTGGGCCTGGCACTGTGAGGACGGCAGGCTCAGCCGCCTCTTTTCAAGTGTCCTCTGCAGCCACACCAGGAGTACCTGCCCAGGGCCGTGGGGGCAGGAGCTATTTATAACCAGCCACCAGACCAGGTCCTAGGCCCACACAGCCAGCTGGGCCAGGCTGGACTGAGCAGCTGGAGATGCTCAGGGGCAGAGTGTCTGCAGGGCCATCATCCTGGAGAAGGGGAAGCCGGTTTGGGGGGGCGGGGCAGCGGAGAACAGGGGCCCTAGGACAGAGCACACAATTGGGGAAAGCTTTCTGGAGAGGTCTCCTTCGGCTCAGCCAACAACGCTCGGCATCCCCCATCAGGGCAGCCAGAGGCTGAGGGGCGCTGGAAGGCACTGTGACAGCACCAGCTGGGGAGTCAGGGAACGCAGTCTCCAGGCCCAACTCAACCATCACTAACCATTACCTTTGATCTACGGCACACGTGCGGGCATGCCTGCAAAACCCTTTCACCCTGAAACCCCCATAGGCCCTCAGAGGTGGTTATTGCTATTCTATTATCCCAAATGTGGAAACTGAGGCTCAGGGGACGGGACCTCTCCAAAGCCACCCAGCGAGAGGCATGGTGAGCATGGGTTCTGGTTCTGCCGAGGCCAGTGCTCTGGCTCCATTTTCCCCTGGACTTTCAGGAAGTCAGCACCCCTCGTGGGGGTTTCTCACTGGACAGAGGAAGGTGGGCTTGCAGTAGGTTGCTGCTAAGGGGCATCTGCTCTAACGTTCTCTGCCCGTGAGAGAGAGACAAGAGGAGCCAGGCAGGGAGGTGCCCACCATGACTATCCAGATATTAAGAGACCGGAGGGGATGGCTGTGCATCCAGATGTGCCCTGCAGCAGGCAAGCATGGCCTCCATGCCCCCACCCCTGTTCAAGCATCCACTCGGGGAACCCAGATTCTCATTCAGCTTGAGTCTCCTGCCAGGAAGGGTCTCAGTCTTCCACATCTGGTGTCCTGGTTTCCCGGGGTGACTCCCCTGATGAGGTAAGAGGGACCTCAGAGAACCCCAGGCAGGCCACAGGACAAAGGGCTAGCTGCCTCAGCCTCACACAGGCGAGAGGCCCCGTCCACCCCCTCCAAGCACAGGGCTGCCCCCTGGCGGTACCATCCTCACCCCTCAGATTCTACTTTTCCAGATCCCGCCCCTTCTTTCAAGTCCCGCTGGAATCTTCCTTCTTCCCACCGCCCGTGTTCCTCCCTCCTCTGGATTCCAGTCACGTTGGTGGTTCGGCGCCCCCCAAGCCCAGTGCGGGCAGGGACCATCAGAGTCCAGCTCCAAGGGCAGGAATTTGTTTTGTTTTGTTTTTTTACTTCTCACTATCCCAGCACCTAGAATAGTACCTAGCACATGACAAGAACCCAATAAATGCTGGTTGAATCAATGAATACACCTCTGTCTCTGCCCCCCTAAAATGCCTAGGAAGGTGCCCTGGCACAGAGATGGGGTTCATCAATACTTCTTTTTCCAATTTCTGTATTTTTTTTGGAAATTACATGTCTAGGAGGACTACGTGACAACAGGTGTGAATTTAGTGTTTCTTGAATGAAGGGATGAACTTGGTCCGCTGTGCCCTCCTTTGGCACTGGTCACCTACTGCATTCTACTCTTGGTGAGTCCTGTCTCCCCAACCTGCCTGTAAGCTTCTGGACAACCAGGAGGGAGGCGAGAGGACACCCGGACTTCACTCCTCCCCGCCCTGCGTAACCTACAGGCATCAGACACCGGTAGGCCCTCCGTGGACGCGGGCTGAGGCTGAGGAGGGGTGGCCCTCAGCCCCTGCAGCCCCAGCCCCGTAGGCACATCCTAAACCAGAGCACGGCCAAACGGCAGAGGAGGCAAGGGGCGGGGAGAGGACCCAGGAGAGGGGTCCCTCCCGCCCCACCCAAGTGGCAAGAGGCATCTCTCCACCTGCGAGGGGTGCTGTGCCCACTTTGTGGGGCCAGTGTGAGGACTGAAGCCAACAAACAAGAAGCAGGCGCCCCGCCCAGAGCCTGATGTGAGACAGGGGCTGAGTATAGACGTTAGCGTCCTACTTGCCTTCCTGCTTCACCGCAGCCAACAAGAAGAGGAGCGTCCTGCCTTTTCTTTTCCTGTTGTGCTTCGCAGCCGTGGGGCCAGCCTAGATCCAGAGTTGCCTCCCCCACCCCTCTCCTCACCCCACCCTCACCTCAACTCCGCCCCCACCCCCAGGACCCCAACCTCCCAACCCCCCGGTCCATCAGCCAGCTCCCCGGCTTCTGTCGCCCCTCTGATGTCCTCCCCACCCTCAGCTTGCCCTCCCCACCTCGGGAGCCCTAGGGTCTCTTACCTGTGCCGGGGGGACTGGGGCAGCGGGCACCCGGGCTCACCTGGGTCCCATCTGTAGAGAGAAAAGAGGGGGCATGAAGGGGCTGCAGGGAAGGGGCGGGGAAAGGGTGACAGGGCCAGGCCAGGCGGGGAGGCCCCACTCTAGCTTGAGCACCCCTAAACCCGGCACCTGCATCAGAAGCTAACCAAAAAGCAAGGATTCCACCCCATTCCTTCTCTCAAATTCCCATGCTGAATGCGAACGCTCGCCAGCCCTCTCTTCCTTACCCAACTCAGCCAGTCAATCAGACACCCTGCCCTGCAGAGCCCAGTCCACAGCAGGCCCAAGGAGGCCCCAGTTCACCCAACGGTGCCTTCAGCCCTCCTGGATGTGCTCCGACACCATCCTCCTAGGGCCCGGGCTCCCAGAACCCAAAGGGAAAGAGAACTGGAGGGGAGGCAGCCAGAGGTGGGAGAGCATGGCCGGTGAGGCTGCCAGGAGGGAGATGGGGAGAAGCGGACCCAGAGAAGGGTAGCTGGGGGCTGCTCAGAGGCTTCCTGGGTGGGAGCAGATAGGAGCAGGTGGCAATGGGGAAGCTTCCACAGTTGGGGAGCGGCTGGGTCACGGCCTGAAGACCAAGTCAGAAATGGTGGGAGCTGTGAAGTAGCAGGTCTGGAGCACACAGCCAAGGCCCCCACGGTAGGAATCCCTTTCCTCCTGCCGCCCCAGCCCGGGTCCTGCAACCTCTGTGCCCCCACAGACAAGAACCTCGCAGCATTGTTTTTTTGTTTGTTTGTTTGTTTGTTTGTTTTAATAACCTGAAATAAAAGTCTTTGCTTTTGGAAAGGGTCGCTTCTCTCAGGCTCATAAGCCGAGCCCAGAGCGCCCCCACCCCGTTCAGAACCCATGAAACCCATGGTAGGGCCCGAGCTGGGCAGCAACAGAGGCACGAAGTTGCCCAGAGGCCCACTGGGGTAGGGAAAGACGGAGATGAATCTGAGGTCACCTGTCCCAGATGGACCCCTTTCCCTTCTGCTGTCCCCGCTCAGGGCCCAGGGGACAAGAGTCCAGGAGACTGGAAGGCCACGTGGAAGGGGCCCTGAGGGACACACAAAGACGTCCCTAGGCCAACCTTGGGGCAGAAGGGATATTTTCTGAAGAGCAACTGTTGGGCGCTGTTCTTTTGGGTCTGTGTTAAAGGGGCAGAAGCTAAAGAAAGGCGAACTCCCTGCAGGCAGGCATCACGGGAGGGGGCAGCTCTAGGCCCAGAGAGCCTCGGGCCGGCTGCCCTCACACACCAGTGCTCCATGCTCCAGCTGCTGACGTCGGGTAGGGAAGGGCGGCCCTACCTCCCCAAAGTCGGCGCAGCCCAGGCCCACGGGCTTCCTCATGAAGCTCACCCCGACCTCCCTCCCGCTCCCCGCCCCAGAGCACCCACTCTGCATCCGCCCCCTCAACACTCCACTAATCGTGGTCTCCATGGTGTCATTTGGAAGCTGCGCCCGTTTGCACCTACCACCTTGCTGCACGCATGCCAGGCTCCATCAGGAAGGAGTGACTCAAATGCCATGGTGCTCCCCGCGCACCCCCCCCCCCCGCCCCCTGGCTAGGATGTGGCATGAAGATTTCTCAAGCTCTGTGAGCCCCAAGGAACACTGGTGCGGCAGGCAGCATCCCCTCCCCAGGATGCGGTAACCCCCTCTCTAGGCTCTCTTAGGACCTCCTCTTTCTTCTGCTGGTCTCCCAAGAGAGGTTTCTGAACTGGGCTCCCAGGTATACTCCCAGAGGCTGAGTCAGGCCTGTGTGTCAGTCCGGGGCCTCCAGCCCCTGCCTAGTGGGAATTCTCCCCTACCTCCCCTCAGCCCCTGCCCGCGGGCTGGTCAGCAGCAATCACGCTTGGGAGCAGAGCCAAACCTTGCTCCCCTGGTAACCATGGAGTCAGGACACCATGCACTCTCTGGATAGGAGACAACCTAATGGCCCTGAACTCTGTAGTGTTTGTTACTGAGCCCAAAGGGATGTTTTGTGATGATGATCTATGATAGAAACTCTGTTCGGAAAAGCTGGGAGCAGGCACGCCTGTGTGTGTGCGGGTTGCCAACAGGGGCTACTTCCAGAAGCAATTCCTGGAAAAAGTTCTGCTTCTCCCCCAGTGCCCTGGTTCTGTGCTGACAGCCTTTAAGTTCAGAAGAGCCCAAAGCAACAAAGGTAAGACCTGTGCAACAGCTCCCCCGTGTCCCAGAGAGAGGAGAGGTGTCTAAGGGGACCCAGCTGCTGGCTGAACTAAAACCAGAAAGCGAACATTCTGCAAACCAGGCTTGGCCATGATCTGGGGGACAGTTCTTCTCATTGGCCCCTCTTGGGGTGCTGTTACCACTACTCTGGGACCAGACCAATAAAATCAGGAGTGAATGGACCTGAGGGCCTGAACCGTGCCTAGGCCTGGACCCTTCTCCACACAGCTCCCCGCCAGGGTGGAGAGCTCTCCATTTTGGAATCCTGGCTCCCTCCCTGATCTCTACCTTCGGAAGTCGCCACAGTCAGACTGAAGAGGTGGTTTACTTGGCACCGAGGCACCTGGGCCTACCAAGTTACCTTCCCAAGCCAGCGTACCTGACCTCACACAGAACCAAAGAGCCCCAGAAATACTGCCCCAGTGGGTCCACTGCAGCCCTCAGAAGCCCCCAGAGCAGACACGAAGGCCCCCCAAGCCCCTGTGCAAGCTGGTCTCCCACTCCTACTTTGTGGGCCTGGGCCTCACCTCCCCCACAGATGGGACTTGGCCCCAAGGCAGGCGCAAGGTGGCGGGAGACCTGAGCCCGGCCTGCTCACCTGCTCTCCCAGGTGTTTCAGGCCTTTTGTCAGGAAGAGGGCTTCCCTAGGAGCAGAAGCCCCCTGCCCACGCCTCTGATGTCTTTTCTGAGGCTGTCCCCACCTCCCTGATCTCCCAACCAGCTGTAGAGGAGTAGCAGGAAGGCCTGGGCCCCAGCGGGCAAGAGGAAAGAAGGCAACGGCAGGAGGCCAGGTCCCGGGTTCAGGGCTGGCTCCCTCCACACCCCACATTGCGGCTCTGGTTCTGTTTCCCTGACACAAGCAGGACAAAGCTTGACTCTGCATGGGGGCTGGCAGAGAAGATGAAAGCTGGGGCTGAAACGGCTTCAGGAAGATCCAAGAATAAATAAACACGAGAAAGAAAGAAATCACGGTTGCCAGGCCCTCCTGACACAGACTGAGCACTGAGCACCAAGGAGAGGCTCTTCTCTTCTCTCATTCCGGTCACAGAATCTGAGAACCTTAGGAGCTGATGGGGCTCGAGTGCCTATTCTGGCCAACCCTCTCACTTCAAGAGGAGGCAAGAGCGAGGGAAAGGGGCTAGGTCACGGTCCCCCAGCGGGGGAGCCGCCTGGCCAGGCCAGGGCAGGGGAAAGCCAAGAAGGCAATCCCAAATGCAGGCATCCAGTACTCCCATGTGAGGTCACTGCTCCAGGCCTTGAAGACATGGGCGTATGAACGAAATCGCTTCTCACTTTCAACGAGTTTCACATAGAGCCCACAATTTTTTAAAAAAATTAAAAAGTAGACGACTTGCAGATACTAAAAAGTTCAGAGTCTCGAAAAGTGTAAGACAAAAACTTTCTCAGTCATCCAACTCCCAAGAACTTCCCTAGAATCAACCCTTTTTCTAACGGTTTCTTATCTCTCCCTCACCTTCCAGAAATTCTCTTGCTCATTATTAATTCTATTGCTCATTATCTTGGCACAAAGCTGCTTATTGCTCAGATTTCTCCAGAACCCAGGGGGCTGCAAGCTGGCTAGAAACTCCTGCCACACAGAGTAATGGAAGCGAGGGTCCACAGCATAGAGGACGTTGGCTTTGAGGTCAGATGGACGTGGGTCCAAACTCTGGCTCCCCTGGTGACCCACAGGGAGAGCCAGGGACACAGTGTAACCTGGTCAAGCCTTGGCTGCCCCAAGGGGCAAGAATAACATGCACTTGGAAGAGATCATCTGAGATTAGCAACGCTGTGAGTGAAGCTCCTAGCACACGGTAGGTGCTCCCTCAATCGTCTCCATTACTACCATTTGTCCCTGAACTGGGCTGCGGCCTCCCTTCTGGCATATGCATTTCAGCGTCTGGTCCCAGCTGCACCCTCTCCTCTTCTGCCCCAGTGCATTTTCTCCCCGATGCATTCCCTGCCCCACCTCTTATGACGGTACTCCCTCCCTTTCTCTTCCATCGGAACTTTTGTAAACAAACACTTCACTGTGGGCCAGTTGTTCTGAGTGCCTTACATGTGCTAAGTCATCTCACCCTCACCAGAAGAGGCAGTTAGTTTTTATCCCCATTACATAGATCTGTAGACTGAGGCCCAGCGGGATTAAATAACTTGTCTCAAGTCCCATAACGTGGGAGTGGCTCAGCTGGGACTTGAGCCAGGCACCCGGGCTCCAGAATCCATGTTCTCAACCAATACCCTCCCCTGCTCCTCCCAGGCGCGTCTGCTCCCACAGGCCGGCAGGTAGGGAGCAAATGCAGGACTTGGCTCAGCACAGGGAAAGATGGAAAGAGCACCCAGCCCCGCAGAGACCAGTCTCAGCGGCAGATGCCAGGCCTGCTGGAGGTTAGAGAGCAAAAGCTGCCTATTTCATCTCCGGGTCCCCAGGAAGACTGTCCTGAAGAATCACTTATGGACAGCAACTGCTGACTTCGAAGATCCCAAGCAATGATTTCAGACTGCATGTGGGAGCAAGGGGCTGGTGACAGGTTGCGGTCTTGGAAGAGCATTGGCTTCATTCTCCCTGCTCTCCACTGCCTGCTACGTATGTCCCCTCTCTAGAAGCTCCCAAGTCCCTCTGAGACTCTCATTAGCGTCCCAAAGCAAGCTGGGCTGCTCGCAGGCAGAGGGGCTAGCTGCCCTTGGGGCAGAGGCCTGCCTCACAGGTGAGTGGCCTGGGCCACGGCCACCCAGACAAAGGCCCCCTGTCAGCCCAAGTTCGGGGGGGGGGGGGGGGGTGGCGACAGGGGGAGCAGCGAGGGGACTGAAGCCCTGCAGCTCGCACAGCCTGGATGGGAGGCCACAGGCCGGCTCTCCGCCCCTGCGGTGAGCATGCCCCTTGCCCCTTGCCTGGGGCCCTAGGGCAGCTATTTTTAGCTCTTGACACCTGGGTATTTTGCAGCCGCAGGATGTCCGGTTTGGAGTCTCTTTCTGGGAATCCCACATGCGGCTGTTGTAAACAGCCCCACGCAGCGGTGGCCCGAGCTGGGGGCCGGCACCCCTCCTTCTGCTGTTTGAGATGAATCAAACAGGAAGCAGATGTAACCATGGCAGCGGCAGCTCGCGCTCTCTGGGGGTGGGAAAGCGTCCTTCCTGGCTCCTTGCCCCCCAACCCAGGTCCTCTCCCCCGCCCCCCCCCCGGGCGCCCGTGGCCTCTCCTCCCAGCCAGGGACCCGCTGGACGCTGAGGCCCAGGGAACCAAGCCATCCCGAGTCGTGTGCAGCTGTCGGTGCCTGGGACTGGCACTCTCGGCGGAGCCTCGCCATCCTCTGGCAAAGAGAAACAGGGGCTCGTCCAAGCCCTGCCCACCTCCGGGGGCCTCCCAGACCACCACTCCGTCTTCCCTGCCTGTCCTCGGTAGAGGTGCAAAGGGGCAGGCAGAGAGCCTCTTGCTCAGGGTGGCTGGCCTCAGAGAGCCTGCATCCACTTCCTGTCACCCACCACCCTCTCCGGACAGCCAGGCCGGCCCTGAGCGCTAGGGAATTCCTGAGCCGGCACGTTTCCCCCCAACTCCCAGCCCCCTGGTCAGACTGCCCCAGGGTTTCTCAGGTCCTGAAAGCCCTCAAAGGCTAAGAGCCCACTTACCCTCACTCCCCTGCTCCAGGAGCTCCAATCCCTGAGATAGGAAGTTCACCATGGTATCTAACCACCATCTTTCCTATCGTAAGCAAAACATCCTGAGCAGTCAAGATGGGGGCCCCATCTGTAATGTGGGGAGAGGAGTGGAGGTTCCGTCAGCTTCTGCCTTTGTCTCTCCCCTCCCCCAGCCCCTGCTGCCCCACTTAGACCAGCTGCTCCCTCTTAGCAGCCAGCCCCAGACAGTCTTTCTCAAGGGCCAGCGCTTGCCCCAACAGGAAGCACAGTCCCCGCCCCGGGGCTGCCTCTCCGAGCCGCTCCTTCTCCCCTCCAAGGTCTCATATCCCTTCCCTCGCACTGCTCCTTGTTCCCTCGGCTTCTGGGCCCCCCTTAGCCAGGTCCTGCCTCCCACGTCCCCCAATCCCGCTCGCCCCCCACCCTCTGCCAACCGCATGAGCCACAAGATGTGCCTTCCCTGGCTCCTCCCACCTGTACCACCGGGAGGCCACTCAGCCCACTCCAGAGACTTGCCAGGGAGAAGTTCAAGCCATCAGATTAGTACTATTAATAATTAGTAACTTATAATTATTAACGAATGAGATTAGTGACAATCCACAACTCTGTACCAAATGCCCACTGTGTGCCTGTTACCGTGCTAAGCATCTTACTCGCACTATCTCACTTGGTCCTCGTCCTCGCAAAAACCGTCTGGTAGATGCTCCAAGCATCCTCCTTATACAAAGGGAGAAACTGAGGTGTGGGGTTTTTAAGAAGCTTGCAGAGGCCACATAGCTCGTAAGTGGGCTCCTGGGGCCCCAGGACCTAAGCTCACAATCGTGACCCTGGCACCCAGGTCCACCCACCTCCCCAGGTGGTGAGGTGAGGTCACCGAGGGGCCAGAGGACACAGTGAATCTCAGCATCTGAAGGCCTGGGTGTGCCCCCCAAGGGCGGTGTGTTCCCACAGCGCGCTAGTATTCCACCCAGAAAACATCCACGGCTACAAAAATAACAGCAGAGATAGTCATCTCCGCCTGTGTCCTTCACAGGCCTTTTGTCTCCAGGAGGCACTCCCAAACCCATCTTCACTTCCTTTTTCATCTTCTGTTTTCCCTGTTTTTTAAACATACATGTTACTATTTCATTGTTTCCTGTAAGCAGGCTCCAGCAGGATATAAGCAAACAAGCAACCCTCCCAGGGCTGCCAGGGAGGATCAGATGCTGTGTGCAGGCATTCTGGAAACTGTCAAGCACTGGAGAAAATGCAGGTTGCATAACCAGAGCAAGTCACCCATGGAGCAGATACTTGGGAGTGAATTCCCTTGGGAAGAGAAGCTCGCACTCCCTCCCTCTCCCCCCCCACCTCCTTCTCTCCCCCCAGGACTCAGACACACAGGCAGATCTTGGGCAGGTGGAAGAGACGGAGGCACCCCCAGTGCAGAAGAGAGCACCCTCCTTGAGGGCAGACTCCTGGGGACCAAGAACACAGCCAAAGACCATCAGTGCCCTTGGAGCTGGGGCAGGGGAAGGCAGAGGCCACTGTGGAGACCAGGGCCTGCTCCCAGGCCTGGGGGCATCACAGATAGAGGAGGCCATTACAGATACAGGAGGCCATTAATAGCAATAAGCTATGAATGCTGGCACTCATGGGTGCCACATTAATATTAATGACAGTAAGTACCCAGAGATCCCCCTCCTTTTGCCTATTATTTTTGGAAGATGGCAGAGGTCTGCTAGGCAGATTCTCCCGGTGACAGGATTCCCTTCTGCGGCCAGGGTTCTGCGGCTGCCCTTGGGATTTGGTGGGCCAGGGTTTTTCCGGACCACAAACGCAGCCAGCGTGTTCGCACAGCCTTCAGGGAACTCAGTAAACAGACGCATGGTCCCGGGTACTGATTTGGACAAACCAGCTGGGACGGACGATCTCTGACCAAGTGGGAATTCGATGAGATTAAAATTTACTGTTGTGGAAGGTGGCAAGCACTGAAAAACCAGCATGTGCAGTGTAATCTCATTTTCGTAAAAACTATGACCTAGAAAGGCATGTTGGGAAACAGGGAGATGCGAAGAGGTATTGTGGCAGTGGCCTCTGACCGCTGGGAGTGGAATGCTTCTCAATTTTTGAATTTTTGCTTGTCTGTGCTGTCTGATCATCTACAATGCACAAGAACTGCCTCTGTAATAATAAAACAGAATACATATGTATATGTACACACACACACACACACACACACACACACACACACACACACACCCCACGGATAAAGATGTCACAATGGGCCGCGAAGTCAAGGTTCAGCTTCTGGTTCCCACGAGAACTAAGACAGCAGGCTTTCGTGGACTCCATGCACCGTATTCTTGGATGCTGACAGCCTCTGAGGTTCTGCGTTATTTACAACCTCGCAACCCCTGCCTCTCCTCAATCACACAGAGGGCCTAGCACAGGGCTGGGCACCACATCAGGACTGACTTAATGAATGCCTGTAGGCTGAATAATGGTCATTTCCTGAAAGAAATGCCTCCTGCCTCTTCCAGGGCCACAGTGCTGGGAATACTCACTGCTGACATCACTGACCTTCCCAGCCCTCCTCTGCCTTATGCTCCTCTTAAGAGCTGCCAGGGAGGGGCTAAAATAAAGGTCACCCCAGCAGATACTGGTAAGGTACCCCACATGAGGCCCATCAGGGCGGCCCCATCCCAGACCCTTCCCCAGTGCCAGCTGGCTGGGAGGCCCTGAGGTCGGCTGGCAGCCTGCCTCGCTGGGGGAGCCCGGGGGCAGCAGACTACAAGAGAGAAGAAGGGGTCCACCCTGTGACTTCTGGCTGCAGACTCCTGCTATCCCAGGCCCTTATGGGTGGAGGAATCTGGAACAGTGAATTTGGCCTGGTTTTGTCTGTGAACTGGGGCTGGGCCCAGTTTCTGTTCTTCATGTCTTCAACGGTCCCTATCCCTGACCTTCAAAAATATGAACAATAACATCGATAATCATGAATATTCTGTGTGCACCGGCTTCATGCCAGGCTTGGCGCTGACATTATTTACTTTCATCTTTATAGCAGCTCCATGGGGCTGAAACTGTTGTTCTCTTTGGGTTACAGACATGGAGAAACTGAGGCACCGAGAGCCACGTGCCCGAGGTTACACTTAGCTGTCTGGAAGAGAAACAGGGACTCTGCCAAGGCCATCCCATCCCTCCCTCTGTGTCCTTACTGGAAGGCTCTGATGCCAGGCTTTGCAAGGGGCACAGGAGGGTCCAAAGGTGATAATTAACATCTGTAGGGTGCTTTAGAGTCCACCCCGTGTTTGCCTCCGCATCTGAGAAAATTCCCACTTGAAAGACTGGGAAACCAAGACTCAGGGCCCTTCCGCGGCTTCACACAGGGCCACCCGGAATCCAAGCCAGGTGTCTGGCCTCAGAAGGGTACGTTTCTTCTCACCCCCCCCCCCCCCCCCCCCGCCCATCCTACAATCCCGGTGGCCCAACTCTCGAGACGGCCCTCAAGGCCTGGAAGGGGGATGCACATCCTCTAGAACCACAGCGACGAGGCTGCTCTCAGCCCCTCGCCCCGGTGGGGGTGGGGGTGCAGGGCCGGCACCTCCTCAGCGTCTCCACCGTGACTCACTCCTGGGACCCAGGGGAAACACAGCCCTGCGCGGCGGGCAAACATTGCCCGCCTCCTGCCCCGCCTCCAGCTCCCCGCCTCCACATTTGCTAACCGAAACCCGGCTGCTGCTATTTTTAACCCTCCAGCTCCCCCTCGCTGGGGGCTCCCCCCTGCACCCCACCCCCACCCCCTGCCCCAACCGGGTGCCACCAGCCTGTCATTCTGAGAGCAGTTCTCCAACCTGAACGCCCCGGCGGCGCAGCGGATGCCCGGGCAGCTTTGTGGGGCAAACAAAACAGGACGGTTACAGCCCAGTTGCCGAATTCCCCCACCCCGGACTCTTTCCGAACCTGCGGCTCCCAGCCGGCCCCGCCTTTCCCAGCCTTCCTGGGAGCTGGAGAGGAGGCAGGAATGAGACTTCCTGGGCTGGGAGTGACAGCAGGAGCCAGCGCTGGGCTCCTTGGAACGGGCTCTGCAGGGAGCTGGGCTGTACTCCTGAGCGGGAATGGGGTAGTCCTCGCTCTTCCCAGGGCCGAGGCTCTCCCTGCAGGCCCAAGGTCTCTGACCACCAGGGTTTCCAATCCCTGCAGGCAACATGGGGGAAAATAGGAAGTGGGAAGGAGGCGGGGTAGGGATGGTGAGATTAGCCCTGTGCCCTCCTTACTAAAAGTCCCCTCCCCATCCTACTGCAGGGGTTATGGAGGGGCTGGGATTAAGCTTGGAAGTGGAGTCCAGGGGGCTTGGGCACTGAGCAGCCTAAAGGAGGCCCCGGGTAGAATGCCAGCCGAGGCAGTAGGGGGAGGGGGCAGAAGAGGGCTCTTCTCGTACTTGGGGGGGCTCCCCTGATGCTTCGGTCTCTAAGGAAAGGGCTGCAGCTCCCCGCAGCCTCAGCTCTATGTCCCCCAGGGAACACACCCCCCTCTCCCCCACTGCAGAAGAGGTTGGAGGTGAGAGGGTCTGAGGGCTCCTTGCCCGATGTGAAAGTTAGCCTCCTGAGAGGCAGAAGGGGTAGGACTGCAGGGGGACTAGCTGACGTCTGCCCCCTGGGCTGCGAGGCTCACCCAGTTTGGGAAGCAGACTCCAAGGGCCCAGGAGAGGCTCTGGGGCACCCAGCCAAAGGACTCCTTCACGCCTTCTCTCCTGCTGGGACCCCGGATCGGCCGGCCTCGGCTCTCTCCTTTGCCAGGTCTTCTCCGGCTCCTGCCCCAGAGCCTCTCTCTGGTCTGTCCTCTCTTCCAGGGCCAGGTCCTCTCTAAGTCTTGACCCTGTCCACAGTGGTTCCTGAGCCAGGCAAATAAATCCCCCGTGGCTACCGAGGCAGCCAGGCTGGACCCAGAGAGGAGGGACTTGGCACAGGAGTTCCCAGGTGGGGAGATGAGGAGGAAGGGGATGAGGCGGGAGGAAGGTGAGGCTGGAGCGGCAGGAATGGGGTGGTGCTTGAGAGCTGCTGGGGAGAGGCTGCTGCCTTCCCCACACCATGCCTGCGTCAGGCCCGGACTCAGCCTGGCACAGGGAAAAGGTTGCCGCTCCTCAGAGCAACGGAGCAGCCTCAGTTTCAGCCCTGTCCAGCTCCCCTTTCTCCTCTCCCCCTCAGCCAACCTCAGGGGGCCTGCTTGGGGAGCAGAGACCCTGCTACCTGCCATGCCAGGAAAGAGGCTCCAGTCCTCAGCCAGCACTCAGCCCAGGGCCCCCACCGGGAGCCAGGCAGTTCCCAAGCATGCTCAGAAGCGCTGAGGGCCCACTTCTGGTCTGGGGAGGTGAGAGAAGGCAGCAATGTCACTTTCTCAAGCAGGCCTCCCCTGGCCACCCTATCGAAGGAAGTCCGACCTTGCTATTCTCTATTGCTGCACCCAGTTCATTTCCTCCTTAGGGCTTATCACAGTGTGTAACTAGATATATACACTCATTTCTTTACTTGCCTACTTGTTTCTGTCTCCTCCACTAAAGTGGAAGTTCCCTGAGGTCAGAAGCTCTGCCTATGGGTTCACTGCGTATCTGTGCCTGGTGCCTGGCACACGGCAGGGCCAGTAAGCCTCCAATGAATGGATGACTAGCTGAATGACCGGCTCAGTAAATGGGGCCGACCGGCTCAGTAAATGGGGCCTCCCGGCTGCCAACATCACCTTTACAGTAGATGCTCAACAGTTCCAGGATTTCCTCAGGGGGGAGAAAGCAAGGATGTAACAGGAAGAGCAAGGTCAGGAAGCCTGGCACCCCGGGGGGAAAGGTCAAGGCCCAGTTAGTGTATACACCAGCCCCATCTGGCCCAGTGTGGACACGTGTACACATGCACACAGAGACGGTGCTTGGGTAGGTCCAGGACTGGTCTTGAAAGGGTTGAGTTTTCCTAGATCTTCCTCTTCATAGCCCTGTGTCCTTGGACAAACCACACACCTTTATGGGTCTCAGTCTTCTCAAAAGAAAAAAAACGAAAAGACTGGCCCCGATCAGTGGTCCTCAAACACGGCTTTGCACCAGAATCACCTGAAGCATGTATTATAATCCAGATTCCTAGGCCCCAACCCTGCAGATTCTGAGTTGGTCTGGAATGGGGCCCAAGGATCTTTATTTTTAACACCCTCCGAGGTGAAGCAAATGGTGCAGGAACTGGCACTGGAAGACAGTGCTTTTCAGCAAACATCTGGACTTCTATTAAAAAGCCACTCTTGGGGCGCCTGGGTGGCTCAGTCGTTAAGCGGCTGCCTTCGGCTCCGGTCATGATCCCAGGGTCCTGGGATCCAGCCCCGCATCAGGCTCCCTGCTCAGCGGGAAGCCTGCTTCTCCCTCTCCCACTCCCCCTGCTTGTGTTCCCTCTCTCGCTGTGTCTCTCTCTGTCAAATAAATAAAAAATTAAAAAAAAAAAAAAGCCACTCTTACACAGGTATACGTTCTCCCAAAACATGTCCATATATCCCACACAGAGCAATAAACTGCAAAGGTACACAACGATACGGGTGTCGTACATCTGTAGCACACGTGTGCATACTCTCCAAACACCCAACACAGAGCCACCACACGGGTCAAAAACTGCCACGGAAACACCACATGTACATACCGAGCCCAGGGGGCACACAAACAGACCCCCGCCACAAACCCAGGGTGCACACACACTCATCACATGGTGACCCCCACTAAACAGACGCTCCCCTGAATGTATTTTGCCTCTGGGAACTGGTCCAGGACCAAAGGTGCTATGCTCTGCTGATGAAAACATCCCTCCCGCCTCCGCCACCCCCACCCAGCCCCCGTGCGCCAGGCAGCAGGCTGTCCACCTTCCCCTGGTAGAGGGCGGGCTGCTGGAGGACGACAGTGGAGAGATGGAATGAGGGGAGATAGAGTCCTCCCCAAAGTCCAGCAGACCCTCCTCTTCCCCTGCCCGCCCCCCACCCCCCACCCAGGAGATTCAAGAGGGCCTACACCCAGGTACCACCCCCATCAGTACTCGCTCAAACCACTTGCCTGGATTCCCAGGCCCTGGTCCTCAGGAGCCAAAAGGGCTAGGGAGGTGGCCCGATCTAAGGACTCCTCCTAATACTTAGGCTTCTAAGGAAAGGGCTGTCTGGGGGCACCTTCCTGCGGCCCGAAGGCCAGGGTCCCCCGGGGAAGGTTACCACAGAAACAGGGGGGAAATAGCACAGGGAAACACAATAGCCGGCAGGGTCACCTGCTGACCAGGCTTCCTGCTGTGTTGCCCACCACTACCCCCCCCCCCACACACACACCATCTCGTTGCCCTCGTGGCCTCCTTCTCTGGCCTCAGCTTGGGCCTCCTCACCAGTGCTCTTCCTCCTGCCTCCCCTGGCTTGGGGGAAGCAGCCTTAGACAGAAAGTGCCCCTCTGTGGTTCTAAACAACATCAGGGATGGCCCAGAGCTGAGCCCCCCACTCCTAATCCTACCAACGCCCCCACCACAGGAAATCAAAGCTTCCTGCCCCAGAGGAAGTGCCCCATCTAGTGAACAAATCCAACACACACAAATGCATAGTCCTGGACAGATGCCCTTCCCCCCAGCTCCCAGGCCTTACTCTGGCCCCTGCTTCTAGCAATACCTCCCGGCCAGTCTTAAGTCTGACTAAGGACAGGCCAGAGCCAACGTGTGAAAGGTGGGCATGGGCAGGACCTCAGCCACGCCAGAGGAGGGGAAGGCCAGGGGAATGGGCACCAGCAGAGTTAGAGGGTCTGGTTCTGGCCCCACTCAGCCTACCATTCCCTGGCTGGGTGACCCTGAACCTTGCCTTAGCTCATCTTCTTTCGGGCCCCCGCAACTTCAAAATTACTAGCTCTTAATGAAAGGCCCGGAGAAAGACAACAGGAGGCTGGGGTTACACCAGCTTCTGCCTTCCAGGTCCTTGGGCCAAGATGCCTACAACTATAGGAGGGTCCCCAACCCCATCACACATGCGTTCATCACTCCCAAGTGTTTTAAATGAGGATTGGGGAGAGAATGGAGAAAGAAAGAGTTCCAAACGCTCATTCCCAGAAGCCATCACGGACGAAAGCTGGGGTCTGTCCAGCATCCCTGAAGGAAGTTGGGGGCAGCATGATAGCCCCTATAGTGGACGCCGGTCCATTTCTTTCGAGTCAACCTCTCTTCCTCTGTGCTCTGGGAAGTGCACCTGAAATGTTGTCCCCATTTTATTGAGGGGGAAACTGAGCTTCAGTGTCAAAGCAGAGTGACCAGTTTAGATTCTTGGGAAGGTCAATGCAAGACCCAAATGCAACCTTGCCAGCTTCAGGATCCCAGCTTAAGACCAAGTGGCCAGAGAAACACCCACCCAGGGGCCGAAGCAAAGAACACAGAGGCCTCAGGAGAACACTGCCCCAGGGCCATTCTACATGTAACACCAAGAGGCAGCTCTGAGCCTGTCCCTCCTGGGTGGAGGAACATCAGGGGACTAAAGGCAGGGAAGGAGGCCTGGTATGTCGTCCAGAGCCGGTTCCAGTCTAGGTTCACCGGGTACAACACAGTGACTGCTTTGTACCTTAGTTTCCCTCTAAAGTGACTACAGAAGAAGAAGAAAATCACTTACAAACTGAGGTGGATAGAGGGAACACAGAGCAGAGAGTAAGGAGGATGAGCTGATAAGCAATGAGGAGCTGAGAGTGGTTTGCAGAAGCCAGAAAAGGAGCCTGGGAAGTGTAAGAGGGCTGGGGTGAGGAGTGAGAAGTGTGTGTGGCAGCCAAACCACTTTAGGGACCTGGCCTATGGGGTCCTTGTTGGGGAGATATGGGCTGCCAAAATACCCCTTTAGGGGGTAGGGAACTAAGTCACAGTCTCCTTTCCTTCAGCCCAGTGGCTGGGCAGTGGTCTTGAGGAAGGTCCCCATGGGTCCTGCTGCAAGTCTCGGAAACAGGCTGATGAGTCCAGATGTTAAGGGCCAATGTCTCATTCTCAACCTAAAAACTGGCAGGCAGAGCTGGGCCTCAAGCAGATGTTGACTCTGGGTGTGGGGAGGGATGGGCAGCAGCAAGACAGCCAGTGTCCAGATGCTGCAGGAGGCCTCGGTATGCAGGACAGCCAGCAGAGACAAGGGAATGGCCAGGACTGTGGTGGGGGTGGGGTGGGTAGGAGGGTAGCAGCGGTGGCTGGAGAGGTCAGATCCGAATGGGTAGCCAGAGAGAAGGAAATGGGGCTGGGGGAACTGGGTGGCCTGCAAGTTCCAGAGGGCTCTCTCCTAGCCCTGTACAGGCCTAGGAACTCAGGGCATCAGAGCCCGGCCCAGCTGCCGGATTCGCCCCCTGCTCACGTTTCCCAGCACCAACAGACCCGAGGCCTGGGGGGCGCACATCCCGTCCCCCACCCCTCAGTACACAGTCTTGCGGTCCCCACCCTCCCGCGCCGCTGCCCGCACCTCAGCAGTTCACTTGGGCACAGGTGTCTCTTCGTCCTGATGGGTGAGCGAGGGCGGGGGACGGTCCTCAGAGAAACCTCACGGTCCGGGAGCCTCCCTCCAGGGGATCACTTCCCGCCCCCCCCCCATGCCGAGGGGTCGGAGTTCGGCCCTCCCGGGACCCGCGGGATGGGGGCGCTGATGTCCAGCGCCAAGAGGCCGGCCCCAACTCAGCGGGTCCTGCCCTTTGCCCTCGCGCTTCCAAACCTTCCGCCCCGGAGCACCGCCCCCTCCCGGGCCCCGCGGCGGCCGTCCCTCCCTCCCGGGTCCGCCGGTCGGTCCTCCCCGGGCTTGGGGGTGATGGGACGCCCCGGCCTGCGCGCCAGCGGCCCGGGGCCTCCAACTCCCTCCCTCGGGCCTGTCGCTGCCCCGGGGCGGGCGGATGTGGGCGCCCCGCGGGAGGCCCGAGCCCTCCGGCCCCGGAACCGGCCCCGACCGGGGGCCCTGCCAGAGACCCCCCGCACCCCCTGCGGAGCCGGGCGGGGCGGGCGCGGTCGGGGGGCGCCCTCCAGGCCGGGCCCGCGGGCCGCGCGGAGCCCGAGCCGGAGCCGGAGCCGAGCCCGAGCCCGGGCGGGCGGCGCTGGGTGCCGCGCGCGGGGCGGGGCGGGCGGGGCGGGGGGCGGCAGCCCAGTACTCACCAGCGCCGGGGCTGTGCATCCAGGGGCCGGGGCCCTCAGAGCGGGGGGCTCATGGCGGGGCGGGGGGGCTGGGGCGCCGGCCTCACATCCCCCCAGTCGCCGGCGGCTGCAGAGCGACTGAGAGACGGCGAGAGGAAGGGAGGGGGCCGGGAGGGGGAGGGCCCTGGCAGCCCGGCCGGCCGGGTAGGATGACAATGGAAGGAAATGCTTTATCTGAGTCTGAGAGCGGGCCAAGGGGGAGGGGAGGGAGGGGGCAGGCGCTCGCGGCCCGGGGACACACCACCGCGGCAGACACTGCCCGGCGCGGCGCACGGGCGGCCAGCGGACACCCCGCGCGGCCCGGGAGGCAGCGCCGAGCCCGGAACGCGGGACGCGGCCCCGACCCGCGCGCGGCCGCCGCGCTGCCGCCCAGCCCGAGGCGCGGCGCGCCGACCGGCGCACAATTCCCGGAAACCCCGATACCTGAGCGCACGCAGCCTTGCACACACAGCGTACACGAGCGCACAGCCCTGTTTACACAGGGGCAGAATCGTTCACACAGACACACTTCTGGGAGGGACCCCCGCGCTGGCAAGGGCGTGCACGTACAGCCCACCGGCCAACAGCCGCACATAGGGACGTGAGACACTCGTGGAGTCCCAAGTCCCGGGCAAGGAATCCCAGACGGACACCCCCGCCGCGCCCCCCCCCCCCCCGCATACCCCTCACCAACACGACTTGCCTGAGGAAAGTTCCAGGATCTGATTTGAATCACTGCCCAGCCCTCCCCCCTGCCCCCCCCCCACGCCTGCTGAGGGGAACAGAAGGGTCCAGCCTGTTCCTATTAAAAGAAAAAGGGGGTGGGGGTGGTGCTGATTTTGAAAGTTTTCTTTTTTTAAAGAAATTTCTCAAGGGATTTCCTTCCCTCCTCTCCTCTTCCTCTCTTCCTCCCATTCCTCTCCCCCCCACAACCCTCCCCCCTTCTTTCCCCCTCCCGGTCCCTATGAGTCAAACTTCAGCAATGTGCCCAGTGTCTCCCAGTGCATTACAGCGGATCACAGAAATGTTCCAGTCTGTGAGTCGGAATGCAGCCGCCTCCAGCCCTCCCTCAGCTAATAAACTCAGCTCTGGGCCAGCTCTGCCCAGCAGTTCTCTCTGCGCCCCCTACCCCCCTTAACAGGACCAGAAGGTCAGACTCAGGGGTCAGGGGCTGAGGACCTCCCCATTGTGCTTCCCTGCCTAGCCTATCAGCCCTGTGGCCTCTGGCAGTCTGCTGGGTGGGAGACACAGCGGCTGGCTCTGGGAAGGGGAGAGGTCCACAACCCGAAACACTAGACTCTCCTGTGGTGGGAGGCATCACCTCTGGAAGGCAGGATGCAGCTTCCCTCTGACTTCCTACCCATCCTCCCTCCCTCTATCCTAGGAACCCCAAGAGCCTCACGATTCTACAGAAGGAGAAACTGAGGCAGAGCCACATGGGAAGCAAGAGTCCACAATGGCCTAGGAGGGCTTAGCCATGGCAAGGTCCAGCTTCTGACCACAGACCCTTGTTCCCACAAGCACAGCTCGGGCCTCACCACTTGTTACTACCTGGGATTTTTAGAAGCTGCCTTCCTACCATAGTTCCTTTCCTTGTCCCAGGGCCCACGTAGCAGGCAGATCCAACCCCTCTGCTCTTGTTAACTTACCCTCACAAGCTCCTTGCCTGGCATCCAAGCCCTTCTACAACATGGCAGCACACTTCGCAAACATCCCCCGCCCCCCCCCCCCCCCCCGCCGTCTCCCTTTTTTTTTTCTCGCTATTCTGCCCAGTGGCTCCTGGTACGCAGTGCTCAATATTAGTTGCTGTTATTTCTTGGATTATTTCAGCTAAACTGGGCTGCTGTCTGCTCCCCAACATGCCCCCGTGCCTTCCTACTCCCTTTCTTTGGCTCATCATGTTTCCTCCACATGTGATGCCCTTCCAGTCCCTTGCTGCTCCTGTTGAAATCTTTCCAATCCTTGGGGTCTAGAACCACCTTCTCCAGCAGCCTCTCCAGGATTCCCATAGCCAGAGGGATTCTCTCCCTCCCTTAAAGGACCCCACCCCAGCACTTTGTCAGTCTTGACCTTCATCCACCTAGTCGACGTGTCTCAACTCTCCTTGCCAAGAATGTTCAAGAGCGGACATCCCTCGAGCCCTTTAGTCATGGGTGCATTTCTTGTAGTGTCTTGCTAAGTAGCTTGCACAGAGCTGAAGTTCTCTATGAGTTATTTGCTGAAGTGAGACAGATGTTCATGGCCTTCAAGGACATCCCCCCCCCAACCTGGACACCCATTTTTCCCATGACGACTCTGCAAGACGCATGTTCTTCTACCTCAGGTGCATTCTTCCCAGCTCTCACCTCCAAACCAGATGACTCTCCTTCCAGATCCCTCCTCTGTGCCCATGGCTTCCAGAAAAATTGCTTGGCTACGTCAGGCTCCTAGCCTCTCCCCTCCCTCACATTGTCTCTCTCTTTTAACCCTGCAATGTCTGCCCCCCCCAATACACCCCAGGACTCCTATAGTTATTTCTGGACTGAAATCAGGCACTTGTTGGCTCATTTCTGCCATGTGCATCATTCATGTATTTGTTTCTGAGCCTTCTTTTTCTTTTTGACCTAATCACTGAGTTCTAAGAGATTGGAGCAAAAAGGGGTATCTCCGCCTGCCTCTGTCTGTCCCCCAAGTATCCAGCACTTTGTACACACACCAGGACTCCCTGTCCCCAAAGTATAGACAGAAAGACAACATGTGAGACCTGCACCCGGGAAGCTGGATAGTGTCCCTCCTTCCCTGGACAGCTGAACTTCTCACTCCAGCACCGCCACCCTCCCACCCGAGGCAGGGTCTTAAGCCAGTTTCTAAGTCCCGTGCCCCTTGTTGGGATATGTCAAAGAGCCTCCAGGAACCCTGAGAGACATGAGGCAGGAAAGTGCAGGCTGCCTGTCTCTCCTCTATCCTGGCTACCATGGGAAGTTTCTCTGCAAGGCTCTGGAGTCAGGCCTCTCTCCCAGGCTACTCAGCCAAGCACGTTGCAGAAGACATTAGCCCCGCAGGACCTGCCTTGACTCCCTCAAGTCTTGCTGGAGTCTCTGGCCAGTCCCAAGCCCCAGGGCACACTCCTTCTGCTTCTCTTTGGGCTTCTGGGCCTACCTGACCTTCTCTTTCTCCTCTCCTTCCCTTACCTGGCTACTTTTCACCGACTATATACCATGTAGCAGCCCTATGCTATCCCCTTGGCAAACATTAGGTCATTTATTCTTAATAATTCTTGTTATGCTTATGCTCACAATTAAAGTATGACCCACGAAGGTTAAGAAATCTGATCAAAGTTACCCAACTAGTAAGTGATGGGGCCATTCACTCATTCAACAAATATTATTGAGTGCCCACCCTGTGCCAGGATTCAAAGCTCCAGAAAGTCAACCGGTCGACACTCAGGGCTCCTGTCCCTGCCTTTTAGATTCGGTAGCCGACGCCAAAATCCCTCCCTAACCCACACTTCCCACACACTCCCCACAAAGCCAATCAGAAAGCGCTCATTCCCTAAGGCCTCCGTGAGATCTCGGAGGACAGCCATTTTCATTGGGTTGGGTTGGGCCTTGCACTGCAGTTTCTGAACCTGGGATCAAATGCCAATTCACAGGGCTCGGGATTTGCAGATTGATAGGGGAGGTAGGTCTCCACCTCCAAATAAAGGGTCTCGTGGGACCAGATATAACACGTGGAAGGCAGGAAGGAAGGAGGGAAGATAATTTGGATTTATTGAGCGTCTCCTCTGTATCATGTGCTGCCCAAGGCGCCTTCACTTATATCTCATTATTATCCCCATTGTTTTAGGGAGCAAACTTAAGCTCAGAAAGACAAAATGATTTGCCTAAATCCACAAAGCCAGTAAGTGACTTAATCCCGAATGTCTGATTCCGAGCCTTTGCAGTATCTTGTGGCAGGTCAGAACGATGGAGAAGCTGCTGCCCTCGTGTAAACCTGGCTGCTTGAGGTCTCAGCTGATCTACGTGTGATGTTCTAGATGCCAAGTGTACCTCCTAACTGGCCCCAACCATGTGCTCTCATCCCTGGTTCCCACCTTTCTCTTGGCATCGCAAGGCAGGATTAGAGGAGTTATGTAAGTATTCCAGTTAGGACTGGGGAGGGGCAGCCAGCCAGACCCCCGCTTTGGATTTCAAGATGTAAGGGAAGAGGGGATACATCCTCCTGGGCCAGAGTTGGATGGCTAAGTCCAGAAGAGGCCGGGGCATGGCTACAAGTCCAGGTGGCTCAGGTTGGTAGGCCAGATGACTGTGGGGACTAAGGCAGGGGGAGGGGACGAAGCAAGTCCCTCACCCCGTGCCCCTGCCTCCCTCCAGTGTCAACAAAGGTGATGTGGTTTCCCCTGTGGTCTGTTGCCCTAGACACCTGCAGTTCTACGTATATGTGTATGTGTCTATGTACCAGCAATGACATGGGGGGGGGGGCACAAGGAGAAAGCGGTGGGACAGGATGGGGAGGGGGGCAGGAAGCCAAAGACGGGGTCTCCTTCAGCCCAAGATGAAGAAAGCAGAATGAATGCAAAAGATGGCAGAGGTCACCCCGTCGACTAGTCCAGGGCCCCAGCCCGGACCATCAGGAGAGAGCTAGAAGAAAGACGTTGTGGGGAATCAGGGCTCTGGGCTGGGAGGCAGCGGGCTGGAGTTCTAGACCTCGTTCGGCCATTAACTTCCCAGGCCACACCTTTCTAAGTCTCAGTTTTCTGCTCTGTAAAATAGCAGTGTCTGGGCTCCCTCTTCACAGGGCTGATCTGAGGTCACGTGAAGTACATAGTCAAACATCTGTACCACTGTGAGTTTTAGAATCCTCGTCCTGATAGCCCCTGGATACACAGAGCACGCACACGCGTGCGCACATACCACAGTGAAGATAAAGGACGTTAAAGACAAAAGCAAAAACACAGCCTCTGCCCTCCTATTGATCACAGTGTGTTGAGGAAACAAAAACATAAAATACTTGAAAGCCTCTTGCGAAGAAGCCAACTCTTTTGAACATCTCACTACTGTGTGACCTTGACCATGGCACAACCTCTCTGGGGCTTCAGTTTTCTCGTCTATCGAATGAGGGAGCTGGTTTAGGCCATGTCGACTTAGTTTTCTGAGTCTAAAGCAGTTTTTCTGATCCTGTTATTCCAAGCGTCAGTGAGTAGACAGCAAACAGGGAATGAACTGAGCCGATCCGGGCCGAATGAAGTAGGGAGTTTTGAGCTGGGTTTTGGAGGAGCCCAGAAATGTGAATCAGTGTGGGGTGAGGGGGGTGACATTCCAGGTGGGGAGAATGGCATGTGCAAGGCGAGGCAAGGAAGCAGAGGGGGTGGCAAACAGATTAGCGAGGCTCAGGAGTGAGGTTGGTAAGGACTCAGGGAATCTGGAGAGGAAGTCCCGACAGGAGGAGGAGAGGGGGCAGTCGCCGGGCTGCGGCAGCTGAGACAGAAAGTCGGGGAAGGGATATGGGTGGGAAGACACTTGCTAAGCCCCAGAGGTCGGTGCCAGAGCCCGACCAGCCAAACTCCACCCAGGAGAGAAGGGAAGAAAGGTTCCCTTGCCAAGAGGCCCCATCCACCCTTCCCTTCTCTCCCAGCCCACTCCCAACCTTGAGGTAAGCCAGGGACCTTGGAGCCAGAGCTTCCATTAGGGATGGGAACAAACAGATGGGGGCCCTGGCACGTTCCTGCATAACAATAACACCAGAGGCAAAAATCACCATAATAGTAATGATGATGACTAGGAGGACTGGGGAGGTAAACTACCCCCCACCTGCCCTCTGATAAACCCCACAGCACTGAAACATCTTGATACCATTGTTCTGTTTACCAGAATCTTGGCTCTTTAAGAGCTGCAAGTAGATTTATAAGATTATCTCATCTGTAGGATCCCCCAAACCTGACATTATATCAAAATCACTTAGAAAGATCTGTGAAAAACAGATTTCTGGGCCCTCTCACAGACTCAGTCAGACTCTCTGGGGCGGGGAGTGGGGGGGATACACAGTAATCTCGGGTTTAGGATGCTCTGATCCAATCCAAACCACTCCTTTTACAGATAAGGAACCTGGGGGCCCAAGGGGCAAATAACTTGCCAGAGATGGCATGGTTAATCAGTGGCGGGGAGCAGGCAGAGAACTCAGGTGTCCCAGCTTCTAGATCAGCCCTCCTTCTAACAGCCTACACCGCCCAGCCCTGGAGATGCCTGTGCCAGCAGAGATTATGGTCAGGGAGGCAGCCACTGGGCCATACTCTAATCATGAGCAAGAAGAAATCCGTCTGAGTTGCAAAATGCCTTTCTGCAGCCAGCTCAACATTACTGGCTCCAGTGGGCCCCTGCAGGGACGCTGCGGTCCACCCTCTGGTGGGCTGGGGGCTTCAGCCATGCTACATGCCCCCAGGAGGACCCTCTGTAGCCCCAGTGGCTGAATTGGCTGGAGGGCAGGGTCTGACCTGGTTACAGGTCTTAACGATTCCTTTTTGGAAGCACTTACCTCTGGCCCCAGAATCTCCAGAAAGACCTTGAGGAGGTCCTGGCCTAGGGGCTTGTACCAATCTTCCCCAGAGGTGTCTTTCAGGGTGGGTTTAGATGATGTCTCTGTAGGTCAGGGGAGTGGAGGCAAGAAAGAAGTGAGGAGCGGAGAGGGGGTGGTGAATGGGGTGAGGCTGGCTCCCCAGGATGTGAACGGGGTGTCCTTGCTAGGACCTTGAAGTACCCCGCTCACAGATGACCACCACTACCCTCTTTTTCATCCGGCGTAATTTTGGATTTATTGCACCTCTACTCTGTGCCAGGTTCTTGGGCACAGAGGCCGAAGAAGCCACAATCCCCATCCCTGAGGAATTCATCATCTCCTGGAGAGCAAGGTATGGCCAGAGAACAAGAGCCCCTTTGCGTGTTCAACACCCATGCCGTCGAGGACACACTGGGTTCAGAGTCGCAGAAGTTCCGTGTTTGAAGGGACCTGATGGGCCACGGGGTCTTGGTAGGCTAGGGCAGTGGTCTTGCTCTGACCTGCTGCCTACTGTGCCTGAAACAGTGATTCTAGAAGTCTCCGCCCCCGTCGCATCCCTTACTCCAGCTCTGCCAGAGCGGCTAGGGGTAAGAGGGCACGGGAGGCAGAGAAGACGCCCCTCTCCCCTTGGGCGGCCCCGGACTCTGGGCTCCACGCTTCTCTACACTGAACTTTCCAAGGAAACATTTAAAAACCTGTAAAGGAACAGCTAAAGAGAGGGTGTGTCGTATTGTGGTTCAAGGCAAGAGTTTGGAGTCAGTCGGCTTGGGCTGGAGTTTGTTGCTTACCCTCTGTGTGACCTTCAGCATGCTACTTGACCTCTGGGAAGCTCATTTCCTCATCCTCAAACAGGGGTGCGACGTGCCTGCCTCCTTAGGGTCCTGTGAGGACCGTCTGCATGGAGAGTGAAGCGCTTCGTGCAGAGCCTGCCCACTCTGCGCTCTGTTCGGGGCAGAGCCCGATGCGGACATTAGTAATAGAAGACAGTGTCCCATCCCCTCTGCCCCTCTAAGCCACAGTTTTCCCCTACAGACTCAGTCTCAAAATAAATACTGTCCTAATTTATGCAAAGAAATCCAGATAGTCTCGAGCAGCTGACGGTTCTGGGGCGCACAGAGTAGCTTGGCAGGGCTGTGGGAATGGGGAACTCTGGGGAAGCTGTCCTGACCCTCCCGAGGTACAGGTGTGGGCTCCGACTTGACTCAGTTGAGGGACATCTGGATGGGCTGGGCTGCAGAGAACAGCCAAACAGACCGCAGAAAAGGCCCTGCTGCCTCTCTCAAATCCTGGCACCACGCATCTGGAGTGATCGGCACATCTGGCTGCATCCCTGGGGCAATGTTCACAGCTGCTGACATTTGAGGGAGGAGAGATCCAGCTCCTCAGCCAGGGCCTAGGGGGCTATAAATAACTAGCTAAGAAGACCAGGGGGATGAGGTTGACCTTTGGGGGGCGGGAGCGGCCGGCGACTTCCCCCACCCCTTTGGGTCCAGAGCCAGAGTTTTAGCAAAACAGGAAGAGGCAGCAGCAGCTGCTGGGAAAGTAGGAGTGGCT